>NC_133897.1:60912917-61557510 GCF_964199755.1 Larus michahellis | reverse complement strand
GCAGTGAAGAAAGTCATAAAAGAGAGTAGGCAACTACATCTGCAAGCAGGAGGTAGGAGACACCAAACAAGGCAGGCTCCACAAAGTAGCAAACAGATGGGCTTTTTTGCACACATAGAATAGCGATGTTTTAATGCATGGGATCATTCGCATGGGAAAAAAAAATTCTAAGAGATTAAGCAGATTATTTTGGGATTGTCTGGAAACATCTATCTGCCTGAAAAATATGCAAATGTCTTTATGGGTCTCACCATAAAACATATAGCATAGGCATGAATTCAAGAGCAGAATTTCTCTCCCACCTCCACAACAGTTTTCAGATTTCAGCTTCTGGATTTGTTCTCTCTACACATACACACATGTATTTATAATTGCTTTTATTTTAACACAGCTAAGATAGAATTAAGATACTCTGGGTTTAGCTGTGAAAACATCAAAAATTACTTCTCGCCCCTACATTCTTATATGACAGGTTTTAATGAGGATACTGGCCAGATACTGCATGATGCTCTTTTGTCCCTGGCAAAGGCAGGTAGGTTGGAACTAGATGATCTTTAAAGATCCCTTCCAACCCAAACCATTCTGTGATTCTGTGATTCTATGATGTTTGTGTGGTATATGAGTACTCTGTGTGTGCACCTGGAATGATTGGGAATGCACTGGGAATGCATGCTCAAACCTGCAACTAGTTGGACCTGGGGGCATGCAGTTGCAACAGCATCACCTCTCTTGGGCTGCCAGATCTGGCCCAATTCCCCTAACAGTTTTGTGATTTAGAAATTGCACCAAAATTTATTGCACCTCCTCTTATAAATATGATCACAAGCTTCAGTAGGGGGACTGTAAACTATGTAATGTAGTTTACATTAAAAAATGTAGTAAGTTTACAAAGTTTACATAAAAAAATATGTAGTGAGAAGTCATTCAAGATAATGCACAATGGCAGCCATTATGCAATATTAATGTGCTGACATACAGAATCACCCTAGTATTCTCAAGTTGAATAAATCAAAGTTAATAATATGTCTGATGAAAATTATATTTAAATATCCAGAGTGCTTTATCACAGTTTTTACAGTACTAATTAATGTCCAGAGGACTGAATCATATTGAAATTGGGATAACTACCAAAGCAACTGGGTTAGGCCCTGGAATAGGTCTTGACATGACCAAAAAAGGAGCACCCAGTGGCGGTGGTCTGTCAGGCTACGTTTTTGACAGAGAGTGTTATCTTCCTTTTGAGTACCAGTGCAGGAGTTTTTTTCGGTGGAAATTAACATGTTGAAAAAGCTTTCCTTTGTAAGAATCTTCGAAACATACTAAATAACTTCTTTTTTTCATAATGAGTTCTCTGTTTCCATGATTCCATTAGAAGCAAAGAGTCAGTACATAAAATGTGATGTACTTGGCTGTATTTCTAAGACAAATACTGTTCATCTTCAATAGCCAAGGCTAAGTTCTCATAGAACACCTGCTGGGAGCCAAGAGGAGAAAACAAGAGGAGAGAAATACTGCATGTACAATTATTCCAGAAAGGCCTTGTCTAAGCAGGAGTTCCAGATTTGAGAAATGAGAAGTAATATGGAAAAATTTACCTTGCTGATTCTTACTGCTTAAATCTGCAAGCTACCAAGTAATGCCTGGTGAACAACTTCAGCTGCCACTGCTCTCTACTTTTCAGGAGTGGAGCCTCAATAAATAGGAAGGCGTGAACTCATGGTGTGCTGTCATGGTTTTGGATGGGATGGAGTTGACTTTTTTGCTGGCAGCTGGTGTGGTGCTGTATTTTGGATTTGGGGTGGGACTGGTGCTGATTGCACGCTGATGTTTTTTGGTTGTTGCTAAACAGTCAAGACCTTTTCTGCTCCTCATGCCACCTCACCAGTGAGTAGTCTGGGAATGCACAAAAAGTTGGGAGGAGACACAGCTGCGACAGCTGACCCCCTG
The DNA here is from genome assembly GCF_964199755.1 of Larus michahellis. Taxonomy (NCBI): domain Eukaryota; kingdom Metazoa; phylum Chordata; class Aves; order Charadriiformes; family Laridae; genus Larus; species Larus michahellis. Next base: position 61,555,563 of record NC_133897.1, on the reverse strand, counting down.
ACAAAAGGGATATTCCATGACGTCATGCTCAACATATAAAGCTGGGGGAAGAAGAAGGAAGGGGAGGACATTAGAAGTTATGGTGTTTGTCTTCCCAAGCAACCATTACGTGTGATGGAGCCCTGCTTTCCTGGACATGGCTGAACACCTGCCTGCTGATGGGAAGTAGTGAATTAATTCCTTGTTTTACTTAGCTTGCATGTGCGACTTTTGCTTTACTTATTAAATTGTTTATCTCAGTCCATGAGTTTTCTAACTTTCACTCTTCCAGTTCTCTCCCCCATCCCAACAGGGGAGTAAGTGAGCAAGCAGCTGCCTGGTCCTACTTGCCGGCTGGGGTTAAATCATGACATGTGTCAATCTGGCACTTTCATGAGCACCACATTGAACGTGACCAAGCAACTAGCTAAGAAAAACAGAAAACTATCCCATTTACTGGTCCCTTGTGTATGGCCTCTGTTACTCAAGGCACTGTAACCATTCTTGTAGTCCAAGGTAGACTTCCATTTCACTGTGAGTGTAATGAAAAAGACCAGTATTTTTTTCTGTTTTAGATCTCAAGCCCAGAGATTTTCCTTTACTGTGTGACCCTAAACAACTTCTCATGACAGGCTTCTCATGACAGGCTTCTCATGACTAGCGTTGAAATTCAAAAGCTTCCTACATGTATTTTGTTACTGAAGAACTGAAGAGCTGTTCCATTTAGATTTTCATATCAAAATCTAAAGTAGTCTGATCTATAATGCTTAACAACACAAGCAAAGGCAGAATAATGTTTATAATCTCTTGAAGACCATTGGACTTGTCATGTAACAAGCATCAACAAATATTATACAATAGATTTTCAGGATCTTTTCTAAGCTACTGCTACTTTTTGTGTCTGATCCCTCTTTGAAGTCAGTGTTAAACCTGGATCAGCTCCTCAGGTAATAGCTTCCACTAACTTTTGCATCTGTAATTGGAAATTGCACAAAGTGTTGTCTGAAAACAGCATGCCTAAAGCTTAAGGGTTTGTAAATGACATTCACCCACAGACTGTGACACTTCTACTTAATAGCTCCACAAAATGTACATCCTGTCCCACCTAACAGTGCTGTTTCTCATGTATTTTTGTTTTCTGGATGAACTTAGACTATTAAGGCACATACTTAATGGCTGGGAATGCAAAATGTGTTCTTGATGGAAAGTAATAAAGATAAAAATAAAGATCTGCACTTCCTGATGGTTACTTCAACACTGTATATAAGCAGGCAGAATTCCCTTGAATATAATGAAATAGCTGCTGCCTTTTTATGTCATGCTTCTAAAAGCAACAACTATAGATATAACTATTTACATTTCCCAGCTAACAGATTTTGTAGCCAGAAGAAGTCATACACAGCGTCTGTTCTGACCCTCTAGATAATGTAAAGATGTGCTTGCAACTTGTGCAGAAAGCTCTTAAATTCTGTTTAAGCCATTAGAAATGTTTTAGAAAGAGACTCTTTAGCAGTTAAAGGCTTTCTGTGATCAAGAATCCACCATACTTTTAGCCAGATTGTTTCACTCTTGAAGGTCAGTTCAAAAACGAGTGTATCAATCAGCAATATCCAAGAAACATCAGGTAAGAAAGCTGAGCATGAAACTGTATTTTACAGTTGTGCCTACAGTTGTAGTGTTATAAACCTCTTTCATTCAAAACCATGAGTCATACTTCCTTCCTCCTTCCTCCTCCACCCCATCCTGAAATAATGAGAGTTGTTTAAAAATTATGAGATTTTAAAAACTAATATATTTTAGATCTCTTTTGGTGTTGTTGTTACGCTGAATGGTTTATAAGCCTTAGGATTCTTGTTTTCAGGCTTTTTCTCTACAACTATGAAATCTAAGTGTTCACATTTTTCATAATGAAAGCTAAGATTGCTCATCAATCTCCTATCTTCGGGAGCTAAGGCTTTAAGAAAAAACAGCAAATGCTGCAAAATGCATGTTAAATTCACAGGAGTTGGCAACACTATATTTTAGTCAATAACTATCAATAAAAACACATTGAAAACTAGGTTTATTTACAGTGGATGAAAACATGACTGTTTACAGAAAAAGAATTAAGTTTACAGTAATAAAAAGAACCAAATACCCATTCTGTAATGTTCCTAATCACATGTATTCTGCCTCTCAGTTGCTATATATGCAGCAACCTGTGAACAATTAACCTTGTATGCTGTATTACTGAAGGAAAATTAATTTTGATTTTGCTCATATTGCCACATCTCTTTCCAGTTTTGTATGTGGTAGACAGAATTATTGACTCATAATGAAGGCAGTGATACACCAAGAAGAGAAATGCTCTTAACTGACTTGGCTTTGAGTTCACATAGTATAGTTCTCTGTATGAAAAAACCCTTCCTTACAGACATAGTATTCTTTGTCACTGTTAATGTATTCTTGTTTTAAACCAACTTGTATAAATCCTCCTCTTTGGCCAGCTAAGTTTACTGCATTTGCCAAAAAAAAAAAAAAGCTTCAGACATAATGAAGTTCTTTATCAAAATAAATTCTATCGAAGCACACCGAAGTATGGATTATAAGCAATCCAATAAACTGTTCTCATCAAGATACTGTATCAATGATTGTGAAAGGCCTTTATCTCTATTATGCTTTGAAGGTATTGCAGGGCTGATACAGGTACGATCTTAGTTCAAATAGCTGAATATTCCAAGGAAGAAGAATACCCTTTATATCAACTTTCTGAGGCTAAGCTTTAGCAGAACAAAGGCTGCTTGAGAACAATGGTTACTGGCAGTACATTTTTAAGTAAGCTATGGTGTTAAGTATGAGAATGTGAAAAGAAGCTTTATTTTTTTGCCTAAATATAAACTCAATCTGCAAGCTGTCAAAGCCCCTTAGCTCTCAGTAACTTCAGATTTAAAACATCAAGTTTTTTATTTAAAATAAAATGTGTGGATAAAAAAACCACCTAACCTCAAGACATCATAATGAAAGAAGCCAATCAAACCTAAATTATGGTGTAGGAAATATGGGGTGAGATTGTTCTCCCTGATTATGGCGCTTAGAAAGCCCTAAACAGAACAAGATGTCAACCCATCCAATCATCTGGTTTGCTTGTGTCTGTTCTTTTCCCCTATTGGACATTTTCTTTGCATTGTTGAAAGGGAGAAATTTCACCATTTGCCAAAGATGTCCAAAATTCCCTTGGGATCTGGCAGCCTGGTATGTTGAAACTCCAGACAAGTCCTTTGAACCTGTACAGAGGAAATGCAACATTTATACAGAATACATATTCCTCACATGGACCTGTTGTTTGTGAACAGAGAAGGACTTGTGGGTGATGTGATGGTTGGAGGCCATCTTGGGTATAGTGATCATTAAATGAGAGTTTTTGATTCTTGGAGAAGTAAGGAGGCAGCTCAGTAGAACTGCCACCTTGGACTTCTGCAGGGCAGACTTTGGCCTGTTTAGGAGACTAGTTGACAGAGTCCTTTGGGAGGCAGTCCTGAAAAACAAAGGAGTCCAGGAAGGCTGGACATTCTTCAAAAAGGAAATCTTAAAGGTGTGTGAGAAGGCCATCCCCATGTACCGAAAGATGAGCCACTGGGGAAGAAGGCCGGCCTCGCTGAACAGAGAGCTTTAGCTGGAATTCAGGAAAAAAAGGAGAGTTTATGATCTTTGGAAGAAGGGGCAGGCAACTCAGGAGGACTACAAGGATGTCATGAGGTTATGCAGGGAGAAAATTAGAAGAGCCGAAGCCATCTAGAACTTAATCTGGTTACTGCTGTAAAAGTAATCTAGTTACTGCCTAATTTGCCTCAGTCTTTAATAGTAAGACCCGTTGTTCTCGGTGTACCCAGTCCCCTGAGCTGGCAGATGGGGATGGGGAGCAGAATGAAGCCCCCATAATCCAAGGGGAAATAGTTATCAACCTGCTACAAGACATAGACACTCAAGTCTATGGGGCCAGATGGGATCCACCCGAAGGTGCTGAAGGAGCTGGTGGAAGTGCTCACCAATCCGCTTTCCATCATTTATCAGCAGTCCTGGCTAACTGGGGAGGTCCTGTTTGATTGGTGGCTAGCAAATGTAACACCCATCTACAAGAGCCAGAAGGAAGATCCATGGAACTACAGGCCTGTCAGTCTGACCTTGGTGATGGGGAAGGTTATGGAGCAGATCATCTTGAGCATCTGGTGACTCACATACAGGATAACCAGGTGATCAGGCCCAGTGAACATGGGTTTATGAAAGGTAGGTCCTGCTTGACAAACCTGATCTCCTTCTATGACAAGATGATCTGCTTAGTGGATGAAGGAAAGGCTGTGGATGTTTTTTACCTGGACTTTAGTAAAGCCTTTGACAGCATTTCCCACAGCATTCTCCTAGAGAAACTGGCTGCTCATGGCTTGGATGGGTATACTCTTTGGTGGGTAAAACCCTGGCTGGATAGCCAGGCCCGAAGAGTTGTGGCGAATGGAATTAAAACCAGTTGGAGGCCATAAGTGCTGATCCCCAGGGCTCAGTATTGTGGACAGTTCTCTTTAACACCTTTATCAATGATCTGGATGGGCTGATCGAGTGCACCCTCAGTAAGTTTGCAGACAATAACAAGTAGGGTGGGAGCATTGATCTGCTTGAGGGATCCCCTGCAGAGGGATCTGGACAGGCTGGATTGATGGGCCAAGGCCAATTGTATGAGGTTCAACAAGGCCAAGTGCCAGGTCCTACACTTGGGTCACAACAACCCCATGCAACACTACAGGCTTGGGGAAGAGTGGCTGCAAACATGCCCAGCAGAAAAGGACTTGGGAGTGTTGATTGCCATCCACCTTAACATGAGCCAGCAGTGTGCCCAGGTGGCCAAGAAGGCCAATAGCATCCTGGCTTGTACCAGAAATAGAAGCGGCCAGCAGGACTAGGGAACCCCCTGTACTCGGCACTGGTGAGGTCCCAGCTCGAGTACTGTGTTCAGTTTTGGGCCCCTCACTACAAAAAAGACATTGAGGTGCTGGAGCACATTCTAAAAAGAGCAACAAAGCTGATGAAGGGTTTAGACAGCAAGAGTTATGAGGAGTGGCTGAGGGAACTGGAGTTGTTTAGGCTGGAGCAAAGGAGGCTTATTGCACTCTACAGCTACCTGAAAGAAGGTTATAGCAAGGTGGGTGTTGGTCTCTTTTTCCAAGTAACAGGTGATAGGACAAGAGCAAATGGCCTCAAGTTGCACCAGGGGAGGTTTAGATTGGATATTAGAAAACTTTTCTTCATGGAAAGGGTTTTCAAGCATTGGAACAGGCTGTCTGGGGAAGTAGTTAAGTCACCATCCCTGGAGGTATTTAAAAGATGTGTAGATGTGGTGCTTAGGGACATAGTTTAGTGGTGGACTTGTCAGTGTTAGGTTAGTGGTTGGACTTGCTGATCTTAAGGGTCTTCTCCGACCTCATCAATTCTATGACTCTGTGATTCTATATATAAGACATATGTGGCAGATCTCTTACATATGTGCTGCAGAGGCATTTTGAGTCCTATGCATCCAGGACCCATATTCTGGCCATATAGATCAGAGACATAGAGCAGGTACTAAATTTTTGAGAAATAAATAATACACAAGTCACTGTAATTAAACTAAGATTTAAATAACACATAAATGACCAAAATCCTGATTCATCTGGTTCCTGAACTAACGTAATTAATGATAAACAGATTGCTTTCATCTTTGAACTAACGTAATATGAAATTCAGTAAAATCCTTGTTTATATAATAAAGACATAAGTATTCTTACAACTTTGAGTGCATTCAGTCCAATCTAACAGAATGTCATTTTTAACCTGTAAGCAGTTATCCCATTTTCTGCAGGGGACCGGATCAATGCTGTAAGCCTAATGCCAGAAGTTATCAAAGACTCAATGTATTGCCTTGCTTCACCCTGTAAGTTCCCATATCAATCACAAGATACTGAGGCAAGGAGTGACACTGCAGTTACTTGTTTTGAAATATGCAATTTTCATGTAGCAAGGATTCAGTCATCTTTCTAACTTTCATGACACTACTACGTCAGAGCAAGTTTTTCCTTTTTGGTAGATTAGAATTGTTTGGCAACACTTCTCTTTTATCAGACAACATTGTTCAGACAAGCCAAAATGTTTTATACAAATTTAATTAGGACACTATTTTTAGGGGATCCATTTCTGAATCCCTTGCTACGGTCTCCTGTCATAGAAGAGAGAATCAAAGCTGGCATAAATTTTCAGCAGCAATGGCACATTTTAAATGTGTTGCTTCAGGGATGAGCAGAAGGTATGGAGAGCTAGAGCACTGCTGTTCCTGCTGCTGTCCAAGATGGGAGACACAATTAGTCCAGCTGGCTGCCTCCCCAGCATAATCCAGTGCCTACTGTGACTGTCCAACACCCCCCTCATCAACAAATCTGGCTTTACGAGACTCTGCTGGATAAAACAGTCAATGGGGCCAAGGCTATTTTTCCACTTCTAGGAGATTTTTTAGCCTTAGCTGCTGTCTACTTTAACTTGCCCAGAACAAGTTATGGAGAGATCCAAATGGAAAACCTAATTTTTCCATTGGAAAAGTCTTAACAGATGGACTATAAACAGTATGGAGAGAAAAGAATTCTCAAGTTTCCATTTTAATCTCAGTGCTGGACAAAACCCTGAAGTTGTCCCAAAACGCATTTCTCCTCTTCTGGTCAATCAAAATTTGCTTCAGTTTTCTTTGGAGAATATGAGTGGAGTAGGCCAGTACAAAATTATTATCTGCACTTATAACTGAAAATAAACATAAACAGGAAAAAAAACCCTATCACAAATTCATGAAATAAGCATGAAAATCTATTTAACTTTCATTAGAGGAGGTTCACAGTTACTCTTTCTATACATAACCCTTTATTTATATACTGGGAACCTCCAGTAACTCCTTATAACCTTCTGGACAGAACGTTCAGCATACAACTAGACAAGTCCATAATAAGTTGGGTAAGCAAATGGCTGATGGGTCGGGCTCAAAGCATTATAGTAAATAGGGTTGCATCAAGCTGGCAGCCAGTCAGCAGCATTGTTCTCCAGGGCTCGATTTTATAGCAATTGCTCTTTAATGTTTTTATAAATGATCTGCATGCAGGAGTCAAATATACATTAAGGAAGTTTGCTGATGATATTAAATTAGAAGGAGCTGTAGACTCCCTCAAGGGTAGAGAGGTCTTATAGAGAGATCTGGATAGACTAGAGAGCTGGGCAATAACCAGTCGTATGAAATCTAATAAGTGCAAGTGCTGGATTCCGCATGTGGGACAAGTAATCCTGGTTATATGTACAAGTTGGGGAAAGAGAGGCTGGAGAACAGCCCCACAGAAAGTGATCTGGGGCTTTGGGTTTATGGCAAGTTGAAAATGAGTCAACAGTGTGCCCTGGCAGCCAAAAGGGCCAACTGCATACTGGGGTGCATCAAACACAGCGTAGCTAGCCAGTCGACGGACACGATTGTCCCACTCTACACTGCACTGGTGTGGCTCCACCTTGAGTACTGTATGCAGTTTTGGGTGCCTCAGTATAAAAACACCAAACTATTAGAGTGTGTCCAGAGGAAGGCAATCAACATGGTGAAAGGTCTCAAGGGCAAGACTTACAAGGAGTGGCTGAGGTCACTTAGTTTGCTCAGCCTGGAGAAGGCTGAAGAGTGACCTCATCACAGTCTGCAACTTCCTCAAGGTGGGCAGCAGAAGGGGAGGTGCTGATCTCTTCTCTCTGGTGGCGAGCAATAGGACACAAGGAAATGGAATGAAGCTGCATCAGGCAAAGTTCAGACATTAGGAAAAGGTTCTTCACTGAGAGGGTGGCTGGTCACTGGAACAGGCTCCCCAGAGAAGTTGTCATGGCACTAAGCCTGTTAGAGTTCAAGGAGCATCTGAATGATGCTTTTAGCAGTATGGTTTAGTTTTAGGTAGTCCTGCAAGGAGCAGGGAGTTGGACTTGATGATCTTTATGATCCCTTCAAACTGGAGATATTCTATGATTCTATTATTTTATATATATATATAATATATATAAAATATGTTTTTATATAATATATATATCCATACATATAATTTGTGATGTTATACATATATAGAGAGATGAAGAGTTGCCTGTTTTCTTTTTTCTGTCTATTGGAAAACAGTCACCAAAGAAGAAGCAAGAGTAGAACTCAGACATGCCCGAGTCATGTGGCTCATTTCCTAGCACTTCAGAATAGCCCCTCAGCTTTGTCTTGAATAATTCCGGTTAATTTTATGGTTTGTTTTCTCCTTGCTGCTGATTTAAATTTTTTTTACCCCATTAACCACCACCTCCTTGAGGTCAAGAGGAATTACAAATATTAGTAAAATAACTGAAACACTGAAGTGTTTTTTTTCCAAGTGTGGTAATAAAAGCATCTGTTCAGATTCCTCTGAGTCTGTGGGCCTGGAGAGCTCACAGCTGAGCTGCCAGCCACCACTCCAGCTGGTAAAAGGGAATGGGCCTTTCCTTCAACTTTTGACATCAAAAGAAATAAATCATAAACAGAAAAATGTATTTTCAACTGATATTTGTTCCCTTATTAGTAGAATCATCAATTCTAATCACATTTGTAATGTTTTGCCATGAGAGTTATTTGGGTAGAAAAGGAATACATGTTATAATATATATAAAAATACGTGTGTATATATTCTATATAATTATATGGAATATTCATATATATTTTTCATATATATGTGTAATACGGTGAAATGAAAAGCAAATGCAGACAGTGTCTAATTTTTGCTTCAGTTAGCCTGAGTTATGGATGTTCTGATCATTTTAAAAAACTGATGCATGTCAGGAAATTAAAAGTTGCATCAAAAAGAGATAGCTTCATAACAGGCTCTTGAAAATAATAAAACAAAAAAAGAAAAATAAAATTAAGGAAGGAAAAGGATAGGAAAAGAAGGTGGAAAGAAACTGACACTTGGAGATATGGGTGGTAGAATTCATGAATAAAGCCAAGGTGGAATAAATGGACAAAGGTGAACAGAACAGGAAGATATGTCATTTACATATTAAAGTTCTAATTTGAGTAGAAATTATTCATTCTTATCTAATCTGTTTCAGTATTTGTTATAACTCAACTGGTGAAAGAAAAAAATCCTTCTAAATTGTTAAACTTTTCTTCGTGTTGCATTTTATGTTTTAGACTGAAAAATGGAAAACTTCGTATCATTTCATTACCATATTTTTATTTTATGTTTTGTTTTCTGGCTGCATCATTTAATTTCCCCCCTTTGCATGGTTCTTCTGGTGCATAGGATGGAAAGTGTCTTTTTCTAAGTATCTAATTTCAAATATTTATGCTGTATCCCTCATGAAAATGTACGCTTAGATTTTGCTGTGTGGTGGGAAAAGAGACAGCAGACTTCTTGGTTAGAGTAAGAAGTGAGCTAAGTTCAGCAAACCTAGTTGTGAAAAGGTGTCTGGTCTGATACCAGTCCTGTATTTGCTCAAGTGCAGTAATAGTAGCTTTTTAGGCAGCTTACCTAGTCCTCAGTCTAAATCCTTGGACCCGCTAGTCTTAAGAGAACACAGCACAACTGGTGCATGTTAATGGGGCATCATATCATCAGGACAGTGAATATTTGTGCCTATGATTTTCTGGTCATCTATTTGTTGCTGGAAAAATGAGAGCAGAGAACCTTCTATTGCTTTTCTACCTTACCTTTTCTTCCTGGAGGAAACTTTACCATTGGCATGTCTAGCAAGTTTCAGTCACTAATGAGTATACATGGCCTGGACCTCAACTTCTTCAGGAGACACAGGTCGCTTGGTGCGCCTCATGGAGATGTTTTTGTTGTATCTGAAGGAGTAGTCATAAAAATCTCAGCCTTATACATGCAATTCTGAATAAAAACCACTGAATCTAATGAAGGCCAGTTGAGAATACATATATTATTTGACCTGGAAAGACGAATTACTTTCCTGAAGAACTGAAAAAGCAAAGCTTAATCTGGACTTTTAATGAAGACAAGAAACCCATGAAATGCTAAGTATACTGAGGGTGGGGACTAGCAAAAGGTAGACCAGAAGACAAAGAGCTCCTGAGAGCTGAAAAACAGCAAATAGCCTAGTTGCCTTTCCCATAGAGAACTTTCATCAATAAATGAGGAAGACTTTTCAAGCCTTTTATAAAGAATGACAATCAAGTTAAAAGGAAAACAAGAAAACTCCCTGATGTACTTATTTGAACAGACCAATTCATCTGACTGTAGGGTTGTTCTAATGGCCCATTGGTTTTAATGTCTCATTCATTACAGGAAGTACAGAGGAGGAGGGAGCAGATGAAGAGACAATTTTAAAAGTTTAGAAAGAACTCATTTGTCCTACTGTATTTGAAGGAACAAGGTACATGCTTTCATCTTTTAAATCAGGCAACTTAATGTTTTAGGATTAATACCTAGGCCATATATCTCCAACAAGGCAAAAAAGAACTGCATATAGTAAATATCCTTGTTGATATAGAACGTAAGTACCTGGATAAAATCCAGCTGTATAATGGTGGGCTTTCGACCTTGCTATGAAATAGTGCTAGATATTACCCTTTCAATCAGTAATAAATATGTCAAAAATATTTAGTAGGATTCAGGATTTCTAAATTATCTTCTGTATCCCCACAAAACAACTTACTTGTATTCAATACAGGGCTTCAAAATTTAGGAGTTGCAGATGTTTAGTATCAAAATCAGTATATACCCCATGAAATAACGTGCTAAATTGCACTGTTAGACAGATATACTCATGTTTGCTTTGGTAAAGGCAGATACTGTTTGTTCCTCATGACCATAGAATCATAGAACAGTTTGGGTAGGAAGGGATCTCTAAAGATGGATTGTGTGAGTGGGTTATTGGGATAGAAGTGGGACTGATGTGAGACTGACTTGGTCTCTCATCTCTGTAGGATCCCTCTGATTGTACTACCAAGCTCTCTTTCATCTTCCTTGACACTGTATAGTCTGCTCGCCTCCTCCCACAGTTTCTTAACTTGAACACACAGCTCCTCAACTAGCTCATATCTCCTGCAGACAAGATTCAAAATTCAAGATTCAACCTTCTGAAGGAAGTTTATGCCATGTTATCATTTTTCCTCCTTTTCTACTTCTCTATGCACCATGCAGCATGAAAGAACTCAAAGCCTCCAAAGATTACTTAATAAAATATGATGCATGTCCTCTCCTTGAGGTCTTTGTATCAAGGGAGAAATAAGTCCTATGGAAGCTAGACAGGAAAGTTACACAAGTAATGAAAAATTGGACATGTGGGACTTCATGTAGAGAACATTCTGATTTTACAGAGGTGAAAATCACATCATCTTCTATGATATTACTCCTGATTAATTCTGCAATAACTGCAAGGAAAAATAAATCTATACTGTGATCTACAAGAAATCTAGTGAAAATTGTCAAGGCATAGAAATGGCTGACTGCTTATTAAGCAACAGGGACCTGAGGACCAAGCATGAAAACATGAACAGCAGGACATGGGTCTCATCTGCCAGGTCCCCATCTCACAGCCCCCAGGGTGAAACAATCAAGGAAGGCCCCAGGGGTGACAGCCAGGGTTGGCCAAGAGTCCAGGTCACCAGACAAGTTTGTGGTGACAAGGCACAGATGAAATCAAGCTGGGTCATCAGTCTGCTGGTCAGGGCTTGGATCAATGGGGGCATGTCTGTGGCTGAGCTGGAGACCTCAGGGGCAGGGGCAGGGACTAACAGCCCAGGCTGAGTAGAGCTGAAATAGACTCCCTGGCCCATGGGCACACATGGGGAGAGGCTTCAGGTGAGGCTGGTCAGGGCCATAAGACCTACTGGTTCACTCAGGGCCCTGACAAAAGTAACAAATGATATATATGGCTGCAGGAAGTTAGATTAGATGGTCGTAATGGTGACTTCTGAATCTGAAATCTGTGGCAAGAACACCCCTTTCAAATACCTGCCAAAACACTTTCAGCTCTCAGCTCACTAAAGCAATTTCAGTCTCTGTCTGGCAAATGGACGTAACGCATGGGTCTAGTTCAAACTATGCAATTTTCCAAACTAATTATAGAATCTAATTAAGATTTCCGTCAATAATCCCAAATACTAATTTAAAAGAATGCAAAAGGGTCTAATTTTACTTTATTAAATTTCTTTGCCTACTCGATTTTTAATAAAACATTTCAGGGGCATACGTGTTGGATCTGGCGGAGAGTTTTGAGTATACGAGCTACATAGAACCCACTCTTCCATCTTCAATAATGATCACTGCTCTTCCTGGGCGTGATTAGGCCTTCGCTACTCAACCAGGTCACCTTATATCTTCCTCTTCCACGTGGCAAATGGCAGAGCATATATTCACATGGTTAAACTTTCTCCTCACTCACAAAAGGGAAACCTCTTCCATGTTGCCTATTAGGAGCACAGTCTTTGAACTAACAGTATCCTTTGGATGTTGTTTGAGAGTGTGCTAGATGGCATAGATCAAATCATGCCAGGGAGAGCAATAGCAATTAAGCATCATGGCTGTTCATATGACAGTGCTTCAGATCATGTCCTGGCCTTTTTCAGTTGATTATTGTAAATACAAACTTTGGGTCTATAGAAAGCATTTGATTTTCTCTGAGGCCTGGTGTTTCACTTCGCTCCGTGCTTCCACCGCACTGAAGGATGCCCAAGTCTGTAGATACGTGGCAGGTTTCTTCCCTGTCTTTTGAAGTTGCTTTCAGCCACACATATTCAGATGTTCTCAGTTGGCACAGTCCCCTCTCTTTAACAGGGTCCTCCTACCTTGACAAAAGTAGAAAGTAGTCAGGCTCCTTCTCAGGTGCCCAGGAACACACCTTTTACATCTAGACAAAGAAACGTGAAACACCATATATATTTTACCACTCATCCTGACACTTGTATATAATTTTATTTGTGTGGGTGGGAAAGTGTTAAAGAAGCAGCTGCTCATTTTAACCTTCTTGGCTGTACTGCCTCACATGCAGGCTCAGACAGTTGTACTAACTAAAAGATTTAATTTCCAAGGCCCTCACCACCTAGTGCAATATTTTCACAGACCTCATCAGCTTGTGAATGATGCAGCACCTATGTTATTCCCACAGAGGGTAACTAGTGAATTCATATGAAAAAAAAAACAGCAAAATGGTGGAACTGAGGGCAGCACCCAACAGCTACTAATACTACTGTCGCAGAGAGATAAAGGCAGCATAAAAGGTTGTGTTTTCCTCCTGAGAAACTTCTGTCACATTGGAACATAGGGACTCCTGCTCCCTGTACAAAAGGATGCTTTTTTGTGCAGCTGGTCAAAAATCTAAACTTTTGTGTGTTTTCTTAATATATTCTGAAGTGTTTAATCTGTTTTCTTCAGTTACTCTTCATCTGGACTCAATAAAAACTGAAGGACCTTCATCAAAGACACTTTTATCATTTTTATCACTAATAACAGGAGTTGCTGTAAGCCTTACATGCTCACCATCCAATTTGTTGGAGTTGTCCTGTTCTAGCAGGCAGAGTACACGCAGAGTAGCCAGTGGCAGGGTGTAGGGGTCCATATGCTCTACTTAAGCCTGAGCAGGTCTGAAATTCTTGTCTGATTTTTCAGCACAGTCTCGTTGCTACTTTGTAGCTGTAGTTGTAGGGTTAGAGTTTCTCTGACAGCAGTGGGAGGAAAAACACAGGTAGCTGTGAGAGTCTTAGAGTCTTAGTAGTGCTTCTGTTAAGAAAAACAACCACTTTTTTCACCTGCAATATTTGCTTTCTTATTTTCCTTCTTTAAAAGTTATTTATCTGCCTGAGTCATGGAGCAAATTAATTACTGAAAGTATTCAAGTAAATATTCCTTGTAATTGGTTATATATTCTTGTATTCACAGAAAAAAAAAAAAAAAAAAGGATGGAGGTTTCAATCTAGCCAACCGGAAGGTAATATAAACATTATCAAATGAAAATGCCTTTAAAACCAACATCAACCAGTTGGTCTCATATATGGCCTTATGCTAACATAAAACATGTTAGCCTCATGCTAACATAAACCAGAACATTAGTACTGAAGAATGAAATTGTAGTATGGGTGCCCAACACATATAGAAAATGCTCATATCAAACCATTAATGCCTAGAAAGCTGAGTGGATCTGAGACGAGGCCAGGGAAAGCCATTACAGAGTTGGCGCGTGCAGACTCAGGGGAGCACTGCAGCTCAACTGCTGTGGTTCTGGTATAGCCCGAGATCCTGGAGCGAGCTACGACGGTGAAGGTACTCCCTGAAACCTGAGTTTAAACAAGAATGGCCGTGGTATTTTAAGCCTATCCCCTGCATATCACACGTGGCCATGCTGACCACAAATCTCAACGGGAAGTATCATCACTTTTTATTACTTTTCTATGAAATCTTACTGAATGCAAAAGGAAAGGAGGCCCTAGAGGCTGATCTCTTCTTATGTGCAAGTTGACAAAGAGCCAGCTGCAAAGCAAGTTGCTCTTCAGCGCCTTTCCATCACGTTTCAGCTCACGGCTATAGATTATCAAGGCCCAGTGTAACTGAACTGTGAGATTCCATTCTGGTACTCTGTTCTTTAGAAACTGAACTGCCTTGTTTGCTAATTGGTTCACTTGAACCGTCATTTTCCAGGGAGCTCTTAAATTCCATTTCCTCAGTGTCACCAACCGTAAAACCAAGAGACAGAGAATCTGTTCTTTAGATTTTATAATTTGTTGTTTTAAAGCTATTTAATTGAGTGTAAGGGTACACTGTGAAGGGCAGCCATATCCTCTGATTATTCATTTCATTACAGCTGCCTCCGTGCCACAAAAGAATCATTATTTCATTAATGTTTCATAGCTGCTCCACAGTTTTCTCAACTGCACAGCTGATTAGCAACCGCCTCAAGAACAACAGCTTAGTGCCATGCCCTAAACAGTCATTGCCAACTCCAAGCATAAAAAGACAGGTCCCTGGAAAAATCTCTTCTAAATTAGCATAATGTTTTTTATAAAGAACAACTTTAGAATCATATTATTGCTCTGCTATTTGACCTTAAGATTTCCTGCTTTGCAGATTTAGTCTGTGACTGTAGAAAAATAAACAAAAAAAAAACCAAACCACCAAAAAAAAACCCTAGAAGAAATGGGGTGAGTGGTTGGCTGATGGAGGTAAGGCTAACGAGAGCTGAGATAGATAGTCACAATTTGATATGACTGAGCAGTCCACAACATAATACCAAGTCATTTCCTCCTGCCAAAGTTTTTGAGTCCAGTTACAGAATCATGGCAACACAGAATGGTTGACATTGGAAGAGGACCTCTGCAATTCATCTCATGCAACACCCCACTCAATGAGGGCCACCTGGAGCCATTTGCCCAGGAATGTGTCCGGATGTCTTTTTAGTATCTCCAAGGATGCAGACAACCTCTCTGGGCAACCAGTACCAGTGCTCAGTCACTCCCACAATGACAAGTGTATCTCTTGTACTGGGGAGCCTAGAAATCCAGGTGTGGAGTGCATGACCCCTACATCAATAAACCGTATATGAGGAACTGCAGGGTAAAAATAGGTAACACAACGTCGGGTGGAGTGTCATGAGTTTCTGCTCCCGTTTGGAAACACTGGACTAGACAAATGTTCCTGAAGACGTGAGGAGATCACAGGGTGACTATGCGCCACGGATGCGATACAGGCAAATGGTTGCTTGTGTGTCAGGCAAGAGATTTCCACAGGAAAGGCAAGCATTGTGCAAAGCCCTGGTGAGAACTCACCTGCACCTTTAGGGACATTTCTCATTCCTTGGGTTCGAGAAAGATAAATGCCCTCTGGGATGAAGGCAAACACAGAATAAGCAGTTGATTAGGGCCTACAGAAGAAGACAATGACTGGAAGGAGCAAGACTAAGGCTGAGAGGGCTGCCATCACTTTCCAGTAAGGTATCAAGGATGAAGGCGAGAGGAGGAAAAGACCTATTGAAGTGCAAGGGAAAATATGGTCACACACACAAAACAATTCAGGTCTTCTTTCCAAGAAGACAATCTCACCATAAAGAGTGTAGTAGCAAATGTCACTTGCGCATTGTTAAGGAACGGTGAGGAAATCCTGCATGCCCTCGACATCTCTGCAAAGTTCATCCAGAGGAAACCAAACCCCTTTCTTTCACCTCTGGCATCAGCACAACAAAATAAATGTATGCGATAAAAATGCCCTTATTTACAGAACTGGCCTGAGCAGTACAGATGGAAGCAAAGAAGGCATTAGGTAACTCTACCTTCTCCCCATTCTCTGTCACCATGGCTCCTGTGTCATTCAACAGCAGACCCACATTTTTCTCTAGTTTTCCTTTTGCCTCTGATATACTTGAAGACGCCTTGTCATCCCTTGCCAGGTTTAATTCCAAGGAGGCCTTGTCTTTCCTCATTTCATCCCTCTATACTCTGACAGCATTCTTGTATTTGATCCACTTATTTCACTTTATCTTCTACAAAAACATGAATTACACTAGTTCAGAACATCACCTAATTCAAGAGCACTTCATACACTCTCTAGGCAATTCATATGAGTGAAGTCTAAAAGGCTATATCTAAGCTTATAAACTAAAGCAAGCCAGAATAGATTTTTGAACACTGGTACGCAGTTGTCCAACGCTGTTAAATTGCTGGCATACTCCCCAGCATAGTTCTGGTCCAGGCTAGGCAGAGTCTCCAAAGTAATTCCCAGGCGCAGTCTATGGAATGGCATAGGCCCTGTTAGTAAAGGCTCTGCCCATTTGTTGGGTTTCCTCTGGCCCAGTCGGATAGCATTATCCTGTTAAGCTGTTGGCCTGCATATACATCAGCAAGCCATTCTGCAGCTTCCTCTTCCCTATCCATGTATTTGAAATCTAATCCTATCTTTGCTTTTTTGAGGATTGGTGAGGAAGGTTTGCAATAAAAGTGTTGTAAAGGATGAATGTCATAAGTATTTGTATGCTGTGCTACATGCTTGCATTATGTTCTACTAACCCTAGACTAAAGTTGGCTTCAAAGGTTATCAAAGGCAATCTGGCACCAACACCAGCAGTGGAAGTGGCAGCAAGAGAGGTGACAGGAGGCACTGAATTTGGGACCGTGGCAGGAGCTTCAGGTGACATGCAGGAGAACCTAGCACTCTCCATGGAGGCTGAAGGATTTGGGCTGGAGGGGTGGGATGCAATAACCTGTTTTGTTGTAGGTATGTGAAGTAATGCACATGGAGCAGAGGTGAGGAGAGTGTGGCATGTATATTTGGGTAGAAAAGAAATGGGTAGAAAGATGCAGAGGTCTGCAGGATGTAACCTGAGCCAGGGCCTTGCCCACCACTTCGCAGTTGGTATACAGCTACTGTGTTTTGGAGGAAGGAGAGTTCAAGTGTATCAACGTGGTCTGTGTCATGCCATGTAGCCTCAGGATAAAGAGTATTCCTACTCCCATTTCTCCTAAGCCACTTAGGACGTTAAATCAGGAATGATAGCATAACTCTTTGGTGAAGCAACAAGGCCGATGTTGGTCTGCAGAATAGCAGGAAGGACATGACAATGTAAAAACTATGCATGGAAAGAGAGTACATATATGAAAGGAAAACGAAGACAGAGAAAAATAGAATGAACAAAAGAATGGTGGGAGAGAGGTAGAGGAGGGAAGGAAATAAAGAGGCAGAGAAAGGAATGGAAGGCAATTGCATGCTTTCTGGTTAATCACCTTTAGTTTATTTATTCATATGCATTTATTAGAATGTATTTCCTTGATACATGGCCTACATTCTTATTTAGAGGGAATGTAATGACAGAATACTGTGCGGCAGGGATTTGCACATTACTTCATCCATTACTGGGCATGTTACTGTTTTTCAGAGGTTTATGCATTTTTTAGAATGCCCCAGCAGCAGGAAATTCCGTGTTTAAATTTTAAAGAGAAGGTTTGAATGAACTTAGGCCTGCACTCTCTTGTTCCTCTCTTTATACAAGATCAGTCTGCTGTGGATGGATCAGGAACTGGACAGGAGCTTTTCAGAAAAACATCGAAGGAGAGTGAAGAAATTAAAGGATATCATCATGCTGTTGAAGAATATTTTCATGCTTTTCTGAATCTACTTGCAGTACTATTTATCAGTGATCATTGTACTGACCTTAGGGTTAAAAGGCTTGACTGTAATTCTGTCACAGAAGGGGTATCTGGCTGTAATTCAGGAGACTGGATTTCTACTCTAGCTTCTCTGTGCAACCATTAGAAATGAGTTAATTGCTCTGCAGCTTAGAATCAGTGGATATGAATCAACGGATACATTTGGAAAATATATTGATATACACTTATGACAAGTGTTTTAGGTGTGCTTAATATTATTGAAATAAGAAAATAACTATTTTTCAGAACCGCCTGGGTTCTTTGGTCAGGAAATAAACCACAGTCGTAAGACAAATACTGTCTGCATATCTGTCTTCCCTTAAAATTTATATTATGTACCATTTTACCCTTCGGTTCCTTAAAAATAATAAGGTTTATGACACCGGGGTCAAATATAATTCCAGAGGTTACCCGCGTTTCAGAGATGAGTGAAGTTATCCATGGCTATACAGTAGTTTCTGAACTTCTTCAGAATTATAGTGAGTTGACATCACACTTTAAGTAACTTGTCACCATTTTTAAGAATTTTTAGAACAATAACTAAACTTAGCAGATGAATCCTAATAAATGAATCAAATTAACTTAGCAGTTAGCAGGTTTAAAACTAAAGAAACTGGCAGTTCACACCGTGTATAGCTAAACTGTGGAAACTTTTGAGTGCTAAAACTTTTCAGGGATTCACGAACATATTCAAGGAAGAAAAACCCATGGTTTTGTGAAGCAACCTGAGATGAGTTGAAGACTTTGTTTCTAAGTAGCTGTTCAGTCTCTTTGATTCTGAGATGTGATTGTGTGAAACTGTGTCAGAATGCAGGATCTATTTTTTTAAATACTAAGTAGCTAGGTATTGTCAAAATCATGCCATTTTTTCCAACTGCGGTAACAGGAGGAGGTGAGGATTAAACCAACCTGTGGATCATTTGCTAAAAGCTGAGGAAACCAACCAGGAAGATCATCTTAGAACTGAAATTGTAGTATATAAAAGAAACAGTCTCTCACTAGCCACTAGTTTCCTTGCCCATGTAGCAAGAGTCTACCAGAAAAGATGTTCTGCAAGGAAGAGTAGGGGAAAAAGTACTTTGAATTTCCTGTTCTAAGCCCTCTGACTGCAAGTAAATTAATTTAGATGCTTATCTCTTCTCGTCATCCTTTTTCTAAAAGCAGTTAATTCTGAGTCCCCTTACAATAAAGATGTTAATTTCCACTATAGTGTTTCCAAGGGGTGAAGTGTAGCAGAAATCTGACACAACTAGGAATAGCACCGTGGACTATTCAGACTGAGAGATGCTTCTGACATATACATCTTACTACTTGTTGCCAAAATGCAGTAGGATGATGAGAATTAGGTGAAGAGAACTTTACCAAGCCTGTGACTTTTAAGCATGTTTCACTCATCTGCAGCCACCATGCATGATTAATTTTAAAGTTAACAAAAGCACCTGTACCATTATTTTTGGCAGTGATGTTTATGGATGCAAGAAAAATGCATCAACTTAACATGGCACAAATTTAATTCTAATAGATTTTCATGCTTGCTCTTTTTTCGATTGACCCAAATTGAGGAAAACAGCCTTGAAGTAGCAAGGATTTCAAATGACAAGGGATTTATGAGCTAAGACCTGTGCTTCGAGTTATGCTTGAATATGAACTGGTAACCAGTGCATTTCCAGACCATGCTTTCCTCTTCGCAAAGGGCCACGCAAGGCAAATGAAAGCTGAAATAGCACCTCCTGAAATCATCAGTTAGAGCTGTACTAATTGCATTCCCGTACTGCGGGGGATTGAGCTCCACAATTTAAAAAGGACGTTAAGGTCCTTGAGCCCATCCAAAGGAAGGCAGCAAAGCTGGTGAAGGGGCTGGAAAGAATGTCCTCTGCGGAGCGGCTGAGGACTCTGTGTTTGTGTAGTTTGGAGAGGAGGAGGCTGAGGAGCGACCTCACTGCTCTCTGCAGAGGGGAAGGGGAGAAGGAGGTGCTGATCTCGTCTCCCTGGTACCCAGTGCCAGGATGCGTGGGAATGGCTCACAGCTGCATCCGTCAGGGGAGGTTCAGATGAGGAAACATTTCTTTACCAAGAGGGTGGTCAAACCCTGGAACTGGAGAGGTTTCCTGGGGAGGTGGTCAGTGCCCCGTACCTGTCAGTGTTTAAGAGGCATTTATAATGCCATGCTTTAACTTTTGCTCAGCCCTGAAGTGGTCAGGTAGTTGGACTAGATGGTCATTGTAGATCCCATCCAACTCACAGAATCACAGAATCATAGAATGATGGGGGCTGGAAGGGACATCTGGAGATAATCTAGTCCAACTGCCCTGCCAGAGCAGGTTCACCTAGAGCAGGTTGCACAGGAACGCGTCCACATGGCTGTCTCTGAATGTCTCCAGAGTTGGAGACTCCACCACCTCTCTGGGCAGCCTGTTACAGTGCTCTGCCACCCTCAATGTAAAGAAGTTCCTCCTCATGTTGAGATGGAACTTCCTATGTTCACGTTTGTGCCCATTACCTTTTGTCCTGTCTCTGGGCACCACCAAAAAAAGACGGGCCCCATCCTCTTGACACCCACCCTTTAAGTATTTATAAGCATTGGTAAGATCCCCCCTCAGTCTTCTTTTTTCCAGACTAAAAAGACCCAAGTCCCTCAGCCTTTCTTCCTATGAGAGGTGTTCACGTCCCCTAAACATCTCTGTAGCCCTTTGCTGCACCCTCTCCAGCAGTTCTCTGTCCTTCTTGAACTGGGGAGCCCTGAACTGGACACAGTACTCCAGGTGCGGCCTCACCAAGGCAGAGTAGAGGGGGAGGATGATGTCCCTCGACCTGCTGGCCACACTCTTCTGGATGCACCCCAGGATGTCATTGGCCTTCTTGGCCACGAGGGCACATTGCTGGCTCATGGTCATCCTGTTGTCCACCAGGACTCCCAGGTCTCTTTCCACCGAGCTGCTCTCCAGCAGGTCAGCCCCCAACCTGTGCTGGTGCATGGGGTTATTCCTCCCCAGGTGCAGCACCCTACACTTGCCCTTCTTGAATTCCATAAGGTTCCTCTCTGCCCAACTCTCCAGCCTGTCCAGGTCTCTCTGTATGGCGGCACAGCCTTCTGCTGTGTGTGTTCTCTTGTTTTACTTTTGGGTTGTTTTGATTTGTTTTATTTTTTACTTTGTTTGTTTGGGGGTTTTTTTGTGGGTTTTTTTGGTTTATTTTATTTTTTATTTTATTTTTGTTTTATTTGGGGGGTTTATTTAGGGGTTTATTTTTTGTTTTATTTTTGGGTTTTTTTCTTTATTTTTTGTTTCATTTCATGGTGTTTTATTTTACGTTTATTTTATAGGGGTTTTTTGTTTTATTTAGATTTTTTTTATTTTTTTTTGTTTTAAGTTGAGGGGTTTTTGTTTTATTTTTTGTTTTATTTTGAGGATTTTTTTATTTGGGGGATTTATTTTACATTTTATTTTACGTATTATTTTATATGTTTTATTTTATGTTTTATTTTCGTTTTGGTGTTTATGTTTTATTTTTTGTTTTATTTTTGCTTTTTTTGTTTGTTATGGGGTTTTTTGTTTAGTTTTTTATTTAGTTTTTTTCTGGGTTTTTTTGTTTTGTTTTTTGTGTGTTTGGGGTTTTTTTGTTTTTGTTTTTGATTTGTTTTTTAAATTATTTTATTCTTTATTTTTATTTTATTATATTTTAATTTTATTTTATTGTATTACATATAATTGTATATTTTATTTTATTTTGTTTTATTTTCTGAATCCGTTTAAGGGATTTTTTTGCTTATATTTTCAGTTTTATTTTGTTTTATTTTATACTTTAATCTTTTTTTATTATTTATTTTTTATTTTTTGTTTTATTTTGGTTTCTTTTAGTTTGGGGGGGTTATTTTATGTTTTTTTATTTTGGGTTTTATTTCTTATTTTATGGGGGGTTGTTTTATTTTTTGGGGGGTTTGTGTGTTTTGTTTTATTTTTGGGTTTTTTTTGTGTTTTGTTTTTTTTTTGTTTTAATTTTTGCATTTTTTGGTTTGGCTTCATTTTAGTTTTTTGTTTAGTGTTTTGTTTAGTTTTTGTTTTGTTTTTGGGTTTTGTGTGTATTGGGTTTTTTTGATTTTGTTTTAGTTTTTCATTTTTCTGAATCTGTTTCATAGCGAATGCTTGCAAGCATGAAGACAATGCGCAGGTGTAGCCAGGAGCAGGCTGAGGTACTCTTGAGTTTAGCTTGAAGAAACATCCCTTGCAGCCTGGCAAAGGGAAGCCCCAGGGGCACGGAAAGAAGCAGCAGGAATACAGGCCCAGCACTCCCTGTTTCCTGGAGAGTGAGAACTTGAAGAATGAGCATCCGTACTGACTGCACACAAAAAAAGAAGAAAGAAGAAGAAGAGGAAGAGGAGGAAGAGGAAGAGGAAGAGGAAGAGGAAGAGGAAGAGGAAGAGGAAGAGGAAGAGGAAGAGGAAGAGGAAGAGGAGGAAGAGGTGTGTGTGTGGTACTGTGGGGTATTTTCCGAAGTATGACCATATCAATGACAACTATAATTTTGCCTTCCAAAACTTGCTCCATCGCTGTGCTTCTCGGCCTATGATGCCTGAAAATTGTTCCTGTGCCTGCCCTGCACGTATATTGCATGTGGGGAGAGCTGAGAAGTTGCAGGTCTGGACAGTGCGTAAAGCCTGGAGCCCTTCCAATGGAGAAATGGAGCCAAGGGAAGAGCAGAGCTCGCTCCTGCTCCAAGCTTGCAATGGGCAAGAGAGCCTGAGAGAGCCAGGGCACGAGTGGTGCCTTGGAGGTGCAAGAGCAGCAGGCAAGAACCGAGCCGAAAGGGCCCCAAGGAGCCCTGACAAGGGGCTGTGCTCAATGCCACAGAGGACAAGAAGCAGCCCCCGGGGGCACCCTGGGGGCCCCCTGGGAGTGTAGAAAGCTTCCTCCCCCCGGATGCGGGGCACAAGGGCCACCTTCGTGGAGCAGGAGCAGCAGGCTCCTGGCCAAAAGGGCCCAAAGGAGCCCTGGCAAGGGGCCCTGCTCAATGCTGCAGAGGAAGGCAAAAAACCCCCGGGGACATTTGCTAGCCCACCCTGGGGGGAAAAAAAGCCTTCCTCCCCCCAGCTGCAGGGCACGAGAGGCCATCTTTGTGGTGCATGAGCAGCAGGCAGTAACCTGGCCACTATGGAGCAGAGGGGCCTGACAAGGGTCATGCTCAATGCTGCAGAGGAAGGCAAAAAACCCCCGGGGAGCAGTGCCAATGTGCCCCGGGGGAAAATTCCTTCCTGACCCCAGCGCTGGCGATCGGCTGTTCCCTGAGCATGTGAGCAAGACCTGCCTCCTCGTCCCGCAGGCTGGTCACGCTTCCCAAGGGATGCCCAAGTGCTATTCTCCCTCCATCTGGAGCCATCTCAGGGGCTTCCGAGAGTGGCCACGTTCCCCCGGCCTGATCGACCTTGTGGGCAAGAATCCTTCCTGTGCCTGGCAGGACAACAATGGGTGCTTCAAAGCACTGGGACCCCTGGCAACAGCTCTGCATCCCATCTCTTACAGATACTGCCTGTGGCTCCATGGGGGATGAGGACAGCGAGCTCTGCGGTGCTCCTCAAGAAGGCATTCCCTTGTACTTGCCACTGCTATCCAGCTGAAAAGGATTTCTGTCCCTCAGATGAGCTTTGAGGGTGGCTCCTCCAACAGCTGGCCTTGCTACCAGGCCGCTTATGGCAGTGGGACACAGGAGGATGCTCCCTTTTATCCTGCCCCGGGGCACTGTGACTGCTGCGTTGCTGGGTGGTGGGACTGTGACCTGGGGGTGATGGGGCCACACCTTAGGAAGCATGGACTGTCAAAAAGGAGGAGGTGATAAAATGTGGTTCCTGTTGGGAAGACTAAAGCACTCTAAAGGACTTTTACAGGACTTGGAAGAGACTGAGCTAATGTTATTCTGCCCCTGACTTGAAAGCACGAATACGCACAAATTGGTCAATCTGGCGGTAACCTCTCCCCGTGTGTCAGGGAACACCAGAGGGCTGTCAGTTGCACTGTGTGGAAAATTCAATTCTAGCAGAAATTACAGGGGTATAGCCAGCAACACTAGTGAGACTGGACACGGACCAAAATATTAGAAAAACAAGGGACCTCAAAGCACAGAGAATTCTCAGGCCCACGGCACACCAAAAAGTGCTCCAAAGCAGAATTGATTAAAGCCATACACTCTTGGATAGGAAAGTGCCCAACTCTTTTGAAGGACTTTCAGTACATCTAGCGTTTGACAGAGCATCAGGCCAAGCAAGCCCACATCAGGCTTGCCCAAACGCATCCTGATGATGTAGCCTCTTCTCTCCCTGCGATATCACTGAGTGGTTTAGCAAATGCACCAAATGAAGGGAGCAGAGAGGCTCCACAGAAGTCAGTAAGGTCTGGAGCAGCAGGAGAGGCGGTAAGTGGGAAAGGATGCTCTGGTGCTACCCTTATTTTTCCTTCCTTGTTAAGAGCCTGATTCTGCGATTAGCTACATGTTTTCTCTGGTGCTATGGGGGCATCTTCTCTTGCCTGCACTACCTTCCCATGCCATCATCTGCTCCCAAAGCATCAGCTCCCCTCTACGTTTCATGTGCCTTTCCTGCCACATGCCCTGTTTCAAGTCTGTCCCTTGAAATTGGAGAGAGGGAGAAGAGCTGTAATTCTTTTGTAAGAAACTTTCAGAGAGTGAGTTCTCCCTTAAGTGCCTTCCTGCTTAAGGTATCATCACCTCATGTTACTGCCTTGTTTTTATAAGGGAGTGAAGGATTGTAACGTTTATGTTTATGAATGATGTTTATGAAAGATGCTGGTTTACCTAACTTCAGAGAGATGAACCAAGCAGGGTCCTTGAATAGGCCATAAGAATGAAAGCCCAGATTACTATAAAAATAGTAACTTCAGAGTGCAAATTTCTATCACAGAGAGCATGGTATATTTGGCACATTGGTTCAAGCCTAATCTTTTCCACATCCCTGCTTTTGTTTTCTGTGTCTGTGGGTTGGGTTTAACCGAGCACTTTTTTGTGCATCTTTTCAGCCCTTCAGAATGGAGTCCAGCACTGGGAAGCTTTTGGTGCCGAAATAGTCTAGCCCCTGCAGTGACTGAATGCATGGAGATCAGGAATGGTTTTTAGAACTGTCTGCTTGATTCAAAGTCCAAGGAAATCAATTGGAAGATTTAATTGATGTTTATTCAGGCACTCTGACAACGCCCTTTTTTTTCACCGTCATTTCCCCTTCTGTCAGTTCTGTCTGAAGACAGGGCCTGTCCCAGGCCCCACGTAACTTCAACTGCAATAAGTGAGTGGAGAAACTATTCATGCTTCACACGTGAGAAAGTGCCCTCATTTTACAGCCCATCTATCAAACATAAACATACTCCAGCTCAGGTATGGATGCAGACCAGGAGGATTTAGGATCCTAACTCCCTGAACACAGTTTTAATAAGTGCTACTACAAATATTGCAATACTAGAATACATTTTAAGGCATTGGAATGCAGTCCTTGGGGGTCTGTGGGCATTTAAAAAACCCAGCCCAAATAACTAAAGCCAATGTTTTCATAAAGCAGCTGAAAAGCCTTGGACCGAGAGCATCTAACAGCACTGAGCTCAGCATTCCTACAGGAACAGTTTGTTGACTGAGGGTTCTAGAGGAGCTGTGCACAGGTGGGCAGATTTGTACAGAGGTTGAAGCTGTTCCAGCCACTTGCAAGGCGAAGGGATATGAATGTTTTGGCAGAGATAATGTGGGTCTCCTTTATCATTTGCTATATTTGGGTGTAAAGTTCTGTTGAGTAAAGCAGTCACAAGTAGACGGAGAGATCTGTTGCTATAAAGAGGTGCAATGTGTTGGGTTTCTTTTAAATAAACTGGTGAAGCAAAGAACACAAGTGTGAGGATTAGGAAAGACTATTTTTAGGAGTTGTGAAGGAAGAGCTTCTTGGACCTCATGAGCTCCCACGGTCCCCACAGCTGAGCACCACTCACTACCCAGCATGTTCAGCAGGGCTTGAAATGCTGCTGGCCAAGCCTGCCGTGCAGCTGGCCATCGTGTTGCCTTATCTGCGTGGCATTGAGTGGAAGCTTGGTGTATTGGGTTTACGTGGCAAGGTTTTGGTTAACAGGGAGGACTGCAAGTGTGGCTTCTGTGAGAAGATGCCAGAAGGTGCCCCCATGTCAGACAGAGCTAGTTCCAGCCAGCTTCAAGACGGAGCTGCTGCGTTCAGAACTCATTTGTGACTTGAACCTTTCTGAGAGTCATTTGCCTACCTCACTTTGTGGGAAGATGTTCAAATCTTGTCTTAAACCATAGGAAAGGTCTTTTTCCTTTAGGATTTGGTATTATGAGTTCCAACAAAGTAAGGAAAGTACTGTTCTTGCCATTTTACACTTAAGTGCCAAAATTCATATGTATGTTCAGACTCTGTAAATAAGGGCATTTTTATCGCATACATTTATTTTGTTGTGCTGATGCCAGAGGTGAAAGAAAGGGGTTTGGTTTCCTCTGCATGAACTTTGCAGAGATGTCGAGGGCATGCAGGATTTCCTCACCGTTCCTTAACAATGTGCAAGTGACATTTGCTACTACACTCTTTATGGTGAGATTGTCTTCTTGGAAAGAAGACCTGAATTGTTTTGTGTGTGTGACCATATTTTCCCTTGCACTTCAATAGGTCTTTTCCTCCTCTCGCCTTCATCCTTGATACCTTACTGGAAAGTGATGGCAGCCCTCTCAGCCTTAGTCTTGCTCCTTCCAGTCATTGTCTTCTTCTGTAGGCCCTAATCAACTGCTTATTCTGTGTTTGCCTTCATCCCAGAGGGCATTTATCTTTCTCGAACCCAAGGAATGACAAATGTCCCTAAAGGTGCAGGTGAGTTCTCACCAGGGCTTTGCACAATGCTTGCCTTTCCTGTGGAAATCTCTTGCCTGACACACAAGCAACCATTTGCCTGTATCGCATCCATGGTGCATAGTCACCCTGTGATCTCCTCACGTCTTCAGGAACATTTGTCTAGTCCAGTGTTTCCAAACGGGAGCAGAAACTCATGACACTCCACCCGACGTTGTGTTACCTATTTTTACCCTGCAGTTCCTCATATACGGTTTATTGATGTAGGAGTTGTCTCTTGTGTCAGAGCTTCAGCTGGTAGGGATTATGGGGGCCGTAAACTATACCATGAGATGGAGCTTTTTTTCTGGCTCATGGATGCCATGAAATCCAGAATATGATGTGGACAAGGAAACATACATTTCTTGAATGTACTGGACATAGTACTGACAAACACAAAGGGACTGGTGGAGGACATTAAGGTTGGGGGCAGCCTTGGCTGTAGTGATCATGAGAAGATAGAGTTCAGAATCACAGGTAGTATGCACAAAACAACAAGAAGTAGAATCACAGTCTTGGACTACAGGAGGGCTAACTTTGACCTCTTCAAGAAACTGCTTGGAGAGATCCCGTGGGCTAGGGCTCTGGAAGGCAAAGGGGCTCAAGAATGCTGGTTGGTATTCAAATACCACTTTCTCCGAGCTCAGGAGCGGTGCATCCCTAAGAGCAAGAAATCAGGCAAGGGACACAGGTGACCTGCATGGTTGAGCAGGGAGCTTCTGAAAAAGCTCAAGTGGAAGAAGGAAGTTTACAATTAGTGGAAGAAGGGACTGACCACTTCGGAAGGTTACAAGAATGCTGTCAGAGCATGCAGGGGTGAAACGAGGAAAGCCAAGACCTCCTTGGAATTAAACCTGGCTAGGGATGTCAAGGTCAACAGGAAGGGCTTCTTCAAGTATGTTGGAGTCAAAAGGAAAACTAGAGAAAACGTGGGCCCGCTATTGAACGAGACAGGAGCCGTGATGACAAAGGATGGGGAGAAGGTGGAGTTACGTAATGCCTTCTTTGCTTCGGTCTTTACTGCTCAGGCCAGCCCTCAGGAGTCCCAGACTTTGGAGGTAACAGGGAAAGTCTGGACAAAGGAAGACTTCCCCTTGGTTGAGGAGGATCAAATGAGAGATCAATTAAGTAAACCGGATAGCCACAAGTCCATGGGTCCCGAAGGGATGCACCTGCGAGTGCTGAGGGAGCTGGCAGAAGTCATTGCTGGGCTGCTCTCCATCATCGTTGAAAGGTCCTGGACAACAGGCGAGGTGCTTGAGGATTGGAGGAAAGCCAAAGTCACTCCAGTCTTCAAAAGGGCAAGAAGGAAGACCCAGGAAACTACAGGCCGGTCAGCCTCACCTCCATCCCTGGAAAGATGATGGAATAGCTTGTTCTGGGAGTCATCTCAAGGCATGTGGAGGAAAAGAAAGCTATCAGAAGTAGTCATTACAGATTCACCAGGGGGAAATCAGGTCTGACTAATCTGATAGCTGTCTATGATGACGTGACTGGATGGATAGATGAGGGGAGGGCAGTGGATGTTGTCTACCTTGACTTCAGCAAGGCTTTTGACATCATGTCCCACAGCATCCTCACAGGGAAGCTTAGGAAGAGTGGGTTAGATGAATGGACAGTGGGGTGGATTGAAAACTGGTTGAAAGGCAGAGTTCAGAGGGTCGTGATTAGGGGCACAGAGTCTAGTTGGAGGTCAGTGACGAGTGGTGTTCCCCAGGGGTCAGGACTGGGTCTAGTCCTCTTCAATCTATCCGTCAATGACCTGGATGAAGGGATAGAGTGGAAAGAGACATGGGAGTCCTGGTGGACAACAGGATGACCATGAGCTAGCAATGTGCCCTCGTGGCCAAGAAGGCCAATGGCATCCTGGGGTGCATCAAGAAGAGTGTGGCCAGCAGGTCGAGGGACATCATCCTCCCCCTCTACTCTGCCTTGGTGAGGCCGCACCTGGAGTACTGTGTCCAGTTCTGGGCTGCCCGGTTCAAGAAGGACAGAGAACTGCTGGAGAGGGTGCAGCAAAGGGCTACAGAGATGTTTAGGGGACTTGAACACCTCTCATAGGAAGAAAGGCTGAGGGACTTGGGTCTTTTTAGTCTGGAAAAAAGAAGACTGAGGGGGGATCTTACCAATGCTTATAAATACTTAAAGGGTGGGTGTCAAGAGGATGGGGCCCGTCTTTTTTTGGTGGTGCCCAGAGACAGGACAAGAAGTAATGGGCACAAACGTGAACATAGGAAGTTCCATCTCAACATGAGGAGGAACTTCTTTACATTGAGGGTGGCACAGCACTGTAACAGGCTGCCCAGAGAGGTGCTGGAGTCTCCAACTCTGGAGACATTCAAAACCCGTCTGGACACGTTCCTGTGCAACCTGCTGTAGGTGACCCTGCTCTGGCAGGGGGGTTGGACTAGATGATCTCCAGATGTCCCTTCCAGCCCCTATCATTCTGTGATTCTGTGAGTGTTTTTTATAGAGCCACACATTGAGTTGGATGTCTTATTTCTATTCATTTTAATTAGACATCTGAATCTCTTAAGTGGTGTTGAAAATCAAAGCCGATTTGTTCAGTTTGGCACTAGAGGTAGCTTCCCATTCCTCATTAGAAATGTGAGGTATTGTGCTTATATGTAAATGAGAGTGTTTCAAAGAAAAGTTTGCGTGATCCTTTAATTATGGGAAGTAACAGGCAGCTTAATATGAAATCCATCACCATTTCCCCCTGCAGTCAAAGTCTATTTGTTCTTTTTCACTCAATTTTCTCCTCAACTTTTAATTATTTGTATGCATTTACTGGAAAAATTTGTGGAAAAATAAAAAATGGATTTTTTTGTTTTATCAGAGCATCAGCTTGTTAATGCAGGTACCTCCTAAGTTTCATGCATTATCATGCCAATTGTGTGTTAGACAACACCACCTGTGAACCAATCTTAAGGGGTAACCAGATCCTGTGAATGTCCTTTTTCCCCTCTACACCTTGTCCCATGTGCCAGTCAGCACCTGGGGCTCTTCCCCTTTGCCTGGATCAGATCAAGCTGCTGTCGTTAGTCAGCTGCTGAGCCAGCCTTCAAGGAACTGGGCAGTACTCCTTACAAGGCCAGTCAGGTGGAATACGTCTGATCAGAAGTTTGCTCTTGCAAGAGAATACACCAAAGAACAGTTATGCAGAATTCATTTTGATGCTTTAAGAGCAAGACTAAAAGAAATGTCGTTTTTCATGTAAGGCACTGCTGTTGTGAAAGTGTACAAGGTATCTATGTTGAAATTCCAACCGAACCCCAGGTTGAGGCATTCTTTCATTTCATTTATGTCTGGTATCATTTCACTGCCTTCCTAAATCTGATCCCAGCTCATTGCTGAAGGGGACTATTTCCTTGCTGTTCAAGATACTTGCCAGCTTTTTTTCAGGTTGCTTACTTTCAAGTGCTGGTGTCTCTGGTTTAGCAGAGAACTGAGCTCCTACGAGTGCAATGGTTGCCTACATAGATACGTGCTACTGACACACACCAACATCTACTAGAAATACTGTTTCTAGACCTTTGCTAGCTTCTCAGACAGTTAACAGCTCCCTTTTTGATATCAGACAAAAACGCATGTCTTTCTTAGCCACTTTCCTTCAACAGCTCAGTCACTATAAAATGCTGTCCCAGAAATTCTAACCCTGATAAGGGGAACCATGTTCTGTTCTGTCAATATTTATTGTCATAACATTTGCTTGCATGTCTTACTCCAGACTGCTGAAAAGGCAAGGTAAGACGGCTACTAAATGCAAGAACTGAGTTCTGAAAAAGTGTTACAGAACACAGCAGGCACAGTAAGACCTTATGTAGCACTTAAGACCTTTTTAAAGGTGTCTTCTGTGCATTAGTAGCACAACGAGGGTTTGCCCTAAGTCTTTCTGTATCCCTGCTGCCAAATGCTAATTTTCATGCAGATACATGTGATATGTGTATCTGTTTGCTTTCTACTTATTAAGCAGGCCTGAAAACATCAGTCACAGGCAGTATTATAAAACTATATTGTGTCATGCTATGTGCTACATACATATATAGTGCAGGAAGCATATGTAGCACATTCATGCATGTGCTTATATGTACCTTATGCTACATTCAGCATACACCATGCTATACATAGAAACCCACCAAAAATAACATTGCAAGAAGAGGGATCACTGTCATAAAAGAGGAAAGAAGGGATTCTGAAATATAGATTAAGGTGGTCAATTTTTTTACTATACACAGGATCCTCCTGCCTGGTTTTTTATTCTCTTCACACTTTGTTATTTGCCATAGGTGTTGAAATTTGGCAGACGGAATGTCTTCTTTTTGTCTTATGAAACTCTGTTAGCATTTTATCTAGAGGCGCAATGACAGGAACTGTTTTTCAGAAATCACTTTCAGATTCTGAGCAATGTGTATTCATTTTTATAACATATATTTGAATTTTTATGTTAGTTCATGAAAAGGTGTTCATTAATAGCCTAAATTCAGGATTTAACTGTATAACTGTATAATGCAATGCAATGATTTAATGCCAAATGTAAGAACAGAAATTATAATGCACGCAGTTCTAGAAGTTGTGTGAAATGGAGCCTACGCCCTAAAAATTATTGTAGGGGAAATTAAATAATAAATGAGAAAGGGAATGCAAACCTACATTGAATGTTTCCTCAAATACAGATGCAAAATCTTCCAGAAACCACTGGAGGATTGATTCTCATTGGTTCTGAAAAAGAAGTCAAGATTACGATATGTCGGAGGAGGCAAGCGGAACATGGTTGAGATTTTTGATCAGAGAGAAGGGTGTGCATATGAAAGTCCTAGTTACTCAATTTAAATGGTATGTTGAGCAAAGGAGCTGCTAAATGCCAGAATCCGTCTCTAGAGAACAGGGGTTCCAGAGTCAATCCTTTGAGTTGTGGAGGTCCAAGAGTGAAGATCTGATAAATAAATAAAATAAATGTATACATATATATATAGCAAAGATCTGAAATACGAAACTCATTCAAAAAAAGAAAGGAAAAAGAATGTGTTATTTACTTTCAAAACCCAAGAGGGTGGCACATAAAAAAAGTCAAGAAAATAAGAAATAGTTTACTAAGGTGATGTGGAGCCTGAGGCAGATTGGGAAGTGAAAGAGACGAACTTTGGGGCATGAGGCAGGCTGGATGGTGGCAACACAAGGTATGAGGTTCCCAAAAAAACATGAGGAGGACAAATTAAATGCTATTGGACTGTGGCACACCTGAAGAAGCAGGGGGAACCTATTTACATTAACATGAGATACTGGGGGAAAGCAGAAGAAGAAATGAAAGCTGTGGTGGTGGTAAAGGGTCTGAAGCAGAAAGAGAAAATACAGTTAAGGAAGAAAACTGGAAAAGCAGAAAATGCAGACCTTGTCCTCATCCTTCTTTCTTTCAATCCTCCCATTATACTTTTTCTCAATAAATGCCTTAATTCATACTAATTTTATGGATTATGAATTAATGCATGTTAAATTGAACACACACTTACGGGTGCTCCTCCCCATGCAGGAGGAGCAATATGTGTTCAAGAAGCTCAGAAAAAAAACATTCTTTTTCGCATGGTATCATACCAAATTTCAGGTAACTGACAGCAAAAAGCTACCAGATGCTGATTTATAAGGCTAAGGCCCATATGTGTCAGTGCTATTTGGCTTTACAACCATCTCAGTTCTAACCCTCTTGAAGCTCTTTGTCTATGTTTCTTTTATCAGATAATGTCAACTGGTTGAATTACGCAAATGCATTTTCCACAGTATCTCTCTTAGCTTCGCCTGGCTCTGGAAGTCTGCCTGCAGGACGCAGTGGGAAGATGCCTAAATTGCTTTTACTCATAATGCTTGAACTAGTTCACTGACAGGCAGCCTAAGTATCTATGCAGGGCCATGTCACAAGCCCACCCTAAGTCCCTTTGCTATTAGGACTTACTGCCCTACTCCTGCACCAAAAGTAAAATGGTAACAGGAAAAAGAGGACATTCACAATGTTTAAAAATATTGCTCATCACAAACTAATAAAATCAATAAATTGAAAGCAATTACTGCAAAAATACTTTCTAGATATTGTTTTAGGGCTGCTCACTGTGCCACAGTGGTGGCTCTCAACCTGAAGTTTTGAAGAACTGTGTGGCCAAAACCCAACTCCCTACTAGCTACTCACTTTTCACGGCACCGGGAATAAATCAACTTGTATCCAGTTTCATAACTACATGCTA
Source organism: Larus michahellis (assembly GCF_964199755.1). Taxonomy (NCBI): domain Eukaryota; kingdom Metazoa; phylum Chordata; class Aves; order Charadriiformes; family Laridae; genus Larus; species Larus michahellis. The sequence continues at coordinate 61,522,307 of NC_133897.1, read as the reverse complement.
CATCCGTATTACTTTACATATAAAGGCTTTCTCTTTTGGTCTCACCTTATGCCATTTTCCCATATAAGTTTAAAAACTATGCCATTTCCAAAAGTGTGATATACAGCTTTGCTGAATACTGCATCAGTTTAAAATAAAATACTCACAGCTGAGCTATACAAAAGTATACTAATGACTGATGTTACTCTTACCTAATGGTTCCTCAGCTTTTATATTCTAATGGGCACATCTCTCTTCAAAAATCAACCCACTAATGTAAATACTACAGAAGACCCAAATGTGCTAGACAGGCTCACAGATGTTTGTAGAAGAGCTTTAAAAAGCTTACAACTCTTCCTCTATAGGCAGATCCCTGCTGCCTCATTTTTGGTTTTGCTGCCTAATCACATTACCAACAAACACTGAGAAATCCTCCTTTGAAGTGCTGTATACAAATAGCCTTTCAAACAAACAGAGCAACACTGAAGATCCATTGAATGCTCTATGGAAACACGTTTTGTTTTGAACCATTAGACACTGTGACAATCTTGGAGACAGAGAAGGATCTCTTTGCATTCTCAGTCTGAAGGCTGATATCTGTCTCACCTCTAAATGATGACTGCTGAGCATGTTATTCAGTCCTGATGGATTTAAAATATGCTCTATGACTCCAGAGAGCCTTCAAGCTGCTGCGCAAGTTGTCAGTGGATGCGAGGCTTCAGCAGTAAGCAGTAAGAGATAGTTGAGTTGTGCCGTAAGTGTGGAGATTTCAATGGTAACAGCATGCACTAAATTTAGGGAGCTAATGCTAACACAATCCACTTTTCCTAAGAAAGTTGTTCTTAAATATTTCAAAAAAAAGACTCCAAAAATGGAAAAGCTAACTTCCTCAATATTGATAGTGTGTGATTTATAATAGATGCTGCAAACACTTCAAAAACGGAAAGGTGCCATGGGTTTTTTTCTTGGCAGAGTGCTTATTACAGATTACTCCTGAGAAGGAACTTGGCCATTTAACAGAACAACTTTTTCGCAAGAGGATTTGATGTTTAAAATAAGGGTAACTGACAATTTTTTTGCTCCTTCAAAAAGACAGAAGACGTTGAATAGTAGTGACTAACAGTGTAACTTAAATGATGTCCTATATTTGGGTCTAAGCTTAAGAAAGACTAGTTATTTGGTGAATCATTGTAGCTTTTTCTGTAGTCTACTGGAGAGGGAAATACAGATCTAGCAGGAAATTCACAATAATCGTGAGTGGCTCCTGCACCAAGCAGACTCTTGGAAGGACCTCTCCCTGACTGCATCCTCCTAAATGGGAACATTGAGAAACCAGCTTGCAAATGATGGTCAACAGGTGGGTAAGATGATTATCTGTCTTTGTTTATAAAAAGTACTACTGGTAAAGTTTATGGAGGCCAAGGAAAAAGGAGTGTTGCCTGCTCTTTGGAACACGCATCTACTGTGCTCCCTCCAACCAATGCCAAACCTCACTCCCAAATTGCCCAGAATTAACCCTCTGACACTCCAGAGGGACGGGCACTCTTTGTGCAAGGGCACTAAGCAGTTCGCTGTGGATCTCGGTTAGATTACATCTTGCGATGACATTACATTTGTTATAGAGTTGTATATTTGGCTTCTTCCACTGTTTTATCACGTATTTAAAAACAAAGAAACCCAAAATTTGAAATATTACGATCATTCCTATAATGCACAATAAATGCACGCTTGTATTCATTATTGTACACTGCATATAATAAATACACAATGTACACTGGCCTGTTGATGCACACGCAGAATGACATTTTCACCTTACGGTATATACATGGTAACTGAGAGCCCTCATGTGGAATTTGCATTATTGAGGAAACCCTTTCAATTGGTAATATATGTAAAACTGCAAGTATGATGTAATCTCCCAGTTCCTCTGCAGATACCAGCCGCCTTTATCACATATTGCTAGAAATATTCAAATACAGAAAATTAATCCTCATCCAAATAATGAGCACCTTGTTTTGCAAATGTCACCTTTAAATCAGGATTAGAGTTGTTTAAATCAGGGCAAAGTCATTTTTTTACTTTCTTTTTTCCCCCTTTTCTCTGTGTAATATATAAGCACATGCCCTGTATACCACAGCAGAAGAATTCAGTAAAATGAGAGTCAGTCCTTATGGTAGTGGAATACGTACTAGTACCAGGATGCAACCAAACCTCTGCGTGAATGCACATGTATCCATGTAAGACATATTAAATACAGTAAATCCTGATTGCACACACAATCCTTCAGCAGTAGAACAGAGGTAGAGAAGAGGTAGAACAGGCTGCCAAATCAAAATTAAGTTGCAAACAAACAGGATGAGGTATCTTAAGTCTCTGAAAGCTTTTTTTCTCCGCGTGGGCTTTCATACAGTATTTCAGACCACTTTAAGAACCCAATTACAAGTATTTTAGCAGAACTGCTAATAAAATATTTAGAAAACACCAGAAGCCAGAACATAAAGTCTTTTTTTTATTTTTGAACTTTATTTGGGACATTTTGGGGGAAAAAAACCACACAACAAAAAAACAAAAAAAACCAAACCAACAAGCAAACTCTACCCTCAGTGAAAGATTTGTCTGAAGCAGAAAGACAGAAAAGTGCATCTGGACATCAAGCCTCAGCTCCAGAAAAACAAATAATTGGAACATGAGGATTATCAAGGAGAAGCAGGATCATATGAAAGAAATCTTTTTCCCTCCATGCAAACTAGAGAGCACAAGGTTTATTCCAGTCTCTCATTGTTGCAAACCTCAGATTCCCTAAGGCTATATTTAAACCTTTTTTGGTAGGACCTCAGTGCACCCGAATTTCCAGGCCAAGTTGCATCCACACTGCAAAAGGTTCAGGATTTACTGAAAATTAGAATTTGCACATAGTTAAAGCAATCAAGTCCTCCTGCATGCCTAAATCACCTCAAGAACAGAAGACTCCATAATCAGTCCATTTATCCTTCCTCCCGTTCCTCACACTCTCTAGAAATACCTTGGTTGCTTTTAGCCTTTCCTCTCCTACCCAGCTTTCAACACAGACATTCAAATGCGGGTCCCTGTTTTGTCTTCCAGCTCAATTTAAAACAACTCACATTACCCTCACAAAAAAAGTATGTTCAACTCACGTTCGTGATAGATCTTAGTCTACAAGTGACATTTAATTTTGTCAGCACTGACATCCAGTTTCTAAAATGTGAATTCTTCCACTCATTCAAGAAACTCCAACTTTCAGTGTTTCCTTTAGCCTTGTTCTTTTTGGCAGGCCTATTAGATACGTCAGCCTTGTTGAAACATTACAGCTATGCTAGACAAGGCAACTTTCAAGCCATGAAGAAGCTGTTAGGTACAGCTTATCTATGGGGCAAACAGGTTGTTGCAATACTAACATGTGAAGAGAGCTCTCCCAGATTATTCAAGGATTGTTTAAGCTCCTGAAGCACATTGATTATGGAATAGAAGAATAGTAAATGGTTTCCTTTGTTTGTTAATTCTTCCATATGCATACTCACACGCATCAAAATATTTGTTTTTTTGGGACAGATTACAAAAACAGTGCATATACTCTTTCACAGTTAATCAAAGTATTAAAAAATCTGTGTTACAGATTTTTACATACAAAGGTACACAGATTTGCATGGGGAGAAAGGCTGTTGTTACCTTTTTAGGGATTCCCGGGAGTTTCATTCCTGGAAGGAACATCGACCATATCAAAACTATTGATCCATACAGTCTCCATATCCATTAGATCAGGGCTGCACGTGCCCTGAGAGCTGACCAAATTCATCATTACAGCAGAACCAACTGACCTTGAAATCAAAATGTGATTTTTTCCTAACTTAAAAGAGTTTGACCAGATTTTCAAGAACTGAAATGGATACAGAAAGAAAAATTGAACAGAAATTATGTACGGAATATATAGACCCTCTATACAAGACAACAAACTCATGGATTTCTACATGATTATGAACTGTCTTATAGTATAATCATGTGTACATTATTGGAACAACATACAATTGCATATTTTAGTCATTCGTACTTAAATTCTGATGCTGTACAATAAAGCAGCTAGACCCAAATTCACAAGCACGAGAGATTAAAAAGGCGGGCAATATTATTCAGGGATCAAGTTTTGTCTATATCTGTATGAATCAGGTCACAGATGATTTTTTTCCAACTTTTGCAAATATTCAGTCTTGCAAATATTTCAGTTCAATAGGTTTGATCGTAAATCTCCTGCTTTAGACGAAGTATTGAATGATGATGAAGGAACGGTGAGACAGTGTTTATCTTAGGACAAGCATATCCAAATGCTCATGGAAGCACCTCTTCCTCTCCATTTTAGCTCAGTGAAATACAGCATGGGATAGTTCTTGTAATAAGAGAATTCCCAATGAAGATTTATAGCATACAATATGTAAGTAATCAAAGCATATTTTGTTGCTATAGTTAACTATAATCCTCCACACACAATATGTAAAGCGATTTGTCTAAAATAATGCATACTACGTTCATTCTAGATGTTGACAGATAATGTTCTCAATCCTCTTGTCCCTGTGTTTAAAGAATTTTCTTTTAATTCTTTAAAGGAGCATCTCCTTTAGAGGAGATGACAGCGACTGCTTGTTTTTCTATAAAATCACTATATGATGATGTGTGCTTACAAAACTGATTAATGAAAATCAGTAATAACCTGGACTGAGAGCATATCAGAACTTGAAAGTAACTGTGGGTGACTTGTTATGTCAACTATACAATGTCCAGAGCCTAAACTGTTATTTCTGATGTTCTTTTCACTATTATAGATTATATTGGTGCATTGAGGAAAAAAATGGAAAGCATCAGGAGCAAATTACTGTATTTCGTCAAGCACAGTTGGCATTTTCTCAGAAGCATAAGAGAATTAGGAGCTCCCACTGGAAGAAAATGGTAATTTACATAAGGGGAGACTACTGAGAAATTGGTGAGGTTCTGAATTTCAAATTCAGATGAGACTCTGAATTTAAAATGCTATAACAATTCCACAATAATTCCCTACGCAAGTATTCTTATTTTACATTGAGTGCTAAAGATGTTTAACAAAGTCCAATGCACACTAAGATGCATTAAAACTCTGTTTATAATGCTCCCCTTATGCAAAATTAGCAAGGAGAAGCCATCACAGAGGGTCCTTAGAGGGGCTGGAAGACCTGGGAACCTGAAAGGTTGCAAACTTCTATCTCTAAGACCCCAGTCTAAATTGTGCCTTGGCTCTCTGTCATGTCCTAGATCAGTGGTCTCCAAAGTGGTGTACACACAACCCAGAGAGTGGGCAACACAATCTGTTGGGGTGTAGGTGGAAAAAAATTGTTGAACCATTAAAAAAGATATTTAAAAAATTAAAATAAGATAAAATAAAAATTTTAAATAGTGCTTAGTTAATATTTATCTCATCCTTTAAAGTCTTTATTTTTGTGTATGTTCTAAAAATACAGTACAGTAGTACATGTGTATAATTTATAAATAAATATATTTTTATAGATTTATTTATATTTATATACGTTTTTATATATTTATATATTGGAGGTGCTCAGAGGGATGTATGATCAAAAAATTGTGGAGACCACTGTCCTAGACTACATACATTTTCAAATGCAACATAACAAAAAGATGTTTTAAGGTGACTCAATTTGATTAAGAGGCAGATTGAAGGAGAGGTTTCTTTGCACCACTGCCACTGCTCTGACAGGACTATTCTCTGTAAAAGCATAGTCCTACGTAGTCCTTGGGGCTACTTCGAAACAAAAGACAAAACCAGGTGGATTTATTTAATCTGAAAGATGTGTTTATTCTTATAAAATGCCTTCTCTGCAGGAGGCCAGGGTAAAATCTGTGTGTCACAAAAATTGCAGGGATGCAAAGTTGCAAGGGTTAAGAAGATCTCACTAGCTATGTAGGATGCTTAAGAACCACCTGCCTAATAGTGAAATTTCCCAAGTCAACATAAACAGGTAACTATACAGAACAGATACTTGAGAAAGTAAATAATGGCAATAATTTGCATATTACTGCTTAGCCAATTTAGTTATATAATTCTATGTTTCATAAACGTCTATTCTCCCTTGAACACAATTTTACCATTGTTAAGTAGGTAACTTCTTTGGGAAACACGATTCTGAACAATTACCTTATTAGAGGACCAGGCCTTTAATTCTTGTTTGAAAGGAAAGCTTTATAAGAAAGACTTACTAGAACTAGATTTTTTTTTTTTTTTACAAACAGTAAAACTGCTGATAAATGGAGTTTTGGAGGAAAGAAATCGGTTCAAACATTGCAAATACTCTTGGACAAAAAATTCAAAGATGTCAACGTGTTTAATTTCATTGTGCCTTCAGTAATGCTTTGTTCTGTTCTGTCGGACATTTTGAAACATGTGAAGACCCTCCATTTTAGCCTACCATTTCAGAAGAATGGCTTGTATTTCAAAATTGTCATGAAATTTAAAAGAATTGAAACATTTTCCAAAACTAAATAATTCCAAAAATAATGACATATTTAATACCAAGTTGAAATTATTTTTTAATAGACCCAAGCACACATATGTCCACATTATTAAAATTCTGCTTAGTTCAGTTTAAGCCTTATCACAAATTCCCTGCAAATTCTCAACATGGCCACAATCACTTACCTCTAATATGTAAAAAAGAAAGCCCCATTTAATCAGTATTCAGAGAAGTTAAATGGGCTATAGGTAAAATTCAGCAAGCTGTTATTTTGCAGTGGATGATATTCACCCACAAACTTGTTTGAGTGGTCTCATGGTATTCAAAATAATCCCTCTAAATGACTAACTATCTGCTTCTTGTTGTGATTAATAATCGCAGAACTGAACTAATTTTATATGAGTCTTGAACAAATTCCTGAACAAAAAATTAACCTCTGGAGAACTTCCCATACTATACATACAACAGCCTTCAAAAAATGTAAATAGTGTAATTCTTACTGTCAAATTAAGTACCTTCTTCCTTTTCTTATCCTTGGACATTAAAATAAATACCTTGGATTTTCATGATTTTGTAGCACAGCTGAATACTTGTGTCAGGATAAATGAGCCCCATCAACATAATAGAATTTATGGCAGTCTCAGATGGGCCTTTGAAGAAAGATTCTCTGCAAGTATAGTGGATTTGAGAAAAGCAATTGCACCCTGAGGCAACTTCAGCAGCCCCAGCTACTCTCTCTTACCTGGAGGGCTCCCTGGAAATTCTTCCTCTCAACAACCCATCATAATCTATGCATATATGAAACTTTCAAACAGATTTTAGTAATTTTTTTTTCTGCATAGGCCAGCACACTTTTGGGGGTTATTTTGGGAAATTTTTTTTGGTGTTTTTTTTTGTTTTGTTTCTTTGGTTTTTTTTCTGGTGTGTGTTGCATAAAACAACTTAGTAATTGTTACTGACAGAATTGTTTAAATATTCATTTGGTTATGGGTGGTTCTGGAGCCTAAACTTTACTAACCACAGTCCTCAACATGTGTTTGACCTACAAAGCAACCTAGGGGAAAAGAAAATTTAAAAAACTCAATATTATAAATATTTTAACTATACAAGGTATTAATGTTTTAACACATTCTCTAATGCTGGTCTTTTTATGTGGACAGAAGCTATTCTGTATCTCATATGCATATCACAAGGCCTTAATGGTCTCAGGTGGCGCACACATGGAGGAAGGACATATTACCTTGCAGGTCTTGCTTTACCTAAGCTTCTCCCCGGGATGCTCAGAATGGGGACAGAAGCTGAATGTCAGAGAAAAGAGGGTTCCATCCTTCTGTCACCTATGGGCCTACCCCTAAGGAGGCAGAGACAGGCCAAGTCTCTCCAAAAGGCGCTGCAATATATCCAACTTTGTGGAGGCTTGTGGTCCTGTGGTGTAGCAGGAGGTGGTGATGATGGTGAAGTGCCTACAGAGTACAGTTGGATCTATGGGGCATGAAATCTTACTATATAAACAGTATTTAGTCTTTGTCTCTGTAAGCTGGAAATAAAAGTTATTGGAAATAACAATCCACATGCTTTTCCATTTACTTCTGTGGAAACCAAGCATAATTCCAAAGTAAACAATCATCATAATCGGGGTCATCAGGGTACATAAGTGATTACAGGACTGAAGGCTGACCTGAAATGTCCACTTTGATTTCCATTTATTGGATTAAGCAATATGATAGTGATGTTATTCTGTGTAATTAGGAATCTGTCGCAACACATTAGTGGTGAGATTCTTAATGAGTTTTCAACAGGATAAAAATGACCTCAAAATGCATTCTTACAGATAACTTCTTGCCCTAAGTTTCTAATTCATTAAACAATTCTAAATGCCCATTGATACAGAGAAAAAATGCATTTGAGAAGGCGATAAAGGAGGAGGTCGTAGTGGAGATGAGACATCATGCTGTTTCCTTTGCTTGTATAAGAACAAGAAATAAAAGTTTTTCTAAAATCTGAAAGTATAGGGAGGGTCAGGAGGTCATGGTACAGTGTGATAAACCTAAGTCACTTGTAAACCCAGAGTTCCCAAAAGGCCTCTTGTTTTGGGCTATCATTAAATCTGATGTGGTATCTTTTGATTCTGATTTAGTTCTCCAAAGTCACAAAGATTTTGTCTTCTTTTGCTTATCATATCAGTTGGGATTATACCTGAGGAATATTAAAAGAGAGAGGTGTGGAGCAAAGTCAGAGTCTGTAAAAAATACTACAAAATAATACCTGAACCACAGTCTGGAGTGTAGCTTCGCAGAAATGGAGTAATTAATCAATGTGGAATTCCAAGGCCAGATTGTGTAGGAAAGCTGGAAAACTAGTGGAATAACAGACACATACAAAAAAACACCAAACCAACAACCTCCCCCCCCAAAAAATTACATGACTACTTCTATTTGCTTATTTGTCAACAAGTTTTATTAAATATGGCTCATTATTTTCCATCCACAAGGAGAAATTCTTGAAAATTACTTGCTATGTGAGAAGAAGATACATCCTTCTGCTTTTTCTGTCATCTCTATAGGGTATATTCTTCACATGGAGACTCCTGAATTATCTTAAACAACATTATAAATCTCAACTAAGTAAATGTTGTATGACTTGTATGCATTGCTTACTAAAATCACGCACATTCTCAAACAGACCTTTATACCTTGCATGAGATACTCAGATTTCAGCTCTAGGGGAAAGTAACCTATAGAAACAACATGTTCTCTGGGAAAAGATAAAACGTGGCGTAAAACATTAGCCTGCATCCTTCGGAAAAACATTGCAATTCATATAAAAAGACTGGCACAACTTAGTTCTTCTCAGTCAGAAAAAAAGCACCAGACTAATCTACAGACACAATCTGAATCTGGGACAACATAAAAGAGTGGCCTGTAATTTAAAAATTAAGTCTCTGAAATATGCTTTATTACTCCTTTTTGATTGTTTAGTTAATAAGATGCTAAGCAGCAACTTCAGATTGACTTAACGCTGCTTGCAGCTACGTCTGAAAAAGCAATCAGAGATAAATGCTCTGTTTCCATGCTTTCGCTGCCCAAGGAGCCCTTTATCACTGACAAGGGTCTGACTCCCCAACATCAAAGTTCAACAAGCACAAATAATGTGACACTGATAGATTACATGTAAATTGTACAACTAGAATGGACTATAAAAAGAAAAATATATAGTTTCCCTTTCGAAATTCTCCCTGACCAATGACACCTCTGCCTCACTGAGCCGTTAAGGCTGACTATGGCGATTCTTGTGAAAAGAAAGAAAATGCATTCTTAAAAATATTTTAACTGTAACTTTCTTCAAGAGCAACACACGTTCAGTTTTCTTCTACAGATGCATAAGAGGTAAACCTCATAATAAACAAAATAATACACAAAATATTACCAACAACCTTGCTTGTCTCTTGTAGAAAGATGTAATAGAGTTCATTCTGCAGTAATATTAACACAAAATACTCAGTTTTGCCTAGCCTCATAAAGCAGATGTGTGGGATGCAAAAAAATTACATCAATAAAATGCCCACAGACATTGCATTATGCCCCTGGTGATTAAGCACTTAGCATGCATTCCTATTATTAACAAAAAATGAGTACATATATGTATTAGATAATTGTCCACACATAGACACAAGATTTTTGTAAAAAAGAAGCAATGTTTCTCTAATGCAGGTATCTCAGTACTGCTAATTCTGGATTTTTTTAACAATGTCGTCATTTAGTCACCAAAATCTTTGTGCCTTTGAATGTGCCTAAAGAATATTATGTCATCTAAGAAAAAATAGGAGAAACCAATGCACACTTCCACAAGGACAAGCAGATACAATCTTAAAAGTACATCTAAATTAAGGATAATATTGTGACAACAGCTAAACCAATGCAGCAATCTAAGCTGATTTAAATGTCCTATTATGCAAAATTGTACCCATTATAAAAGAGAAATCAAAGACAGTTGCTAACATGATTAAGCTATGGTTCTGTAGAGTCAGAAAATAGTGATGCATGAGCAGTTTTCAAATTCTAATTAAACAGGCAGGATGTATAAAGACACTATTGAATTGAATTTAAAGTATCTAGCACTAGAATTGCAGTGATATAGGTTTTGACCCCAAAGTGCTCAATCTATTCCTCAACAGCAACTTGCAACTCCATTCTATGCACTATGCATCTGAGGCAGCAAAACACTTGCTTCATTTCAAATATGCGGTCGTCTTCCCTGAGGTCAATAGGCTACTAGTTTCACAAGTGCTTTTCTAAATCGGTCCTGGAGGATTGAGCCCTTGGGTGACCGATTTAAATATTCCCCTAATCATTTCTTGCTAGTCAAGCGAATCTCTGTTCACTTTCATGGTAACAATTACACTTATAAAATGGTGTAGTACTGAGGATGTAATTTTCACTACATTGCCTAATCTCATACCTTTTGTCTTTTATACCACTTGTTACCTATACATTCTGTGCAAATACGATAAAATGCTTTTTCAGATGCAAGTCATAAAGTAAAAATATAACCTCTGTGGTTCATTGCTTGAAGTGAAATGAGTATCTGATCCAGAAAATGAAGCCAAACTTTAAGGTTAAAATTTACAAATTTATTCAGTATTGGTCCAATTCTTCTTACTCTTTAAAAAAAAAAAAAAAGAAATAGAAAAACTATTGTGATTTTCCCAATACTTTGAATAACTATGCAAAAATTAGCTTACAGTGTACCCAGTGTTGAATGGTCCATGGATGGAGAAGATGCCTGATTGATACCCGTCAGAAACAAAGAGTATTGGAAGTACAATCATAAAATCCATGTTTCAGTTCTACTGCCATGATTCTAGTTTAATTATTTCCTGCATGCAGTTGTCAGTCCTACCCAGCCCTGCCCCTTTCTTAAGTGTCCAGAGAAAGAGTTTAAATATAATAAAAAGGACAAGGAGAGGGTGGTACCTCCTTCTTAGAAATCTTCAACAATTCTGTAAATTATAGTTTCCAGATCCTACCGTTAGACTAGATTCTTCAAAATTCATCAATAGTTTGGAGGATGAATTCACATTTATTACAATCTTATTTAAGGGCCAAACCTTGACCTCAAGGTGATCTTCTGCTCTGTGCAGTCATGGTCCTCAAACAACATTATGAATCTCCATAGCAGATTACTCTGGAAAATACTCTGGAACAAAGACAGTGATACTACGTTTCTCTTAAACATGTATTCTGAAAAGCCGGACAATATATGACATCCACAAAAAAATATTTGTGTCAGACAGAGTAGCTGACAGGGGGAGAGCTAACTAAAGCTGAAATGCATAAAAATGAAGCTTATAATTTGCTCAATTTTGTCTTTCATCTTTGATGTACTTAAAGATTTTATTTTCATCCTGAGTCCATGGCATCTATAACACACAGTCAACATCAAAATAAACTACTAGTCATTAAAAATTAAATTCCTTAAGGGGTAAATCTGTAAATCTTTAATTTCTTTTTAGTTCTTTTTCGGCCAAAGCTGGTACTACTCAAGGCCAGAGAAGCATTCAGAATCCAGAAATCTCAATGAAACTAATTAAAGTTAAACTTGAGAAAGGTCTGTTTATGTAAAGCCCTGAGCATGTGATTACATGAGACAACGTAATGTTATTCATAACGAACTGGATTTTGTACCAGAGGAAAATCATAGAATCATAGAGTGGTTTGGGTTGGAAGGGACCTTTAAAGATCATCTAGTCCAACTGCCCTGCCATGGCCAGGAACATCTTTCACTAGATCAGGTTGCTCAAAGCCCCATCCAACCTGACCTTTAACACTTCCCATGATGGGGCATCCACACCTTCTACAACAGGGCAACCTGTTCCAGTGCCACACCACGTTCATTGTTAAAAAATTTTTCCTCATGCCCAATCTAAATCTATCCTCTTTCCGTTTAAAGCAGTTGCCCCTTGTCCGGTCAGTATAGGTCTTGGTACAAATTGTCCATCTTTCTTACAAGCCCCCTTTGTACATTGAAAGCCTTCAATAAAATAATCATGTTAACCCCACCAAAGTATTCCACTAGCAGATGTCTCTCATCTACGTCTTGTGAAGGAGTCTGCTCCAACCCCATTATCTTGCAGACTGACAGGAAGCACTCTCCAGCACCAGAGCTCCTTAAGCACATGCAGAGGTCCCAGGAGTGTCTCTGGAGACTTTTTTGTTCTGATTCACCATTTCCATGCAAGAAGTATTTGTTAAGTTCACCTGATTCACACTCTGACTCTATCAACTGATAAATGTGAACAACAGAAGAATGAAAAGATTTCTTCATGTCTTTAGTCTTAAAGCAATGGGCTGGAAGAAACTGGCTATAAGGAAAAGTAGTACCAAAAGTGATTGTAGTGCACACCCAGCTATCTTCTTTGTAATGTACACTCCCTTCTAGAGTATCTTGTTTACAACCCATTCTTTGAGTCTTTATGCTTTGATTTTGTTTGGAAAATGGTTCACCTTTAATGCATGCTTCTTGCCCTATGGACACTACTTCAATTATAATGAGCTTTGTTAGTTTTTTTAATCTGCAATTATATTCACGTACATTTTCCTTCTTTTTAATATCAAATGACCCCTTGATGGATTAAAACTTGGACAGTATTACAGACATCACTTCCTCTGCAGTCTGCCCCACCATGCACCTACCAACTTAACCTGGGAAATTACGCTAAATATTTTCAGAACTTTTTGAAGGTTAAAACATTTTGCATATCATTGAACAGTATTGACTGCACATATGTTGTATTAAACTTATGTTCCCCAGTGCATCCTTAGCTTTTGACAAATACTATATATGGCTTAAATATGGACTCTTGTCATACACCCTGCTCAGCATTGTGTTATGTAGATATGGCCTGTGTGCAGTGAGCCACAAAGAGACTTCTGTTGTCTTACTAGGTAAAGGCACAGACTTGCAGCATTCTGGTGTGGCATTCTGTGGTGAACTTCCTGAAATACCATCTCTGTTAACATACCGTAGCAGCTGACTACCTGGATCCCTTTGACTTAGATGTAATACATTTGCTTCTGTTTCACTAGGACCTTGCTAATATTCCTGACATAAGCTCAGGCATCAATAATGTTGCGTATGACAACTTTTTCTTTTTTTCCTTCCTAGAGTGATGGACCACAAGTTTATTGCCTTATATAATAGGGATGCATTGTTTTTATTCTTAATATCACGTCAATGGGGCCTAGTATAATTTTCTCAATTCATACATGATAGCTGAGGTGGACAGCCTTGTAAACAAGACTGGTGTGGCAGACAGAGAAGCCTTTTGTGAGCAATTTTTGAAGCAGTCTGTCGGAAACGAACAGGAGAAAAGCACAGGCTGTTATTACAGCTATATTAAACATGATGAGAGATTGAAAAGTCTAAATGATATTCTGATGGTTTAATAATTTTGTTACTGGTCCGCAATTGCTGTACAAGACCCAAGGTTCCAATTTAGTACAAGCAACACAGAAACATTATCATCTGGAGGCACTTCTGTACCTCTCTGAGTTTCTAATAACCATACAGTATCCAGAAAGAAGAAATATAGCTCCCAGAGTCCAGGCAATCAATTACCGGAGACAGTAAAGAGCACATGATGTATTGTTTTAATAGCATCTTTTTTAGAAAACACAACTTTTAATAAAATATGAGTCTGACTATTATTTCACCTCACAGAAATGAGCCTTCTCTAAAAGTCATGGGAACACCAACAACTTCAGTGCTATGAGGAGAAGCAGAAGATGAGGACTAAGGCTCTCCTACCTTGCTATCCCTTGGTAGATAGATAAATCCCACCTGTATACCTCAGCACACACACTACAGAAATGCGAAGACAGGTATCAGGTTTGCTGCAAGCAGCCTTTATGTATTTTAGCTGAAAGAGTCATTAAATAAATATAGAATTATTTTGTGGAAAAGCCACGAGAATTAAATTCCTTTTTCTGCAGGAGATTGTTCTCACCACTGGCTGCAAAGACACACTTCCTGGTTAAACAGCTTTCTAACTCTCTTCTGCCACAACCTTGACAGCACAAAAATCTTGCTACTCGAGCTAGATTCAAAACTCCCACTCTGCCACATGAAAACGCACCTCCTCCCCAACAAACCAGACACGTTGCCCCTCTCTGGCCCTGCTTTTGGATGAAAGTGCTACTATTTCGTGCCAACTCCAAGCTTGCAGAGATGCTGTTCAGACCTGCCAACTGGAGCCCTTTAGGTACAGTGGTGTCTTATTTCCAGAACCAGAATGCATACAAGCAAGAGACAGGCATGAAGAAGACTGACAAGACTTCTGAGGACAGCCAGAACAAGAGAGTTTGGAGGAGTCCAACTGATGAAAAGGTAGGCACTGTCAAGGTGAAGAGGAAATTTTGATAACTTCATTCTATGACTTAGGCACTGAGATTATACTTAAGACATCCAAATGCATTTGAAAATGCTAGTTAGAGAATTTCAGCCCTTGGCGGCTCAATTCAGTTAGAATTTCCCCTTAATTATATTCAGTTACACCAGAGGTATTACTCTGGTGACAGCATCCTCATGTATGTACTTTCAAAAAGTACCAGGAGTTTCACTGAGTACTACTACTTTGGTCAGAACCTTAAATTTCCTATTTCTTTCTCTTTTGACAGATACTTTTGTCAGGAAATACACTGAAAGAATTCAGGTTCAAACAGCAGACCAACGAAATTGTTAGCGGGCAGCAATACTCACAACAATACACTACTAGCAACATCCTTTCTCAATATTCATATTATATAATAGACACATACATTGCCTGCATATATTTAGATGTCTATGCATGCACACACAGTCACACCACTTACGTAATTAACAATTTCTTTGTGCTACTTTTTTTTAAATCGTTCTTGACATGATGTCACTAAGTGACTAATTAATTAGTCAGAAGTACTCTGTCCCTCCAGATATTATTGTTTACTAAGACAATTGTCTGGCTGGGAAGACATGAATTAGGTGCGTTTGGTCATTATATGATAGTTGACATCGAAGGCCAAAACTGAACTAGAATTCCAGAAGGTAAGATTTCTTCCTTGATCATTAATTTAGGATATAATCTGGGGCTAGCCAATTGTATTATCTGTGCTCAGCTTCCCTATCTGCAAAGCTATGATAATAACACTGTTGAAAAACTGTCAGAGGGCCAATTCATGTTAACCGTAGTGAATTCTAGGACCTGGAAAGCCAAATATCAACCACGAATCAAAAATCTGCAACTAATTATGGTTTCAGTAATGCCATCAATAGCACATAAATGCTACAAGTAGGTCACACAAATAATAGCCAATGTGTCACAAAATCCCAAAGGCTATACTCAATGTGATTCTTATTTCAGATACAAAAGGATTGAGCAGAGAAGCAGATCAAATCCATGCAGCGATACAGTGATTTTAGGTAGTCATAAACACAGAGTGGCAATGATAAAATAGGAGCCCACAAGTAGAGCAAGACTTGAGCCGGAAAGAGTTTAAGAGTATAGTGATGGATTACTGTAATTTCTGATGACATGTTAACTTCATGATGTAAGCAAGAACAAGGAAAGAAAAAAACCTTATCTTTGAGATAAACACTCAGCTATTTATAGAAGCATAACCAGAAGGGATTGGTCTAGTTTGAGGATAATAGAAAACAAATTAATATCTCTTTCATGTTGAATGTTCTTGTTGCAAGCTTTATAAGCTCATAAAAAGGTCTGTTTAAGCATTGTCTTAACATAACAGTTATTAGCATGTGATCCAGAAAGCATAAAAATCTAAACATGTGCTGATCGGTTTGTGAGCACATTAGCTGCTTCATCCACATTGTAGGTGTGCTAATGTTATGACTGTTATACACAGGCATCACTTTATGGTCATAACAGGTGATGCATCACATTAATCATATACTTCTCTTTTCATCCTTGGTTATCCTTTCTCCACTACTCACAACTTACCAAAATCTGTATAGCTGGGAAACTCTTCCAAGTTTCATTCTGTGAAATTACATATCTGGGAGTTCAAGAACCTAATCAATTTATACTTCCTCTGTATTCTCTTTTCAATGGATGCAAAAAAAAATTAAAAAAAATCTCCTTTTCCAGTGGATGTATCATTAAAAAGGAAAAATACAAGACTTTGAGATAATTTGGATTTTTTTCACCCACAAAAATGTATACTTTTTCAGTGCGGTAGTTTTAGTATGAAAAAAATAGTTTATATTGGAAACTTCTTGCAAAACAAACTTACTGTAGAGAAGGTAGTTAGGTAGAAAGCGTCACTATAGTATGTTGTGTTTTGGCCCAGCCACCCCACATTTGGGAAAATTTAAGAGAACTAAATTGAAAATCCAGAGTAATTTTCAGAGTACTTCCTTCTTAGACAATGCAATAAGTACGGAGTCATTTCTGGAAACAGACAGCATTCTTATATTTGCCGTCTCCCGGGCTGGAACACATGTTCCCTCCAGCACACTGCAGTTGTACTGTAATGCTGTATGAACGTTTATGACAGATGAACCTCAAAGAAGTTAGAGATTTGGTTCACATAAAATCAGATGCAATGCTGAAATTTCAGAATTCTCTGATCCATATCCCGTGTTGATGATGCATTTCCTTCAGATGATTTACAGCATGTCCTGGGTTTAAGTGGCTCATCCATTTCTGCTAATGCATTTCTGGCAGTCCATGAAGAGACATGCAGCTTAAATGATTTTGACCCTACAGAGTTCAGTTATGGTGTTCAGGGGATGTACACAAACCCTCCTTTGAGAAATCTGAAAAGCACCTGTTGAACCGCAGTACAAAAGGTCTTCCCCTCCCAGAAGGCAGAAATGTAATTTTAATGAGCTCTTAGTCCAAATAGAATACGACACAAAATGATTTTTAACTGTGATTATTCAAAATTGTCAGGTTCTGAAAGGATGAAAAGAAATTTACTCTTTAGAACTACCAATCAGGCCAGTTTTGAGGTTAAGTCTCCTGGGAAATTTGAGAAGTGATTCAGCTTCCGAAAGCATTTATACCTGCCTTCCTTTGAACTAAGTATTTGCTAAATAGTACAGGAGTGTTACTGTCCACTGGGGAGCATGCTAAGATTTTCTAATTAATTTCTCTAGTAACCTAAACTAGATCTGGGTCCTTAGAGAAGCAAGCAAATCAAAGTCAAACAATGTGTTCTCTCTCTTTCTCTCTCTCTCTGCCTTCTTTTTTTGAGAAAGTATTTAAATTATGAAAGACTATTTTAGGTTGCTGATGGAAAGCTAAATTTGATCTTCACAGTTAAGAATCCTTCTGTTAATACATGACCTCTACAAGGCATGTTTTTAGCTTGTCTCAATTAAAAAAAAAAAGGCCCCTAATGCTAACTTATGCAAATCTTCTGCCATCTGAGTTTGAGCAAAATCTTTAGCAGATTTTGCTATTTTTGATGGTTAAGTAAAGCTACCAGCTTGATAAATTTGTTAAAGAAAATGTGTTAAACTTTTTAACCTCTCGATTGTCCTTTGTTTTGCTGAGAGTAAAAATTTTTCATAAATGAACGTGAAGTTTGCGTTCATCTGGAATAGAATACTGTTATTCGTAAACACACTCAGGTTTTTTTTTAATTCCTAGTGTGATCCACTGATCTGTACAAAAATCAGAAAAAAATTTATCTTAAAACAAGCTAGCTTTTTTTGTAGCTCAAAAGCCATCATGTTTATGCTAAAGGCTAGATCACACATCAAAAAATTATGAGAAGAATTGCTTAAAGAGCTCCAAAAAATATACGCCAATATATAGGCCTTCCCAGACACTACTGATAATTTCAGCTCCTGTGCAATTCTGTACAGCAGTTTCCACAGGCCCCTTTGTTGTCCCAGGCAGCTCTACCAACTGGCTGATTCGCCCAGATTAGCATCAGAGACATGCTATATTTATTTCGTAGGAAGAGGGGCATCTCCAGAAAGTGATGCAGATGGAGAGTTGACTAATGATTACCACTGTGCGCAGCAGTGCATGGGCAGCCAAGCTGCTTGTGAATCAGCTGATGAAGCTTACCACTTATCTTGACAATCAGCTAAATATTTTTGTTTTCACACAATTGCAAGTCTAATTTTACATTAGCAAAGAAACAGAGGGAATAGGAAAACAGTGTAATAAAAACTTCTTTTGGAAGAATCTCCTGAATGAACCTACAAGAGGCATTCCTGAAGGGCAAAGGAGTCCAGGAAGGCTGGACATTCTTCAAGAAGGAAATCTTAAAGGTGCAGGAGAAGGCTGTCCCCATGTGCTAAAAGACAAGCCCGTGGCGAAAACTGGCCTGACTAAACAGAGAGCTTTATCTGGAACTCAGGAAAAAAGGAGAGTTTATGACCTTTGGAAGAAGGTGCAGGCAGCTCAGGAGGACTACAAGGATGTCGTGAGGTTATGCAAGGAGAAAACCAGAAGGGTCAAAACACAACTAGAACTTAATCTGGCTACTGCCATAAAAGACAATAAAAATGTTTCTGTAAATACATCAGCAACAAAAGGAAGGCTAAGCAGAATCTCCATCCTTTATTGGATGTGGGGGGAAACATAGCGACCAAGGATGAGGAAAATGCTGAGGTACTTAATGCCTACATTGCAACAGTCTTTAATAGTAAGACCAGTTGTTCTCAGGGTACCCGCCCCCTGAGCTGTATGACAGGGCGCAGAATGAAGCCCAAACAATCCAAGAGGAAATGGTTAGCAACCTGCTACACCACTCAGACACATACAAGTCTATGGGGCTGGATGGGATCCACCCAACGGTGCTGCGGAAGTGTTCCCAGCCTTTCCCTCATCCACTAAGTGGGTCATCTTGTCACAGAATGAGATCAGGTTAGTCAAGCAGTTAGTCAAGACTTTAATAAGCCCATCCTCGCTGGACCTGATCACCTGGTTGTCCTGCACGTGCCATGTGATCTGAAGCCAGTAACTCTTGCTCCTTTCACCAAGTTGGGCAGGATGCAAACAGTTGATCTTCTTGAGAGTAGAAAGGCTCTGCAGATGGATCTGGACAGGCTGGATTGATGGGCCAAGGCCAATTGTATGAGGTTCAACAAGGCCAAATGCCAGGTCCTACACTTGGGTCACAACAACCCTGTGCAACACTACAGGCTTGGGGAAGAGTGGCTGCAAACATGCCCAGCAGAAAAGGACTTGGGAGTGTTGATTGCCATCCACCTTAACATGAGCCAGCAGTGTGCCCAGGTGGCCAAGAAGGCCAATAGCATCCTGGCTTGTATCAGAAATAGAGGTGGCCAGCAGGACTAGGGAGGTGATTGTCCCCCTGTACTCGGCACTGGTGAGGTCCCAGCTCGAGTACTGTGTTCAGTTTTGGGCCCCTCACTACAAAAAAGACATTGAGGTGCTGGAGCACATTCTAAAAAGAGCAACAAAGCTGATGAAGGGTTTAGACAGCAAGAGTTATGAGGAGTGGCTGAGGGAGCTGGAGTTGTTTAGGCTGGAGCAAAGGAGGCTTATTGCACTCTACAGCTACCTGAAAGAAGGTTATAGCAAGGTGGGTGTTGGTCTCTTTTTCCAAGTAACAGGTGATAGGACAAGAGCAAATGGCCTCAAGTTGCACCAGGGGAGGTTTAGATTAGATATTAGGAAAAATTTGCTCACCAAAAGGGTTGTCAAGTGTTGAAACAGACTGCCCAGGGAAGTGGCTGAGTCATGTAAGAGACGGCCTGTAAATTCCCTGATGAGGGGAGAAGGGCCTTCAATGGATTCCCTTCAGTGGAATGCCTCAAAAACTCGCGAGGAAATAAATAATGCAGGCCTGATATTCAAAGAACTGATAAGGCTTGCAGGTACTGGAAAAGCAGTGTAAGGACTGTTTTGTGAAGACCAGATAGTTCTGCCACTCACGTGGTATCTTGCTAGTTCTCTGTTCTTGAGGCCATCGAGTCAGATAAGTGACCTTTGCTTCATTATCCGTGAAATGCATATGAAAGCGCACACCCCTGCATATGCTAATGAAGATTATAGAGGTCATGCTAAACATGTATGACTATAGCACTCATCTCTCCACCCAAATCATGCTGCATGTCACCTGGGAGAAGGGAGAAACCTGAGATGAGGCTGTCCTTGGCAAGGGAGGTGGACTGTGCTAATTCAGCAAACATAAAAGGGGAAAATAAGTGCCCCTAGAGGGAAGGAACAAAGAAGAAGATTGTGCCTGGGAAGATTTTTCCCAAGAAAGAAGAAGATAATGCCTGGGAAGATTCCCTGAAAAAGACAGTGGAACCAGGACCGGTGATCTCTTTATCTCTGTGTTTTTCTCTATCTTTTCCTTTCTCTATCCCTCAGTTTCTCTTTTCTCTTAGAGTTGTTAAGTAATGGTTAGAGTTGTTAAGTAGTGACCTTAAGTACTGCTTGCCGTAAGTTGTATACCTGTTGTTAAGTAACACAAAGCATACCTCACCACTTGCCATAATTTGTCATATATCTAACCAATTATCACGGAGTAATTAAGACCTATACTAATAATTTTTGGAAACTAATAAGCATTTGTATACGGACCTTGAGATTTATCCCACCTTAGTCTGCACCATTGGGGATTTATGAATCTGAGTCACCACCCTTCTTTCCTGAGAGTAGGACATGACAAGTCACCATCCCTGGAGATATTTAAAAGACATGTAGACATGGTGCTTATATACACGGTTTAGTGGTGGACTTGGCAGTGTTAGGTTAACGGTTGGACTCAATGATCTTAAGGGTCTTTTCCAACCTAAAAGATTCTAAGATTCTCTGATTCTAAGATTATAGAGTGCGTTTCAGTGTGATGAAAATTATATGCAAAAATATCTCTTAGGAATTTTCAAGTTCCTACCACATAATGATGAGCAACTGGTTTTAGGGATAGTTGCATTCAAGGAAACCATACTCCAAACTAAAAAGTAATGGTCCCATTACAAAATAGGAACATTCTCAAATCATTGAAAAAGTCAGACAGCACAAACCAAAAGCTCTACCTCAGGAGCAACCATTGCTTTTCACTGTCACTACTGCTGAAGCAGCAAGAACAGGGGCCTTGCTCAGCTTTTACAGTCAATGATGATGCAGCTATTCCCCCTGTTTAGAAAAAAGAGAGATGACTAGAAACATGTTGCAAACCAACACCCGGCTTCCATCCATTTTTTTGTAGATTATTGTATTATCCCGCTCACCAGAATTTCTGAACAAATGGATAAGCAGTATAAATAGCACTTATCACATGGATTTTTTTTTCTCCTTAGCCAGTATGCAAAGAATCTTACGCATACAAAATTAGTTACCGTATGTTTGCACTTCTATATGTATATTAATGTTACAAGATACAAAATTAGATCTACTAGCTTTGTTCCCAGAGAAAAACATAATGGGGCTACTGGTGACTCTCAGTTCTTTGTTGGAATTAATTTCCTGGTCTTGGCCCCTGCCCCTGCCAAGCTCTATCAGCAGCACAGGGGAGCTGTTCTCTTGCTGCACACCTACATCATACAAACTAGAAAACAACAACATATTTGTTATCCAAGAATGCAAATGAGGCTGAAATTACAGTTGCACAAGAATTTTTTCCGTGTACTATAAAAATGGCTATTCTGGATCAGACTAAGGATCTCTTTTAGACAATCTATGTCTGATGGCCCAGATGAAATTCTTAGGAGAAAAAAAATAAAAATTAAACATCAAGATGTGAAAACAAGGCAAGCATAGAGCAACTTTTTTTCCTCTACCTTCTCAGCATCCATTAATCAATGGATTGGAAATTCCTGAGCCAGAGTGGTACTGGGACCATTGCTTCTCATGAAGAAGAATTTGAAGAATTTCATCCTCGAATAACTTGCCTCACTCCTTTTTCAACCCATCGATAATTTTAGTCTCCGTGATGAATGAACTCCAGAAATAAATTATTATATAAGTTGTATAGGAAAGTTTCTTCCCTCTGTCCATCTCAAAATTTATGAGAATTGCCTGGAAGTGATATGCAGGAAATTGTAAAAAATGGTTCCCTCTTTAATTTTTCAATGCCACTCAAGATTGCTGTCCTTCCTCAGCTGTTTCTTTTCCAAAGCACGGGTCCTAATTGATTTCATCTCCATTGGTAAAGATGCTGGTTTTGGTTTTTATCTCTGTCCTGACCACCCTCCTCTACTGTTTTTTTTTTTCTTCAGCTAATTCATATGATTTAAGACAGTTGACCAAAATGGCACAAAGTGTTTAAGAAGAGCATCATAAATCTAAAGATCACATTTCCTATTTTCCTCCTCAATTACTTACCATTACTTATGTTCACATCTAGCTAAAATTTGCTATGATTTAAAAATATCTCTCCTGAGGTGTAGTAACTCACCTAGAAATCATTTCCACATTAGTATTTTTTCTATGTATATATATGTATATATGCTAAAACAGAGGTGCACACCACCACTGGAGATGCTTAGCCTCCAGTTGCATCTTTTTAAGGATACAGAGCTCCCAAAAGTCATGTGGAAAATGTACTAGCTGCCTGTGAATCTCAGGCACATGAGGGAGACTTAAATGGCACAAGACATTCATGTTTGGGCAACTGAATGGAGTCATTACTTC
Organism: Larus michahellis; assembly: GCF_964199755.1. NCBI lineage: Eukaryota > Metazoa > Chordata > Aves > Charadriiformes > Laridae > Larus > Larus michahellis. The sequence continues at coordinate 61,499,198 of NC_133897.1, read as the reverse complement.
CATGCAAACCTGCTGCCACTCCCCATACTCAGTTTCAACTGTGATTAAATAACTGGGTAATGTCAGCAAAATTTATTACCCGACTCTTCAGCTCCCTTTCAACTGACCATTGCAAGTTCCAGAGTGGATCAGCCACATAGGAGTCCACTCCCTGTCTGTACTGCTCCTGGCTGGGGCACTGGGATGAGCTCTGGCTGCCAGACCATGCCCTGCCACGCTCCTGGCCCCTGGGATGCCCCCATCCCTTGCAGTGCCTTGACACCTGGAGTCAGGAAGGAATTAGACCGTGCAACTTCCTTAAGAGCCCTCAATCACTCTGCAACTCATTTTCAGTTGCTTGTGGCTTTCCCCTAGCCATCTTCTGAAGCGTCAGCTTACCCTTCCAGAGAGCAAAAGGGTTAGTTGGTCTAACATACCATTGTACGGAAACAGAGAGAAATATGTTAGACTCGCAACTACACATTTGATGGATGTATTATCAATAAAAAGCTGTCATCACTCCCCCTTATAACTACATTTTTAGCTGCTCATGTTCAGTGCGGTAATGTCAACAGATGGCTTGCTAACAGCACAGCTTGTTCAGGTTGTTGTGTTGGTGACAATTAGGTCAAAACCTCATTTTTTGCTCTTCAGTTTTGCAAGTGTCCCTCAATACTTTCTAGCGGATTTGAAAAGGAATTTGATTTGCTTCTTGAAAACCTATAGATCTCCAGCTGCCATGATGGATTTCATCTAGAAAAATGTGTGTGCTTCCTGACAGTATAAAATTAAAAGGTGACCTAATGCAAAGATTTCCCTCACCTTAACAGTGAAGATGCAGAAATCAGACACTCTATGATACTATACATCTTCCAACACATTCCTGAACATGCATTTTGTGGCTATACAGTGAGCAAGGAAACAGAGTAACTAAAGACAAGGATGGATAAGGCTGAGATGATATTCTTGCAGGATGTTTCACTTACCACAAACAACAGACATCTTGCTGTGAGAGTTAAAGGTTTTAAACAAAACCTCAAAATAACTGAAGGACTAAATAATTTTTTCCAGTATTGTGATATAATTTGAAACATTTACAGTCAAACTAAAACATAATCAGCTGTACTATTCTATTTTTTTTCACCTTATGCCAGCAAATTCATGCTCGTATCAGTGCACAGTAAAAAAATTTCCCGATTATGTTTCCAGAATCTCCTTCCTTCTTTTATTACACAAAGTAGTCCATATTGCTTTATTTCTGAGTGGTTGTCAAAGATCAGTTGAGACACTGAAGAATATAAAAATGCATTGCAGAGAATCCAGATTCATATTGGTGTTGTACTTCACCAGGCCGAAAGCAGATGCAGTGCAGAAGAGAAGGCACAGTCTTGGGAGGGTATTGAGAGAGTTGTCATGCTTTGTTGGTCTGGGTCTTTTATTTGGTGTTGGAAATGGCTAAACAGTGAAAATGGGGACTATTAAAAGTGATTAATCAGACTAACATTCCTGTACCAATCATACAAATATGTAACAACAGTAATTTATTTTTACATAGCTCTAACAGTTGGTTTCAAAGCACATTACAAAAGAACTCAGTCTCAAGTTCCCCTCCAACAATGGAGAAACTGAAGCAATTTGGGTTACAAGGTATGTGTCTAATATCAGAATCAATAATAAAGTCATATTTCATAAATAATATGGCAGTGACCCACTCCCTGAGCCCCTCTTCCCTGTGGCCAGGGAAGACACACCTTGAAATATCACAGGTTTCCAGATAAATTTGTTCTATTATATATTTATTAAAGATCTAATGTATTCATAATCACTTCATGTTAAAGTTCTTTTCTGGATATCTATAAATCTAAACCCAAGGATTATCAATCACAAAAAAAATCTTAGCTTCCTATACAGGGTGCCAGAAAGGACTAGCAGTGTAATGGGAACAAGGATAAAACTCAAATCTTGCCACGCTAGAGAAACTGTCTGGAAACAAATACACCACAATTCAGTATGGACGAGAACAAGATTCTATAGTAAGCACCACAGCAAAACAGACAGCACAGAGCTGAATAGCAGTTCTGCAGTTCTCCTGCAGATAACGTCACTTACCTGGGCTTATGCAAAGCGTTTGACACTGTCCCACATGACATCCTGGTATCTAAATTGAAAAGGCATGGATCTGATGGATGGACTACTCAGTGGATAAGGACCTGGCCAGATGGCCACAATCAAAGGGTTGCGGTCAACGGCTTGATGTCCAAGTGGAAACCAGTGATGAGTGGAGTTCTTCAGGAGTCAGTACTGGAACGAGGGCTGTTTAACATCTTTGTTGGCAACACAGACGGTGGGACTGAATGTGCCCTCAGAAAGTTTGCCGACGCCAGCAAGCTGTGTGGCGTGGTCAACATGCTGGAGGGAAGGGATGCCATCCAGAGGGACCCGGACATGTTTGAGAGGTGGGCCTGTGCAAACCTCATGAAGTTCAACCAGGCCAAGTGCAAGGTCCTCCACCTGGGTCATGGCAATCACAAGCGCAAATACAGGTTGGGAAGAGAATGGCTTGAGAGCATCCCTGAGGAGAAAGACTTGGGGGTGTTGGTGGATGAGAAGCTCAACATGAGCCCGCAATGTGCGTTCGCAGCCCAGAAAGCCAACCGCATCCTGGGCTGCATCAAAAGAAGCGTGGCCAGCAGGTTGGGGAAGGTTCTGCACTTCCACTACGTTCTTGTGAGACCCCACCTGGAGTACTGTGTCTAGCTCTGGAGTCCTCAGCACAGGAAGGACATGGACCTCTTGGAACAGGTCCAGAAGAGGGCCACAAAGATGATCAGGGAGCTGGAGCATCTCTCCTATGAAGACACACTGAGATAGTTAGGGTTGTTCAGCCTGGAGAAGAGAAGGCTCATGGGAGACCTTATAGGACCCTTCCAGTACCTGTATGGGGGCTATAGGAGAGATGGGGAGGGACTCTTTATCAAAGAATGTAGCAATAGCATGAGGGGTAACAGTTTTAAACTGGAAGAGGAGAGATTTAGATTAGATATTAGGAAGAAATTCTTTACTGTGAGGGTGGTGAGGCACTGGAACAGGCTGTGGATGCCACTTCTCTGGAGGTGTTCAAGGCCAGGCTGGATGTGGATTTGAGCATCCTGGTCTATTGGAAGGTATCCCTGCCCATGGCAGTGGGGTTGGAACATGGTGGTCTTTAAGGTTCCTTCCAACCCAAACCATTCTATGATTCTATAACATGCTTCAGAAAAGATGTGCAACAACGATAAGGAGTCTAGAGAGAACAGGAATGGCTGCATATTAGAAAAGGCTGAAGAACCAGAGTTGTTCAGCCTAGAAGAGGTCTGATGAGTTCTTGAACTCCTTTTATTTTAAGGAGTTGTTCTTCTTTTAGCATTCTCCTTTGTAGCAGCAGAGAAAACTATGATTTTTCTATGACTATATGAGTAAGAAATTGTGAGTTAAAAGTGCAGGATATTCTGATACTGTGAAGACAGATTATAACAGTAAGCACAATGAAGCAATTGAGTAAGTTCTCTGTCTGCAGAATTTTCCATCACTGCAGAAAAGCTTGTAAAAATGTTTCACTGAGGAAAAACGTAGACACATGCCACAATGACATAGGTATACATCTCTGAAAATGACCAGTGCTGAAGTTAGTAAGTAAATCTGAAGCTGACAGGTTGCAAAGTCAACTGAAATATCACTGAAACTAATCAATCTTCACAGTTGTTCTCAAGCCGCCTTCAGACAGTTCTCAATGAGGAGACCTGACTGCTTCTAAAGCTTTGCTGATGGTTTTGTAGATTGGAAAACTCTTATGATTTAAAATTTATTTAGGAAGAGTACAATTAGCCAAGGTTATATTTAACACAAGAGTAAATATGATGAAATTGGCGAGAAATGATTCAACATAAATAGAAGGAGGAATCGCGGCTACAGACGGCTGTGGCTGTAAACACAGCAGAGACTGTAAACTGAATGTCAAATAAAGAACCTTTATAAAACACATCTTCACAACTATAAAAGCCACAACAGAAAGCAATGAATAGTGGGCTTATTTACAGACCCTGCAGAGCTGTCTGTATGACCTCTGATAACCCCTTCTCTAATCTGACAACTCCTCTTTTTTTTTTTCTGCACTGCTTCATGCAAGAGTGCCTGAGTGGGTTTGCTGTGTTCAGATTATTAATTTAAGTAAATCAGATTGTACAGAGTATTGCAGCTGGCTTCCTCAGCCACCTGACCTACTTAAGACTCATCAATTTGTAAAGAAGAGGGAACAATAAATGCGGGATGAAATGAAGAGGTGTCTAGAGCAGATGTCTAATTTGCTGGGCATGAGTGAGGTGATGTATGAGTCTCTGTTTCTAATCCTAATTCATAATTTTTTGAAAAAGAATTCAATGCTGTACAACAGTAGCTTTAATGACACTGATTAATATGATAATAATGACAAAGCTCCACTTTGCCTGACAATTTTTGTACCTGTGTTTTGTCAATCCCTATTCGGTAGCTTACCTGATGTTCAAAGTTGGACTGTTAAATGAAGGCCTTAATCAAGATGTCAGAGGAGTGTCTCTGTTTGTTGGTGTTCCCCTCCATCTGACAAAAAAAGACACAGAAGAGATCCTCTAATGTATAGTTTTGCCTGAAGGAACAGAAAACACCACTTTAAGGGAGTCTTGTACATTTCCAATACTACAACAGATGGATCGGTCTCACTTTGAATTTTATGGCTTATTAGATAAACCAAGCTCTTAGAAACCACTTGTTATCTCAAAGTCTTTCTCGATTTAAACTGTCCATCCATGTTTTGTTTTGCTAAAAGTACAGACAGCTACCAGGATGACAATCTATAATGGCGTCTTTGGCTGCCCCAAGCGAGACTGCTCTGTAAAGCTGGTTATCCATCTGTACAATTAGTCATACAATATGAGTTAAGCAATGAACATTTTAGGGAGAACAATGGGTTTAAGAATTAAATCAGGATTTTTCTATGGGGAATACACTCACCACAGGATGAAGAAGATCAGAAATAGCTGGCATGACAAAGGAAAAGATACTGAAACATTATGATGTGTGCTTTTGTTACACTCAAAATCTTCTTATGGGTGAAAAAGAAACATACCTCATAAAGACAAGAACTTATTGTTGGTGTAATTGGAATCTTAGTAGTCCAATAAATAATAATAATAATTAATAATAATTGTAATAAGTAGTAGTAGTATTGCAGGTCTGGTTATTACAGAAAGTGAATATAAAAGAGAATGAATAATATTGCTATTCACAACAATTCATAATCATACTTCACAATGTTTTCCCTTTTTTTTAAGTGTCAGTTAAATTAATCATCTGAACATAGCAAACCCTGCCCTTCCCTGCCCCCTGCTCACAAGGTCAAGAGCACAAGTCTGCGTGAGGCTGGAAGCACAACTTCAGTCTGTCTGAGCAGGTGGAGGGTACAGCAAGTTGACAACATCTCAAGTCCTTTGCTGCAGATGCTGATGGTGGTACGCTGATGGCTTCTTCTTCCTCCATGAGCAGTCTGCTTAAGGTTGCTTCAATATGTCTGACAGCATGCTCTTACACCTCGCTCTTTCTTTTTTGGTTTGCGAGTTCACATCACATGCCAATTTACTAATGAGGATGCATTTTATGTGCGCTAGGTGCTTCTATTTTTGTCTCTTTGGTAGCCCTGAAACTGGTTTTGCTCAGCTCCAGCTCTGCATTTCTTTCACTGACTATTGGTGAGCTGTTTGTAGCTGTGAGGTTGCCAGTGTCAGCCTGTGTCTCATTACATATCATCCCACCTGTACTTCTCTGCATCTTACATCACTACATTTCAAGGCTTCTGCTGTCATACCAAACCTGTGTTTCTCTACATCGCATTGTTATTCTAGAGTCATCGATAACTCTGCGGACCTCTACAGCTTTGGGTCTACATTCATGTTTTTATGGGACAGGGAACCAGAGTATTTTACCATTTCAGTATTTTAGGAAAACGAAAAATAGTGAATATTTTAAACAAAAGGAACAATTGCTGCTAGTTCCTGCACCAACTGCAAGAAAATTTCTACAGTTTCAGAAATAAACTAAATCTCTAGATAAACACAATATATTCCCGAGTGTATTCCAGATCAGAGTATTTTTTGACCTTTGGCATGTCTTGCAGAAGTTACCAGGAGGTAAAATAGCTTATTCTAATTCTCTTACACCAATCTGTAAACACAAATGCTGCAACTAAAAGAAATCATTGTTGTGCCTTGATTTGCCTATTTGCCTATTAACCAATTTTTGTGAGAAAATCATCACAAACTGTAATTTTCAACAAACTTAATGTGTTCTGTTACTGAGAATAGCCTTTTCACGGCTTTTATGTGTATTGAATACATTCAAGAACATGTATTATGTCATCCTTAATGCTAGAGTGAAAGAAGTTTATTTTTTGGGGGGGCTCAAAACTACTATCAGTCAAGGAACCAACTGCACAGACATTTCTGTACCAGAAGTGTTTGATACAGAAGGATAATCTTACTATGCTATCACCCTCTTTGCACTTTCACTACTATGACAACCAGTAAAGAGAAATATTTTCTGTACATCACCTAAATGTTATTTTTATGAACTAGGAAAGTGGCTTTTGCACTGCATATATTTTCTACCTGTAAAAACACCCCAAACCTCATAAAAAAGGGTATCTTAAAAAAGTACCTTAACAAATCCTAAAGCATACACTCTGGAGAAAGTAATCAAAAGTGCTTAAAATAAGACAGACATAATACTTTTCCAAATCAAGTCCTAATCTTGGTCTCAATTTGCACATAAAGCTAAGCAAACATAACAAGTTACCTTACAGGATATATAAACCCACTGCAGAATAGATGCAATTAGATGTGAACCATCCAAGACACAAACTAATCCTTTCTTGCAATTCAAATAATGCTGTCCTTTATTATTAGTAGTAGCTTAAATGATTAGCTTAATTTGTGCCACGAGCAGTGCTGGGATTGGGAAAGATTCTTTTTTAGGTCCAAAAAGGTTAGTCTCACTGTCTTCTAAGGATTTCTTATATGCATAATGTATCCACATACTTTCACAGTTACCTTCTCACTTCTCTCCTTCGTTCAAATATACACACCCTGATGAATATGTATCTATACTTATAATTATTTTGTCTCATGAAAGAAGGCCTAAGTGGAGGCAAGTTTACAAATGGGTAAATGCTATGGAGATTTTATAGAGAGTTCAAAGAGGTAATCAGAGAACAAACAACTAGGTAGGAAACCTCATGTAACACCAGTCAAATAATTTGTTTGTATACTTACAAGGGGAGAGAGAAGAAAAATGCCATCTAATAAAAGACAGCAGAGAAGCAAAAAGAGAAAAAAATCTTTGAAAGCCTTACCTGTAAACAATATAACTTGGTTTTTGCCTTGTTATTTGGCTGGGAACACTGACGTGCAGGTTATGCATGTAGAAGATGTTTGGCTGTGGCAGTTCAAGTCTGATCTTTCAGATGGCTTTCTCGGTAAATCTTGATGAAAACACATATCCTAGAGGCAAATTCATCACTAATACCCATTTTAGCTTGAAAAAGTCATTTTATGACATACAGTGTTGCACGCCTGACTAATCCCAGGGGCTGAATAATTCATGACCATTAAGAAATGGACCCTTTTAAACTCCTGGAGTCCTACATTGGTATCAAGCATCACAGCAGCTTCACTGATCATTTTGTTCAGCTGGAAATAATCTGGTGTTATGTCTTCAAACTAAGGTGTTCTTATTCATATCACAGTGGTCATGATTCTATCTGTTGAAACCTAGCATTGCAGCTCAGCTAGAGACGTTTTCAGTTAACTAAGGAAATGCTGGAAATAACAAAGTTTAACTGGACAAAACCGTCCTGCCACTTCAGTTTCTCTGAAACCCTAAAAATACCTGCTCTTCAGTGCCGTGACTCTGAGCAGTATCATGTTAACCATAGGGTGCTAACCCTGTCACCTACAGCTTGTAGCCATTCGTTGGTAATAATAATCTCCATTTGGAAGCTGTAACAGCTGAAGATCCATTAGCATAAGCAAAATGAAAAAGGGCAATTGGGAGGCAAAACCAGATTAATTTAAAATTCCTTCACTTAGCATGAAGGACTCAGAGAAACTAGAAGTAGAAAAAGATTGTTAGGTTGTGCATTCATTTCCCCCCTATGTAACATTCTCTAATGAATTGTTCAGACAAAATTTTAATGAATATCCACAACTCTTCTACTTTTTCACATTGAAAAAAAAACCTTGATAGAAATTTTCTGCAGATTCAAGGTATACTGTTTTCTTAATTGCATCCCCTTATTCCTGTTCTTACTGCTGTAGAGTAGAATAAAACTCTTGGTTCTTGGGATCAGTTTCTGAAATATTTATTTATAGCTAGCCCATTATCTTACATAGAGTTGTATTAAAATAAATAGAACTGAATTCTGAAGTAAGACAACCGCCTAATTAGATATTTATTGACTGCTTCAAATCTTATCTTCAATATTAAAAAACAAGACAACAAACCTGGAGAAAAGGGGCAGAAGCATATGTCTTCCATGCAAATAATGACCATTTTTCCCTACTTTTTCCTCCCAACTTGTGAACGCGCTTTCTTCTGTTTCTTTACAGTAAACATACCAGCAAACAATAACAGCCAACAATAATAGTTAGCAATAATACCTTGTGTTCCCTGCATTTGAGGACTTTCCAGATGAAGTCTTCCTGGGGTAATGGGTAATTCCAAATTTCAAGATAGTTAAACTTCATTTAAAAAAAAAAAAAGTTCATCAATTAGAGCAGAAAATGTCAGGCAACCTTAACAACAGGCGGGCCTATCAATCAGGTCCATTTGCTGTATTACTGCCTAATGACAGGTCTTATCAATATGTGTTATCTGCGTAAGTATAAACATTGCATACTCCCAAGTTACAAGAAAAGTGGTATAAAGAATCTAAGGGACTGGATTAAAAAAAGTAAGTTCTGGTGAATCTTGTAAGAGTAGTGACTACATTTTATGCAATTTATGTCATTGACCTGACTCTGTTATTCTAATTTGAAATCAGTCACTAACTTTTCAGACACAGCATTTGATATCTTGCAGTGCTCTAAAAAATCTGCCACGTCTACTGAGGATGGCTTTGAGAATAAAATGTTATTTCCTATAAATAAAGTCTATGTATTCTGACTTATATTAATAACACACCATAATGATCTCAAAACACATTAATTAAAGCTTTTGTTCAGTTGATGAGTTGAAAGCCTGTTTTGATTTCTTAGTTATCATCACTAAAGACCTTTGGTGAGGATAAAATATTGTACAGTTAATGTCTAGCAGTCTGTCAGTACCAAGTTTGATTCTTAGGCAAGTTTAATTATATTAACAATTTTTTTCCTATTGATAAATTTTGCCTTTAAGAATATATTTCCCATCAACAAGCATAGCTGAATATTGTTTCTAATATAAAACTATAATAGCCATGGATCCTGTGATGCTGGACAACTCACTATATAGAATTCAAGCTAAAGTTAATTTGTTTATAAACAAAACAACATGACTTTTTACAGCTACTTTCCTAACAATACATCTCAAGATCAGCTGGGTAGCCTCACAACACATCTTCTAAAAGAACATGAAGAAAAACAGCTTTGGAAGTCCTGTATCTTTACAAAAACTTAGTGACCTACCTGGATTATGAAATAGGCCCAATGGTGTCTATTTGCATTTGCCTCTTTCCGTTGAAAGCAGCCATACCCTATATGATGCAACCCACCTAGGAAGCCCAGAGTGAGGATACAAGGATTAGAGGCAGAAAGCAAATCTTAATATCAAACTTGTATATGCATACAAAGGTTCACATACACTGGGAAAAAATGGAATGATAACAAAAACTAACCTGAGGATGTTCTTAAAATCATAACAAGTAGGAGAGAATGGCAAACTGATAGTCAACTGTCTATGTCAGATTTGATAAAGCCTTGATTAGATGGAAGAAACCAATTACCTGTGTAGCATCTAAGAGACTATGACAAGTGACTGGTGAGGTGGGGGATTGGAGAGAAGAAAATAATGAAAGGTCATAAGCTACCTTCATCAAGGAGCAGCATAACATCAAGAAACATCAGGAAAGCACTAGAATTAAGAAGGTCCTACAGGGAGGTTTAAGTTCTGATCAAATCTTGCTTAACAGTGGCTTAGCCTATGGTAGCAGGCGTGCTGTAGCTGTTGATAACAAAGTGACAAAGCCTATTGCTCTGCTCATGTCTTGAAGTAGCATTTATTTCACTGTCCACCTCCTTGAAGAACAAACTAGTGAGGAGATTGAACGTATTCCTTCAAGGCACCAGCTGAACTGGTGAGTGGGAGCAGTGTCAATACGTGATAGCCTACAACTGACAGAGACTGACAGTGTGATCTTTATCATAACATCCTTTGGAAAATTCATTAGAATAATATGAAAAAATAATTTTTGCTTGATTTTTGCCTCTCCTCATAAGAGTAAATATTTTGTGGAATGCTTTTAAAGAACGGCTACCCATTCAAAATAAATCTAATTGAATCTAAATAAATCTACATTTTAAAACATTATTGTGAACACAAATGAAAATAATTTAAATGGTAAAATTTTTTGAATGCTTGCAATTAAAATGAAAAAATCTTTTTTTTTTTTACATGACAAAACTAAACCTTCGTTTTGTTCCCAAATCTGTGTTATCCTAATTGTTTAGTCAGATACCTTTTGGAAAATCCTACATTGGATAGTAGTTTCAATGGTGTAAATCTGATTATCAATATGGATTTTTTCATTTTTACTTTCTGCTCCCCTTCTCTAACCAGTATGTCACCATCATGTTCTCTTGATCTTGATATTCTGAAAGATAAATGTTCCCTATTAAATTTCCAAACATTATTGATAATTGATATTTATTTTATTTTTCCTTTTGGTAGGTGACATCAAGTTGCCAGACAAGGTATTTCCATTAAAAAACCCTATGCCTTGCACTCCTCTTTAGCATGAATGGTTTGATTCTCTGAAAAAAATCTTTGCCCCTGCATTTTTTTACATAAATAGCTGAAATGGATATTTGAAGTAGCAGATGTTGAAAACGTGCATCTTCCATTAAACTCTCTTGATTTTTTCATTTAACTATCAAAAACATGTTTCAACTCTGTGGCATCCTTCTATTTTCCATCCTGTTTCTGTAAGTTTCCATCCTGTTATTATCAATCCTTCGAATAATAGCTACCAGGAGCCATGACCAGACCAACGTGTGACACAGAACATGAAGCATTAGGCTGGGAAATAAAAGATTGTTATTATTATTATTTACTAAGCTATATACTTATTTACTAAGCCTCTCATCTAGACTCCCCTACCCATTAAAGGTTGGACCAGATGATCTTTCGAGGCCCTTTCCAACATGAACTATTCTATGACTCTGTGATAACGCTGTGAACACATACAGTATCTTTGGCATCACACAGAGACAGGTTTTTAACTGGTATGCTTCCACTGACTTCCAGTGGAGATAATGAGGCGAAGGGAATAAAAATCTTTGGGAATAAAAAATGCGTCAGGTGTATGGTGACTACTGGACCCTGCTCCATTACTGGGACTCCAAAGCCCAATTTCAATGCAGACAACAGTCACAGCAACCACTACTATTATTGTTACTGTATGGGAAGAAAGGCAAAATAAAAATGCATTTGTGCTGTGAATAAGGATCTCCTTTTTGTGACTTCGGCATCCCTTTAGCTCATCATCCATGTTCCATTTTGTTTTTTCCTTTTTAAATCATTCACATAGAGAACTAGTTAATTCTCTGGAGTAAAGCGTACTTTAAATACTTTTAAAATTGATTTTACTCATGCTTAATGCCCGATACAGCATATCTGTATCTATATGCAATTATACTTTCAATTTCCTTAGAACACATTTTCAGATGAATTTTGCCCTTCCACTCAAGCATCCAAACATGTATCATATTGTGGTTTTTGAGTATGTCAATAGAGATTAAAACTAAAGCTGACTGGGAAAACCAAAAAGATAATGGCAACTCAGTGATTTATTCCTTTTTCAATTTTGTTTTATTATTTTTTTTCCCCAAAAAATAATACTGAAGTTTAAAGGAGAACACACAGAAAACCTTTTGAAAACATGTCAGAGCTTTTCAGATTTGGTTTTAATTTCAAAATAGGATTATGTTTTTAAACAAGGTCTAGTAGAAATCTTCAGCTCTAAGGAAAACAAAATCACTAGCTTACATTAAGTAGAGGCTAGCAGAGTCTTGATCAGTTAAAGGTTTAATGCTCTGAACTGAACAAATTAAAATAAGTGCTATCCAAGTGCAGAGAAGTATTATTTAAATCATGGTTATTAGGCTCAGCTTTCTGCTATTTTTCCAACATTTGAAACTGTTCCATATGCTGATAATTTCCAGACAATAAATAAATGCATATCCAGGGGTATGCCAGCTAGCCTACCTGACCGAGAAAAGGTTACTTTTATTACACTCGACCCATTTTTCTTCCTGGAGAAAGATGAACAAATGCTTTGAGTGAGATCACACTGCAATATTTATCCTTTTTGCTAACTCCATTTGCCACAGTAACTGCCAATTTACAACAGTGAGTTCGCAGATGATCTAGAAATTGCTCCCTTTCTGTGCCCCCTTCCCCCCCCCCCCCCGCCAAATTAAAGTTGGTCATGTCAATCAAGCTTATTTTTATTGGTTGGAATTAAGGCACTATCAGGTTAAAGAGCTTAAAAGGGCCAAAAATAGAAAAGATTTTGGTGGTTGAAAAATGCTCCTCTCAATTTGCAGCTTAGCGGATGGAGGGTTTTAACATGAGAACACCCTCAAACTGGGCGGTTGGGCAGCATAACAGCTGGCTCAGAGCACTGTTATTGTGCTGTTCAGAGAAAACACTAATAACTGTTATACGAATAACCTAGGTTAATATGATTTGAGAGCTCTTTACATCCCAAAATATGAAAATAATTCCAAAATTGATTTACTAGCATGATTTAATTTCATTAAAATCCATACATCTGCCTAGTTTTGGCATAGTTACTTTTCAGAATAAAAATCACTTCACAATTTGGACTTTTAAAAGCTTTCAAAAATATCTTTATATATATATACAATAAGCCATTGATACTCATATTTATCTGGCATAGTTTTTCAAGACTGGATTATCTGGAATAAAATTAGATAATAAAACTAAGCAGAACTAGATGAACAAGGCAAACAAGTAGAACCAGATGCATAGGCATGCATCTCTGACACAGTTCCCCAATTAAATACGATGTGAATTCCACATTTCCTAACAGACGAACCATGACTGCCAAGACATTAGAAATTCTTTGCTACTTTCTTCCTTCATCACAAACCATATTTGTTTTCTTAATCTAAGAAAAACTAAGTTAATTAGTATACAACAATATTCTTATAAAAGAACAAAAGATCGAGCCAGAGATGATACATTGCTATTTAAACCAATATTAAAGCATCCTAACATTTGACACAGCATTTTCCCATACGAAGAACAGGAAAAAGTCACAATATTCACATCCCTGTAGTACCATTGAACACCTCTTAACAGCAGCAGCTCTTGATTTTGAGAATTACAATAGCCATTCTTTGAATTCTTAATAGACTTTATGTAAGATTGATATATGGAAGCAGCAAGAGTTTCTGGATTCAGATCACATAGACTTTTTTCTAGACCGTGATATCTTGGTTACAAGCCAAAAGTGTATTCACAGTGGCATGACATTGCTGTCTTTGTTCTTTTGTCTGTCTATCTGATTCAAAAGCAGTTATATCACTCGCTTACATCAGTTTGTTCACTTCCAGGACAGAGGAGCATGGAAGCCAAGGCTCAGGGAGTTACAGGTTTGCACTCAGCTCCTTCAAGAGTGTTATAAAGAGCTGAAATGAAAATGAAAACACTGCAGAAGAGAAGAAATGCTTCACCAGGAATGCTCTTACCTCCTCTTTTCACAGAGTCACACAATCACAGAATGGTAGGGTTGGAAGGGACCTCTGGAGGGTAACCTAGAGCAAGTTGCACAGGAACGCGTCCAGGCAGGTTTTGAATACCTCCAGAGAAGGAGACTCCACCACCCCTCTGGGCAGCCTGTTCCGGTGCTCTGCCACCCTCAAAGTAAAGAAGTTCCTTCTCATGTGTTTTCCAGCTCAGGAGCTTTTCCAGCCACCAACAGCACCAGTATAATACAAAATTATCCTTAATTTATAAGTGTTACTAAACCAGTCAGTACAAGAAACCAAAGTAACTTCAGAAAACCACCAAAATCTCATACTATGTTTCCCTATAAGAAATATCACACTGCAATATGAAACTTCCTATGTAGAAGATCTTAGGGACTATGACAGGTTTTGAGGTAATGGTTTTAGTTGCACTGGTTATAGATTCATGAAATGTTCAAAATAACTATCCTAGAACATCTTTTCTTTTTTTCCCTTCACAGTCTTAAGATAGGAATATATTTTGCATATATTTATAGACTTACACATTCAAATACACTCCTATTCTTCCTACGTGAGAGTCCGATAATGTCCATCAGTCTTGATATAATTCTCATTGACATGAACATAAGACAAACTATAGGTTCAATAATAGATCCAGTAAAGTGTGAACAAAGGAGTTTTCTACTACAAATATCTTGACTGAACTTGTTATTGTAATAGCTTATGATAAATACGTTTTTTTAAAAAGTTTTTTATTTTCAAGCCAACTCTAGTGTCTCTTGCTTCCTGTAGTGGGTCAAGACCCATATATCTCAGTCCCTTGCCCCAGATCTCCTTCACAATTCTCTGACCACCATCTAGCCCTACATACATGCTTACCCACCCATAGCTTCCAAATCACTCTTATCAGCATAATCTGTACCTGCTGTCGTGCTAGCTGGCATAACTTTGTCAGTGTGTGACTGCTTAATACTGAGAAGAGAGTCATCTAGTATTCCACATATGTGAAAGTATAGACTTAGTAGTTATGTCAGAAGCTGCTTTTTTATAAAATATAGGTTATTCCTGACAAAAAGTGCTTAAAAAGGAGGTTTTGATATCTTTCTTCTTCTTTTTTTCCTGCCCAGGAACATTTTTTAGTAATCAGAACAACTTCCCTCTGCAAAAACTAAAAAAAAAAAAAAGTAATAAATCCAACCAAGTACAAACATTCTACATAGGCAAAGATGTTTCTTTTCTAATTTATACTGTATTTAAATAAATCAGCTGGTTTGGCCTCTAACGCAAGTTTTTGGGTCCTACCACAAACCAAAACCTAATGCTGTTCAAGTATCCATAAGCAGATGAGTTGATAAAGAAACTACCTAACAACATTTAAATGGTCTCATGAAGAGGTATTTCACCTTTTTGCATTGGTTAATTGGCCAACAACTGATATAAAGAGATTGCAGTTGTGTGCTTTTAGAAGCCAGGGGAGAAAAAGATTGTCTTTAACCAAATTCAACCTGTCTTCTCTACAACTTGGAAATTATCACTGTAGATTTTGTAACAGGGACGAACCCTACAAAAGACCATGGAAGCTAATACAGTATTGCTTTATTTGCTCAGTGTATTTCTCTTCTTAGTCTTCCGTTTGTTTATTTTCAAGCATTGCAAAAATTAACATATTCCTCAGAACCATTATGCCTAAAATCCACTAAAACGGGTTGAAAATGAGGTGCAAAGAGGTTAATACTTCACTGGTGAAGTAAATCAGCTTGTTTGCAGAGAGCCAGCCTTTCTGAAAAATCTTTGTATCTAATCTAACATTGCCCCCTATCCTCCAGTTCAGCTACAGTTTTGGTCAGATTTGTTCCTAGACTGAAGTCTCCATAATCAATAGACTTGCATCATGAATGAATTCTGGGTATTATCTGCCCTTGCCTGCAAAATCTCCTTTGAAATTTCAAAAACATAGTGAGAAGAGCAGAGGCCACTGAAGATATTAATTCATGACAATAACAACATGTCTAATTATCTCTATAGACTTCCCCCTGCATCCAATTCACAGAAAATAGCTCTATTTCAATTAAATGTATTTTGGTACAGCAGCCTCCTGATATTTCATGTTCTTATTTGAAGAGCTTCCTGCCTTTCTTATCTGTATGTTAAAGAAGAAGAAAACTCATTGAAATGGAAATAATCCTGAACATCTGATTATGTGCAATGTACTTTAAAATTATATACACAAACATTTATGCTACAATAGCAGCCCTACACTAATTAATAATTACGTTTGATTACTCAGCCCCTGTGAGGATTGCTCAGAGACCTCATTCTCCACAACCATTAAGATATTTGCTACCAGAATCCTAATGCAGCTTGATGTAAATTAGATAAGAAAGTTCTTTTACCAGGTTGTTAGCTTGTGTCATTAGGTGAGGCATCAGAATGGTATTAAATGAGAGCAAAGAAACAAAAATAGCATAAGAAAGTAAATGCTAAGTAAAGACAGTGATAAGAAGAGACAAGCTTTGCCCAGCAAGCCTTAAAAAATCAATGTCATATCTAGCCAAATAGTACTCAAAGGCAAACCAAACTCTCTTGTAATTATTGCCTAAAAATTTTCTCAAACTTCCTTGTTAATGATTAATAGCCTGTACCAATCAAGAAAAGATGTTCTGATTTTGTGAAATGCATTTGCTGAATGTCAAATTGATATATTTTACTGCAACAGATACTAGAATGAGCAGTTGCTAAAAATAGAAATTTCAATCTTATTTGTCACCAACAAACACAAATAAACATATTCAGAGAGCTACTTTTCTTATAATAACTGTTCTGTAGTTGCTACTGGCTTATGCCACAAAGTAAACTAAGGATTTGTTAATATGAATCAGTGTCACAATAAGAAATGAAGAGAAAAGCTGGTAAACCTAAAGGTGGCCTATGCAGAGACAGTTAGTCTTGCAAACTTTCTCAGGGCCATACCATATAAAATTCAAGAGCATCAGTATTTCAGCAAAGGATACGATAAGAAATATAAGCTTGATATTAATGGGAAGAGGGAACACTGCACTCCCTGTACCCAGCTATATATCTTGCTCATTCAATAAGCTAGTTAAGGAGATTTTGGGACAGCTTGCTTTAAGTAGAATTACAAGCATCTATACCTGATGAGGGCCTGGTTCAACTGGCTCTGATCCTGCACTTTTTTGGACCTTTGTATGTGGTTACTTTCACAGAAATCATACTGGACTACTGAAGCAGCATTTGTCCAGCTCTCTCCACCAACATTATCACTGTGCCACCAACTTCCCAGACTCTCTCAGACATCTTGAGCCATCTTAGATGAGAAGGAATTGTAAAGATTTTGTAAAGACTAACAGATCTGACCAGGGCAGATTACGTAAAACACCTCAGAGAGCAAGGAAGTTCTTCTGCATAACTAAAGGAGCATGATAATCTTATCAGAAGCATAACAGCAATGCCAACATCTCTCGCACTATCAGTTTTTCTCTCTTGGCCCAAAACATTTTATAAGGAAAGACAGAATTGTCATCTTTGTTTTACAGACTGAGGCATAAAGAAATTATTTGTCCAACATCATCCAGCAGATGAATGGTATGGCCAAGATTTTGAGGGTCACAATCCTTGGTTCAGAGTGATCCCAATGTGCGCTCAATGAAGAGCAGCTATGAACAGAAGCGGAAAGAAAAGACACAGACATACCAGTCAATATGCATTCATATGGATTTCCTATTCCTACATGTCTTTCATCCAGAGTCTCTCATGCAGTTTGTTCAGTGTCCCAGCAACACCTTAAGTATCCTTGTTCCTACCTTCCAGCAGAGGAGACAGGCAACGTCCAAGATCTGCCTTTCTCCTGGAATCCTACATGGAAAAATGCCTCAGGAATGAAGTCTGAAATGGAGATCTCTTCATTTAACGTACTGAAAAATACTGCTAGGACTGAAGACTACAGAAAGTAGCATTTGACTCTTTGGTATTCACTACAGCCTGTGGACTACCACAGGGAAGAGGATTGTAAGTGCAAAGACAAAAACAGCTGTAGGAAAATTCTTTTCACAGTTAATGCTGTGGATTAACTAGTAACCATAACTAGAGCATTTTCTTCTGTTTCTCCTATCAGGTCAGCTTCCAGCCTTTATTATTGGAATTATCTCATCTTAGCTGGTGTTATCCAGCAAAACAAAAGAATGTTTGAACGTGATATTTCCTTTAACAAAATATACATCCATGGAAAAAGACCATAAACAAAAACACTTTTTCGTCTCTTAAAGTTCCGCCTCCTCCTCAAACAGAAAGAGTAAAATCTTTGTATTGACAGGACGACTCACAGACTTGTGTGAATGTTGGTAAAGATCTTACTGGACATATCTCTGTCACAAGGTTGATTTCAACAACTTCCAAAATCCTAAGTCAAGCAATTCGACATGTGTAGGTAAAACATAGAACAACGCAAATAAAAAACCCACCCAACCAACCAACCACAGAAATACATACACTACCACCAGCACCCCATTTGCACACTTTTCTTTGCACATTAATCACACTGTGAGCCTGAACTGTGGACAATTAAGACAGCAGCTCCTACTGCAAAGAGGATCAAATCCTCTTAAAGTTGCATATGGCCCTTTAATCTATGTGCTCTGCACAGAGGACCTCGTTCTAGTGCTCACCCCACATGAATCAGCTCAAACTCTGTAACTGACCTCATTTGGCATCTGTCAGAAACTAAAAGCAATAGCACCCAGCTGTTCACTTTAGTAAAATATACAATCGCATAAATAAAATATAAAACTACAAATTTAACTCTAATCTTTTGGAAACTCAGTGCTGCTCAGTTGCAAAAATTCAATTGTTAGCCCTTTTTAGTTCTGGGATTTTAATACCTTCTGAACAAACCCTTTTCAGTTTCAATTCCTGCACAAAGATTTTCTGCTGCGTTTTCTCATTCTGTGCTAAGACTCTGTCATGGCATGTGGGATTCTTTTCTACCCTAAAATAGAGTCCTTTTTTCAGGGTGAAAGAGCATTTTCAATGTCACTTATCATCACTGAGAAAAGCATTCAGCAAGCTGTTTACCAGGGATTGGAAAAGGGACTTTAGCCCTTCATACTATTTCTTAGAAGTTGTAGTTCCTCTAACCTCCCTTGCTTCCTACCAGGAATTGTACTTGTCTTATTCTATTACATGAAGTACTGGTCAAGAAAAAAATTACATAAAGGTCTACCACTCTTGCTCTACTCCTGCGTAACTCACCTTAGGAGGACTCTTCATAGTTTCAGCAAGGAGACAGATATTTCCCACTGTAAATAATGGCAGTAGAATATGTTATCAAAACTTACATTTTGAAGCATTAAGAGAGAAGACTACACCAGGAGAAGAGAATATTAAGGGGGAGACTGAGAGGGATGCAAAGGTTGTACTGGAGAAAAGAAAATATAACACATAATCATACTGTTGAGGGAAGTCTTGGCCCTTCTCTGCAACGACTGCACCTGACTGCTTCTGGCTGCAAAGGAATTAGACACCTCCATCAGTACCCAGACAGGTCCACAGAAGGAAGCCATATATTTCAGATACTAGGAGAGAACCAAGGGTGTTGTACAGACATCCTGGTGGTAGGAGAATTAAAATAAGGGGCTAAAAGATGGGAATTCATGGAGGGAAAGCTGCTAGGCAGAAGGATAGGAGAGAGGTCACTGCTGGCCAAAGCTCAGAGAGTGACAAGATGGCAAGATGGATGAGAAGGGGGAAGCCAGTAACAAGGAAATGAGGTTTTAAAAGAGAAGGAGAATGAACGAGGCTCTGAATGACAATTAATTAAGAAGGAAACTAGGAATGATATGGCAAGCCCACAAAGCGGACTTCGAAAAGTAAACTGGGTTAAGAGGCCAGTAGTAGGACAGAGGCAGGACGGAAAAAAAAAAAGCCTTTGGCAAGAAATGGCAGAACAACAAGGTCTATCCTTAAAAAAAAAAACAAAAACAGAGCTCACTACTTACCCTTCAGATTGCAAAAAAGGATTAGAAATTCCTACATCCTGTCCCCAAATCTCTCTGAAACCACTGGCAAAGTGTGCCATTTATTGTTAGTCCACATGGACAATTTATATTAGCTGTTACTAAATATTATATACTCAGCTCAAGTAGTAGGAATTTCTTGATTCATTTTAAGGGTATCAAGTCTTCTGCAGAACTGTGAAGAACTCACTGGTAACGTGTAATGGAGAAAGCAGAGAGTGTTACATTGCCTTTTTGCAGTGTAGAAAATTATATACAAAAAACCATACAAAAAATGAATATGTATCTTGTAGTACACTAAAGAACATAGGAACAAATGCTTCTGAAGAATATGAAATACTAGAACCCTTCAAGTAGTCTTTGTTAATATTATGTCATTACTTACCATATTTTTGTATAGTGTTCCTCCAAATGTATTGCAGAAACTGGGTTCCCTGACACTTCTGATACTGCTGTAATATCTTGGCAAGTTTAAAAAGTGACATTTTTATTTTGGAATGTAAATATTTTTAGCTAATAAGCTATTGCTACAGGGAAGTACAAGATGATAATTACTTTACCTATTACAAGTTACACATACTTACACCAGAAGTATCTCTGCAACTCATTTTTGACATTATACAGCAGCTTTTATACTTTATTTTTAGTGCCCCATGTGCAAAAATCAAATAAAAGTTGAATCACAAAAAGTGGAATAAAAGCAAATAGTTCTCCAGGTTCTGAAAAAAATCAAACATGGAATCAAATTTACTCATAACTAAATTAGGAAATTTTTACTTGGGAAATCCCCTAAAAATAATGAAGATAAACTGACATCATTAGTTTAATTCACTTTACCCATGCTGTTTTGGTATATTTTTTAAATCATAGTGTGGCTTACAGAATATAAAATACTCAGTTATACTTTCATTATCCAATGAAGTTGCAAAGGAACAGAGACACTGTGAGTACAGAGATACCCACAGAGTGGTTACCCTAGCAACAAGGAGCAGGAAATGTGCTGACAACTTTCCATTCCTTCATGAAATTACTGGTGGTTCACCACCACAGTCCATAGATGAGAAACCTATCGCACTTACAAGAGAGATGCATTTAAAATACAGCTTGTGGTGTTTCGCAGGCATATTTTGTTCTCAAATATTTAAAACACTTTTTGAGAAAGGTTGTCTGTCCAGTTGAAGATGCTTCAAGGGCAAAACCTTTGAGAAAAACTCTGGGTTATTTACTTGCAGAAAGTTGGACCTTGCCTAAGCTTCCAACTTGGTGCTCAAAAGTGGTAGAGACACCACGTGTCACTCACTGAGGTTCTCCATGGGATAACGCAGACAGATCTGAGGGCACTCCTCATTGGCCACAATGCAGACCAAGTACATCAACTGCACTGAGAAAGCACAATGCCAAGCTTGAACAAGTAAGTATTGTTCAAATGCCAGATTTATTAGCTTGGCCTCTCTGCCTCTTAAAGACAATCCCGGAATTTTTAAATCAATCAGAGATGGCTTGCATGACATCAGGCTGGAGTGAAAAAATCTTCTCACAAGGAAAATAATTTTGGCTTTCTAAGGTATTACGTTGCTACAGTGAATTTTCCTTATTCTTTCTATGTATAAATGTAAAGGGGCAACACTTCGTTCTGCATTGATCTATATCCATCTATTAATTTATATTATTCTCATCACTATTTCATGGGAGCCTCACAACATCTCTAGGATCTAGAGAGGTCTTATTCAAAGGAATCTACAGGAAACGGGTATAAAAACAAAGCACTAACCAGAAACAGCCACCTATTGCCAAATAGCTCTAGCATTTTGCATTGCAAAACATAAACCTGACCTGTTGAATCTCCTGTGTGCTTGCTTATGTTACCGTTTCTAAATGTGGAAAGTAAATGCCATACAACATTATCATCTCCTGGGAAAAATTATGCCAGTCATTCAAGACTCTTTCCCTGAAACCACAATCATCATGATCAAGTGCCCGACTAACTGCAAAAGGCAGTGCCTCTGCACTGCAGTTGAGATGCTCATCTGGTGTAAATTCACGGAGAGCCTCTCAGAGTGGAACCCAAATTAAAGTGAGCTTGAATTCAATAAAGACAAATAAAGTTTGGTTACTGTTCCAGGAATTTAATCTCTTCTACTTGCTTATCAGCAGAGTTAACAAAACCAATATGAAGATCTTGCAATGACTCATACATTCAAAACCAGAGTAAAAACAGAGTGCATTTTAAGTTAGCACAAATATAAGAGGGAGGAAAAAGTGATGAAGAAAGACTACTCCAAATTATGGTGTCATAATAGTAAGGGTCACAGAATAAGCTGCCCCCTCCCACCATGGGCTAGACTCTCTAGTCTGGACTTGCCCCACCCAGGTTTTGGCAACTAAATTGGGAATATTACTTAATTTCCTCTGCAATTAGTGGTGAGATGGGGTCTTCAGGTAATTCATATTTTAGATGGGATGAATCATCTTCTGTAGAGGTCTTTTCCTCCAAACCCTGAGCAAACTGAGAAAGAACTTCATATAGGTGTAAAGGTTCAATAGTGCCACCACCAATTCATGCTTCTCCAAACCTCCATAGAGCTAGAAACAATGTAGCTCATGTCATTTATGAAATTGAAAACTGTTGAATTGTTTGCATTTGTATCCTTTTAAGACAAGGGCAGACTGTAAAGAGAAAGTAATGCAAGAGACAAGAGAACAATTGCTGTGTTTGAATCCTAATTTTGTTCTGGAATCTGTTACCTTCAAAGTGGAAGCTGGTGCCATTCAAGGCAATTATCCTGTCAACATATTATGTGCTCTGATTGTGACAGCAACACAATGATGGCATTGCGTTTGCAGGGCTGGTCTCGGACAGGATGACAGATGGCATCTCCATTTCATAGTGCTGTCCCCAAAGAGATTTAAAAACCAAATGAGTAGCTTTCAAAGAAGATCATTTTAAAGAATAAAAAGTGATGATTATTCATGCAATTTAGACAATGTTAAGCTGCAGCTAATAGCAGTCAATATTCACTGGAGCTCAATCTCAGTCCTTGAAATCCCTAAGCAACAACTTTATTTTAAAGATGAATAATGACTGTGAGGAGCACCACTATCAGTGCAACAATATGTGAAGGTATAAGACCAGCAGACTGAGATGTTTGCTCAGCCCCTTCTGCTCCCAGAAAGTCTGCACTTGCTGAAAGGCTTTTAAAATCTGTCAGAGTGGTATGAATTACCTGACTGTGTAATTTCACCCATGGAAAAATGGAGTATCTCCTTCCTGTCTGAATTCTAGTAGTGCATGGAAATTTTATAAACAGGAATAGCATCACAAAGATCCATAGAGACCCAACATTATATTCAACAATTACTTATCGAGTTAACAAAAGCAATATGAAGATCTTGCAATGAATCATACATTCAAAGCAAGCAAGCCTAAACATTCTGCCCGCTAGTACTGTAGTACAAATCTGTGATGAAAGACTCACCTGGAAGCAAACATCTAATTTTCTGATTGTTTTGGTAAAAATTTAGTGGACTAGTAAAATTCTTATATGGGAAATGTTTCCCAAATTGAAGTAAGTATTTCCTATGACGCCGAGCTGTTTCATTGTGATACACAGCACTAACTCAACCAAACCCAGACCACTAGAGCAATCCAGGACATTGCCACACTTTTGAGTGAAACTGGCTAGCCGGTTATCTCTGGGCAGTTCTGTGACGGTACAAATGGCTCATGAATCCCTTTTTGATCTCACATCTCAACAACCTACCCTCATACATAATTCCTTTGTCTGGCGAGTATATTTTTAACATGTCTGCTGAAGAAACTACTCACTGGTCTGAATTAGGGAATCACAGTCCATTCACTAGAAAGTAAATAGATTTCTCGGTGCTTTTGTTAGTATCTAAACTGTGAGAAAAGAACATCTAAAACCATCATAAATCAGGAAAAATAGAAGTAAATAAATATCTTTACAACTTTTTTCAGCTTATAAGATTCATTAATCTTCATAGTTTAAACTATATATCTTCTAAACAAGCAACAGGACATCAACCAAGAATAGAACAATACTCACATGTCAGCATCTACCCAATGCACCTTTAAAGGGTTGATACTTTGCACTTCTAATATTGCTTCTCTAATGCCTTAGGAAAAAAGCAAAACATAAGAAAAACTAGTCGAGACATACATCTGAAAAAAAATTATTAAATTTTTTTTGTAAGTTTAAGAAATGCTTAACTAAACCTCATTGCTGTAGAGCACCTGCATCTTTCCTACCCATCCATTCCTCCCTACACTCAAGACTCTCCAAACTGAAATTGTCCCACTTTTGTTCAGTCATCTAACTGAGATACCTGAATTAGAAGTAGAATTTGCTTTCATTCCTTTGACAGCAAGTGGTAAGAGATATGTCCTTCAGCTGATACTGGATTTCATTATTAAAAAGCTCCCTGAATTTAAAAATGTTTATTTCAACCCTGTCTAATGTCACCTTCATTATTATGAAGTAGCACTGATCATTTTAAGCTAATTCAAAACAACTTTAAAGCATGTAATCAATGGATTTT
The DNA here is from genome assembly GCF_964199755.1 of Larus michahellis. Lineage (NCBI taxonomy): Eukaryota > Metazoa > Chordata > Aves > Charadriiformes > Laridae > Larus > Larus michahellis. The sequence continues at coordinate 61,474,594 of NC_133897.1, read as the reverse complement.
ATGGACAAAATAATTCTGTCTTCCAGACCAGCAAGTAACGTTCAATGAATGCAGTTTACACCCCACTCAGTAAAGACACAGAGAATTAGAGACATTATAGAACAATTATGGAAAGCTATCAAATGAGGCACCAGGGAAGGAATTATATTCTGAAGCAATCTTTTTCATTGATTAAGGGAGTACTTGTCATTAAGAACTTAAGAATACACCTTAATTCATTCTTCATTTCAACTTCATTCTAGCTTATTCTTAACAAACCTCACAAAGCACATTAACTTCTGAATTTTTGAGATGCTTTAGCACTTTAGTCGTCAACCAGTGATATTGAAGCCATTCAGTTGGAAGTTACAATAGTCTAATGAAAATGTGTTTTCCACTGGACTTTCTAAAGATATGGCTGTCTCTGCATAAAACTGAAGGAGCTCGGTAAGAAGTAGCAGTGAGTAGCTAATCAGAAACTCACTTACATGAATGGAGCTATAAAATGCATTGTTATGACTCCACAACTAATTTGTTTTGATCTACAAGAATAAACTAAAAAAAAATCATTCCATTGCCACATCTTATGGGAGTCCTACATCTCACTGTATTTGACAATATATATGGAAAAACGAACAAACAAAAACCAACAGTGGAAAAGCATCAGAGAACCTAACTGGGCTGTGTCCTTAGATAACTTAACCATTCTCTGCTGTCCTGGCTATGAAGGTTTGATTACACCAGTCCTGAGTCAGCTGGTGGATTCCACAAGCCACCTAATGTCCAATGAAAAGAAACAGGATACATGTCAGAGGAAGTGGATGGAGGGATGGAGGGATGGATGGATATATAGCACCTCTGGGTGTGTATGCCCTTCCCATATTCCCAAAAGCAGATGTTCCCCTCAGAGCCCCAAACTCTTCTTTTCCCTAGGATGAAGATTCTGCATTTTCAGACCATGGCGGTAATTTTCTCCCCATCAACTTAATTGAATACATAATGAACATACAATATGGTACATAGAGCTACACAGCTGAGGTTTCACGTGCTTATTGCTTTCATTCATAAATGCTAAGCATTATTATTGTTATTTACTTTGACCTCAGTACATCTAAGTAAAAGGTACAAAAAAGGGGTTGTGCAGCAAAGCAGAGTAGACTATCATGATTGTTTCTCACCTTAAAATCTGTGAATAAGTAAAAGTTTGGCTGGTTCCATTTCTCCCCATTCACCCCCAAAATAGTAATACAGCAAGTACATCAAGAGTCACCAAACTATGTTCACAATATATAGACATAACTTTTTAAAACTGTTATAGCATGAGTTTTGCTATAATTACGTTTGAAAACCTTTTTTCTGTTTAAAGGTTGGGTGTTTTTAATAAGTGCTATCAAATCCACATCATTGCTCAGGTTGCACTGAAGTTTGACATATCTCCTAAGGCTGCACAACTGTGCACAGCTGCGGTTGGGGAGCGACGGTTCTGTAATCGTGTTTGTACATTCCTCTGTCTGTGTTATTGTTGTTGTTTTCTTCTTCCCTTTGCTGTTCTGTTGAACTGCCTTTGTCTCAACCCACGAGTTTTGCCTTTTTCTTACGATTCTCCCTCTATGGCGGGAGTTCGAGAGCGCGGCCCGTGTGGTTCTTTGTTGCCGTCTGAGGCGAAACCACAACGCACGACATCAAAAGAATCGGACAACTCAATTTGTTTTCCTAGACCACCTCATACCACAATCACTGAGCCGAGAAACAGGTAGGAAGACCTACGTAGCTATACCAGTAGCTACTGGGTTTTGGTGCAGCAGATGAAGGCAGGATGTTTATACAATATAACAAGCGCTGAAGATAAAAAAGCAAAATGCTGTGAAATGTCAATGGTGGTACAAAGGCTGAGGCTTTTTGGTTATGAACTTTGCAAAGGCAGGAGCAACACAGACCAGAGGAGACATTGTGCTCCATTGTTCTGTAAATCTTTTCAGATTTTACTGAGTTACCAGGGGCGCTCTCTGTTAAGTACAGTGTGACCTTATTGCCATCAGTGATGAAGTACTGTGGTCCATTCACAGCCACTGTGGGAACAGTGGTGCTGGTTTTGGTTAATGCCGAAGAATCACTGGACATTTGCTTTATTCTGAAAGGATGCAAAGAAGAATCATACCTTTTAATTTTGTTTTAAAGGAATGCTGATTGGTTGAGCAAGTGTTTTATAAAACAGCATAAAACCTTCTTCCCTTCACACTGCTCTCCAAAATACTAGGGGGGAAGAGTGAAATACTAAAAAATCAAGTGCTGAAATGATTCCTCTTTAAGCTGTCTTCATTGTGTTTAACAAAGATTTTCCACTTTTTAAATTTGGACAATGACTATACATTGATGAAGAAGATTTTACCATTAATTAAGATACACTATTTGAAGTCAAGCACAGGTGAAATGACCACTATTAATTCTTCTTAGTAAGGTCTGCACAAGCATTTCTTTCCCATAGTTTTTCTGGGCAACAAATTTCCTTGTAACTACAGGTTGCAAGATGAAAATCCATCACAGAGAGTTTAGACACAGAGGTCTGAAACAAGCTTGCCCTAGCTTTGAGAGGTCTGATAGTGCCTGATTTTGCACCAAAGCTGCACGTGCAGTTCTAAGAGAAGCACAAAGACCATGCTGTCCTTGTGGGCTGTGCCAGGTGATGGCTTGTTTGCTCACAGCTTATTGTGGGTGAATTGTAAACTATCATTATTCAAAAGAATATGGCTGAACAAAAGAGAGGAGAGTGATCTGTCTTTCTTAATGGTATTGGATATGGTAGTGGGAAGCCATCAGAGAGAGGAGCAGATGGTCCTTCCTTAGTGAATGTGCTAATGTGGGAGAAGCACCCACACAGCAGGCTGTTGCAGGCAGAAATGTGCAAGATGGGACAGAGGGTGCCTCCGGGATGAGCGCAGCTTGCACCTTTTCTGAGAGGAACAGAGCTCAGGTCTGTGAATGGATGGATATTTGCAAACCCCATCTGTGTTTGCATCAAGCGACTTGGAGCCCCACACCGTGACCTTGCTGCAAGTGTTGATCAAATAGGCAGGAGCAGATGCGCCAAGTCCCAGTCACTGCCCCAGCTCTCTAAATGTCTCCTTAATGAATACTAGGGCCTTATTATATGTGACCTAAATAACGGCCATGTTAATCTGGCCTCTAGAATAACTTTGGAGCTGCTCCTCTCTTGCCATCCATATATCTGCAACTGCTTTTACAATGGCAGCATCTTGATACCCCTCAAAAGCTTGCCAGGCAAGTGGAGAACAGTACATTACAGCCTTCACGCTATAGCCTTCCAGGCACTGATATCATGGCATGCCCTGAAGGGATGTAGTTTTCCTTCTGCCTTGGTAGGAAACTACTATAAAACACCTCTCCTTGGACATTACACACAACAGCCTTCCAAGGAGCAAAGAAAACCAGCAATTAATTTGAAAATATTTAGTTAGTGGAATAGTTTAACAATGCCTTTTCCTCATTCATCACTGTGCTGCTACAAGGTACATGTAAAGGCACAGTAAACAATGGAAAAAAAACAAATTAAATATGTATCTGTACATGTACCTATACATATACACATTCTCCTTAGCATATTCTCCATATTTCACACAGAGCAAGACTCATTTAACTAGCCAACTGATAGCGAACTACCAGTCAAAATTATGGGAGTATCCCTAGAAAATGCATAGAGCTGTAGGGTGAATAAGGACTACACTGCAGAAGGAAATCTCCTAATCCTCTCTCACTTACTGTGCTTTGATTTCTGTCACAGTGTAGCCCCAGAGCATGTGAACGAGATTCATTTCAGGTGGAACTAAACCAAAGCACATCTCATCATGCCAATGCCAGGGCATGCTTAGTCAACCAGGCCATACTTGAGTTAAGGTGAAGTAACATCTAGGAAACACACATAGTGTGGATGCCAGATCTTGGGCACTAACTACTCCACTTCACAAATTCATTCTGATTTTACCATAATACTTGCTACTGTTGATACAGCCACAGATCATCAAAGCCAAAATTCACTTAGGGGTTTCATGGACTGATTTATCCACGAGCCTAAGCAGGAGCAGGTCAACTTAGATCATAAATTCTGTGGGGAGAGAAAGAAATTTTTCTTCCCTATTTCCTTGATGTTCAAGTCTATGGGGGGCTATAAGCCTTGATCAAATTGCAATGATGTACCAAGATAGCAAGGATGAACCGCAATAGTGTGAAATTTCTCCAAAGACAACACAAACCCACTTTCATGCACTTCTTCAATGAGACTTTTAAAACATACTACAAATATGAACATAAAAATGCTCTTACTTTCCCTGTTCTCCCTATTTCACTTTTTACTCTTTCTTTGAAGTAGAATTATCTAAAAAGGATAATGCTACTAGGTTTCCTTGAGAGTCTACGGGAAGAAGATCAGAAGATCAAAAAAGGTGGAGTTCTTACACTAGAATTACAGGCCTGTCAATTTCCACTTCCAGAAAACCACTACAACAAATAAAAAGTCTGTAACCATCTGCTGGATTACAAGATGATGAACAGCAAGTTTATATGAGTTTGTCAAGTACAATATCACCATTCCTTCTGTGACAGGAAAAGCAATTTAACCCAAATATCTTGCCTTCTGTTAAGGCCCTTGAATGTTTCATATTACTTTTCATGAACAAAATAATGGAGTATTATAGAGGTTACAAAAGAGTACAAAATGGGTTGAAAAAAAAACTTACTTATAATGATTACTGGTCACAATTACACTAGAAATGCCTAAACCTAGCACTCCTCAGTATTTGTGTTGATAACTTGGATGATGAAAAAGAGACCATCCTTGTTAAAACTACAGATGCTAAACTGAGAATGACTATCAGGAATCTGAAGGACAGGCTTAGCAAATGATGTTCATAAACTGGAAAAATAAAAATTGTCTGGGGAAAAAAAAAGTCCCTATATCATTAAAGATAAAGAGATTATTGTACTAAAGAGAAAACAGTCAGCTAAACAACTGCCAGGTGACAGTTTTTCAGAGAAAAGGATGGTGTTATTTTGAATTGGAAACCAAGCAAGGACTGAGCAATAAATCATATGTTGCAAAATATACAAACAGATTGAAAGGCAAATATATATATATTCACACTTATAGGGCCTGCACAAACTTTTAAGTCACCAGAGCCTTGGCAAGGCCTCTGCTGGAATATCATGCCAAGTTTTGGCCAAGCAGGCTGTGAGATAGAAAATTATAATTGGGAACAATGACTGGATTACAAAAAGTTCCCCTTTGTTCAAAATTCAGAGTGGAGATGGGAAAGCAGTGGAGGGGTCATGAAGATCAAACAGGTTTTCAATGTGTTTCTATATGACTCGTACAAAGAAGAGTGGCATTGTCTGTTCTCCATGCTGTTGGGGAGTGTCAAATGCACAAGGGAATATTCAGATTTATTGTCAGGAAAATGGATAAGGATAAGGACAAGGACAAGGACAAGGATAAGGACAAGGACAAGGACAAGGACAAGGACAAGGACAAGGACAAGGAGGATTTTCAGGGTCTTTAAGCATCAGAGATCTTTAAAGATAGATTAGACACCCCCTGTCAAGTATGATACAGCTGATGCTACACAAATGAGGTAGGGAACAGAATACATGGTCTCACTCCATTCCTTCTAGACTTATATTTCTATGATTGATTTTGAGATGATTCTAAATTAAAAATGTCAGTATCACTTTTTTCGTCAAAAATCTATAACCAACAGTTACAGGGCAGAAGCAGAAGTACCTACTCAAAAGTTTGGAGCATTTAGGACAGCACCCGCACTATAATTTTCTCCTCTCAAATGAGTCAAGGTGTTCAAAAGACCTTACAGTTCATGAGATTTAGGCATTTTACTATCAAATATCATGAAATATCTTCTAAGTTCTTGGGTTTTTATGTTATGTTACTAGTCAGCAGGAGTTAAAAGCATGCATGAACTGTCCAAGAGTGCCGTGAACCAAAGACGCATGAATTAATAGAATAATGCATAATTCCATTTAAAATAATTTTTGCTGGTTTAGTGAGGTAAATAGTAGATGTTTAAACTATTTGTCATTAGTATATTTCTTGGTTTTCCTTGTTACTTCACTGTTACTGTCAAGTAACAGTGAACTTGAATTTTATTGATCTACAAGCCATCTAGGACACCAAATACACAGTCATTTGTAATTATCATTCTTTCCAGGAAGGCATTTTACCATGTCCACTCCAAACTTGATTATTCAATATAGTGTTTTAACACAAATTTTCCATCTAATTCTTAACAAAAGTTTTTGGAAAATGTAAAATGTTATCTCAACTTTTTTTTTTTTTCATTTTTCCGATCTACAACTCCCTAGTATTGGCTTTTTACCCTAAGAAATATTGAGTTTAGGACAAGCAACAGCTTGATGCTGTCCTGGTATTTTAAAATACCATCTGATCTGGATTGGCAGTGACAATCAAAACTATTAGATGATCCCAAAACACTGAAAAATCCTGTATTTATTTATTATTTTTTACTCTCTGTGCATATCTTGCTTTTAATACTTAAACACCAGTTTTTCTGATGTCAATAGAATGTTTGTTAGGAAATTCAGTGGGACTGGGACAAGGTTCTGCTTGTAATCTTACTAGGCAATCCATTCTCTCCAAGCAAATTACATTCAATTGACACTTGACACAACTGACACAGAAAAGAAATTCTGTCCCTGAGTGAGCATACAATGATTCAGTTTAAAATCTCTCCCCTTCTGAAGTCAATGGAAAATCTTTAGCAGGCTTCAATGGGACCAGGATTACCCTCTCTTTTTCAGGTGCTCAAAGATGTTGTGAGTTCAGCTATCCTGAACATGTCTTCTCCTCAGCAATTGTGGAAAGAGAAATAGATTTTTTTTACTTTCCTATTTTTAATGAACAGAAACCTAAATACAGGTATCTGCCACTGGTAAAGTTATATTCTGCTGAATCTTATCATTCACACACACAAAAATTATTTCATTGGAACTGAATGTGGAAATAATCTCCAATAGTGATAAGATCACTTTGCCAAGCTTTAGCTCAGAGCCAACGCGTGTAACTGAGTTATACCTCTTTGGAATAAAAGATATAAGGGACCTGCCAACAAAACTTTAAACTATACTATCTCTGTGTAACTGTATTGCTATAATAAGACTTTATTTGATTTTCTTGAGAGCTATAATAGGATTAAGGCATAATCATAAATTCCCCTGTGACAAAAGATAAACTACTTCTCATTGATCTCTCAGAAACCAGACCAATTTTTGGATATTAAATAGTCATTTACAGCAGCAACAGGTATATTATGGTTCCAATAACACAATGTCAATGACACTGGTCCTCAGAGACACACTCTGCAGTGGTCTCTTGAGAAGCCTGATTAAACTCCTGTCTCAGACAATAGGGAATAACAAGGATTAACCAATTGCTTGAGGGTTATCTTATGGATTTTATTTTCGTTTGCATTGAGTTATATAAACCCTCCCAAGAGGCTTATTGGCATCTGTTAAGTGAGTCCCAAAGCTACACAGATTGAACGAGGTCTTTTTTTTGTTGTTGTTGTTATTCTAACATTCAGAGCAAGGTAATAGTGCTTCAGAAGTCTTTTGTAGCACTTTTCAATAAATTAAGTCAATCCTTACTAATGCATTAACTGTTTGTGTAGGCACAGCATTGTTATAATTAGATTAGATGAAAGGTATATAGCTTGGCAGTAATAGTGAATGTGTCATTCCATTTTAAGCTCTTCAAGTTGTTAGGATGATTTTTTAAGTTTAGTTATTGATATGAAAATTCCCTATACAGAAAGTGGTGCTATTGAGTGTAAAAATGATAAAAACATGCATTAAGAGTCAACCCATGAATCAAACACTTTATAATCAAAATATTCAGGAAGACAGAGAACAGTACAGAAGAATTTCTACCCCAGCTTGAGAACAAAAATCACAGAAATGGAATAGGCTGCCCAGGGAGGTGGTGGAGTCACCATCCCTGAATGTGTTTAAGAGTTGTTTAGATGTGGTGTTGGGGGATATGGTGTAAGGGAGAACTTCGTAGAGTGGAGTTGATGGTTGGACTCAATGATCCCAAGGGTCTTTTCCAACTTAAATGATTCTATGATTCTATGAAATTAGCAGGGGAAGTAAGTTAGAAGCATTTGGTACAACTTCAGCTCTGATGTTATTGTGGTAATTTTCATCCAAAACAACCTGTCAGAGATCATACAAAAGCTTAAGAAAAACACTGGAATTAACCCCAAATTTATTCTATCTCTGGGCAGCACTGTAATGACAGGAATACCCTCCCCTTTCCTTTCAGAGAAGACCATATATCCATCATAGCATCAACTCTCTAGCTGAATAAGACCCCAAGAAATATGCATAAATGTAGGAGATTATATTAAAATTTCAGTGGAAGAAAATAGCAGATAAGTTTGGTGTGATGAATTATTTTCCTAGACAACACCTTAAAATAATGTTATAGAGTTTGTTTAAACAATATTGACAAAATTCTGACTTTATTTTTAAACCAAGGGTACATTTATAAGGGTTGATGTCATTATTATTTCAGCAAAAGGCATGGACTCTGAATTCAGAGATCACAAGGCTATCTTTATAAAGACCAAACTAATGAGCATGAGGTGTTTGAACTTCTAGAGAAATAAACCTGTAAATTTGGAGAAGTGTTTGCAGATATTCTGGTCAAAGACTATTCTTTATCACTGTGTGTGAGAGTTTCTTCCTAAGGGAGACATTTGAGAGCACTTACGTTACTAAAGGTGGCTTCTGCATTAGTCTGAAAGTGAGTGGAATTTCACCTTCTTCTTCAGCTGGTCTGTGGTACTCTGTCTACAGAGAGCTTTTGACAGCTAGAGATTGCTGAGCCAGTTAATGAGGGCCGCCACCTTGCATATGTCTGTAAAGCAAGTAGTAAAGTAAGAGCACATGGGAAAATGGCATCAGTCTTGGCTTTGCATGGGAACTAGCATAGCAAGTGTGAGGGAGTTAGCAGCGGAATCATTTTGAGTTGTGCCTCGGTTGTTTTATGCCTCCTTGCACTAATTCAAAAATGGACCTGCAGAAAGGCAACCCTGAAATAACAACATTGCATGGATAGTGCAGTCTTTTTAAGTTCAGAGAATATTACATACATTAACTTGGTTATAAACAGTAGAGATCCGACTTCTTAATTTCAAACATGAAGTCAATCTTCTCCAAAGCGGTCCACATCTAAAATCAACAGAAAACACTTTTAAATCTCATTTCAGAGTGAAACTGATCAGATGTCTCAACCCTAAAAAAAAAAAAAAGTGTCTTGATGCAATCAAAATAGCTACTGAGAATAGTAGTGGGTGATTCCTCTGATAACAGAAAGGAGACATTATCATAACATTGAACTTGAGTGCAAATTATGCCATTAGTTCTTAAGTGGGATTCATTTCTGAAGTCAGATAGAAGCTCTCTTTAAAAATCAATGATATGACGAGATCCACATAGGGAGTTCTGTAACCTCTGTGAGCCACCTGTTCCAGTGTTTGACCACCCACACAGGCTTTTTTTTTCTTTTTTCCTTAGGTTTAAATAGAATTTCTTGCAATTCAATCTGTCTCTTTACTCTCTCTGACCACGTATCAACCCACATCGGTAAGATTCCCCCCTGAGCCTTCTCTTCTTCAGGTTGAACAGTCACAGGTCTCTCAGCCTCTCCTCATATGACAGATGCTTCAGTACCTTAATCATCTTCATGGCCCTTCAGTCAACTTGCTCCATTAAGCCCACATATCTCTTTGTCCAGAACTGGACAAAGTGCTCCAAATGCAGTCTAACCAGTGCTGAGTAGGGGGAAAGAATAATCTCCCTTGACCTACAAGGGCACATTGCTGGCTGATGTTAAACTTGGTGTTCACTGAGACACCAGAGCCTTCTCTGTAAGGCTGCCTTCCAGCTGGTCAGTCCCCAGTGTACATCAGTGTCTGGCGTTATTCCTCCCCAGACGCAGGACTTTGTGTTTCCTGTTCTTGAACTTCATGAGATTCCTGTTGGACCACTCCTTCAGCCTATTGTGGTTCTCTGGATGGCAACACAACCAACTGGTATATCATAGTGAAACCTGGTGTACCCCCCCAGTTTGATATCATCTAAAAAATTGTTCAAGGTGCTGTCTATCCCATCAACCAGGTTATCTTTTCTTCTGTTCTCCCACTTACAGGCAGGGACACTGTAAGAAACAGATGTGTGCAATCTATCAATGTGTGGCTCCATGGCTGGTGTCACCGCCACAGTTTTGGGTATTTCGACAATGGGACGGCCTACACGGCACCGTGCTTGTTGGCATCGGATGGGGCACATCTTTCTGAAAGGGGGAAGAGGGTGTTTGCTCATGAGCTAGCTCATGACCAGGCTTTAAACTAGGCTTGTTGGGGGAGGGGGATGTTACCCAGCTTGCTCGTGACAACCCAAGGGACGATGCTCCAAGGTCTGAGGGGTGGGTCACTAGTGAAGGCCCTCAGCCTGTTGCTCTGAGATATGCTGGGTACGCTGAAGCACACTCAAAGTCTTATGGGGACAAGTCAGGGGCTCCTGAAGAGATAGGAACTGGGGAGTCACAGATAAAACACCCCAGAGGAAGACCACCTGAAGAGCAGCACGAAGGAAAAGCAGATGCTCCAGCCAGTGAGACAGCTTCATTGGGCGCCCAGCTGAAATGCCTTTACACAAACGCATGCAGCATGGGAAATAAGCAAGAGAAGTTGGAGATGTGCACACACCTCCAGGGCTACGATCTTATTGGCATCACGGTGACGTGGGATGGCTCTTATGATTGGAGTGTTGGAATGGACAGATACCGACTCTTCAGGAAGGACAGGCTGGGAAGACGAGGAGGGGGTGTTGGCCTCTATGTGAGTGAACAGCTGGAGTCCATGGAGCTCCACCTGGGGATGGATGAAGACCCAACAGAGAGCTTATGGGTCAAGATTAAAAGGAACACAGGGGCAGGGGACATTACGCTAGGGGTCTGCTACAGGCCACCTGAGCAGGATGACAGAGTGGATGAGGGTCTCCATAGACAGATAGGAGCAGCAATGAGTTCACAGACCCTGGTCATCATAGGGGACTTCAACCACCCCAATAACTGTTGGAAGGACAAGACAGCAGGGCACAAGAAATCCAGGAAGTTCTTGGAATGTGTCAATGACAACTTTCTTCTTCAAATGCTAGAGGAGCCAACAAGGAGAGGAACTACACTGGACCTTCTCCTTACCAACAAGGGGGGGCTGGTGGCAAGTGTCAAGGTAAAGGGTAGCCTCAGCTGCAGTGATCATGAAATGGTAGAATTCAAGATTCTTTGGGCAGTGAGGAGAGCACGCAGCAAGCTTGCTACCCTGGACTTCAGGAGAGCAGACTTTGGCCTCTTGAGGGACCTGCTTGGCAGAGTAACATGGGAAAAAGTACTGGAGGGAAGAGGGGCCCAAGAGAGCTTGTTAGTATTCAAGGATCACCTCCTCCAAGCTCAGGAGTGGTGCATCCCCAGAATGAAGCAGTCAGGCAAAAATGCCAGGAGGCCTGCGTGGATTAACAAAGAGCTCCTGGACAAGCTCAAAAGCAAAAAGGGGGCCTACAGAGGGTGGAAGCAAGGACGGTTTGACTGGGTGGAATATAGAGAAACTGTCCAAGTGACCAGGAACCAGATTAGGCAAGCTAAAGCCCAGATAGAATTAAATCTGGCTAGGGGCATCAAGGATAACAAGAACAACTTCTGTAAGTACGACAGGGGTAAAGGCAAGACTAGGGAAGATGTGGGCCCTCTCGTGAAGGAGACAGGAGACCTGGTCACCCACAATATGGAGAAGGCTGAGGTGCTGAATGACTTTTTCGCCTCTGTCTTCACCGGCAAGGGCTCCAACCACACCACCCACGTTGCAGAATGCAAAGGCTGGGTCTGTGAGAATGAAGAACCTCCCACTGTAGGAGAAGATCAGGTTCCGGACCATCTGAGGAACCTGAAGGTGCATAAATCAATGGGACTGGATGAAATCCATCCACGGGTCCTGAGGGAGCTGGCAGATGAAGTTGCCAAGCTGCTTTCCATTATATTTGAAAAGTCATGGCAGTCTAGTGAATTTTCCTCTGATTGGAAAAGGGGAAACATAACCCCCATGTTCAAAAAAGGAAAAAAGGATGGCCCAGGGAACTACAGACCCGTCAGTCTCACCTCTATGCCTGGCAAGATCATGAATCAGATTCTCCTGGAATCTCTGCTAAGGCACATGGAAAATAAGGAAGTGATTGGTGACAACCAACATGGCTTCACCAAAGGTAAATCATGCCTGACAATTTTGGTGACCTTCTGTGATGTTGTCACAGCATTGGTAGATAAGGGGAGAGCAACCGACGTCATCTACCTGGACTTATGCAAAGCATTTGACACTGTCTCGCATGACATTCTCATCTTTAAATTGGAAAAGCATGTATTTGATGGATGGACCACTCGGTGGATAAGGAACTTGCTAGATGGCCACACTCAAAGGGTTGCAGTCAATGGTTCAACGTCCACATTGAAACCAGTGACGAGTGGCGTTCCTCAGGGGTCAGTACTGGGACCAGTGCTGTTTAACATCTTTGTTGGTGACATGGACAGTGGGATTGAGTGCACCCTCAGCAAGTTTCCTGACGACAGCAAGCTGTGTGGCGTGGTCAACATGCTGGAGGGAAGGGATGCCATCCAGAGGGACCTGGAAAGGCTTGAAGCTGGGCCCATGCAAACCTCATGAAGTTCAACCAGGCCAAGTGCAAGGTACTGCACCTGGGTCATGGCAATCCCAAGCACAAATACAGGCTGAGCAGAGAATGGCTTGAGAGCATCCCTGAGGAGAAGGACTTGGGGGTGCTGGTGGATGAGAAATTGGACATGAGCAGACAACGTGCACTTGCAGCCCAGAAAGCCAACCGCATCCTGGGCTGCGTGAAAAGAAGTGTGGCCAGCAAGTCGAAGGAGGTGATTCTGCCCCTCTACTCTGTTCTGGTGAGACCCCACCTGGAGTACTGTGTCTAGCTCTTGAGTCCTCAGCACAAGAAGTACATGGACCTGTTGGAAGGGGTCCAGCGGAGGGCCATGAAGATGAAAAGAGGGCTGGAGCACCTATGCTATGAGGACAGGCTGAGAGAGTTGGGATTTTTCAGCCCGGAGAAGAGAAGGCTCCAGGGAGACCCTATAGTGGCCTTCCAGTACCTGAAGGGGGCCTACAGGAAGGATGGGGAGGGACTCTATATCAGGGAGTGTAATGATAGGACACAGGGTAACGGTTTCAAACTGAAACCTCTTCACTAAATGGGTACTGACTATGTCCAATCACCTCCTTGTCATTTATAAATTTGTAAATGGTTTTCAGGATTATTTACTGCAACACTTTCCCCAGAATCAAGGTGAAGATGACCAGCCTATAGTTACTCATATCCTCCTAGCTATTCTTGAAGATAGGAGTGACATTTGCTTTCTTCAAGTCCTCAGAAACCTTCCCTGATCACCATGATCTTTCAAAGATAATTGCCAATGACATTGGCCAGCTCCCTCCATATTTCTGGGTACATCCTATCATGTCCCAAACATGCAGTTTGTTTAAACATTCCCTAAACTAATTCTCCTCTGCCCAGCCTAAGTTTTCCATGCTTTGGGCTTTCCCACTGTTGCAGGGGCCTAGTATTCCTAAAGGCAAATCCTACTGCTAGAGACTGATGCAAAGGTGGCATTGAGTACCTCAGCCTGTTCCACATACTTTGTCACTGGTTTCCCCACTGAGTTCAACGAAGGACCCATGTTTTCCCTAGTCTTCCTTTTGCTACCAGTGTACTTCTAGAAGCCCATCTTATGGTGGGCTTCCTCTTCCCCTCCAGATTCAATTTCAGATGGGCTTTGGCTTTCTTAACCCCATCTCTGCACACTTGAACCATGTATTTCTGCTCTCCACAGTTACCTGAAGCAGCTTTGACTTCCTGTCTGTTTCTTCTTTAGTCTGAGTTTAGATAGGAGCTATTTGTTCATCTATGCAGGCCTCCTTCCATCCTCCTGCACATGGGGTGTGACAATTTTTTACCTTGGAAGAGGCAATTCTTAAAAACCTACCAGCTCTCCTGGGCTCCTTTTTCCTCCAGGGCTGTCTCCCATGTCATTCTTCTAAGCTGGTCCCTGAACAGACCAAAGTCTTTTCTCCTGAAGCCAAAGCTTGTGATCCTGCTTTTTGCCTTGATCCCTCATCTCCAGATCCTGAACTCCATTCCTGAACTCATGGTCTCTGCAGCTAAGGCTGCCCTCAGCCTTCACATCCCTGGCCAGTTCTTCTTTTTTTTGTAAGCATAAGGTCCATCACAGCATCTCCTGTCATCAGCTCGTTGGTTGCGTGTGTCAGGAAGTTATCAGCAATCCACTTCAGAAACATCCTGAGCTGCTCATGCCCTCTGTGTTGCCCTTCCGTGAGATGAGATACCACTTGCCTTTTTCTCCATCAGGGAAAGCGATTTGACTCTTTCTCCTGACAACTTCTGCGGAGCTTGAATTAATTTAATTATCTTGGAGGTGTTTTTTCACATCCTTCAAATTTTGTTTAAACTGTCCAAAGGGTTCATATTTTTAGGGAGGAATTAAGAGGGTGACAAAAGACTTAACTTCTTTTCCTTAAGAGAACAGGTGGAAAACGTAGGAAGCTTCAGTATTGCTCAAACATGGTCATTTGACCATCTCACAATAGCATCTTTATTGTTGATTCCACACCTATTAAAAGAGGTCATTTTACCCTTATGCAGGTCATCAAAGCTTCTTCAGCTACTGGTCTGCAAGCTCAGACCCAAGGAAACAGCCAGCAAGGCATTGGCTTCCTTCAACAACTCCTTCAATCAGGAATAAGGCAAAACCTCACTGAAGTAACATAAACTTTCTGATGAAGTTAAAGGTATGGGGTATATATCTGTCCTTTAACTTCTGCCAACATCTATTTAACATGGTAGTCTGGTTGGATACTCTTGATAGCAGCTTCTTAGAAGAATATTCCTATTTGCTGTATAAGATGAAGACTATTTCTGTGAACTGTCATTGTCCTTTACATCTGAAGATTACAACGGTTTTGCTGATGGCAGGATCCTACTTGCTAACATATACTAAAAACAATAGAGATAAAGAGCCAAAGGCAGCATATACACATACACCTGCCAAAGATAGTGAACTTATCTATGTGATAAAGGGCCATCAAACAGTTATCATCACAGAATCACTTTTTTCAGGAATTGAGATCTTGTTTCAAACAGCAAAAAACAAGTGTTCAGTACCAAAGACAATCTCCAGCAAAGACAGATTGATTATTCAGCTGAGTAAGCAGAACACATGGTACTGACAAGAATTATATTCTACACTTGACATTTTCTTCTATAATGTTTGCATGAAACAAAAGATGTTTGCATGGGCTGAAATCCCAGACCATTCTTGTTTCATTTGAGTCAGCAAGACTCCCAAGTACACTTGCGTATGTTCCCAAATTGGGAACTTTCTGTCATATCTATTCCCAAGATCCCTGACAAAGGGAATATGAGAGAAGCCTTCTGTAACACAAATACAGAAAACATGTCAGACACATAATAAATAGTTGGAGAATCATAAAACTTCAAAGACTCAAATTTTTACTCTGAACAGTGGTACAACATCTTAACATCTACAAAGAGTTTTCCCCCACAAATACCTGAGCTTTAATATCTCATCATCTTATTTTAAGCAGTAGTGCAGCCTTTCATGGTGTAATAAACATGGGACGACACCTCCAGTCCCTAGGTTACCCACTGATAGAGTAAGCTATGTTCAAGGATGACCAGAATTGCAATTACACAGAAAAGCGTGATCTAAAAATCAGACTAAAGAGCATACTGGTTCATCTGGATGTACTGCAATAGCACAAGAAAAATGTGTTTTATGAAACACAATTAAAATATATATTTATATTTGCAACCTGAATTCTTCTTTAACTTTTTTTATTGCACACTATTTCACTTCCAAGCTTACTGCAAAAATTGTGATCTTCCTTATGATAGGCAGAGGATACGTTTTTAAACTTCTTGGGCTTTGATAGATGCAGATTCCCTGCTGTTTGCCTTACCCTGAGAGACATATTTGAAATAAAACCACATTCTGCTATACGAGGCACATCAATCACGTTCTTTTTGTGCATTCTGCTAGAAAAATTTCTGTAGATCTATCATAATTTTGGTCATTGTTTCCCTTCCACTCTCACTTGAAGAATATTATTTATAGTCTACTAAGCAGTTCACTTTAGTTCATATACCTAAAGCAAAAAAAAAAACTTTAAATGGCTCCTACATCTAGCTGCATGGAATGAACTATTTTGATTAAAAATGCATCCTAATGAAATGTTTATCAGGATCTCTTGAGTTTTCAAGCAGGCTTTCAAGGCAGTGCTGTGTGAGACTTGATTAAATGCCTCTTATGTGCTATATATCCATAGTATTAAGGTCAATTGAATTCTCCTCAGCAAAAGCTGGCAACTCAGATGAAATTCAGTGGGATTTAAGCAACTGCTATTTGGGCACTGAAAGCTTACCAAATTCTGCTGGCTTTTTCCCCCACTACAGGGATGTGTATATAGCAAGACACAGTAAACAACCTGAACTAAAATCACCAAGCTTAATAGGCTTTAAACAGAAGGAGATGAATATGCAGCACCTATTGCCAAACAACGTTAGTTAGACTGAGATAACCAGTTAAACCTGATCACATGTTAGCATCCACAAGATGCAATGCAAGCCAATGCAGAAATATTAATTCAGATTTAAAAAAATCATTATGCTGCATGAACACTGCAATTATCATAGCCTAACAAGCCTTGTCTCTGAGAAATTTTAGTTAGCTTTTACATCTCCATGCCATTAGCATCTTGTTTCTGCCACCGATTGGATACCTGACACTCAGCAATGTCTTGTACTGCTCAAACCCACCAGCCCTGTTAGAGTCAGCTGTCAGACCAGCTTCACTGGTCTGTGCTGCTCAACAGACACATCCAAAGCTTAGTATTTCTACTCCAAGGAACGACTAGAAACAACAGCCTGATCCAAGCATCCCTTTAAATGGCAAAGATCAGATCCAGGTCTATAATGGGAGCTTTACATGATGAATACCCCTTTTAGCATCGAAGCAAATGTCTGCAGCAGGGGTTGCCCAGATTTGTCACCATTATTTTCAGCACTGTTATAGGGCAGAGAGCAACAGTAGACGCAAATTAATAATCCACACTGACATCTAGTGGACACAAAGCTAGCAAAGTATTTCTAAGCACTTAAATCCTGCTGTGTGTTGTTTAATCAAAGAGCTAAACTTGAAGAGTACAGGGAAAGGGAGATGATTTTCTGAGACTTGTTAAATCGGATACTTTATGGCATGTACCAAGCCTGTGCAGAATCGTGTTTCATGCAGTAAATATGAGCATCTGGATCTTCATTAAAAAATGTGTGAAAATTCATTTTCTATTTTTATTCCCAATGCCCAAATTTATTTTAAAAACGAAATATAGAAAAAAAAACAAACAAACAAACAAAAGAAAACAACAACAAAAAACAAAACTAAAACAAAACAAAAAAAAACCCACACCCAACCACTCAGCATTTATATGATTATTTTAGAATACAAGCAGTGATTTATCTTATCGAGGAACTTAAAATCTATACTTACTTATAGGCAAAAAAGGAAACTCACTGAAGTTAGCGTATGTATTAATGTGTAGTTTTCTGTTGCATAAACATCTGCAGAATAGCAGCCAAACACCACCAGTCTGAATCAGGCCTATAGTTAAATTATTAAGTTTTTATATTCCACTAAGTTTTTTAGAAAAAAACAGAAATATTTGAATTACCTTAGGAAAAGCAAAAATTCATAGACTCATAGGATCATGGAATGGTTTAGGTTGGAAGGGACCTTAAAGATCATTTAGTTCCAATGCCCCTGCCATGGGCAGGGACACCTCCCACTAGACCAGGCTGCTCAAAGCCCCATCCAGCCTGGCCTTGAACACCTCCAGAGATGGGGCATCCACAGCTTCCCTGGGCAACCTGTTCCAGTGTCTCACCACCCTCACAGTAAAGAATTTCTTCCTAATATCTAATCTAAATCTACCCTATTGAGAGATATTAGTTGTTTAGCTTATATAAGTAAGTTTTAATTATAATAAATTACTTAAGGTTAAAATATGGTGTGATTTATGCTGTTTGCCGGGCTTTACATAGCACGAGTAACTAGATTTGCTGAACTCTTAGGCCACAACAGAGTTCATTTTCTTAGTAATCTTCCTAGCAGCTGGTGCAGTTCTGTGTTTAGTCTTTTAGTATGACAAAAATGTTGATAACACACTTATGTTTTGGTCGTTGCCAAGTAGTGTTTTCCCTAAGTCTGGGACTTCTCAGTTCCCCATGTTCTGTCAGCAAGCGCAGGCGCATGAGAAACATAAACCAGAAGATAAGGGGACTACAAGCATCAGCAGAGGCTGCAAATCTACAAGATAAGGGCAGTCAACAGCCTGCCTGCCGGGACACAGAGAAAGAATCCAATAAGGTGTTAGAAGACCTCAGATCAAAAATCACCATCGGACTAAAAGACGCATGAATAGCATTTGAAGAGCACGCAAGGGGCGGGCGTATAGAACACAAAGGTGTAACTGCCCAGGGATTTCTCTGTTCGAGGTCCCTCTCTGCAGGTACCCAGCCCGGGCTGACCCTGCTGCTGTACCTTTCAATTAAATTATTTATTTTCATAAAACCTGACACATGAGACTCTGCTGTGGGAAACCTAGAGTCGAGCCTGAAGAAGGAGGAAGCGCAACTGAGAGTAAGTGTGTACGTGTGGGAGGAGTCAAAAGGGGCACCCATTAGCTCACTGGACTTGCCCACTGCAAAGGGACTCTGGTCCTAGCAGTTAAAGACTTGGGTGGTGTGTGTGCGACTCCTTGAATGGGGTGTGAATGCTTGGGCAGCAGCTTCTCCTTTAAAAAACCTCTTTCAGTTTAAAACCATTATCCCCCATCCTATCACTACAGCCCCTGTTAAACAGTATCTCCCAATCTTTCCTGTAGGCCCCCTTTAGGTACTGGAAGGCTGCTAGAAGGTCTCCCTGGAGCCGCCTCTGACCCAGGCTGACCCCAACTCTCTCGGCCTTCATAGGAGAGGTGCTCCAGCCCTCTGATCATCTCCATGGCCCTCCTCTGGACTTGCACCACAGGTCCATGTCCTTCCTATGTTGGGGGCTCCAGAGCTGGATGCAGTACCCTAGGTGGTATCTCACAAGAGCTGAGTAGAGGGACAGAATCACCTCCCTTGAGTCTCCCCAGAGACTTCTCTTCTCCAGGCTGAACAACACCAACTGTCTCGGCCTGTCTTCATAGGAGAGGTGCTCCAGCTCCCTGATCATCTTTGTGGCCCTCTTCCAGACCTGTTCCAACAGGTCCATGTCCTTCCTGTGTTGAGGACTCCAGAGCTAGACACAGTACTCCAGGTGGGGTCTCACAAGAGCGTAGTGGAAGCGCAGAACCTTCCTCAACCTGCTGGCCACACTTCTTTTGACGCAGCCCAGGATGCGGTTGGCTTTCTGGACTGTGAGCGCACATTGCCAGCTCATGCTGAGCTCCTCATCCACCAACACCCACAAGTCTTTCTCCTCGGGGCTGCTCTCAATCCATTCTCCACCCAGCCTGTATTTGTGCAGGCACCCAACTCAGGTGCAGGACTTTACACTTGCCCTTGTTGAACTTCATGAGGTTCACACAGGCCCACCTCTCAAACCTGTCCAAGTCCCTCTGGATGGCATCCCTTCCCTCTGGTATGTCGATTGCTCCACACAGCTTGGTGTTGTCGGCAAACTTTCAGAGGGTGCACTCAGTCCCACTGCCCATGTTGCCAATGAAGATGTTAAACAATGCCAGTCCCAATACCAACCCCTGAGGAGCTCTATTCATCGCTTCACTGGGACATCAAGCTGTTGACTGCAACTCTTTGACTGAGACCATCTAGCCAGTTCCTTATTCACTGAGCGGTCCACCCAGTGGACCACTGTTTCTCCATGATTCCATGGAATCCATGTTTCTCCAATTTAGAGACAAATACGTTGTGCGCGACAGTGTCAAATGCTTCTTTTCAACAGAAAGCAGAATTAAAAATTTTATTTCAATAAGTTTTCACAGGAACTGTTCCACAGACAGCAGAGGAAAATGTCTTACTTCCTGCCTTTGGAAGGAACAACATAAAGGGAAATGTTTTTAATCTCGGCCTTAGGGAAAAGCAGTGGTAATCCTCCCACATTTCTCCCAGAACTTCTTAATACAGCTCATTTTAGACAAGGTGTACAGACTACAGAGATGAGAAGGAAGCTTAAGCACTGCTTTTTGCAGGACATGCCCTGAGAGAATTACCTCAGACAATTATTAACACAGATGCCAGAATGAAGTTGCTAGCAGGAGGAAAACACACATTGATAGTGAACGTGCCTCTGTGATAATTGTTAAGTGATGATGCTGAATACTGAATCCAAGAAGCCCTCTAATACAGCTCAGCTTCATACGAATTGGCTCATTTGATGACTAGAGATGGAGAAAAATTCTGAAGTTATCGTTTTATGAAGAACATTCCAGGGAGTCTCAAATTTTCAGCATCACCAATGGCTTCACTACAAATGTAAGCATTTAATTAACTTTCAGCAACACATTTTGGAAACCATGTAGTTCCAAGTAATATTCATCTAGATCCCAAAAGACTGCTCATGCCCAGGAGATCTGTATCAAATGTAGGACTTGCTTTTTCCTTTTAAAGACATCTGCTTTTTACCTTGGCATTACCCAGGGGATCCAAGACAAAACTGGATCACTGTCTGTCTTCACCATATTTAGACTATGCTAATCCTGTGCTTTTCAGTTTCCTGCAGCATTCAGAAAGGATCCCTCCTATAATCTCCCTTTGATGTAAAATTTCTAGAATTTTGTGGGTGGGAAGGGGCTTTTATGTGGAGATCACCCACAGCCAGAGAGGATTTAAGGTGGTAGATCTGTCAGAGGCTTAGCTCACTATCGCAGGCTTGACCCAATCGCCACGTTTGGTATCTGGAGTATCCAATTTCTTTGCTATTCTATTGAAATCTGACGTCTCTTGTTCTCTTCCTCTGGCACATTTTAAGTGTGGCTATCGTTTCTTATTGCTTGATTTCAAGCATTCTGTAGCTGCGCTATGTCAGGACATGAAGATGTGATGTTCTATGGATCCTTCTTGATCAAAGTTTTAACGCACAATTACCAATGGCTGACCAGAGCTGTACTGCAGATCCCTGTCAGTTCCTTGTGCCTGTATTGATAAGAATCTCAGGTCTTCTCTCGGTTAGTGTCATGTGTGGCTCCTGCTGAAAAAACAATACTCACAGAATGGAATAAGTACTTTGGGATTTCCAGCTGTTAACAGTGAAGAATGAGAAAAGAATGGCAGCATTTAGCCTCAGATTATTGATTAGCTCACTGGGAAATCAAATTTTGTGATATTAAACATGGCAAACATTCACTCCACTGGGGAAAAATAATGTAGCACTTGTCTTCCACATACAGCAATAACAGCTGACAGGGATCTTCATTATGCATCATATTAAAGGACAGATTTAGCTTGCATGTATAACAAACCACAAATGAGTAATGAAGGTCTTCATTTATAAATGGATGAAATCACATTTCCTATTTATAGCTATACAAAGAAAAATAAGGAAACTGAAGTTCTGCTCATAGTGATGGTTCTCTACATTTAAAAGTGCAATGGAACAGATTTAGCTTCAGCATATCTCAGTTTTTAATAACCTGATTTTGCAGCCTCAAAAACAGTTAGTAAGAGGTGCTGTGTTTCATATTGTTCCCTTTTGCATTTTGAATACTGTCTTTAAATTTCTAAACAATTCTTTAAGTGCCATCTTGATCCTCTAAACTTAAAGGACAAAAGCATTCCCATTTGAGCTGATGGTGTTAACGCAGTGTTTAAAGCTGGGCACGTGCTGAGAAATAGATATATGAGAAGATGAACTAAAATGACGGAAACTGAAAGTAGCCGTGTTGAAAGGGTCAGTTAGACCAAAGCAGTACCTCCAGAAGCAGATGACTGGGGAAGGGCAAGACAGCACAAGTAAGCTCCTCACTATAATACCCTAGCTTTCATCTACTGAAGTTCACTTATAGCATTTTCCCCCATTCTGATTAATTTATTTTTAATTCCAAAGATATGAATAATCTGATTTCACTACACTATATATATGCTATATATATACTACACTACACTATACTATATTATATATATTACTACTGTATGAATAATCTGATTTCACTACAGTTTTTAAGGAATCCACTACTGAAACATAAAAAATGTATGGCACCACCATTAGCTTTTTATGCTTCTTTTTTCTTAGTTCATTAAAGATAAACACGAACGTGCGTATGAGTTATGTCAGAAATTCAGTGTCTCTCTGAATTCTCTGCTCTCAATTTTTGGATTTATTTTACAGTTATACTTCTTATTTATACAAAGGAGCCAGCCTCCCATATGCAAATTGTGATGTCCCATGCGTGATAAGCAGTATCTTTTCCAAGTACTGCATACACTGAACACACAGAACAGTATCATATTTTGATCTCTATAACACGTCATCTATGTATAAAGAAATTCTGTCTCGTTCAACAATGATAACTGCATGAGAGCAGTGGTGATAAAAGAACACAGAGTTTCAGATTTCCAAATAGACCACTGACGGGCTGCCTCAACCCTTCCCTAAACTTTAATAGTCCTTTGGTCAAATCTCCTCCTTCACTGTGTTAGACAAAGTTACAGGTTATTGGAGAACTTATTTTCATAAAGCCCTTCTTTTAAGGGAATATAGATCATCAGAAATACAGGATTACATACAAAAAGATAATGTAAGAAGCATCAAGAAAGTTGGAAAGTTTCCTCTGGCATTTCTCAGCACTCCTCCATTTACGATTGGACATGCAGCATTTCTGTTAGAAAGGATATCTGTAAGTGCCTGGGCCAGAAAAACAGCTATATCATGTTGCTTTATCAGAGCAACCATTCTACATGCAGAAAACAAAGCCAAGAATTCCTCTTTCAACCTGTTACTGGTGACAAAGCAGCAGCAATGTGCTTGGGTTCATGTGATTAACCTCAAATTCAGAAGTGAGCGAGAACCACCAGGGTTGCAAGGCCTACCTGTCACCAAAGGCATAAGACGGAGGCTTTCAATCGCTTAGCAAAGAAGCTTTGCAAAGATACAAATGAGACCAACAGCACTGAACTGCTTCCTTTTCCCTTTTTAAAACTTATTTGGGGCCTAACTAGTTGAAGGAGATTGGATTTCTGAGAGCCTCCATGCCTGTTTTGAAAGCATCCTACGGATCTGTTGGCCTGTACTGTTAGGCGGCTAGTATTTCAAGAGATATCAAAAGTTTCAAAATGAGATTATTCCAGTCATTAAGAACTTTGCATACAAGTGATCCGGCATTTAGGTATTTTCATCCCTTCCGACAAAAAAAAACCCAAACTGTGGAGTAAACAACATCAAATTTTAATATAATTCACAGACTGTTATGCAAGTTACAACAAAGGTTTTTCCAAAGAACCAGAAAGCTAGCAGATTTATACAGCAATGCACGGTTCCAGCATCATAATTTCCCTGAAAATGAAATGCAAATCTGGGATATAAGCTAGCCTAACACTAAATGACAAGTCTCCACCTTCTTTGACAAGCAATGCATTCAATTAAATACTGCCTACAAAATCAGCCAGCTGATTTATACTAAATGCATGGGAAAATCTAAGGCAGTCCAAAATTTGACAGATATTCAAGTAAACATAAGTGAGCATGGTGATAGGTCTTGTCTTGAAAAGCATAGACACCAAAGAAAAAAAAAAACAACAAAACAAGCATGTAAGAAAGCACCTACAAATGAAGGAAAAAAAATTATATCTGCCTTCCTGAAACTTTCAACAAATTCTGATTGATTTGAATCTTGAACATAGGATCTGTGAGAAGCAGTAAAGAGAAAACTTGGCATTTAATACCACGATCGTTAGAAAAAGGTCTATTTTCCAAAACATTCTTATGCATTGCTCAGGAGAAGAAAACCTTCAGGAGAAGAAAGAACCTGTACCCTATTTTTTTTTCCTTTTTTTAACTTAAATTTGATAGAAATGAAATTCAAAAACCACAACATGATGCAAGTCAGTCTTTCCTTTAAATATCTTAAAAGAGTAAAGGATGTCTTACAATAGTTCCAACGTGTTTTTACAGCTTATTAAAAGCTTACAAGGAACAGCAGAGGCTCATAAGACCATGAAATAATATGTCAGCTTCTTTTAGAAAAATCTATTTCTTAAATCTTTCATTTTCTACATCATTATGTAAAATTTCACTTCAGTGAATTAAGATAGTGAGAAGCCCCGATTGAGATCTTACTAAAGGTAATGGGTCTTTTTTCTTTCAGTCTAATTCTGGTATTTTTTTATTTGTGACATATGCTCAGCTAAATTAAAGTCTCTCAGGAGTGAAATACATATTTGCTACTGAAATATCAGGTTAATTCTCCCAGTAAGAAACATTAAATCTTACATGAAAACATAAGCACTATGAATTTTATTCTGTTGCCCATGTTTAAACTACATTATTAGCTTATTATTGCTGATACCCTCACTTCAAATTAATCAGATGTATAAGAACTGTAGAACCTGAACCTAGAGGGCAGATTCTTTTTTCAAACAGCATTCAAAAGTGATCATCAGAGCACACAGGACACATATTAATCTGAAACACCTTTGCAGCCTGTGAAATCATCCAGGGATTAATGTGGTCTGGTGTCAATTGGTTATTTCCAAAGGTAACTGTGCAAAGTAGATTTAATATTAATTTATGAATACTAAAGCCTTTGGCAGTGAACGTTTTTCTGATGTCTTTCTAGGCTAAGAGAAGCCCAGCAGTCTGATGGACTCCCTTGACAACTCAGAACACAGAGGCTGGGTTCAGAGATACGGATTCAGCTCCAAATCACCACACTTCTGCTGAGTGAGTTTTATAGCAGTCATGCAGACAAAGGGATAAAGTCTTCTGGCTTGGCCTCCACTGGAGTGGCACTGTACCTCTTTTTCACCACAGATCTCTTGAACTGCCAAGCCCTGCCTGATCTCTCTCTTCCCATAAATGCTTTCCACTGCAATTCTGGAAACCTACCTGAAACTCTCTGAGATAAGACTTTTCTCTGACTTTCTCACAGCTATATCATTCCCTTCATGAGATCAGAAATCAAGCTCTTCTAATGTTAGTGTAATTAGAGGGAAGAATACAGCCTTTGTGATAGCCGGAAACAGACCTTCTTATCCTGGACCCATTAGTTTTATTCTTTGACTGCAATAATTTACTAGAGACAAAAACACAGCTAGGAAAAGGAATTGGTCTCTAGATCCATATAAACTTCTGAAACAAGATTTTGCCAGATATCAGGGTCTTCACTGCAGGAGTATGATCCAAAACATCTTCACCCAGCAGCCACGTAACACTCAGTAGGTGCCTCTCCCTCCCCGCCTCCACTAAGAAAAGCAGGTATTAAGCATTTGTTTCAGGGAATAGCTTAGTAACTCAGGAAGAAACCAGTGAGCGCACATTGTCTTTACAGAGCCTCTCTACCAGAGGCTTCCAACACCAGTCTTGAATCAATGATTGTACAGCCACCCTCTGAAGGAAGAAAGAAAATTCCAAAAGGAAGCAGAAATCCCTTTAAGTGTTTTCAAATTTAAAAAGTAAGCCAACCATTATTTTTTTAAGCAGTCAGACATGCAATTAGTATTATTATTACTTTTGAAACATGCATTGCATTATGCATGTGACATTAGCAACCTCAGGGTACCAGCCAATATGAAATCTATACATTCTCATTGCTTAAATTGAAACACCTGAAATTCTTTCACCAGTACGTAGTGGGCCTAGACACCCAGATCCAAGAGATGGCTTCTAACCCCAGAGCCAGGCACCTAATTTGCTCTCACATGCAATCTTTATAATATTTTGCCCTTCAGTCTTCCCCTGACAAGAGGCAATTTTATCTTTGCATATGTTTCTTATGAGAGGTGCAGGGGCAGGGAAGAGAGAGATTTTGGTGAAAAGCAAGCTTATGAAAGCTATTTAACTGATGTCCTGTCCTTTAAGAATGAAATTAGCAGTGGCAAATGTGGATGCTCAAGTCTCTGAGACAGCTTCCAGAGGAAATAATTTTACAGCTGAAGTTATTTTTGTAAAACGTTGATTTGTGTACCTGTTGAGCCTCATAAGCCCAGAGATATTTCCTTTAAAAGATATTATAAAATAGTCTTGATTTCTTTAAAAAAATAATCACTTCCTGGCATCAAACTTGCATTGATCTTGATCTTTGAAAATGCGCCTCAAACTGCAGTTATAATAACGTCAGAATTTTTTGAATCTTTATTGAAATGCCTAAGAAAGACAACAGACTTTTTTCTCTAAGAAGTTCCTGAGTAAGAATCATATATTAGTGAAATTCTGAAATAAAACTGATTGTATTTCTTTGCAAGGCAAATATGAGTACATATATTCCCCATATAAATAAGCACTAAAATGAGAAAAATATTTTCATAGCATCATTGCAAAAAAATTGCCTTGGGGCCATTTTATCATAAGAAGAGACATTCCATAATTTCCAAGCACTCTACCTTCTAAACTAGAATTAAGGCTGAGAACGTGTGTCAATAATTAAGAGGTTTTAAATCACTGCTGGAAAATTGTAACTTATCTGAAAATGAAGAACCTAGGAAACTGAAAGTTATTTGGAAAGGTGCCATTGCTCATGGCAATGCTTCCTCATAGCCAGAGCGCGGCAGTGGATGCCAAGGTAACTACCTTGTTTTCAGCTGTTTTGCAATAGCAAAAGTCAAGTAATTTCAGACTCTCTTGCACGAGGTAAAAGCAGGCACAAAATCAGAATCCACTCTGTGATTTTCATCATTGCATGTATTTCCTTTGAAGGACCATAGTTCTTAACATAAAAATGGATGTATCCAGACCTAGAAAACACAAAGCTATAGATCATAATAGAGAGACTTCTTGCCATAATCCATGCTGTTCGGAGGACTACTGCAGAACCCCATTTTTCCCCAATGTCTGTACTCCTTGCCTTGCCCCTGTGACATTTGCCTTTCTCTGAGCTTGTGACCAGTCTTCTCAAAGCTACCACTCACCTCAAGCCCGAGTCCCGTTTTGATCACTGGAAGTTTTGTCAAGTTTCGGTTTCAACAGGGCTGTGTTCCTAGACTTTATCTAATATTCAGACAGCTTTAAAGGATCTCAGAGGCTTTATCTTTTAACCTAAGTATGATCTGTCATTCACAGGCACTTGGCCTTCCATCATTACCCTTCACTTACTCATTACCATGCAGCACTTAATGTTTTAGCAGTTCTTCAAATGAAATATTTTATCTGTGATCAAGGAGTCTTAAATTAATCTGATTTTACTTTACATTTCAAAAGAATAGGACTGTAAGCGTGACCACCTATAAGGTCCAAATAAAAAGGAATCAAAATGCTGACTGAGAGGTGGCAACTAGCAGATACAAGCCAGTTACTTAACCCATTCTAAAATGATCACTGGTATTCACCTGACGTGCCTTTATTAACATTTATGAAATGTGCACACTTACAAAATAAGACTTTTGTATCTTCCGGTTACTAAATCATCTCTGTGCACAAAATCTTGTCTCAGTGTTAAAGCTGGAAAAATTCCAAAATGAGGGGAGAGTATAAGTAAATCCAGGAAAACTCTGAATATGATGTATGTCCCATGGCAGATTAAGTAAGAAGGTGATTGCAAAGTTAGTATTTTAGTAGGTAAATTACTCGATTCTGCAGGGAATAAAAAACAAACAAAAACCCCTCCACTACTGAATTAATTAAGTTATTTCAAATAAGCACTACACATTTCATTTAAATAAATGGGAAAAGGAACAACTCTGTCCTGGGACAGAGAGAGAAAGGGGTGTAGGTATTCAAAATGCACAAAATCTAGTTTATGTCAGCCTTGTAATTCAATGTAAACAGGCTTCAACAACTGCTCAACATAAAGCACAGGAAACTCAAACACTTAGCTTTCCTTTTGGCTTGCAAAAAGAACACATTAATGAAATGACACACAATAGAAAGTATTCTTTGTAAAGTAAGGAGCTGCATTACCTACTGAGACATTACCTACCATGTGTTTACACTCCCTCAGGCCTCAGACTCCTGAAGGCTGGTTTTCCCAGTAAAGACTAAGGCAAATAAGGCATTCGATACTTGAGCTTTTTCCATGTCCTGTATAGCTAGGTCCCCCGCCCCACTGAGCAATGAGCCGTCATTTTACCTAGTCTTCTTTTAGCCATCTCTGTACAGAAGCCCTGCTTGCTGTCCTTGACATCCCTGGCCACATTCAATTCCATTTGGGCTTTAGCGTTCCTAGCTTCATCCGTGGATGCTCGGACAATGTTTCTGTATTCCTTCAAGGTTACCCATCCTTGCCTCCACCCTCTGTATGCTTTCTTTTTGTATTTGATTTTGGCCAAGAATGACTTTTTCAGCCATGGCATTTTTTGCCATGACATCTCCTGGCATTTTTTGCCTGACTTCATATTTGTTGGGATGGAACTCTCTTGAGTGTGGAGGAGGTGATCCTTGAATATTAACCAGCTTTCTTGGGCACCTCTTCCCTCCAGGGCCTTATCCCATGGAACTCTTCCAAGCAGATCTTTGAAGAACCCAAAGTCTTCTCTCCTGAAGTCCATAGTCGTGAGCTTGATTTTCACCCTCCTTCCTGCCCTCAGGATGCTGAACTCCAACATCTCATGGTCATTGCAGCCAAGGCTGCCTTTGATCTTCACATCCTCAGTGAGCCCCTCCTTGCTGGTGAGTATGAGCTCCAGCAGAGCACCTCTCATTGGCTCCTCTATCAACTGGAAGAGGAAGTTATCATCAATGCACTCCAGGAACCTCCTGGATTCCTTATGTCTTGCTGTGTTGTCCCTCTAGAAGATATCAGGATGGTTGAAGTCCCCTATGATGACCAGGGTCTGTGAACAAGAGACTGCTCCTATCAGTCTGTAGAGGACCTCATCCACTTCCTGGTTAGGTGGCCTGCAGCAGACACCCACTGTAATGTCACCTTTACCTGTCCTCTCCTAACACATAAGCTCTCGGCTGGCTTCTCATCCATCCCCTAGCAGAGCTCTATGCACTCCAGCTGCTCTCTCATATAAAGGGCAACTCCCCCTCTTCCCCTCATCTTCCCATCCTGTCCTTCCTCGAGAGCCTGTATCCCCGCTGTATCCCACTCCAGTAGTCATGGGAGCCATCCCACTACAGCTTGTTGGGTTCCCAACTAAGTCATAGCCCTGCAACTGTACACAGATCTCGAACTCATCATGCTTATTCCCCATCCTGTGTGCATTTGCACAATCACTTTAGACAGGCACCCCAGCATGTTCGGGACCTGGAGTGGGTTTGAGGGATTTCTCCATGAAGATGCCTTGCAGACACTTCTCTGTGTACATGGAAGTGCTGGAGGTGACCCCACTTAAGACACGTTTTGTTGATTTTGTGATTCCTGCCTGTCAAATCAGCCCATGGTCTTTGCGCAGCCATCCTGTTCATCACTCCCTCACAGGACTGCTGGTTACTGTCTCCCTCCTCCCTCCCTATGAGTTCAGTCATCTTATTGGCGAACATATCTTCATCCTTCTAATTGAGGTGAATCCCACCTCGATTGAGGTGAATCCCACCTAATTGAGGTGAATGTCCCAAGCAGATGCTGATCTGCAAATAGGGACCCAAAGTCACAGAACCTAAAACAGTGTTGCAAGCACTAGTTCCACAGCCATTTACTGACCTTTCCTGTTAGTGCCCTTCTCCTCACGCTCTTTTCTCTCACTGGCAGGATTGATGAGAACATCACCTGGGTCCCCCATGGCCTTGACTACCATCCCCAGAGCTCTGCAGTCACTTTTGATATTGTCCAGGTTTCCTCTGGCAGTATCAGTTGTGCCCCCACACAATAACAGCAGGGGGGTGTAGTCAAAGGGCCGGACGAGCTTTGGCAGTCTCTCCACAACATCCCAGATCCTGGACCCTGCCTGGCCTCTAGACAATTGATCAGGTCAACAGATGGACGCCTCTGTTCCCTGCAGCAGGTAGTCACCTGTTACAATGACTCACTGCTTCCTTCTGTTAGAGTTAGGTGAACCAGGTTCTTTGCTTGTAGGCACATCTTGCTCCCCTTCAACTTCAAGGACAGCTGGAATGATTTTGCAGTTGTAAGCCCTTAGGTGGGGCAGGGTCTTTACTCTTGGTGCCAGAAGTCATCAGCTTCCATCCTTCCCCAGATGTTTCAGTTACTTTGATAACGAGGGTAAACACCGGCTACTTCTCACTATTCAAACCTATTTTAATTGGCATTAAGTTAAATTAATTTTCCTCAAATCAAGTCTGTTTTGCTCATGGTGGTAACTGGTAACTGATTGCTGCCTTTAGCTCAACCCAAAAGCTTTTTCACTTACTTTCTCCACATGCTCTGTTGAGCAGGGGGAGTGAGAGAGCAGCTGAGTGGATGCCTGGCAGCCAGCCAGCCAGCCAAGGTCTGCCCACCACAATAGTATCTGCAGAAATTGAATCTGATCATCTTTCTTTTCTCCTCATTACTTCAAAGTCAAAATGAGTGCACACATGGAAGGAGGAAGCTACCAAATTCAGAGCTGGCCTGTCAGCACGTGGATGTAATTTGCATTTGCAGTTGTTTACTCATGGTACCTTACGTGTGACAAGACCCAAATGCTTTAAACTTCATTTCCATGTCTGGATCAAGTTTGTAAATCCTGGAACTTCAGGTCTGACAACCAAGTTACTCAGTGCAAAATGAGAGGATTTTGTTGTCACCTCAACTCTGATTCAACAAACGACATGATTTGTGAATCTTGATCCACTTCTTTAGGTGTTATGATCTCTAAGGATGCAGATGAGTATATCAAGTCAGATTTACAAAATGACCACAAATGTGCCTAAGACAGCATTCCTCCCTATATGTCTAGCAATGTGAGACTCCCCACTTGAGCTGGCCAGCATGGGCTGCATTGACAGTGTATAGCGAAAACCAGATTTTTTAAAATTGTGATACTTCGTATCTATTTTTGAGATATAATATACTCAGGTGAGATTAACTGTGCCTTGAATCAAGAGGTGCCCATTAGACATAATCACTGGGCATGGGCACTCTGAAAATGTCAGACCATCCATTGAATATCTGTTGGCATTTTCAAGCACTATTGCACCTGTTGAGAGGATATTTTCAGTGAAAAATTACATCCCGGCTAAGATTGAAAGTGGACTATTGAGCCGCAGTGCAAAATCAGTGATCAATTTAAAATCACACTCCATTAACTCGAAGACATATCTTTATAAATTGAATCTGAAGAAGGAGAGAGCTGCTCCACACTAGACACAGCCCACACAATTGTAATTTCTATAGGAAATGGTGGTTGCCTCTACAATTAAATGAGCTAAACCCTCTAGACCACAGCTGACAGAGCTGCGGGATAACCAAAACAAAACAGAAGGCTGTTATCTTGTGGCTCAGTTTCTGCATGAAGCTTACCAGCAGATGCCAGTCTTACACCAGAGAAATACAGTTACAACAAGCTGGTAAATATTTTGGATAAGATTTAAAGCCAGCTTCTTTTTTTTTTTTTTTACAAACTGGTAGATCTGAATGTAAGGTAAACCAAATTTTGAATAATCATTAGTAAAGTATTTGAAATTATTCAAAGAGGACTTTGAATGTTTTTTCTTTTTTCTCTATTGCTATTGCTCTAAAGCAAAATCTTTATCTAAAATAAATTGTTTCTTTCGGTGTGCTCCACTGAAGAGAATTAGGAATTTATGCTTTAAAGTCAAGGCAACGTCTTAGCTTAATCACTGGAAAACTCACAGGGATTCCTAGTACTCACAAAACGCAATTAGTGGAACAAGATTGCAGGTCTGCCTAGGCTTCACAAGATAATGCTGAAAGTCTCTCTGAGTGAGTTCATCTTGTTTATGCAAATTGAAAGTCTAAATAGAAGCCGTTAAATGTATCTTCTAAAATGTTCGGTTTCCTATTTAAATTTCATCCTCATGGCTGTTAATCCCTTAAAGCACCATCCTTACGTGTAACTTTGACAGACTCTGATTTACGAAGATCTCTGTTCGATACAGCACCAGAAACACTTGATTTACGCATTTTCACAGAAACACACAATCATTTTTGCCTTGAAACATACACATAACTTACTGCCTTTACACAAATGAAATGCCATTATTAATTTCTTAATTTCGTCTCTAATTTACGTAATTAATGAATTTGCTAAAAGTTAGGACATCAAATAGAGCAAGCGCTATTCAACATCTAACAAAGCCATTTAATCTAAGTCAATTCATCTAGACCCGCTGTATGGTCAGGGAAGAAAGGCACCTTGACAGAGTGCTTCTAAAATGGAAGACTGAAAGACACACATCACTGTGTGCACAAAGATACATAGGCATTACAGAATCATAGAATCATAGAATGGTTTGGGTTGTAACAGACCTTTAAAGATCATCTAGTCCAACCTCCCTGTCATGGGCAGGGACAACCAATCCAACCTGACCTTGAACAATTCCAATGATGGGGCATTCACCACTTCCTGGGCAACCTGGTCCAGTGTCTCACCACCCTCAACGTAAAAAATTTTTTCCTTACATCCAATCTAAATCTACCCTCTTTCAATTTAAAATTATTGCACCCTGCCTTGTCACTACAAGCCTTGCTAGAAAGTCTTTCTCACCTTTCTTATAAGCCCGCTTTATATTCTGAAAGGCTTCAAGGTCTCCCAGAGCCTTATTTTCTCCAGGCTGATCAACCCCAGCTCTCTCAGCATTACTTGATAGAGAGAGGTGCTCCAGTCCTCTGATCATTTTTGTGGCCCTCCTCTGAACCTGCTTGAGCAGGTCCATGTCTTTCTTGTGCTGGGGGCCCCAGAGCTGGATGCAGTACTCCAGGTGGGGTCTCACCAGGATAGAGTAGAGGGGAGAATCACCTCCCTCGACCTGCTGGCCACACTTCTTTTCATGCAGCCAAGACTATTGGCATTCTCATCTGCAAGTGCACATTGCTAGCTCATATCCAATTGATCACCCACCAGTATCCCCAAGTTGTTCTCCACAGTGCTACTCTCAATCCATTCATCCCCCAGTCTGTACTGATATTGAAGTTTGCTCTGACCCAAGTGCAGGACCTCGCACTTGGCCTTGTTGACCTTCATAAGGTTCATACGGGCTCACTTCAGCCTGTCAAGGTCCCTCTGGATGGCCTCCCTTGCTTTAAGCATATCAGCTGCACCACTCAGCTTGGTGCCGTCTACAGATTTGCTGTGGGTGCACTCAATCCCACTGTCTGCGTTGTCGATGAAGATACTAAGTAGTATTGGTCCGACTACAGACCCTTGAGGGACACCACCCATTACTGTATTCCACTTGATCAGTGAGTCATTGACTATTACTCTTTGGATGCAGACATTCAGCTAATTCCTTACGCATCTGCCAGTCCATCCATCAAAACCATATCTCACCAATTTAGCAACAAGAATGTCATGGGGGACCAAATCAAAGGCCTTCCAGAGGTCCAGGTAGATGACAGCGATAGCACTTCCCTTGTTCAGTAATGCAGTCACTCCATCATAGGAGGCCATTAGATTAGTTGGGCATGATTTGCCCTTGGTGATGCTGCGTTGGCTGTCTCTAATCACCACCCTGTTATCCATGTTTCGACATACCTTTCAGGAGGAGCTGTTCCATGGTCTGTTCCATTATCCCATCATTGATTACTGAGGAATTCTTGACATCTAGCTTAGGTTAGACATTTGACTTTTAGATGGCTAGAAATACATAGAATGGTTACTATCAAAGTATTCACCTTATGTCAGCTGGAGCACCTCTCCTATGAGGACAGGCTGAGAGAATTGGGGTTGTTCAGCCTGGAGAAGAGAAGGCTCCAGGGAGACCTTAGAGCAGCCTTCCAGTACCTAAACAGGGCCTACAGATGGGGAGGGACTCTTTATCAAAGAATGTAGCAATAGGATGAGGGGTAACTGTTTCAAACTGGAAGAGGGTAGATTTAGATTAGATATTAGGAAGAAATTCTTTACTGTGAGGGTGGTGAGACACTGGACCAGGTTGCCCAGAGAAGGTGTGGATGCCCCATCCCTGGAGGTGTTCAAGGCCAGGTTGGATGGGGCTGTGTCCCTGCCCATAGCAGGCGGGATGGAACTAGATGATCTTTAAGGTCCTTTCTAACTAACCATTCCATGACTCTATGTCACAGGCTACTCTGGAACCGAGTGCTGACTGAGCCACTGAACATAACTTCCTGCTCTGCCTGGATTTGAGGACTAAAAAGTGACCTTACGCAGCATGAAACCTTTCCCAAATATGTCCACAGTGCTCCAAATGCATCCATTTATACTTGGTGTGACCAAATCTCCACAAACTAAACCTAATACATGGGGTTTCTTTTTTCTTTCATAGGACAGAGAGGAAACGATAAAAGCTCAAAGAGGAAAGAAAAGTGCTATCTGGAGCAGATTCCTTGTCACAACCTGGATGCAGTGAACACGAGGGACAGTGAGGAAATTTCTGTGCCTTCTGCAGCTCCAGGCCCACCACTGTGTGGTTCCTCTGCTCATGGCAGCTGAACAAGCCGTGGGTAGTAATAAGCGAGCTCCCAGCTGGGCACATACCTGAGCTACTTTATATCACTTTTATTAAACAGTGATATTCCAGTGCAGAGAACACCTTTATTTGCATTTGAACAGCAAATAGCATCAAACCTGCCTGGAATCTAAAAATCACTACATATATATCATTTTGTGATATGAAAACAGATTTACTATTAGTTACATAGACAATGGAGACATACCACAGTGTAAGAGCAGAATGTGATAGAGGAAATTAACAGCATCAAGCTTTGCTTGCAAAGTCAGATGTTTGTGACTTAGACTCCATATGCAATCAAGGAAGACAAAGAGAGACAGTTCTCCGGGAAACATTACTTTGCACCCAAGACGGAGAAAGGCTCTAAAGTCCTCTTTGAAGGAGTTTCACTTTCTTTTTTCATTGAGCATAGAAAGCCCAGCCCCCAAACTCGGGAACTTTTAAGTTATATTTGTAAAATGAGGCAATTTGCATTTTCCTTTTGTCACCATAAATAAAGCAATCACTTCACCCACTTCTGTTAGGTAGATATCCTTGGGAGGAAATAAGGCAATTTCTAAGTAAATGTGCAAACCAATTATATAAAAGAATAAATTAATTCATTTTGAATGTGGCTAGACCAGACATGGAATGCTTGGCCAAAAAAATAGATATCCAGGGGTGGAGCTTGACACCAACTCAGTCCATCTGTGGCCTGTGAAGCCATCCTTATTCAGGAAAGCACTTTAAAACAACTTTCATGAGTTAAATATGTGAATTACGTATCAGCTAAATACACACAGAAACACCTTTGTAATTCTAATACATATCCTCTCTATTATTCAAAGGTTTCTTTGCTTTAGGAACATTAATATTTTTATATGGAATAAAATCTATACAGCTGATACTGGATTCTGCATCATTAGGGAGTTTTGAGATAATCTCATCAGCATAAAGACCTGGCACAAAACACACTGTTCTTAACCAGAAGAGTACTTTCACAACCTAATTTTTAAACGACATTGTGCATATTTACTGTGGATTAATTTATCTCTCTGGGAAATTTAGTTTATTCTTTTTCAAAATTGAGAGCAGATAAATAGACATGTGATGGGTTTTTTGGTTTTATTTTTTTGGTTAATATTGAAAGTTAATCTTTCAGTGATTTAATTTAATCTTGGAAAATTTCGAGCTAAGCAATAGAATAGGAAGATGACTATGCAAAATGCCCATACAAGAATGTGTGTGGGCATAGCACGCTTGGTGAAAACTTACTTGAAAATAACTTGATACAATTACTGTGGTAT
Organism: Larus michahellis; assembly: GCF_964199755.1. Classification (NCBI taxonomy): domain Eukaryota; kingdom Metazoa; phylum Chordata; class Aves; order Charadriiformes; family Laridae; genus Larus; species Larus michahellis. Next base: position 61,438,426 of record NC_133897.1, on the reverse strand, counting down.
TCTGTTAAATTACACACAGAGTGAATGGTATCCATTCCTCTTTCCTCATTAACAGAAGTTATTGTTCAAGTGCCAGTTTCTGCTCAGGGGTCTCTTTTGATGCTAACTGTATACAGGATAATTATGCCAAATTAGTATCAACCTAATTAAAAGCAGCCCTCATCCAACACACAAAAAATACTCAATATTATTCCTTTTTTTCATCAACCCAGTCGAATTATCTTCATTTCCAAATTTTAATTATATTATACCAATTTACTTTGTGATAGGAAAGAGGCTCTGTTGGCATAAATTGCAAAAAACAGCAGACCTATGGCAATTTATATCTGGATTTATATGAGCTGAAGATCCAGCTTTAGATATCAAGATGGAAGCTTGCTGCATTTAAGTACTGTAATCTGCCCAACGTCCTCAGATACCTGTACACACTTGCACAGTGATATATTTTAAACTCCTCATTTCCGTATTAACGACTCAAGTTGCAGAAATTGACCTCTGAGTTGTAACAGTGCCTGTTTTGAGCGACAAAGGGTAATTACAGAGAGAGAAAATAAATACCCTTGGTACAGGGATTTTCATGGAAATTTTTACCAAAAGTGCATTTTGGTAGGCTGGCAACTGTACTCTGCTCCTTTGTATTTTGAATCTAGCTGGTTATATTAAATATGGCAAGGTATATCTTACAATTGGTAAATCATAACATGAACGATACACTATATTAATTTTATGCCCTCTTGCCTAAAGGAGTCTTAGATATCTTTAATTCATGTGTTTCACTGAACAAAACAAGGAGATTTAGAGAAGGGAGGTAAAAAAAATTAATTCTTTAGGGTTCGATCAACATAGCAATCTCCTGTGATATGCATGAACTTTTGCAAATTTGGTCAGGTAGAAAAGTGGAACAGGGAACAGGTTCATGAGCACAGTTATTTAATGTAAACATAGTCACATGCTGGAGATCAATTCGATATCCTTCTGGTTGGGGAACATAGAATTTGCAATAACTTTCAATACCCTAGACATTTAATTATTGAATATTTTTATCCCCTCTCTATTTAACAATGTTTCCAGACATTCTGCACAAGCTAATGTCTTGGCCTGGCCAAAACATTAATTCTGGGTCACACACACGCACTATACACACACACAAAAATTAAAAATAAAAAATCTCTAGACATCTAAGCATAGTAATTGTGCTTAGTAATTTTGCTGAGCAGTGAGACACCGTACTATTCATAATAGAAGGCCCTAGACCCTACCACAGCTTAAGAACATTGCAAGAATGATCAGTGGCAAAACTCCTATTGACTGCAGAACTGAAGTGTCACCATAATATACAAAACCACTACAAGCAGCAATAAAATGAAAGGAATAATTTCTGCACTTTTACACAAAAGAAGGAAGAGATGCTAGGGGGAGGTATTGCAGTTTGCTTCCAGTCAGACATAACAGGTATAAAAAACAGCTTTGAAAAACCTGTTAAAAGATCTCCCATGGCAGTGCTGGGAATAAAGAAGAAAGAAATTTAACAAACAGAAAAAATCTTGAGCCAAACTAAACACATATGCAATTATTCAGTGTATACTTGCTTTATTTGTTATTCCTTTGTTCAAATTCAATCCTTCAGTAAATGGAAATTTTATTTTTAATGACCAGGAAGAAAGAAAAATTGCAACCCTTCTTCATGTCTACTTAAGATTCAGCTAGACCACAAGGGTTTTTTCTTCTTCTAGGCACTGGGATGAATGTGAGGTAACCGACATAGTATGCTTAGAATTAGAATCATAGAATAGTTTGGTTTGGAAGGGACCATCAAAGGTCATCTAGTCCAACCCCCCTGCAATGAGCAGGGACATCTTCAACTAGATCAGGTTGCTCAGAGCCCTGTCCGACTTGACCCTGAATGTCTCCAGGGATGGGGCATCTACCACCTCTCTGGGCAACCAGTTCCAGTGTTTCACCACCCCTATTGTAAAAAAATTCTTCCTTATCTCTAGTTTAAATCTACCCTCTTTTACTGTAAAACCATTACCCCTTGTCCTATTGCAACAGGCCCTACTAAAAAGTTTGTCCCCATCAAACTTTAGGGAACAGATTCACCCTCATTTCAGTTCACGCAGCAAGCATTGAGTGGCCATATGTACATCAGCCACAGCAGGAGCCAGGAACCCTCTCTTGCACAGATGTGAAGTGGAAGTGGGTCAAGCCTGCTAACCATGAGCAAAGCTGGAGCAAGAGTTGGCATTGATCAACTAGCAAAGCTCCCAGAACCAGAGAGGAACGTTCTTTGTCCTGCCTCCATCTTCCACCCTCTCTGCAACAGATATGCAGATACAACATGCACAAGGGGACATGAAGGTCATATTGCGGTTATGATTTAGCAGCAATTCAAGATTCATTAATGGTTTGAGGTGAATAAAAAGTTGAATTTTAGCAGCACTTTATCACTAATCAGTTTAAAGATTAACAAGGTGATTCAGTAGAATATGTTGTAATTAAAACAGTGACTTAATTACAGAGAATGACAAGATTCATGCTAACTTACTACAGGGCACCCTAAATCAAAATATATGTATGTACACATGTATAAAGACAACACATACAAACACACCACTCAAGGAGTCACACACACACCACTCAAGGAGTCACACACACACCACCTTTAACTGCTGGGATGAGAGGCCCTTAGCAGCAAGCGACTCCAGTGAGCCGAAGGATGCCCCTTTCGACTCCTCACACACACACAGACAGAAATGCTTGGATCCAGTGAAATATATAGACACCTACATTCATGAAGGCCAAAGTCAAACACATAGATAGGTGGAGAGGTGGATGGAAGAGGATAGCCTATAGTTAAAATTTCCCTCTTCTCGAGTTTAGAGTAAATACTCATTGTGCACTGGCATTCCTCAACAGGTGATAATGGAGCCTCAAGAAGTTTGACTTTACCCTGGCCCTTTGTCAGCTTTGTTGACAGAAGGTCTTTAAACTACCTGAGAGGTGCCCCAACGCAGGGAAGATGCTGGTCACAGCCAGCTGCGAACCCGGAGAGTTCAAAGGGTCTCACTTAGAGTGTCTATTTATAGACTTTTGTCAGGTACTTTTCCACTTTGGCCCAACTCAGACAATGAAATATTCTGGTGCTTTCCACCAGTTGCACAAGCCCAAAACTTGCTAGACTTTGAAGTTCTGGTATCTGCCCCTTTGGGTCATGACCCAGGTACAGATGTTAGTTAGCCTAGGGGCTGTTAGGAGGTGATTGATGTCCACTGCCTTTCACAAACCATGCCTGACTTATCCTAGGTTGGTACGTGGCCCAGGAGGCAGAATCGCACCAAGCACCAAGTGTCCCAGGAGAGGAGGGGGGTTGCACCACCAGAGGCCACCATACATATTTTTCAGAACACTAAATTTAGGCAAAAAAAAAAAAAAGTAGTACACTATATTTCACAATATTCAGGCCAGGGGGTGCAGCCCTGAATTATTCTATTGGGTTTTTTTAAGTACATCTTTGGAAGATAAACAATTAACTAATTTAAACATGGGCACCGTACATGTAGACCCACCCCGATTTTGTTGACTTTAATGATTCACATTTCCAAGTCTCTTCCCTTTATTGAAAACCTCGACCAGTTCTGTCTGATACAACACAGGTCTTGAATTCTTGACTTGGTGCCAGCAAAGGTGTGGTACAAAAGACTCAGTTAGACATTTCTCTAAAGGCCGAATTTCATTCAAAAAATTCCTAACATCCTAAACTGTTTCTGAGAAACTGAAGTCAGAGAACTAACCTTCAGCCTGCTAAACATCACATAGCATTTTCCCTCCTGCAGACTGCTTCTGAAAACAGTCCTATACCAATTAGAGGAAGCTTCTGAAACAGAATGATGTGACAGAGTATTTTTCTCCCAGCTCTCTGAGTATATACATTTTATCTGTTTTAATTTATGATTAAATATGTCCTCATAGCCCCCTGCTATTTAATATTTAACCTGCAATTTCATTAATAATTTTGATCATAATGAAAATAATTCAAACAGACTTAACTTCCTAGAAAAAAAAAACAGATTATTTTCCCCAGGACAAATATATGATTCTTATGTGACAATATGTGGTGTCAGATTTTTATTTCACTCTCAGACACTGTTTTACATTAATTTTTGATAAGTGGAAAAAAAGGAATGTTGCATCAATTTCGCTTTACATAGTAGCGTGCACTCAAGTTTAGAACAGTAATTCTGAATTCTATTCTCACCATCATTTTACAGCAAATCGGTATAATACATAAGAATATGAATGGATTAAAAAATTCTACTTTCACTTTCAAGTAGTCCTGTTGTATATACAGAGAGATGCTGTTACATTACCTAATAGAATTGTCGACTGGCATTTATAAATCATAAACCAGAGCTGTAGTTGTATGAGGGACCTGCCCAAAGACTGTGAAGGTGTAGGCAGCATGTAAATGCTGAATTTGCATTTGAAAGAGAAGGAAGAAGCGCTTAAGAAACTGCAGACACCATGAAAGCCTTTCTGAAAGCGGCTCTGAGCTTTGCTGTATGTGAGCCAGGGCTATCTGCTTTTTGTTGTACCTCAGCTCTGCTGTCATAGCTGACAGGGGAGCAGCTCTGTAAGTCATCTTTGCCTCCTGCAACAGGATATCCCTTTGGCATATAAAAATGAGGTGGTTACAGCTCTCACTAACAATACTGTACAGATTTTCCTACTTTGTGAAAAACGCAAGGCCATTGCATTAATTACTTGTAAATAATCTGAATTAATTACAAATTAATTACTTGTAAATAATTAATTGTAAATAATCAGTCATATTTGCTGCCCTGGTGAATAGAAGCCAAACAGCTATATCTTAATAGATGCCTACTTATTATTGACTTTTAAAAATTAAGCCATTATTTGTATATTTCGTAGAAAGGAGAAATGTGGTAACATTGGAAAGCTACTAAGACCATTTTATGCAACACTTGAGAAACTACGGAGTTTTTTTACATAGGAAGTATGTGCGGATTGTTTTCATATGGCCCAGATATAACACAGAAGTGTGTAATCTGCCTCAAATGTTCACCACCTGAAGATATTTTTTTCTCCAATAAGATTTTTTGGGGCAAATCTGTACTGCAACTGTCCAGGTCACTGGCATTAGACACCACTGCAGGGACCGCACTGCATTGCATGTAACGTCATTGTGAGCTGGTGAGAAAGGCCTTTCCCATTTTGAACCACCTGAAATTAGGTCTCTGGTTTCTCTACCTGGGGAAGACAGCAGAGGCTACTAGTTATAGCATCCCTTTCTGAGACTCTGCCCCAAAAGCTGTTTCTATAGTGCTATCAACAGTCATGTGAATTTTTGACTAGACTTCTGCCTGTTTTTCACAGAACTGGAATTGATGATTCTTAAGCTTTGTTTTGGTTTTTAACGGGAATTGCTGATTCTTATGCTTTGTTTTGCTTTTTAGCTGGCGCTTCCTTCATTTTGCAGGCTGCAAGTTTCGTCTACAACTATTATTTCAGTAACCGTTTCAACTTCTTTACTTTCTGACTAACGCTATACATGTCTCAATTGCATACTGATGTGCAGTTCAGTGTTAAATGTACCTTGCCTTGGTGCATGAAGTTGCATGGTCTCCAACACCTGCACCTCCAAATGTGACAAACACACATGATTTTCAGCAACAGGCTGGCTATATAAAGTTTCTTCTCAATCAGGTATGTAAGAACACACACTTCACATCCAGGATGATAATGGAGACCCCAGGGCTATAAGCAGCTAGCTTTGGACTAATAATTCTTTGATTAAATGTGTGATTTCAACTACACTAACAACAATTTATTAGCTTTGCTTACAAGATGTGTGCACTTTTTGCCCACAGCAATGAGCATAACGAGCATAATGAACGGTCTGCATACCTGGTTATCACAGCTTGGAACAGCTAAAGTTCTTCATCTTGGATACTAGAGAAAAAAAGAAATGAGGAATAAATTCAAGTCATCTACGCGTTATCTATTTTGTTGTAACTCTAGATCTAAAGTAAAACTATAATTTATTAGAAATATTTTTCATAATTTCGTTGCCATATTAATGAGAAGCTGCTCAATACTTTTGCAGGTCTGATGCTAATAAGGAATCCACAAAGCCAAGCCAAACCACTTGAAATCATTTTGTGTCTGAGAACATTTTTTGTTGGCAAGGTATACTGCAAACCACTATACTAATAATTGTGCTGTTTTAAAACACAATATGCACTAGAGTGTTGGCAAAGATGAGGGGGAAGCCAAGTTCAGAAGCTGATTGCTATAATTTTTTTCTCACCTGCTTTGCTCTTTGAAATAGTACAAGAGAGGTAGCTAGTTGGCAATAAACTTTTAAAATCATGATAATTTCTATTTTTTTTAAACTTTTTGACATAAAACACAAGAGCCCTTTTATTTCTCACTTTGGATAATATCTTACAAGACTCATTCTGGTTTGTCTATAGGGCCTCAGAAAGCCTTAAAATTCTTTTTAGTCCTTTTCTGACATAACATCACCTGGAATTGGACTGACTCAGAGAGTCACTCATCCCATGAACTTTACCCTTCTGGAGAATCAATCTGTAGGTCATGTGGCTAGAAACCTAGAAAAGGGGAAGCAACTCATAATTTACATTCAGCAATATTCAAAAGGAAATTATTGAAAAATTGTTAACAGGTACCATAATGTCAAATTTAACATCGTTGCCAAAGGGGGGAAGTTACTAAAGTAAGGTTTAACTCAATGAAGAAGAATTCCAAGATGAGGAAACTAGGTGAATGAAAATTCAAAGGAACAGCTAAAATAGTAAACTTAGTTGCAAAGGGACAGCCACTGTCTATCCACAAATACGTTCTTCATGTTATCTGCATCACATATGGACTGGACCAAATGAAATGTTTTGTCCATGCTAAAAGACATTATTCAGAATATATAGCAATTTTCTAATTATATTATCTTTCCTCCCTATCTCAAAAATTAAAAACAAGGGCAAAAAAACAGCTCTATATCTGAAGTTCAAACTAGTGGGAAATTATTCAAAAGTAAAATTCCTAAACTACAGAATTAATTGAAACAGCAAAAGTCAGGGTTCACCTTTGCTGTGTCTGTTACGACAACGTTTACCTTTTGCAAGCATTACCTGTGATACCCGTCTTATTTTTACACTAGGAAAGGCTGTAACATCATGGATGAACCTCTGGCTTGAAAAAAAAACAATGGCAAATTGCCACTGGTGTACATGTTTCACTTTGAATGTTAAAACTACAGTTAAACTACAGCCAGTGGACTTAAGTCAAACTCTCAATTTAAATGCCTGTGTAAGAAGCATGTTCAAAGCCTCTGTCTGAGCTTGATCCAAAAATTACCAATGTCTGTGGGAGTTTCTACTGTTATAGCATTAGATTTTGGACCGGGCACTTGAACAGCTATGCATTTAAGTAGTATTGTGCCGAAGTAAAATTCTTACTCTGTAAACATGCATAAGCTTTTTTGCAGAAATAAATCTATTAAATTTTTTTTATGCAAACAAAACAAAATATGAACATAAAATTAGTTTAGACTCAGGCAAAAAAGGGTAGTATATTTGTGCTGATATATACAGGACTAGGATTTATCACTTGTGACAGAGACATGGGAAGAAAACAGTAAGGGCTAGTCATCAAATCATTCCAATAGACTTTGTTAGTGAAACTATAAGCCCAGCATACCTCTCATAGGAGGGTCAGTTTTCACCCAGGACTAAAACGCATCCTTAAGCCTAATAACATGATTAGTTTAAATACATGGACGATTTTTGCAAGACAGGTGTATGTAACTTAAAGTAATGCAGGAAAATAGGCTTCTAAAATTATTTAAAAGAACAGCAGCTAAGTTCCTTAAGGAGAAAAAGGTTCTCTCAGATAAGTTTTCATTTATTGCATTGATTAACACATCAGCATGACATTGCTACAACAACATGTATCCCCGCAGGTCCAGAGAAATCTTGCGTTCTTCCCTGCCTGCTACGCTCTTTTGTATTTTGCATTAAGGTCACATATAACCTAAGCTTAGATCTTGTATTTCTTTTCATCTTTTTTTTTAACCTTGTCAGATACAACCTTTGGAGATGTTTCCTGTGCTACATAAATAAAATTTCAAATATAAAAAACAGCCACCAAAAAGAACATTTCCAACATTTCAAAGTGTCTTTTTTACAATCTTTGCACAGATGTTTTCAGGAGCTTCAGAAATTACGGAAATTGTGCTAATATTATTTAACATTCTTGATTTTTCTAATTATTTTTTTTAATACTTAGATTCAAGGCTGCTAAAATCTTACACAAAAAGCAGGGCTTTTCTGAGAGAGGCTGTCCCTTCATCTAATCTATTTGCTTGTATGTCACTACTAGTATTTAGCTTTGTTAGATAATATACAGGGCATCGAAATATTTCTGAATATTTTCTGCTTATGAAGTTGATTATTCATGGTAATTTCACCAATGTTTTGTGAAAATATTGTACAGTATTGGCAAACAAACAATTGCTTTTCTGTTCTTCTATACACTTATATTTTCAGTTGTAGAGAAAGCTGCAAGGGAGTCTTCCTTTATATATATACTATTTTATTATTATTTTTTATTGTCTAGTAGAAATATTAAACATACGAACCTTTTTTCCAGTATCTTAGTCTGAAGAATATAGGTGGACAACTCCCATGGATTGACAAGATTCAGGTTACTATAAAAACACGTACTCTTATACAATCTCTTAGTCTTCAAAATTCAAGTTGAAGAGTGGTACCAGCAGTAAAACATTAACCTTTTAGAAGGTACAGTATTTAGAATGACTTATTTAGTGTCTGCTAGAATAATTCATTCTGCAAATCTAAAAATATACGGTAGCTACATAATCCCCTAAGCACATTGAGACATTGTCTCTATTGAAAACGGTCCACCACAGAATGCATTGCTGTTCACACGCAGCAGTATGGAGGCAAAAAAAAACATTAACCAAATCTCTAAAAGTAGATCCTTTCCACTGAAAAAAAAAAAATTCACATTCGTGCAAAGGGACTGGTTCCTTATGACATCTGGAAATATTTAAGAACAATCAAATTGATATGGTGTATAGCTTGGAGAGTTTAAAATTAGCTAAATCAGACTAATCCTTGTAGAGTACCTGAGCTATTTGGATGAAAGAAACTGTGGGAGGGACATCAAAGGTTGCAATGAACACTTCAACTTAAAACAAGTCTGCTCAGTGTCAGACATTTTGGAGTTGAGTTCTATCAGTTATATTTCCACCACATATACGCTATAGCTGCAATTCTTCCTGTTCAGCCCCTTGCTCTTACATTAAACAGAAAGTCTGTGCAGGCAGTAGGTCAGGCACCTACCACATCCAGCGACAACACCTCGTCATAGGAACCTTGGAGCATGACACAAACAGCATGTGCTTTCAAAAGTACTTAAGCGCTTGTAGAGGATACATTCCATCAACTTCCGGTGAAACTTGATTCTCTAATTTGAGTATCTGATTTACTACTGTAAAACAGAATTTCATCTCTGAAATCACATGAGCATTTTTAGATAGATTTATCCCACTTTCTTAATGTAAGTTGATCCAGCTTAATGTAAGTTGAGTCATCCTGTGGGAACAGATCACCCAACTGAGAATTACTTGGGAGAAGCATAAAACAACACAGCTCATCCTTTTTTGCTTCTACTTTTAACCTTCTGGGTTCTGAAAGTAATCTTTAAGCATTAGTTCTCAAAATGGTCACATGAAAATTTTCTCCTTTAAATTAACCTCGGGAATATGGAAGTCAACATATACCTAAATTACACAAGAGATACAGTTGATGTGCACACAGGCCAATAATCACAGTACTAAGAAAAAGAAAAGAGCATTTTGCACAATCCAGGTCTTGTATCAAAAGAATGAGGTAAAAATAAATGAAAAAATGAGATGGAAGTAAATGAGAGCTGTTTGTGTCCCAAAAATTTACTGTTGACTGTATTTATCTGGAAATTGGGGAAATTATCCCAGTTAACCAACTGTGAAGTCTACAGTCTCTATTCAACAGTTACAGTCCCTGTGGTTTGCTGCATGTTCATTGATCTTTCAGACTCACGCATCAGTCAAACATGGGGAGCATCAGGTGTGGCAAACAGAGCAACTTGCAGCAAAATGCTGGCACTAATTAATAAATAAATGCAAACTATTTGGTTTCGAATTCATGGTATCTCTTCTTGACCACAAATCAAGCCTTGCTGTAGACAGAATTTGCCTGTGTCAGCAGATCTTTCTTGTGAAATGCAAGGACTAAGACCAAATCATATGCATTATAAACATACTGCATGGCTCTAGAATATTTCCTAATTTAATGTGGCATCTGCTTTCTCCAGAGTGCTTGCCTGAGTCTTGCTTTTCCTCTGTTGTATTGAAACACCTCCTCCCCCTACCAGTCATTTGAATTTTCTTCCATTAAGTTATTTACACACTACAGACAAGGTTTTAGAATATGGCCTAGTACATATTTCAAGTACAGAATACAGCACAATTTTTTTTTTATCTTCTTGATTAGTTGATTTGTTGACTATGATGTTTTTCACCATAGTTCATTCTTAGGGTACCATTCCATCTAAAATTGCACTGAGGATAAATAGCAAAGGGTGTTTCTTGCTTTTTAACTTAGATTTGGTCGTTTTTAGAGTTAGATCAGCAGACAGGATCAAAAAGCCAGCACAGAGTCCATTTGCCCCGCCATAATCCTAATTTTTAAAATTACATTGGCTATAATAGTGCAACTGAAGCCACATGGAATCTTCTAGGTGTTGCTGTGGGCATCATGGAAAGAGATTTTATGTATGTCTATATTTTGTCTGTAATAACATGTCTGTATTTTATAAGGCTTTAATTTCAACCTTTGTTACATTTGAAGTTCTGTAAGAAGCGACTCGTTTGCTCGGCTTCTAGCTTTATCAGAATAAATAACTGGTACACCTTCAGGTGTAAGAACTTAAAATGGTAACTGGGAAAACCCAATTCTAATCTTTTTCTAGACGCTCTTGAAGTTCAGTTGAACTTGAAGATGTTCCAATGTAACAGAGGTATCAAAGGAAACAAGTTATGTTATAGCTGTCATGTAGTTCTTTGAGATACTGATTTTTGTAAGCTCTCATTCTTCAAGTTGGATAAATTGCATGTCTGGGAAAAACCACAAATCTCTTCTGTTACCTTTCTCGTTGCATGATAAGAGCTGAACAAGTCAAAGAGGCTGTGTAATAACAATTATTTTTTTTCCCAAAAAAACATTGCCTCTGTCATCAAAAAAATTCTACCGAGATTTTACTGGAAATTTGTCACAGTCTTCTCAATTAAAGCTATTTCAAGGAAAATCACTGCTGAGGCTGCTGAAGAGCTTCATCACTGAATGAATCAGTCATCAGCTCTATCATTACCTCTTTATACAGCAACGCTGACAGGTCTGCGTCTTTTTCTCCTTATCGGATGCTAGCTACAGTCAGGCAGAGAGTCCCAGAGCACCTCAGATATGCTACTGAATTCTTGACAGAAATCACACAAACCAGAGCACTTCCTCCCGCTATACTGATACACACATTTGAAAGCCCAGTTATTTTTCTTAGCTTTCTTTTCATTCCTCATTTATATTTATTAATAATGATGTCTATTTTATTCTCTTTTCAAGTAAGTTTAAATTAAAGGAAAAAATACTGAAGTCTGTCTCAATTAATTTGGTTTATGCCAGATATTACACTATTCCTTTCTTTTTTCATTTTATGGGGTTTTTTGGAGGCCAAAAGGGCTAAAAAAATGTGTTATGGATTTTTTGCTTCTTGACATGTGAATAATTATGGAATAGGAAAGGCAAAACTTACCTTCTTTAAGTAAAATTTTCACTTCACTGAAGTCAATGACAACACATACAGTAAAGTCAAAGGGAACTTTGTCATCATTGCAGCAGAGAAAAAAATTTTCACGCTGTCTGGAAATGTAAGAAAGGATAAACATTAGTTGTAGTGCAGTTGAAGCAAAGATAGACAAGATACAACTTCCAAACCAGACAGATATTTAACCATGTTAATCTGTGAATTCTTGAGGATAACTCGTTAGAGGATTACAAAAATTTAATAAAAGGCAGCATCTTACCACAATTACTTAAAGCAAACATTTAAGATACAAATGGAAATGGTATTGCTAATGACTATGAGTGCTAATTATTTGCTCCCTGGGTGAGCCTTGCAGATTTCAATAGCTCAAATCCAGAGTAATTCAGAAAGAACACAATATTAACAAAGGACAGCACAGCGTAAGCAACTAAACATGTTTGTCCATGCTGTGGTCCTACAGCAGCTTAATCATGTTTTTATAAACTACTACAAGCAAAAACAAGTATGTGCTTATGTCTTGGGAGGATATGGTCCGAAATCTTTGAAGCAGTGTTGCATTCTAATAATCCTCAGGTCATTTTATTCCCTGTTTCAGAAGTGAATGATCACATTCCAATACACACCATATAGCCAATCTCTGCAAGAGAGTATAAATATGAAATCAAACTCCGTGCCATTTTAAAGGGTGCAAATCTTGCTATTCAACCATAAGGTATCCTGAGGAAGAGTGCTCCAAAACCTTCCAGTGTGCTATAAACACATACCCCTCTTTTGCTTGTCCTTCAACGGGTGTAGAGAGAATCTTAGAACAATGCCATCCTTATTAAACCTCTGAGGCTTCCCAAAATATGTTTACATCTTGCTTACACAGAACTTCATGGCTATGTTATGGATAAAACTATTCCTTGTAATAAAACACAAAAAGGATTGCTTTCATAGTCTTGCCTGGAAATCAATGCTGATCATATCTTAAATGTTACTGAAAGCTCAGTGTGCAGAGAGGAGAGGAAGGGAAACTCGTAACCCGTATTTCCAGCACTAAACAAAAAGGGATTAAACTCTCCTCCAAAAGCCACAGCGTTTCTAGATGCTCTCTTTCAGTTTAAATTACACAAAGCATGAATGTTATACCTTTGATTGCCAATATTACCTAACTATATGCTCTATATTCACCCAAGTGTCAGGTCTTCCAAATACTATAAGGACTGTTTCAGACATACTAAAAATGTCATCCCCCTCTTTATTTTACCATGCTCGGCTAGTTCCGTATTTACATATTGGCTGCACCTGCAATGAAAAAAAGTCACACCATTACTACATTACAGTACTAAGTAAGAAAACAGGAGAAACGGGGGGGGGGGGGGGGGGGTGCGTGTGTTTGAGTGGGGAAGTAAACTCCATTCAGACAGAAAAGATAATCTCATGAACAGTAAAGATTTTTTATTGCAAACTACATCCCAAGACTCTTGAAGATTTTTCTACCATGACAAAAGGTTTTGAGAATCCGGCATTTCTATGGCAATTCAATTCTCCCAATCTGTTTTGGTCAGTACTGAAACTTTAAAGCACACAAAAGAATTTGAGATTTGATCTTTCTGGCAGTTTTGCCAAGAAAATTCCCCTGGGCTTTTGGACTACACAACAACTTCTTCATATAAAAAAATCCCTCACTGAGCTATTAGCTCCATTGTTACTTCTGTTTGGATGAAGATGTAACATAACTAAGGAATAAAATTCATAATTATTCTCTCTCTGGAGTTCCTATTTACTCAGATTTTTTTCATTCTTTCTCACAGCTTAGATTTTTGATACAATTTGTATACATGCAAGATTACTTTGGGACCACAGTGCTCAAGAGGTACAGTGATTGCCCTCTACCCTGATACCAAGAAAGTTTATGCATTTCATTTACAATTTAATTTTACTTTCCCTGATTTCATAATAATGCTTTAAAATGCCTGAAAGCAAATCTCATGAGAACACAGGACTAGCAGCTGAATGGAAACATAGAGCAATTATGAGAAAGCTAGCATGGAGAAGTGAATTTTAGAGTGCATATTCCAAGCCCCAGAAGACCTAAGTGGAATACACAGCTATCACTTAATTGAAAATCAGAGAGTAGAAATGTAGCTTATGGCTATGGCTTCCAATGAAATGTTCTAGTAAACATTTATCCTTAATTGTGGAGATTGTGAAGAGTGTGGAATACTGAAACAGAGAGCAAAGGAAATTAAAAAAGAAAACAGTACTATAATCCTTCCTCAAGTGTTCTAAGAGATTCATATCTTTTATAAAAGATGTACACAGCCACCCAAAATCACTAACAAGAATAAGCAGTATTCACATTTTAGGGCATTTTTTGCATAATAGTGGCTGCCTTCTGTAAACTGATATGCTTTCCTGAATTTTCTAGATGTTTACACTGCCCCAATGCACAAGAGAAATTGTTCATACCTAACAACGATTCCATAGAAAACAGAATAAACAATCCTTTTTTTTTTTTCTGCCCTAAAAAGATAGAAATAAAATTGAAATTTTTTGCAAAAGAGATAATATTCTTTCTAAGGGAGAAATCTTAAAAAAAACCAAACCAAAACAAAACAACCAAAAAACAACCAACACTCAGTCTCACTGGGTTTTAATGTTATTTTATTTCCAATATAGAAAACTAGTTCCAATAATTCAATTTTACATAGATAAAGTAAGTCACATTTCTGTGAGAGCGAACAGTGCTTTTTGACATGAAATATGCATCAAAGAGAATCACAAATGGTAATATTTTTTTGGCTATTGATCTCATCTTTCTTTCCTTTGGAATAACTTGAATTGTACCTTCCATATTTTGGATCACTTAACAGTGCGGTTATTTGCTTTATAAATGGACAGGTTTTGCTGTATTTTCAGACACTAAGATATGCAAATTTGCTTTACGATCCTTGGCACAAAGCTTTTCAAATGTACAAGATTTTTATTTTATATTTTTATTTTTGCTCTTCTCCTAAATTGTCATTAAATTCAAATGTGTTAATAAAAGTATTGATTAAAACTTCCACATACATCCAAGAATCAAAAGGAAAAGTACTAAGACATGAAAATATTTCATGCTAGTTCATTTGCTAGTACCTGTGCAAATACAAGGTGCTGATGTGCAACCCACTGAAAAGTTGTGTATTACCTAACGTTCATAGTACTAGCAATTGCAAGAGGCTGAGGACAAACATTGCCTAACCCTAATTAATTTTTTTTTGATAGAGGTTCACTTTTAGTTCCGTAGCTAGATCTGTTAATTCCTGGTGGATAGTGATAAAGGAGTATTTGTATATTAGCCACAAAAGTCCAAAAGACTGCAAGAGGAAAGCTAGTGCTACGCAAAAAGCAGACTTTTTTCTGTGCTATGCCGGAGGCAGGGGAGATAAACAGAATCATCAGGAGACAACAGAGATGGATGATTTTGCTAATAACAGTCACAGACACTAGATGGGGATGGATGTCAGAACATAACTATTGCGTCCAAAATTTACTTTTGCTGCTAGGAATCTAGGTGGTATTATACGTAAGGAATGAACCGGGGCTGATTTCAAAGTTCCCTGTGACTTCCACTTTCTTTGTATTCATATATAGAAATACTCTAAGCTGGACTGGTAAAAATTTAGTATTTTCCTCTTTTTTTCAAGATACAGCCCATACTTCATTCATTCCACACACTAAGGAAGAAGTTAAATGAAACCTTTGCAGACTTCCAAGAGCAACTCACCACAAAATATTAAAAAGAGGTCCTCCATTGAGCTTAGACCACATTGTCTAGTACGGATGTTTGAGGCTTTTTCTGCCCAAAGACAGCATTATCTCAAGCCAGTGTTACACTTGAAACCTAAGGAAGAAAGTAGCTTTAAAGAAAGAAAACTAGAAGTCTGTACTAATAGCTGTGAAAGCAGAATAAGAGGCTTGTCACATGGAGGTAGGTGTTCATCTACCTACTTTTTTGAGAGGTTCAAAGGGTGTTTAAAGAAGAGCTTTGAAACACGGTAGCAGACCATCTCCTTGTGAAAGGGCCTGGGGAAAGGTGAGAGTGGAAAATTCAGGGGAAAAGCACAGTTGAAACTTCCCTTAAGAAAAAACCTGGACTTTGTCTGATCCTATGCTAAATGTGTTAAGTCCCAGCTAAATCCTATGCTTGGAGCTGGAAAAAAACAATGAGCTGAAACAAAGGTCTAGAACAACCGCGAGAAGTATGCCATCTTGCATCCTGAATCTCAAAAACCCCTTCCCCTCTGAAATCGAGTCTACATACACAATAGGCTAGATGGGTGCAACACCTTTAGAGCAGTGGATCTTGGATTTCTCTACACACAGTGCAGAAAAAACATCAAGCACTGCTGGCATGAAAAAGTAAGTGTGAAACTTCTTTTCAGGATAATTTTAGTATACAGGAGTATATGCATGCAGGTAGGATAGCTATCATAACATAAATAATTTGGAATTTAAAGATGATTTTTTCCTTATATTTATCATGAACAAGATACCAACTAGTGTCTGACGTAAAAAGGCCTGAAACAAAAGCATTGCAAAGAACTGAGCTAACTGTTTGGATAAATTAAATCCCTACTCAGATGTTCAGCACAACAGTCACGGCCATGTTACCAGGGAGCCACAACATCCCATATAGAAAACACTTTGCATTTTCTAGAAGGAGAAGATAAGATTTGAGGTGGGTCAATAATTGCCAGAGTGCTTACTGTCGTCTATGTAGAAGACATTTTCCAGGTCGCTGTCTGACATACGAATCCTTGACAGCAGAAGCAGCTTGTGCAGACCCTTCTCCCCCAAGCAGCCATCCGTACTTCTCAGGTGTGCGAGAGAGGTGGGGTCACGCATGCAACCATAAAGAAAGTGGTTTGGATTAAAAATCACTTTGAGAAGCACCCAGAGAAGTCGTGTTGCATAAACTAGCACTGCGTCCAAAAAAGTCAACATTTATTAACGTCTGTGGGAAAAACTCAGGATATGCTGTTTTAACAGATGTCAAATGTAAACAGAGCAGATCATTAAAATCATTCTAGCATAACCTCTTGGACTAAAAAAGCTTGAAATGTATTTTGTTGCTAAGAAAAGTGAGAAGATAGAGAGATAATAAGCTGGCAGCTGCAGAAGCAACAAAGCAGTTTGACACAGCCCTATGGCTTAATTCTTCAAAGGGAAATTTGCAAGGAAATGTTGACAAATGATTGGTCATAAACAGAACTCATCTAAATCACATTGTGGCAAACTAGGAAAAAAAAAAAGAGAAAGAGAACGGAATTTTACTCTGTGATATGCTTTACCTCTCAAATAGCAAGACTTGTCATTTTTTTCTACTTCAGAAAACAAATTAACATTCATCTGGTTTGGTCCCTACTATGCATTTTCAAGTTTACATCCACTTCCCAAGCAGTGATAAACCTCAGAAAAGGGTGAAACACCTAAGTATGTAATTTTATGTGAAAAATAGTGAAAACCAAGAAAGTCAGTAGAAAGTGTATTCTTGTCCCAAGTGTCTGTATTAGAAAATATTTTAATATTTCCTTTTCCTAATTCCATTCACATTGTCATTCTTCAGATTATTGTAGTATATTATCTTCATTAATGATTCAAACACATATTAAGAGTAATTTCCCTGAAGAGATAGACTTGGAAGGTCTCCTAAACCTGATAAATAATATTTTTTTGTTGTTTGCTAAGGGAGCTGGTATTCTTTATCTGCTGTTCCTAAAACTTACATTTTGACCCTTTGTGTGTGCATGCAAGTATGGGTACACAAAATTGTGACTCTGCCTCTTAAAAGATGGAGAAAAAGAATCACCACAGATAGTTAGTAATTCCTGTTCGAATCCTACTCTAGGAAAAGCAGGAAACAAGGAATTGGTTGTCACTTAAAAAAAAATAAAATCAAGCTTATTTTTAACAAGCTATTCACTGGTAAGAGCATTTTCTGAAGACTTTTTATTGATAGTTTAATATATACCTGAAAACAAAGCAAGAACTGAAATCATGATTATTCAGCATGAAACGATCAACACACAGAAAGTTTTTGTATATAGCACTGCAGTTTAACAACAACGATAGAATCATGACCTCAAATTGAAAGGAATTATGTTTTATCAAAGGAAAGTTATTGCTGTTCTCATTCCTACTTACTTCTCCTTTCCCCATGGAGGTCAGGGTAACACCCAGTTTTCTGATTAATAAATACTCTATTTGGTTTGCATTTTTCAAAATCTGTTGGCACCAGCTGGCATAGCTGCATCAGCTTGACTGGAAGGCTTATGTACACTCGTAATCTTCAGTTACCATGCAGTTCTGGAAGTAGCTTTCCCTACTTTCAGCCTGCTAATTGATGTTGCTTGCCCACAGCTTTATTTCTCTGAGGTTAAAGTTCTCTGAAAACTGTATTTATTTATTTGCTGAAGTAATTTGGTCTCAAACATCAGACTGATATCTAAACCCTACTCTTAATCTAAAGAATCAAGTTACAACGTTATGACTCAAGTTTCACAGATCTCATCTGTTTTATTCTCTCTAGAGAACAGTTGGCCAAGGAACTGTTTTCACATTTTGAAAAGTCAAGATTATTATTAAAAGAAAAAAAAAATATTCTACACCAAGACAATTTTCAAAGCAAGGAGTAGAGACAAATGTAGGCAAGCCAACCAACCTAAGGATCCCTCTCTCTGGTTTTGAGTGATTTTCATTTTGGGGCTGAGAATATTTTCCTGACAAATATTTAATTAAAAACTGGGGAGTTGCTTCTAAGGTGTTCCACTTCCAGCTAAGAATTTGTTCCAGTATGAAAGTGTCTCATCAGAAAAATCCCTGTTTCTTCCTAGACATCTGTCATAGAGGTCACTCACTGGCTAAATTTTATCCTCAAATACGTCATTACATCACTTATTTTCTGTCCTTCAGTAAAAACCTGTATTCCTTGGTCCTACCATTTAGAATGAACCCAGCATCACTGGCAGCTGCAAATTCAACAGCTAAAGACTAATCAGAGGACAATTTAGGGGTTGACCTAATTTTTTGCACCACTGCTATCCCTTTCTCTGCTTATTTTCAGAACTTCCAGCTACGCAGTGGACAACTCATCGTGGTATTTATGTGTTGATTACACTACTTTATAAAATCATTCCAAATTCACCTTTTACATCCAGATGACCTTTGCTTTGCTTTGCTTCATAAAAGTCTGTGAAACCTGTAAGCTGTAAGGAAGATAACCACCTGTAGCTTATCTGACTTTCTTGCAACACCAACTGCACTGGTTGAAAGTATCATACTCGTGCCAAAAAAATCAAGGAAGCTCATTCGAAATGAGACAACATGAACAGGTCTGATTGTCTTCATAGTCACAACAGTGAGAGTTGAGAGTAATGCCAATGAAGCAGAACTAGTTTATGTAAAACTAAAAAAGACTCAGCATCTTGATTTTCATCTGAAGAAAAACAATGGAGAAAAAGATGTTTTGACTTGCTTTTTCCTAGACAGTTTACAATGGTGAAAGTCAGAGGAACGCCATTGCAGATACAGACTGATTTACATCTGCGGAGGAGCTGGCTCAAATCACTGTGTGTTAAACATTGCTAATTTTAAGCATTTTGCAGCTGTTGCTCAGAAAACTCAGACATCAGCTGTTTTCCAGCAGCTTTGGCTGCTGCCCTTTACCATTTCCTGTGCCACTCAAGGCCAATTGCTCACAGTTCAAGGGAAAAACATTCAAGATCTAAAATTAGTGCATTTCCCTAAAGACAGCAGAACCCTTTGAAATAGTTTTCCCATAATAAGATGTGATGAAAAAATTATCCCATTTTAATTTACCCTTCAACATTCATAATATACCATCCTGTATTTACTTCATGCATTTGTAGAGTTCTTCAGTGACTGTCCTGGTGTCTCAGCTATTTTTATGCCTCCTACCTGGGCTGAGAGATGACCACTGACTTTAGCTGGCTCCGAGCCTCACTCCTAATGTAAATTAACTGCAGTTGAGTTACTCGGATGAACCACAGCTCTATATCTAACCCAGGTTGTCTTATTACTGCCTGCTAGTTACTCAAAAATCATGTGAGTGGTCTTTACCTCCAACATAGTACTACACAGTACTTAAAAATTTACAGATCTGTGCTTGTGAGAAATCATCCAGATTCACAGGGCATCCCAGACATCATGGTTTTTTATATAATAAAGATTTTTCCCACCAAAATCTGCAGAGACAGGTATTAGAAAACTCCAAACCATAACCTATGAAAGCTGCATTGACAAAAAATAATAATAATAAAAAAACTCTCCTCTGGTTTACAATTGAACAATATTATTGAAGCCAGAACTGCAGATGTATAATTGAAGGCAGAACATGAAGATTACAAAGATTAAGCATTTTTATTTGTGTGGAATTTTTTTAACTGTGGGCTCTCTGCATCTCAGTTGATATACTTGCATCGTTTTTTTGTGTACTATCCTTGCAGTATTTGTCTGGAAAGTAATAGGGTTGTCTTTCAGGCCACATTTGCCATGTGGCAGATTAGTCTGCAAGAGTATTTCAATTTTAGGACTCTGAACTCCTGCATTTTTGGCATCAACAACAATTATCTACTAGCGTTAATTTAACTACTATACTCTTCACTTCTAAACTCATTTTGCCACTTTAAAATACTAATCAACCTAATAAGTAGGTTGATAAACCCTGCTTTCTAGGGGATAAGCAAACTTTATCTCCATTTTACAGCTCAGTACACTGAGGCTCAAAAATGCTAAAGACATGCAAGGGCGAAACAAATTTTATTGCAAGAGCTGACTTCCAAAATCCATAGCATGACAAGCGCAACTTGCGATTCAGCAAATTTCCTCCTGCTTTGGCATACCCTGGGCTGTAGGGCAGCTCACCTCTAGAGTAGCAGCTGATCACATAACACTCGCCAGCGTCTCACGGAAACCTGCCAGAACAGCACCGGAGATGTATGCAGGTATATTGCATGTATACGTATGATGTATGCATAACCTGATATGTAAACAGGCACCATTTAGTAGGTTTTTGTAACACAACTACACCTGTTTTACACGCAACCATTTGCTTATCTCGGAGGCTTGTTTTCATGGGATATGCATAACTTTAAACCCAAGGGTTCAGCTTCAAATCCACTTTAGTCAGTATAAATGACCTCCAGTGATGCCAACGGAAATGAGATTCACCTCCTCCCCACATTTCCAAGGGTTAACCCTATAGGATCACCCCTCAAATGCAGCCTCAGGTCTCTCTTTCACCCTCGTGTCACAGGCAGCAGGTCAAGTTGACCTCATCTCAGAGTGATGGGCCCTGAAGCAGGAGGAAAGCCCCAGAATATCACCCCACAGGTGTGAAATACAAGTCCAGTATTAGCAAAAACTGCAAGCTTAGCAAGGTTGCACTGAAGAATGTATGATGTGAACCTGAGGCCCATCCCTGGAAACTGAGCAATTCTCAGAACCCTTAAATCTGGCTTGATTAAAGCTGTGGTACAAATCTGTGGGTCTACTGAAAAAAACCCAAACACAAACCCAAACAAAAAAAAAGACCAACCCAAACCCCAGGTATTGTTCTTAGTTCAAATTCGAGGCATTTGTATCAAAAAGCTCTACCATATGTAAATACACATCCATAAGCAATTTGGATACCATTGCCCTATGTGCAAGGTAAGAGATTGGTTTTGTATACATTCTTGATAAATGAGAGAGAATTATTCATCTGCCTTTGGCTAGTTTCCCAAACACTTCATGCAAAGTCCCAAGCCTTCCGAGTGAGCTAAAAGCAAATTGTACAGTTGATGAATACCATACGCTGCTTTAAGTTATACTGATTCATCTCTCCTTGCACTCTATGGGCAATTTTTCTTGGGAAGGGGAAGTCTCTGACTTGTTCAGTCCCTCCGAGTACTCTTTTTCTCATATGAAATGTTAACAATTTCTCAATTAATGCATCAAACCACTTCACAGCTGCAGGTTACATTTTTGTTAGCTTGTTTTGTAAAATAGCAGAATGGCTGATTTTGCCTGGTTTTGTCTATGAGAAGCACGCCACAATGAGTCCTGTTTCTTTTGTCATGGTGTTAAATAGTAGTATAGAATATTCCGTTACTGAGAGAACTGAAGAGATGTGGATATAAATATTACATTTACATTAATATAAATAATTTTGCTGCCTGTCTAGTTTTGATGTATTATTGTTAAGTAGCAAGCTGCCGTTAGAAAAGTGAGGCTTTCAAATGCAAAATCAAACCTGCAAAAATTTTCAGAAAAATCCCATTACTGCTAATACAAGAGTATAAAAAAGTACTGCTAATGATGACCTCCAGTTTTGCAGAACTAAAAAATAATAGAAAGGACTATATTAACGTAAAAAACGCAAAAATGACCATTTCTCTATTTGGACAAGTCACATACATTTATGCACCTGCCAGAAAAGAAAAAAAAAAAACCACCAAAAAAACCACCAAACAAGTAGGAAAACACCTTCAACTCTGTAGAAATATATTGAAATTAAAATATTTTTGGAAAAACTAAATGGACAAAAGAAGGATGGATTGTTTATTAGTAGCAGGAAAAATGGGAGTAAAAAAGATACTTTTTATGGCATTATGCAGGTACAAATGCATAAGTATAAATAGACATGCTTTCAGTTAAAGTATTGTATGTTAATCTGATGCATTAGTTAACTCTTTACAGAAGCAGAAATATTTTTTAAAGATTTTTTTCCATCTGGGCCACAAGATGTTACTGTGTGTATATATATTACTGGTTCTGACATACACATAGAGGAGGGAGGCCAATTAATTTATGATTACATTTAAGATGATAAATATTTGAAATACTGACATTTGATGAGCTGGGTGTGTAAGAATGTGTTTATATACCTTTTCTTGTCTGAAGAATGTCCATCCAAAAGGTGTTTCATCTAGAAACTGTTAGAGCAATTGCATTTATATAGGCACTATAAAAGCTATTAATTAAATACATTCTTTAATTGAAAGAGAAAAGAGTTCTACCCTTGAATGGTCATGCTTTAGTCAGGACATCAAATAACTCTAAGCCCAGACAAAACCAAGAAATAATAAGTACATAAGGGACTGATACTATAATGATAGCCAGAATAAATCCAAAGTTGCTATTCAGGAGCATTCTTTAGTCATTATCCCCAAATTTATTGCTTAAGTTAGGAACCTATGAAAATTAACCACATGAAGAGTGCAGCACTCTTCAAGGCTAAATGAAAGCACAGGGTGAAAGTACAGCACATTACACTCAAAAGAGCCACAGAAAATCACTTTACTTAGCTCTTTGGTTCTACTAGATCTTCTGATTTTAACTATCATCAGCTTCAATAAAGAATCCTGCTTCTGGAAACAAGTTTCGATACTGGATACTCAGTCTCCATTAAAATTATTTTTTTATTTCCCTGGATTGTAGAAAAGGTCGTTGCTAGACTCAGACCAAAAAGGCTGTTGCTAGATTCAGACTGTACAACCAGGAACATCGAGTTTATTGTAACAAATTTAATTCAATATGCTCAATTGCGTAGGTTTTTCTTCTTTCATCTCACATTGCCAATACTGTGGAATCACTTCATTGTGGAAATTCACATTCTAGCTCCCTTTCCAGTTGCATCAATATTAAGAGTGGTCTAAAGCTAACATTCATTGCTCCTATAAAAGGGAGAAAAAAGTATTAGCCCTGCCGAGAAGGACTTGGGGGTGTTGGTGGATGAGAAGCTCAACGTGAGCAGGCAATGTGTGCTTGCAGCTCAGAAAGCCAACCATATCCTGGGCTGCATCAAAAGAAGCGTGGCCAGCAGGTCAAGGGAGGTGATTCTGCCCCTCTACTCTGCTCTGGTGAGACCCCACCTGGAGTACTGTGTCCAGCTCTGGAGCCCCCAACATAAGAAGGACATGGACCTTTTGGAACAGGTCCAGAGGAGGGCCATGAAGATAATCAGAGGGCTGGAGCACGTCTCCTATGAAGGCTGAGAGAGTTGCACTTGTTCAGCCCGGAGAAGAGGAGGCTCCAGGGAGACCTTATAGCAGCCTTCCAGTACCTAAAGAGGGGCTTACAAGAAAGATGGGGAAGGACCCTTCATGAGGAAGTGTAGCGATTGGAAGAGGGTAAATTTAGATTAGATATTAGGAAGATATTCTTTACTGTGAGGTTGATGAGACACTGGAACAGGTTGTCCAGAGAAGTCGTAGATGGTCCTTCTGCGGAAGTGTTCAAGGCCAGGCTGTACGGGGCTTTGAGCAGCCTGATCTAGTGAGAGGTGTCCCTGCCCATGGCAGGGGCTCAGAACTAGATGATCTTTAATGTCCCTTCCAACCAAAACCATTCTATGATTCTATGATTATTTCACACTACTTTTAGTTAGAAAAAGCTGAACTAGATTTACCTACCCTTTCCAAAATATTTCTCTTTGGGAAAAGATCAAATCTAGTCTTTCCAGTTTAGAGTATCTAGGGACATAATGGAAGACCTTAACTGCAGCATTTTAGAGGCAGGAGTCATGGTTGAGATTCTGAATATTTAGCGTAAAAATATAAGAAATGTGCTCAGAGATCCTTCACTGAATTATTAAATCTGAAGAAAACCATTTGTTTAAACTTTTCAGTAGCAGGAATGAGGAAACTGGACTCAGCAGATGAATAAATTGAGTTATAAATTATAAATTGATTTGGGTATAAGAGCATGTTAAATATTGGATTAGTACATGCAAAATATTGTTTAATGCTCATATATTATATGTCACTCCAAAACAAGTAAATAGGATGTAAAAACTTGTGTTAAAGTTGTGTAAGAAACATAAAACAGAGATGGGAATTTTCTTTTTTTTCTTCTTTTTTTTTTATTTTTTGAAACTTGTTTAGGAAATCTAGATGAAATGCAGAGTTATGGTCAAATGTCACTTAATATATGAAAAAAACCACAACCCCTCCCCCAAACTCCCTGCTGCATATTTTTGATTTAGCTAATCCAGATGCTTGTATTTTGAATACAGAAGTTATATTAAACAGACACTGGTTTTCTTGCCAACAGAAAGAATACAAACACTGAGACATTAAATGTGTGAATTTCTACTAAAAGATGACAGAACATAACAGTCACAAAAGACAACGCACTTCTTTTAAACTCTTTAGTAAACGTGGAGAAAAAATTCAGATTAATTCAGATTAACTGCCTTTTAGGTTAACCTTTGGAAGGCTAAAGTATTCTCAAGTTCCAAGAAAAGCAAAGATCTTTCCAAAGAATGAGGAAGTTTCAACAAGCATAGCACCTAGTGTTTCCAGCCTGGAAAATGTGGCAGTCTTTCATTTTGCTCCTCCATAGGATCTCTACCAGAGATCGCAGATATGACAAGCTAGCGTCCCTCCCCGCGCTCGACCTGACTTGTGTTTCTTACAAGTCAGATGTAGTCTTATAACTGTGGATAACTATAGAATGCATTGCTGCAGTACCGTTAGGGATCGCGATTGGGATTTTTCTACATTCTTAAGAATGATCAAATGTTTTAAGATATTCAAATAAAAATATGAATTATGCCTCAAATGTAATTCATTAAAACAATCAATGCATAAGATAATCAGATATAATTATCCTCATTCTACTCCAAAAACCATGAATGGGAAGAAAATTTAAAAAGTACCTCTTGAGAAATACCCACAATGTACCTTCCCTCTTATAAGATTATGCAAATTCCCACTGCAAAACAATAAATGACACTTCAAGAAACATAAAATTTACATATAAACTGACAGATAGGCAATGAGATTTTTCTGCAGCCCAAACGCAATGATTGGAAATATTGTGCATGCTCTAGAGGAAGATGTCTAATCTTTTACAATTCTAAGAAGGAGCCTAAATGTCTTACTTTTCTGCTGCCTCCTGTGCCTGTCTAAGTATTGCCTTCCCCCTCTTGTAGGGTAGAATGAAATGAAAGGAGGAAGTCCAAGGCGGATTGTCATGGCAAGGGAAATACCCCATATGCAAGTTCCGGTCTGAACCTACCCAAATTACTTTAGGTTATGTGAAAAACTGTCCAATCCTAGAGGGTGTCTCCAGCCCTATACCTGGTGTAACTTCATTTTGGACTACTTTAGTACTGGAAAATATCTTAGGGGTGGGAGGGCTGGTTTTTTTTTTTTAAACCAAAGGACAACGTTATAGAAGACAGTGTATAAACAAAATTATTCCTGAGCCAACTACCTTTCATATTAAGGAATATACATTTCTTTTCTCATTCTTTCAATAGGATTAACCCAGTCCTACTATAATTTTGAGTAAGATTACAGAAAATGACAAATTTCAGGAAAACTAATTCAACTGCATTATAATTTCTAAACAATGGCATGAAATAACAAAATTAGATTTTGAATTTCCTTTACCTGAGGCAGGTGATACAGGCCAACTTGGTATTTGAGGACTAAAGTTCCAGGTCTGTGGGAAAGTCACCAAGAAAGTACCTCCTTTTTGGGGATGATGGTACTGTTGTCTGGAGGGAACAGGGACTATTACAGGAGGTCCCACGGCCAGGTATTAATTTGGAAAAGACCAAAAAGGCAACTGGTTGTGTTGTTGTGTTGCTGTAGCTGTGTATGTTCATCCATACATACATCTTCCGTTCTTTTTAACATCACATAATCTTATGTGCTTCTTCTACAGTGAAAATTAGTAGTGGTTTGTTTTCTTTTTTTTAATTTAAACAAGCCTAGAATAGAACCCATCGAAAAAATACCCAATGTAAATCCTAAGCGGCAAGCAAAATCAATATACACTTTCTAATGAATCTAAAATAATTCTTTTGTTGTTATGGATGGCTTTTATTTCTCAAAAAAAAAACCAACCCAGATGACTAGAAGCAGGTATTAAATTGCTGTATATAAATAAAATACAATACTATTGAAAATAATATTTATTTGACATTATTACAAAATGTCATTTTGCCAATGGACAACACACTTTGTCAGGAGTTTGCAAAATGCAAAAAGAAAAAAATCCACTTGCTTTTTCAAAAGATACAGAAATTAATTAGCATATTATACAAATTAAAATAAGTCATGGTGGCATATTTGTTGAGCAAAATGATCTGACACTGAAACTTCTATCACTGATAACAAGCTGGAATTGAATAACGAGTTGTAGCAGTCAACTGTCTCGTGCACTAGCTCTGTGCTTTTCTCTCATGCTATGTAATACTTATTAAACAAAGGGTTCAGATGATTAATCGTGTGATCACATTCATTAGAAACAGGAAAGAAAAACACACTCACAAACAGAAAAAGATATATGTGAAGAGCAGTCTTCTGCTTCTCATAGGTCTTCCCATGGCCCACTATAGGTAGTAACTATTTTGGCACTTTTTCATCAAAGGGACTCGGATCAGCAACTCATAAAGTGGCACCATTTAGCCCAGTGCCCTCTTTTGAGCTCTCATCCCACTGGTGTGGTGTAAGTGCAACTTTTAGTAAAACAGTGTTAAAGGAAGTAATGCACACTTTGTTTGCCATGTTGCCAAGAGTGTTGGGAGCTCATTCCAAACACAGGATGAGACAGGGGAGTGGGAAAGGAAAGATAGTTTTTTTCAGAAAGGCAGTTTTTTTTAATCTATTTACAAAACAAAAAAAGTAGTCACATTTGGTTTTGCATTTGGAAATCCCCCCTTTAAATACTTGCCAAGCAACAAGTGATCATTTTATTTCAAGCCAGCATGAACACTTCTCCAAAGCCAGGCAGACTTTGCAGGTTTACGTATTGTAAAATTACTGATATCTTCCAGCTGGAGGTCTTCCACACATACTAATCGATCAAAATGAATGAGATGAAACAGATCTTAATTCTGTTTTGACTGGTGAAGGAAACTCATCATGACGCCTGCCTTCCACTGTAACCAGAAGTCTGGGCCAAATAGTTCTGTAGTTCAAATCATTGACAAAACTCCCACATGTCCACTAAGAGTGTCATTAAATTCTAATAGAAAAGTTCACAATAATTCTACCTTGGCTTCCATTTATGTATCTTTGAGTTCCTGGGAAGCTGATGGGAAAAGACAATGAAAAGCTTGTGGGTTTTTAGTGTGTTACTTGTGTTGAAAAATAAACTATTTCATTTCCTCCCAGAGCTCATATTCATTTTTTCAGTTGAGTGCAATATATTCTATATCTGTCATGGGTTTTGGTAGGAATTATAGTCACTACGACCTAAAAAGCTGTTGTAGATCTCGTAGTCTGTCAGCTGTCCCAGATTTCATGCCAGAAGCCAGTTTATTAGCTCTTTTTATGGAGAAGTCTCCTTTGCCTCTACAAATGGAAAATACAACCTTTTTGGCAGTTCAGGCACACATCATCAGGAAGAGTTAGGAAGCTAGGGTTTTTTGGTACACCCGTCTAAGAGATAAGTCTAAAATATTTGACAATGCCATTGTGAGTATTCTTAAAATTAAAGCCGAGATTAAAATCGCTTTTGCTTGCAGTACAAAAATCTCTCAAATTCAAAGTCTCCTTAGTGGTTTGGTAAACCATGTCCAAAAGAAAACAGATTTTTCTTCTTTTTAATTTTCTCTTTAATCTTACATAACCATCTAATCACAAGAGATTCCTTTGTACACAACAATCTGTGTGTCCATGCATTGCATATGAGTAGCAAAAAATTTAGACCTCTGGAAATCATCACAGCCAGGATCGTACCCTGGCTTCTAAAAAAACAGTCTTTATCATATGGGGTTTTTTTACAAGTTAGATAAGCATGGAACTTTTCTTCTGCTGCTGCTTCATATTTTCTAATAATTCTAAAGCATTATAAATGTACATTCTACAATACAGAAGAACTATGCATGTATTCTTTATATTGATTTGATCCAGAAACTTAATGTTATTTAATAACAGTTCCAGTGTTTTCATGGTATCTGGACATTATTTTGGTGAAATCAGTCCCATTTTACCATACCTGCCCTGTACACACTTATATTCAGATGTATGGGTGTTCCCTTTTACTTTTGAACTTAAAAAAACTTATGTGGTTATAATATTTATATAAATTTACATAAGTGGATCAGAAAGAATGGTTTATAAATTAAGCTGCCCCAACGCTGGCAGAAATTATTTGCACAACTACAAGGTTTGACATACAGAAATTAGACCCCCTCTAAATTCAACTCCGTGTGATGTAAAACCTGCTATAGTAAATCACGTTTCCATTTATTTGTCTTTAAAACTAAGACTTGAGATGAGAAAAAAACATCTCACTCTGCTCTATTCCTGGACCCCCAAAGTAGGACTCTGGTGGGTATCTGTCACCACTTGTCCCTCTGAAGAAAAAGCAAGACAATTCGAGGATCACACGTGACAACTTAGGCTACTTAAGAGTGACAATAACAAGCACCTGCATCAGGGCTCTGGGAAGATGAATGATCAGGGGTAGCTTTGGTAAAGATCAAGATGCTGCTGCTGTTCACAGGGACCTGCTGCATGAGATCATCATTTCTGGGGGACAGGAGGGAGGCCATGACCAAGGCTCTGCTGCAGCACACTACAGACAGCTCTTTTAATTCACACCCATTTTTTCCAGCTATTTAAAACTGTGGTGTCCAGATGGAATAACATAGTCCTCCGCACAGCCCTTCTCTTTTTATCAACCTCTGGCAGAAGAGCGAGGTCCAAAGCCAGAGACCATAACACCTGAATTCACCAAAGTTGGAGTTCATCTTTCAAAGCCCCTTGCCAACACTTAAATTTTGACATTTTATCCTATGTGGTTAATATTAATATCAGTAAGAAGGGAATTTTATTTTTCTACATCTCCCAAAGGGCAGTGACAAATTCAGCACAGAATCTGTAGTTTGTCTTGGGGCTTGGCTGTAATGAACAGATCTTTAGGAGGGAAGAAGAAAACAAGAATACCATTGCTTCATTCAAATCTCTTCTCTTTCCATGCCATGAGGAAGCTCAGTTCTTTTTCCTCCGTGACAATTTAATCCCTCTAGTAGATATCCCCTTTTACTGAAAGCTCAGGGGCTAAGCATGTCATCTGAACTCTCTTCTGGACCCAATACTCTTGGCCTGACAAGCAAGAAACCTTGCATTTAATTTCTTCCCATGATGCACTGACTTTGGCTAAGTGCTTGGGCAGTGCCATTTGCTTCCACTTACGCAAACCCAAAATTTTTAGATGTTCAGATACAATACCACTTTGATAGAGTTTAGCAGCTGCCATCAGTTTTTTATGTTCATTTGTTTGCATTGGTATGCCCTTAAGTTTTAAATATATCTTGCATTTTCTCACTGCTCATGAGGGGACATTCCCTCTGTAGTTCTGTTTCTTACTCCATCTCCTGCATCCCATTCATGATGCAGAAACCGTATCTGTGGGTAACATTCTGTTCCTGACTTTTATAGTTTATTTACTCTGCAGAAAATCCTTGAACCATAGTGCTCATTTGCAAGAAGATCCTTGAGGGAACGTGAACTCATATTGTTGTGCTAATTACTGAGTTTAACATGAGAACTGCAGTGAGTGGAAAGCCACTGTGTGGGTGAGCCTCATTAAGATAGCATTCCTGATTAATCGTTGAATTAATTGAATTCAAATGGAAGGATAGATCACTTCATGGGGCAGAATGAAGAACTCCTAGGAATAATTAGACAAATGGAAGAAAAATAACATTATTAGTTTATTTAGGTTCTATCCATATCACTTTCAATTGTGTGTGCTATTGGAAGGACAGTCAAGCAAACACTGAAGATTAAGAAAATTTTACAGAATGCCAGTAATCAGTTCCACACTTCCAGTGCTACTGTTAGAGTCACGTTTCTCATATTAATTGTATTATGCAAATCCAGTCAAAGAAGGAAAGTCAAAGAAGCGTGTGCAAATCAACACCAACTTTGGAAACTGAGCATTTACCATGGACTACACATAAAAACTCAATAGTAAAAGTTTTTCCTCAAATAACTCTTAATCATGAAGAAGTTCAGAAAGTGAGCTGATCACAGACTGTGCAAAACAACAAAAAAAACCTTTTAATTTTATAAATTACCCATAATGGTTTCGTTTCCTAGCTTTATATAGCAATTCAGTCAATTACAGTCCGGTAGGGTGTCTATGTCTTGTAACTGAAGATAAAAAGAAAGAAAGGAACCAACCTAATTCAGTTAGGAGTGCTCTGAAGTAAGTGCAATGGATGAATAAGCAACATGGTGTCCTGCTAGCTTGGGCTGCTACAGCTTCACTGGTTTTTGCATCTATACCACCTAGATATAGTTACTTCAGACATAACATGTCACATCTGCAGTCATCTTTTTGACTGAAATTTAGATCTAGCATTAGAGATGAGTTTTAACACTATCATAATAGCAAGGTTTGGGCATAAAGACCTTTTTATCCTACTGTAAAATTCAAAGTGCTTCTTTCCCTGTAATTTTGGTCAATGAGAGAAAAACAAGGACTTGTATTAAACAGAATTTGGAAAGAACATAAATGAGATGGCCAACCTTTCACCAGAACAGACCTGATTATCTTCTTCCATGAAACATAAAGATGTATCTTACCAACCAATTTCCATTATGGGTTTTGGCAGCCGAGGACTAGAAGTTTGAAGAACGAATAAATATTTAATGGAAAACAATTTAAATCATAATGTAGTAGCAGTCTCAAACAAAAGTTATCCAAACCAACAGTTCTAAAAGAAGCCTTTCATTACAGGATATCTTTCCAGTTAACCCTCAGACACAGCTTCAAGCTTCACAAGGCATCAGAAAGTCACGGCCCAACACAGTTTTCTCTCCCTGTTTAAAGCCGGGCTGCATTAATGAGGATGTGGGTTCTTATTCAATTCCCTCATTGCTGCATTATTCATTAATCCATCTAATGTAGCCATTTGGAAACAAATTCTGTCTCAAATCTTCCAAGCTATGATATAGCAAAGCAAGCTGTTTCTCCCAAAGATTTTAACTCCTTTATAAATAAACAATAGAGACCACCTCTAAGCGTGTTTTCCTTTTCTCTTAAAATAATATTATGAATAGTTGTACGAGCAAGAAAAAACAAGCACAGAAAAGACATTTCTGCTCTGTCCAATTCATAGTCTACGTCTCTAAACATTACGTGGATGAAGTAAACATTACACTACTTTTGTGGTCTCATACAGAGTCCAGGAACCTCTTCAACCTCAAATTAAGACTTGTATTACAGTCCTAGGAAATGCATAAACTTTTGTGCTAGAACCTCTGTACTACTGTGAAGTTTTCCTGCAAAACAAAACAAAAATAGTCTAGCATGTGAATAGTCTAGCAAGTCCAGCAAGTGAAATTTCCATTTTTGTCAAAGGGAGTATCCAAAAATGCTGTATGATCTGTCCACCCTGGTAAGAATGAAATCCCAGTAAGAATGAAATCCCTCACTAGTTCATTTTACTGAAACCACTATCAGCTGCTCTGGTCCTGTTCTTAGCACTTCTATATTGAAATTCTGGGGATAGCACCGGCTACAGCTACATCACCACCAAGAGAATCAATTAGTTACACGAGCATCACAAGCAACAATGTTTTGCAACTCCAAGGCTCCAAACATCTGCAAAAGCTAAAACACGCATTTTCAGATCTTTGGCAGAAAAGCTGAACACCTCTGACCAGTTGTCAAATTGATCATCAAGCCTTAGAAATAGGTGACCCTCAATGTTTCCCATAAACCAGCTCTTTAAAGAAGCTGTGCTCTATGGAAACAACTGCAGTAGTCATATTTAAATATGTTTTGGAATTACTGTTTCTGGCAAGTGGTAACAGTACTGTCAAAAGTGTATGTGATATGTTAACACATTTAACTGAATCAAAAGCCATTTCAAAGACCATATTTTGCAACAGCTAACTGATGGTCTGAACCTACAGAAGCAACCACAATGAGAGAATACGAAGCTCAAACAAGTCTCTCTCCTACTCCCAATTGCACTCAGATTCAGTTGCATGCGTCACCATGCAAGATAGACTAACATGTGGCAATTTTTCTCAGATCCCCATATCACATCCTATTAAGTGAGAAATTCAATGGCTAACCTCAAATGAACAAACGTTTTTTGGAGTGTATAAAAACTTATATGCATTTAATAGTATTACTTTTAATACACAGTTATAAACTTAATCATTGAGAGTGACTGTGATTTTCAGATAGGAAAACGTGACCTATGTTGCAGGGGAACATTTTGTCTTCAGGTTACAAAATTACATCCCTGTAGCTGAAGCCTGAGTACTCTCACATACTCATTTACCAATGCAAAGAAACTGATTCTTTAATTTGATCGTTAGGACAGTCATACAGAAGTGGAGAAACAAGTTTTAAATTCTTTTTCTTTCTGACTTGAACTGTAGATGTGATTCTAGAGTTTCCACATCCCAAGTACATGTAATAATCCTCTTCTAAACTGTGACAAAGGTTTTGGAAGTTCTTGTTTTCATTCTGCATTCCTATTCATTGTTAGAACATACACAACCATTCTGTATTTTTCCTTATCTTCTCTTACATTTGTTTTAGGAGCCAGAAGGCAGGAAAATTGTGGTATAGGCAAGACAGAGCATGCAATATTTTGTTTGTTTGTTTTACAGAAGATCTGCTTTTCATAAACAGCAAATTGTGCCACCTAAATGTATTTCACGGTAGGTTTTCCACCTATAAACAATGATTTCTCCTGATGGATAAAGTTTTCCAACCATCTTTAAAATGTGATTAGATAATGGCATTGCCTACATGACAGTGTAGTAAAGATGTGGCTATGAAATGTTAACTGGTAAAGCAATATGCTAGGTCTCCTGAACTGCGTCTTTGCATTTGGCCTGGATATATTACACAAGACTATGTGACACCTCCAAATTGTCAAGTAACTGTACAAAATGGGCCAGAAGCAAACAGCAAGTAAATCAAACTTCTCATTTACCGTTTTAACTTAAAAGTTCGCTTCGTATGGCAACAATACTCAAGGTTGAGGCCACAGCAACACTGAATACAGCGGGTTAATCACCTCTTTTAACCAGCTGGTTATGCTGTGTTCGATGCACCCTAGGATGGGGTTTGCCCTCTTGGCCGCCAGGGCACACTGCTGACTCCTGCTGAGCCTCCTGTCAACCAGCACCCCCAGACCCCTTTTGCCGGGCTGCTCTCCAGCCACTCCTCTCCTAAGTCAGACTTGTGCCCGGTGTTACTCCGTCCCAGATGCAGAATCCGGCATTTGTTCTTGTTGGCCATTGAGGATTACCCAATGCTCCAATCTATCCAGATCCCTCTGCAAGGCCTCTTGTCCCTCGAGAGAGTCAACAGCATGTCCCAGTTTAGTATTATCAGCAAACTTGCTAAGGGTGCATTCAACTCCTGCCTCCAGATCATTGATACAGATATTCAACAGAACTGGCTCTAGAACTGAGCCCTGAGGAACAGTGCTGGCAACCGGTCACCAGACAGACACAGCCCTTTGAGCCCTCTCATTCAGCCAGTTCTTCACCAAACACACCATCTACCTGCTCATCTCACATCTAGACAATTTGCCCAGAAGGATGAAGGACAATACCAAAAGCCTTACTAAAACCCAGAAAAACTACATCCACCACCCACTAGGGGAGTCACCTTATTGTAGAAGGATATAAAATTATTTAGACAGGGTTTTCCCTTTGTGAACCCAAGTCCACTGTGCCTGATGACTGCATTGTTCTTCAGAAGTCTTTCAAGAGCACCTAGCGTGATCCTCTCCAAAATTTTTCCGGTACTGGGTCAGTTTTGAACATAGAGTTGCATACCAGTTTTACATCTCCACAGTAAAGGAGTTGTTATAATGAATTAGGTGAGGTCTAATGATTCTACCAGACACCATGGATCACCGCACTGGAATTCAGGACTTTGTGTTCAGTGGATTGTTTACCCTCATTTGAAAGGATTGAGCTGAAACAAAAAAAAGTCTGCAGATAAGCATTATGTTTTAATATTTCAGAAAAATGTTTATTGGTGAAATCATAGTTACATAAAGGAAGCCTCTTTGCATAACTAAGAAATAGTACTTTTCTTAAATATTACTTTTCTTAAGTAATTAGTTTTGGATTATAAGAGCAAGAGTTGAAGTCTGTGTTTTCAGTTAATCCCCATTTATTTGATTAATTTAAATAAATAGACATATATCTGTAAAACTAGATAGGAGAAATTTTTCACCAGGGCACAGAAAGCAATCATCTTATATACTGAATCTTTAAATTCAATACTCTAATTGTTGTACTGAGCCATAAATCCTGTTAAAGCAGCAAAATCAGACATTTAAGGGACAAATAGCATCTCACCTTGTTGTCACAGACATTCTGCAATTATTGCAGTAGCGTCACTGGCTTTTACTGAGCAGCATTTCTGATTATTCCATATGATTCCATATGAGAGTGAAATATGTTGTATCTGATTAATCTAAAGTTTTGGATGCTATCGGTGAATATTTCTTGATTTTGATAAGTCATAGCATGGTCGATTTCTAGTAAGTGCATCTCTCTGAATTCAGAATTTTGTATTTGTCAAACATCCCATTCCACCAGTGCAATATAAAATCTGACAAAGAAATAGTTCAGTGCAATTCTACAGATGAAGAAATTTAAGAAAAAAGATACTAGAGGTACACCTGAGACATATGTAAAAGTTAATAAAGAGGATTTGCTGCCTTAAGAAATCAGGAATTACAGATTTTGATTTTCAATAAAATTCTCAGTGATGTCTGTCCTAATAGATTGAGTTGCAAATTTCCAAGTATTCTGTAACTGGTGCTAGACAGTCAATCAAGATAAATACAGGTATGGAGGCTACTATAAAGGAACCAATACACATTATCACACAGGACCATAGCAACCTGCCTATATTAATGAATTTTCTGATATTGAAGACATTCTTTCGTATGTTCTTGCCTTAGATTTCCAAAGTTAATGTTACTGAGTTCTGAACTCAATTCCAGCTGAACTGCAGAAGGAAAGATACTCTGGAAATTTCACGGAAAAGCTCTCAGCTTTGATCCGTGCTGTGCAATAGAATCAACAGTCCCAGAGGAATGGTCTTCCTTTCCAGAATTGCCAATCAGGCACCAGAAAACTTCCAGCACATTGCCCAAGTGCAAGTAATTTGTAACCCCAACATCTCTCTCAACAAGTATTTCAGTATACAACTTTAGAAACTGAATGTTAAAAATTATAGCACCATAATTTTCAGAATTACTGGCAAAAAAAGACCTGATCAGAGACAGGACCCTCTGTTCCCTGCAACCTAAAGAACAGAAAAACGGACACACTACCTTATGTCAGTAGAAAGTGAGGGCAGCCTGATATCCTGTCTCTGAGAGTGGCCTGTAGAAAGAGCTTGGAGAAACAATACAAGAGCTGGGCAGATAAAGAGTTTTTGTCTTCAGATAGATACACGCTTCTACCAAACTGAAGGTCAGGGAGCTTCAAAGACAGATATGGGGGTATCAAGAGTCACCTTATTAATTTCAGGCACATACATAGGCTTACTTTCTAGTTAATGAAGATAAGTCAGCAAGGCCACAGTTTATTCATTTTTGATGTCTATCTTTATCTTAAAAGTGCCTATTTCACTGCCTTCAGCACAAGGCTGCCATTATAGATCTCTACATTGTAGGAGATTCATTTAGCCAAATGAATTAACCTTTTACGTTCAAAAAAACCTGACGAATTTTTCATCTTTATATTTTTATTTAATAATTTTTCAAATGTAGATTAAATACCTGCTGTGGGCAACATTGCTATACCTTTGCTTTTTAAGTTCAATATTCTATTCAAAATACGAAGCTCTCAAATTGTGGGGTACTACTGGTGATCATCAGATATTTTTATTTATATATCTAATTATATAAACTCATTATATACCGATAAGCATTTTTAATTCTCTCAGAGTCCACCCTTCCAACAATCCGTTCTAAGAAGATGGCATGATCTTCAGATTTGACGTTGATTTTGCACTGCGTTTTTAAAACTTTAGTGTTTGAATAGTTTGATAGCCCATAAAATGAACTCCATGATCATCATTATTATCTTGTATACTCATTTGGGCTGCCTTGTAGAGCAGAGAGAAACTGTTAGAGCATTCCTGCTTGTCTATACTTTCATAGTAAGTGAATGATAATAGCTCCATTTTTCATGTTTTTTCTGTCATTAACAAGATTTTAAAGTGAATAATGAAAGAACAAATAGCATTCTAATAGGAAACAGTAGGAAAATGGGGAAAATTATGGAAAGTTTCTAAGTCAAATTGTTGCTCTAAGTGCTCCTCAACAATTCTCTGAAAAGCTATTGTCAAACAAAAGCAGCAGAAACCAGCTCTAAAGGCCACTCAGGGATGTTTTGCTATTTAGATTTTCACAAAGTTAAGTCATCCAAGGAGTTCCTGGTGCAATACATGACCCTTGATCATCCAGAGTCACCAACCAGGTGTTGCAAAGACAATTCTGATTTCCAGCATTTAGAAATGTCCTGAGCCAAACATTTCCAACTGACTAGGAATCTCTGCAAATCTTAAGCCAGAAACAAGCAAACACTTGATAAAGGGATTCTGCTGGCATTCAGGATGCCTGAATGTGGTCACTCCAAGGTCTACTGAAATCATTTCTGGTTGGAAAAACTGCAGCTGCACCTGATCCAAAACTCAAAAGATTACCATCCTAGAAACTCTTAGATCGAAGTCTTCCTAAACAATCATAAAGATATTATTTTAAGATGGAAAACATGAGGTTGTTTATTGAAGTGACAAATTAATTGATGCATAATTCAGGAAAATAGTTGACAAAAGTAGTGCACTGAGAAGAAATCCTACTTCTCTTAATATTACACAAGTGCAGGATTATGACTTTTAGTCTGGATTAGAATGCTGCAGGGGAGGAATCAATGTTTTCGTTTTCAGCAATGATGTTTAACATGGTTAGATTTCAACAGAACAAATTAGTCAATTCAGTGCTTTAAAAGAATCTTATGTTTCCACATCCTTATGACTAGAAGGGATCACCATGTCATTTTCTTTGATATGCCTGTGAATTATCACAGGTCACATAATTTCACTGTATTATCTTTGCATTCAGCCCAATCAACTCATGAACTTACTTAGCTAAAACTTGGTCCCAGGAGGCATCTAGTCGTGATTTGAAGAAATCAGGAAAACCATCAAAAAACCTGCAAGAAAAATTCATGACACTTATCAGTTTAAAAACTGCAAGACAGACAGAAACGCTACTTATTTTCTGTTATTTATGCATATTTATTTATAGATAATACATTTGTATTTATTTATATATAATACATTTCATTATATAGATAGTATATCTCATCATATAGATATTTATTGATTGTATATTTCATAATATATAATATATATTTCATAATATAGATAATATTTATGTGTATTTATTTATAGATAATACATTTCAATATATTGTACTATGTTTTTCAAAAACTTTTGAAAAATCACAGAAACTTGTCCTTTCGCTCACTATATTTGACAGTTATTACTGATGGCAAATGCTCAGACTATAATTCTCTTAATCTAAAGAAGGCTTTGCATTGTACATGCAAAACACACAAAAGGGATATTAGTCGACATAATTCCCTGCAAATAGTTGCATGCATGCTCACGTTGATTTTTATGGTGAATAGGTTGAATAAAACACTCATCTTGCCTTGTGAAATTCTATTACAGATGGAGTCAGTTTCACTTTGCCTGACTTTTTCTAGGGAACTATCAGCTCAGAAGTGAGGTATTAAATTAGCTGAGCCATATTTACTCTCCTGCTGCCTTCTTCCTCATATCTACATTCACTCTTTCTCCTTGACATCCATCTTGTAACAATTGATTTTGTAATTATGTTGTGAGTTCCCCCTGCGTATGCGTTTTGTTCTTACATAAGGTTTTTCCTGACAGGTACATAATTTACTCACACATTTTTCCTGATTTTTTCCTGCCAAAATCAATCACTATCATCCTTACTAAGGATTATTGGCCCTTTGAGTTCTACTTTTTTTTCCTTTGTGGCTTAAGACTCTTATGCTTCAAATTGCCCACCTAAAAGAAGCATATGCTCTCACTATGGTTGTGATTTTTATTAAGATGTGTAGACATCATCTTTGCACCTATCCTTTCTTACCCTCCCTCCCCCTACTCGGTCATTTTGACACTTTTTGGTTGTTGTTGTTGTAATTCTATTCTAGGTCTATGCATCTATAAATAGAATAATTTCAAAAGAATTAAAACAGCAATTCAATACCTATAGAGGTACCACTGCAGTAATAAAAAGATTTCCCAGATGCTCTCAGCAAAAGATAAAACACAGTTTAGGCCACAGAAATTAATTAGGGTCAGAAACAAAAATGTCAGGAAGTTTGAGCTGAGACAGTTCAGACTACCTTTAAAGTGACAAGCTTCCAAAATCTTAGAACAAGACTACTGCCTTTTATCATGGAATCTGTATTTTAATCTTAGATCTGCTTACTAAATAATAAAAAAAAAAATCTGTTATGTTTACAGTCAAGCCCAAGTTCCAGCATCAAATACAAGATGAGTTCAGAAGATTTCCTAAACATTACATAATATGCCAAAGCATATGACTAATCTATTAAGGTTACATCCACTGTATATTAAAAATACACTATATATAAAGGAACAAACAAACCATCTGTCCAGTTAGGAGTAATAACACCTTGGCGTCAATTTGAAGGACGTTTCTTACAGAGACAGACGTTTACAAGCACAAATACAGGCTGGGCAGACAATGGATTGAGAGCAGCCCTAAGGAGAAAGAATTGGCAGTGTTGGTTGATGAGAACCTCAACATGAGCCAGCAAT
This sequence comes from Larus michahellis, assembly GCF_964199755.1. Classification (NCBI taxonomy): domain Eukaryota; kingdom Metazoa; phylum Chordata; class Aves; order Charadriiformes; family Laridae; genus Larus; species Larus michahellis. The sequence goes on along the minus strand of NC_133897.1, from coordinate 61,398,619 downwards.
GTGCACTTGCAGCCCAGAAAGCCAGCTGTATCTTGGACTGCATCAGAAGCAATGTGGCCAGAAGGCTGAGGGAAAAGATTCTGCGCCTCTACTCTGCTCTGGTGAGTACCTGGAGTACTGCATCCAGCTCTGGGGCCCCCAACATGAGAAGGACACGGACCTGTTGGAGCAAGTCCAGAGGAGGGCCACAAAGATAATCAGAGGACTGGAGCACCTCTCCTATGAAGACAAGCCGAGAGAGATGGGATTGTTCAGCCTGGAGAAAAGAAGGCTCCAGGGAGACCTTATAGCAGAGTCTTTTAGTACTACAGGCCTCCAGGAAAGATGGGGAGGGACTCTTTATCAGGGAGCGTAGCAATAGGATGAGGGTTAACAGTTTTAAACTGGAAGAGCGGAGGTTTAGATTAGCTATTAGGAAGAAATTCTTTACTGTGAGGGTGGTGAGACACTGGAACAGGTTGTCCAGAGAAGGTGTGGATGCCCCATCCCTGGAAGTGTTCAAGACCAGGCTGGGTGGGGCTTTTAGCCATCTGGTCTAGCTGAAGTTGTCCCTGCCCATGGTAGGGGGCTTGGAACTAGATGATCTTTAATGTCCCTTCCAACTCTAACCATTCTATGATTCTATGATTTATAAGTTCAGCTACATGTAAAGCTCCAGCACCTGAGTTCTAGACAAAATCTAGCACCATTCTTTATTGTTTTCAAAATATCCACTGAAGCGATCATTCATGTTCAAGTTGGCTGTAGTTACCCATCTGAGAGTAGGGGGTGTGCAGACAGTTTCACAACTCAGCGGGTACTCACTGAGTAGGTGTGCTTCTTTTTTAATCCCTAAATCAAGCAGAAATGGAAAAAGCTAAAAATCTCCTTATGCACATTGTCCCTTTATAGGCAACATTTCTCCTTCCTTTTCTCCCTATCTTGATATGGCTATCAAGACTACTGTCATTGAGCATGACCACAAGATACCATTGAATTTTGTATTTTAGTTACGTGGATATTTTCTTATGTCCTAAAATATATGACAGACCAAAGATCCATACCCTGTTACTGCAAGGAAGCACATCATTCAAAGTTACTTGATTTCTTGCCTCTGAGGCCCCTCTTAGGAAAAGGAGAATCTCACTATTCTGTTTCCAGTGTATAATTACCAATGCTCAGTTTGTAACCATTTTTTTCTCATGCCAACTCTCTCTCTTGAATTAATTTTTTCCTTTCCTGTTTGTTACTTCCCAGATATATTTATACAGAACAATCACATCCCTTCTCCATATACTTGCCAGACTAAACAATCCAAGTTCCTTTAGTTTCCTGTCTTTTCCTTCACCTGATCATTGCAACAGCCCATCACTACAAATCCCTATTTTGATTCTTTCTTGTTTGGATCCCACTATATCCACATGACTACAGAGGCCCAAAAGTCACAGATATTGCATGAATACACAACCTGAATACATTGCCCTAGTATGCTTTATGCTGCGTGAGCACACTTACGTGAAGATGCATCGGGCTGAGGAAATAGAATTAATCATCTCCTTTCATATGAAACACATCTCCGTCACAGATGCTGAAGAGAGAGGAAGGAAAACAGAATCTTATTTCTCTTCCTGTTCCTGTATCTGAGACTAATGTCAAAATTCAAACTTGTCTGTGTCTATGATACTGCTGAGGTGGGACATCCTCAGTTCAGTGTGGTACCACACAGTGCTGCGTGTTATCAAGTGTATTCAGATCCCAGTTTTGTGTTCTCTAAGGGGCTCCTCCCAATCAGCTTGCACTCAGGACTGCTTTTTGTTGCAATACAAATAGCAGGACTTTTGTTCTAACAGTGCAATGAAATTAAAGCATAGTCTCAGGGCTCCATCCTAAGCCATGGCACCAGACTTATGCAGGAGGCATGAAAGCTGTGTTATCCTACCTACTTGCATTCAAAAATCCAGAAAGGTCAATAGAAGACTTTGAGTGTCTTCAACAAACTTGAATTAATTCCTGTGTAGAAACATTTTTGACCCCATATTTCCTGGCTTGAGTGACTACTGTTCAGTAACACCAAACATCTCAACCTCAGACCACATTCCTGATTCCCCCTGCAGCTAATCCTCACTTAGCAAGTGCAAAAGCTGATTTTCAACCCAGAGAGCCAAGCGCAGAGCCTATCCCCTGCACAGGACTAGATGGTATTAGAAGTAGCTTTGGTGCAGAGGATATGCCAACCTGCACTAGACTGCTGTTTTCTGCCCTAGATTTCATGTAGTCCCTAAAATTTGTCCCAGCAGTAAGTGGCCATACCATTGTAGGTCCTTGTAAGGCCAGGGCACCTCACTATAAATTTCAGAGCTGATCCAGCTGCAACCATCCCTTCCTCCTCCCCCGCCACTCTCTCCATGCTTGAAGTTTTCCAAGAGGGCTAAAGCCACAGCTGACCTGATGTAATAACAGCAACAATCCTTTGGCGGGGAAGTTGGACTAGGCGACCTCCAGAGCTCCCTTTCAACAAGCATTTCTATCATTAAATGAACCATTTTCCTCCCTGCCCAGTAGAGCCCTGTTGTGCCTCTGTGCTATAAGACCAGTACTAATTCAAGTAAAGAGAAAAATAATATAGCAGCAGCTCTGCAGCCTTTATTGGTGGGTTTTTTTCCAACATGTCCAAATCCGTGTCTAGTGTGGCCTATAGTGAACTGTGAGACGCCATCTGAGGGGAAAGGCTGAATGGAGAACTGAGGGAATTTCATCAGACAGGGTGCAACAAGCGCTCCCAACCTTTGCCTTGGAGTTTTCTGGAAGCACAGTACTTGATGTAAGGAAAAGGCATACAGGGCCATTCTCATAACAGTAAACAGTGGGCCTGGACCAGGCTCTGCTTAGTATAAATGTAGTCATGAAGTCTAGTTCCATCAATAAATCTGTTCGTGCTAAGCTTCAAACACACCTTCCTCTGCACCTGGTGGGATGGATCTTACACTGGGTATAAACAATGCTGTAATGTGTTTCGGGTGTCTTCCATTGAGCTTCACTGGCCAAGTTTGTTTTCTGGCCAAGCTGGAGCTATTGCTGTACAGTCTCCAGCACAATTACTCACAATGTTCTTGTGTTCTTTCCCCGTCTCAGCATGTTGCTTCCTGTGACATTTTCCATAACATCTTCAGCTAGTCCTTAGCCTTGTGGGAAACAGAAGCAAATCATCTCTCTGAACTCAGACCACACAAACAGAAGGCTGAAAGCATTACAGCAAATTGCATCTCTGAGCAAAGGCTGTTCAACATAAACATACTGCCATTCGGTTCCAGGCACAAAAAACATCTCCTCTTGCTCTTTTTCTTCTGTCCTCCCACCCTCTTGGGAAAAAAACCAAAACAACCAACACTGTTATTTCTGGGAAAAAAAAGAACGTATTTGGGTCCAAGACATAAGAATAGGATTTCACCCAAAGATCTGCTCATCTGGGAAACACAAATTAGATTAGCGCACATAATGGAAACACACACATTGTAAATGTTACTACTGAGAGACATACAAACCGTAGCACTTGAGTCCTTGGAGCTGAGTGTCAGCTGGTGCTAATTATCAAAGCTCCACCAGTTCCAGTGGAGATCTGCCCACTTGCAGCAGCTGAGACCCCAGTCCTCAGCCACTGAACTTCTCCTGACATGCTACCCAGCTACGACATTAGATACAGCACTGTAGGTACTGGCACATGCTCCCGACCATGATTTGGGGGCGATACGCTTTTGGCTCTTAGCTGGTCAAGACAGTCGTGCATTCTGGGGAGAGCAGCAAGTGAGGCAGAAGGGACATTAGCACCCAGTGACCTACACAGAAGTAGTAAAGCGGAAGCAATTATAAGATGTAATTTCCCATAGCATGATACTGACCTTTGGAGATCAACTTGCCTTACTACTCACACAGTACTTAGGAGAAACACAGCACTATCACCAGTGTGCTTACGCCCACACAATTATCTCCCTCTCCCAAAGTCAGGCAAGGCTTTAAACCAGGATTTTTTTTTACGTTTTAGGACTTTTGCTGTTGTTTTGTTCAAAATTATAGTCTCAGTGCTTGAGTGTAAAGAAAAAATGAATTCTGCCACTGGTGGTGAGCTGTTTGCCTGTATTAGCCAATTTTTATGGGTTATGTAAGCAATTATTACTAAGTGACACTATGCAGAAAGATGAACCTACGGAAAGCAAGACTCAGGGTCATTGCCTTTCAGGGTAATCACCATCAGTGCTGTGCAATGAACTAGCCATGCTCCCAGGCTTAACAGCACAGCAAGTCCAAATGTTCAGCTCTCACAAGAGCAGGCCTGCACTTGTTCTCTAGTATCATGCCAACTCCACCTAACTGATGAGAGCTACCCAGCATGATTTCAAGAATTACTAAAAAAATACAACAGTTCCCCATTTACCTTCAATCAGAGCAGAGAGAGGAGAATTCATTTGAAATATATGCTCATCATAAAAATTCTGAGATGGAAGGAAAATACAGTTTGAAGTAAAATTCACAGGAGGCACTCCAACAGATATTTAAAAATCTCATTTGCAAATTTTAGATAAATATCTAAAATCCCGTCATAAAAAAATCCTGGCTAAAAGTCAAAATCTTAGAAATTCATTGGCAAACAACCCTTCTCTCACAATATTTGTACTGATAGAAGAGAGGACATCTGTAGCCATAGGATGGTCACAACAATTCTATTACAGTGAACACGGAAACTGCTCAGTATATGTTACAAAGACAACTGGCACTCAAAATCATGTCTTATAAGCCTAAAAACGTGAAGGTTATTCAGGCAGAATGTGACCAGACCAAATTAATAAGTATATCCTGCATTCAAGCAGCAAGATTTATGAAAGACATACTATCACTTTTATTGGAACCTGCACAATACACAAAGCCACATTTTCAGAAAAGAAAACAATCTGCAAGGTTAACCTTTTTCTTTCTACATATGATTCACAGAATTAGGTTTTGCTTGATCCTGTCAAAGGGTTTATTATAATGTGTTACAAACCCAGGCTTGCAACCAGGGTACCGGAGGGAAGTCACTAGTCGGGGACAGCATAGCCATGGCATAGACAACTATATACAGTCATAGCTGCTTCCAAATTGCACGACTTGATATACTGCCAGAAGCAAGCACTCATCATGAAGAGAAAATCCACCTATCCTCTTAGCAATCCGATGTTAAGTCCTCATGTTATGCAACTAATTCTGAAATAAAAGCACTTAATTATGGACTCCCAGGTAACAAAGTCGTTATACACTTGATTGAACTTGAGCTTCTAAACATCTGGGGCTGTTTGTTTTTTTCTTTTCTTCTGCCTTTGATCTGGCTCTATATTCCTTTGCCAAATTATTTTCTTGGAGTAAAGTTCCTTCAATTTTGGTTTACAATCATGATTGTAGCTTTAGCCATTTAAATATCACCTAAAAATTTCATCACTTGACAATACTATCCATTATTAATACGCTCTTGGATCATTCTTCCACAGCCTCTGTTGGTATCTCAAAAAAATTGTATTGTGTTTTTGCATGTATTTCTATTTAAATATTTAAGTTTTTCACTAGGGTTAGCAAAGGGAATAAACTTACAGTAAAAATTATGTTCACTTTTGAAGAAATTGTTTGACAGTAATAGTTCACATTTAAATAATTTCACTTAAATGAGTGAAAATTACATCTGACTAGCACTTAGCCATCTGTTTATTCCCCGTACAATTCCTCCTACACATTTGTACTTGTAGTTAGTGGGGTGATCTCTTGCATTTTTTTGAAAAAAACCTCAAACGCCAAAACAAACAAACCCTCCCCCAAAAAACCCGAACAAACAAACAAAAATAAATAAAAAAATAAAAACAGAAGAAAAGGTTTTGGATGCCGAATAAACTTGAAGAGACAGAACTAATTTGAGAAAAGCAAAGCCAGATTTTTAGTAGAGTGTGGGTTTTGATTCATATCTATTCCTGAATCTCAAACTAACACTTCACAGAATCACAGAATCACAGAATGGTAGGGGTTGGAAGGGACCTCTGGAGATCATCTAGTCCAACCCCCCTGCCAGAGCAGGGTCACCTACAGCAGGTTGCACAGGAACACATCCACACAGGTTTTGAATGTCTCCAGAGACGGAGACTCCACCACCTCTCTGGACAGCCTGTTCCAGTGCTCTGCCACTCCCAAAGTAAAGAAGTTCCTCCTCCTGTTTAGCTGGAACTTCCTATGTTCAAGTTTGTGCCCGTTACCTCTTGTCCTGTCCCCGGGCACCACTGAAAAGAGCCTGGCCCCATCCTCCTGACACCCACCCTTTAAGTATTTGTAAGCATTGATAAGATTCCCCTCGGTCATCTTTTTTCCAGACTGAAAAAACCCAAATACTTCAGCCCTTCTTCATAAGAGAGATGTTCTAGTGTTCTACTGATACTTTCTGTATTCATGTAAACCAAAAATGCTAATATTGCCATTTCATTGGTATTAAAGGTTCCCATTGTTTTATAAACCTTATCATCAATTTTTTTGACACGCACAAGGTTGCATTTAGATATAGTCATTGATCTCCAGAAACAATGTGTATGTTCCCCTGAACAGGAACTCAGCAGCTCAGTATATATGCAGACTATTGAAACAACATGTTTATTCTTCATATTATTCTTCTGAAACACTGAAAAACTTCCTTTCCTTTTTTCACAACCACCAGTGCTCCAATGCTACCCTGGTTTGGAGGAGCACTTAAGCTGCTCACAAGCAACATGAAGCTCAAAAGTCACATGCTGGTCATCTCTAGTCCTTAATAGACACAAAACGTAGAATACTCTAGACCTGAATAACAAAGAGCTGATATAAAACATGCCATTAAGAATGACATGAAAAATTGAAAGGAAAGCTTGCTTTCATCACAAGCATGAAAATATGGGGTTTAATCTCTACTTTTATAAAAGACAGAAGGTTCAGTGATGCAAGTAAGTTTCATGTTTTACCTTGAAATTCCACTTAACAAAGGGTTTGAAATGGACAGTGAGGGTCAAAAGCTTTTTAGTTGAAGAAAAAATATCCATGAGACTAAAGAATATTAGTAATCTTAATCTTAAAATATCCATGAAAATAAAACAGAGGGATGGATATTGTTTACTTTAAAAACAATTTCTTTTCAAGAAATACTTTCTGGAACTAATTTACTTAGACAATGTGACCTTCTCTCATTTTTTCCTTTTTGGAAAAAGAATAAGAATTTTCAAACAGGAAAAATATGGGCCGCTGAACTAGGGGACATGACATGAGGATTAAAAGGAGCAATATTCTCCAGTATATCTTATGATGTCAAATATTTCCCAAAACCGAAACCCAAAGTTAACCAAATCCAGTCCTTAGGGCTGTGCACTAATCTACTGCCTCAAACAAATAATTGCAGGCAATTGAAGGTGCTTGGGTAACATCTTACAAAAACAAGTTTTAGTGTAAACTTTTTGTTTACCCACATTTAATAGTTTTCAGCCAGAAACAGGCAAAGACACCATTTAAGTCTCATCTCCTTTGTAACATAAAACAAAATATCAACTAGTTTCTTGGGTGAGTTTTTTTCAAATCATATAGTATAACTTGGGTTTTATCCAGTCTTGACAGAAAAAAACTCAAAACATAAGGACGTAGTAGATTCTCAATTGCCTTAGACATACAGTTCTACTTATTAAGGACTTCAGGATTAAACATTGACTTTTGTTTTTCAGTCTGGATTTTTTTTTTTAGATTTGGGAATATTGGACCCTGTCAGGCCTTTGCTGCTATGTTAGACTTCATTTAAGTTCAAAAATGTCTTATGCACACAGGTACAAGTAGCTCTTTTTTTTTCTTTCTTGACGAAACTAAGTTGGGCTACAACATCTATTTTTCAAATGCCCAATTGGTCCTGGCATTCTTCTCTGAACTCTTTTTGAAGTATTTTTTACATTTGTCTTGTTGATATCCATAATGTCAGGGACATAACAACATAGGAAACCTTCATATTCCTATTCAATTCCTCCCTAATTATAGCAACTAAGTTCCTTCCCTAGAACATATCATTACGAGTGTGTTTTCAGCCATCACCTGAAGACCATTCTAGTGCATGTGGACTACAGAACATTGCTTTCTATCCTTTACACATAATCTACATTCTTTGTTGTATGAGCACCCCTCCATTCAAGTATACAAAAAGTAATTATTTTTCAAATAGGCCCACCTGACAAAATGACACGAGAGTATCCTATAGAAATACAATACCCCAGTATTTTGTGACCGAACTTTGTCTCTTGCACATTTAATCATCCATATATATGATTTATTAGCAAGAAAATATCGACACTAAAATGCATCTACAGACATCTGCATACAAGTTGCTTCTGTTTATCTGACAGACAATTAACTGTAAATCCATATAACATGTTCTGAATCAACCGAATGTAGTGCTATTTCAGTATCACATGATGTGATACTAAGGGCTGGGGAGAGGGAATCGATTTCCATATCTCTTTCTAGCCACGTTGTCATAATATACTTATGCTTAGGACTTAAAAACAACAACAGAATCATGTGTGCTTGGCATGGCATGCTTGCATTGAGTATTGTCTTAATATAGTTCCAAACCTTTTAAACATTACCAATAATCTCAGTGAAATTTGCTCAATAACATCTAGTTCACCTACTGCTCTCCACGAGAGCACATTTTTTTCTGGGCATATTTGTAGCTTCAGGGATTCCCACAATTCCCATTAAGTTTGCCTGTTTAAAAATTGTTAATTGAACTAGAATTATTTCTATTGGATGAGCCTTGTGGTCAGAATCACTGTGAGTAGCACAGAAGCCCCATTATTTCCTCAGCAGTTGTAGGCTGAGATTGTCTAACAGCTCTTCAAGCATCTTTGAATTTGAAACTAGCTGTCATGATGCTGAGGCTCTCAAGCCATGTGTTATCACTATTGATCTCGGAGGCCCTCATTTTCTTGACATTTTTAATGCCAACAGATGTCATTTGAAGTGTCATTTACCCAAAGATTACTTCCTACTTTGCAACAAGCCCAGACAGTACATTTTCACGTACATTCAGAGGTGAGGAACTTAACACAGATCTGCTTCGTTCAGTGCTTAAGTACTACTTGAGAAATATCATCTAAACCACACAGCTCAGGTTACAATTTTTCCCCAACCAAACAAAACAGCCAATGTTAACATAATACAGGATATCAAGCACACTAACAAAATATACTGAAGTCACACACTATTCAGTTTGTATCAGGAATGTCCTGTGTTGATAAACAGATGCTTGGAGACTCTCATCGTGGCCTTCTTTTCTAGAGGTCTGCATTACTTCAAGGCTGTCAGACCCAACTTTTCTAGTGAAATACTTCAGGTGCTAACCACAACATACATGGTGTTTGAGAAAATCGTGTCTTCCATAAACAGTACTCAATGTGCTTATAATAAGCGCTTTCTTTCTTCAAGGCATAACTGACAGAATCCAACACTCGACATAACAATATCTTTAAGATTTCTTTTATTGCAAGTAAAGATGTCTTCTGCCATCAGTTTAAAGTGGAGACTAGTTCTGTAGAAGAGATCTTCAGTTTAATTTTACAGCAACAACTCAAACTGAGATAGAAAGTACACGTTGAATTGAATTTTCAAAATGAAAATTGGTGTTCCAATACAAATGAAAAAAACTATTACTATCACTAAAACTTATGCAAATGGAAAACCTGAGGCTTAGAGTAGAATCTTGCCATTAAAAAATCCTGTGATTAAAATTAATTCAAGGTTACAAAGAGAATTAATAAATACAAGGCATTTAATTTGAAGCTATTAATTAATCCTATGACAAATAGGTCATGGTCCATACCTGAGGTACATATCATGCTGGTATATCTGAGAGACGCTGAGGAGGCATGGTGCCAAGAACAGTCAGTGATTTAGTTGTAGAACAGGTTTTCCTGCAATTTCAATGAAAAAATTATGCTTCTGTCCTGTTTTTATGAAGAATCAATAAAACCATTATGCCCCCCAAAATATCTTTTTTTTAAATATATTTAAGAAGACTCCTGCTGTGGAAGACTCCTGTTGCTTTCTTTGAATCAAGCTCTTGATTCCACAGCAGAAAAATAAGTTAGTTTGAAGATCAGCTAATCGCTCAATAGACCCTACAGAGCTGGCTGCAACTGCCCTTTGGAATGCAATTTATGTCCAGCAATTTTTCATAAATTCAGATGTCCCTTCCAACTTTGCAGTTGTGCACCATATGCACCCATGGTAGGCTGCAGACAGATATGCCTGTTCCACCTGCAGTCTGAACCATTAAGTAGAGCGATATTAACACAATCTGGAGCCCAGCACCTCAATAGGTTCAGCACTGGTCTCAAAGAAACTGTTCAGCTTTGTGACCTAACTTCAGCTTACGTAGCCGACTCCTCATGAGTTTCACCTGTCAGCGTGGACTGATACAGCATATACTTTTAAGGACCTAAAAAAATAGATTTGAACTTTTTAAAGAGAATTAATGCACCAATCTATTTTGTATCCCCCTTCACTAAGTTAGAGGTTAGAAAATAGATTTGCATTTTGAAAACAAACTCAGAAGAAAAAAAAAAAATTGGCAGACTAGGATTTTTGGGGAAGGAAGATCTTAAACATACATAACATCACACAGCAACATTTCAACATGGCAAACATCAATATATGGCACCATTGCATCCATTTCTGGGAACCAAAACTAAAAAATTTAAGTTTTATGGAGATACCAACATTTCCTAACAACTAGACATTTCAAAGCATCCTACTTTTACGATTCTGATTTTTATGCTGTGCACGAACAGTCAATGTTAAGTTGTACAAAAGCAATCTATAAGAATACTCTTTCTGTTGAAAATTAATCTGAACAGGAGGATGTTAGAGGAGGATGTTTTCCAGAGGATATCCTATCTATTGTTCAAAGAAGGTGCTCTTAGAGATGTTTTTTCAGGATATAAACACAGCTAAGATATTTAAAGTTCACTGAATACAGTCATGAAAACCTGAACAAAACACAGAATGATAAATGTTGACTTTAATGGCTCTGAGTGTACACTTTTAAACTGGTGAGATACATATTATTACATTGTCTTATGCTGGGTTTTCTTTCAAAAGGACACTGGGTTCATAATAATTTCAGTTGTGCTACAGTAGAAAAACAAAACCATTCAGTAGCTACTTTGAGTAAAGATCATTGCAAACACCTAGAATTTTAAACGTTTCAACAGCATCAAGCATCATTGTAATCTCATTTCAAAATCTTGGTGAAAAGGAAATATTACTACATACTTCTTCAAATCTGATGATCGCAGTTGGTGGCATCTCCTCTCATTCTAATTCTCAAGTATTAGAAAGGAGCTAAATCAAAATCCACAAGTTTTTCCCCAGATAAAAAAAGTGTCTTATATTTGCCTATTCTAAAACTGCTACACTAGGAAAAAAAATTTAAATATATATATATATGTATATGATACTGACATGTATGACCCCTTCAACCAAATAAAATTAAACATGACCTTAAGTTGGAAACTGCATCACTGATGAACAATGATGAACACAAAACAAAGTATGGTTTATTGATATTAAACTAGTTTTCCTAATTTAGCTTTCAATTACCAGCTTATGAAGTGGAAAAGTAATACAGAATAAAGTTTTTTAAAAATCCCATAGAACATCTTATACCATCACACTACAATTTAGTGTGGTCTAGTCCAATCACACTCAGAGCAAGGCTAACTTAGATCCGTTGTGAAGGACCTTGACCAGGGCAGTTGGAATATTCCCAAGGCAGGAAATTTTGCAATCACTCTGGGAAATCTGCTCCAAGGACTGTCCACTCTCATTGTGGAAAAGCATTTTGCTAATATCTAAATGCGATTTCCGATGTTCTATATTGCATCTGTTGCCTCCTCCCCAACACTGGGATGTAAGAGTTTGTACCGTGAATAAGAGTTTGTCTCTGTCTGTTGTACGACCTCCCAGCAGGTAGTTGAAGACAAAAATTAGATCTCCTTTGAAGGCTGAACTAACCCAGTTCTCTCAGTTGCTGCTTAGGTACTGTGTCCTTCTGCCCACATTTGTACTGGACTTCCTCCAGTATGTCACTGCCTGTCTAGTATGGGGGAGACAGAAACTAAACACAGTGCTCCAGAAATGGTCTCACCGGTGCCAAATGGATGGGGAAGTTCACTTCCCTGGACCTGCTGGCTACCTTCTTACAAATGGAGCCCAAGGACGCTGTTGTCCTTCTCTGCTGTCAGGCAACACTGCTAGCTTATGTTCAACTTGCCCACCATGACCCTGTGTCTTTTTCCCCAGAGAGTTGCTTTCCATCTAGCTGGTCCCCAGCTTGTCCTGCTGCATGAGGTTTTTTCATCACGGGTTTGGGACTTTACATGTGCCTTTTTTGAACTTGAAGAGTTTTCACACAGGCCGGTCTTCAACTATGTCGAGGTTCCTTTGAATAGCAACCCTCCCCTACACCATACTGAATGCTCCCCCTATTTTGTGCCACCAAAAAAATGCTGAGTCAGACCCTTTCTCACTGTCCAGGACATTAATAAAGACATAAAACAGTATATATCAAGCTTACTTAGAAAAATCACCACAAGATTCATCTCCACAATGTCTGTGGGCAAGATTTGGACATCATTTCCTAAACAAATAATTCTTCTAACAACATTTACTGAATAAACAAGAATGAACAAGAATCTAATCCCTGACTAACAACCGTAGTTAGCTTCTTCATCTAAAGAATAATTCCTACCACTACAAATTCAGAATGGAGAGCAAGTCAGTATCAACAGCACAATAACGCAAGGCACTATAATCAGAAGTTTAGAAGATTTGGGCTTAGAAGTTTCTGCCATGGCTCTAGACATGTTAAAGGCAATAAGGTACATACCTGCCACCCAGCATTGCAACTGAAATACTGCCATATTTAACAATAAACAGAATAAACTGGTAGTATGGGTGTTAAAATCATAAAATGTTCAAAAATTATTACTCACAGAAATTGGCATACTTCACACACTCTTGTATAAGGAAAGTAAGGAAGGAGGGAAATCCCATTGAAACCATTTAGGTTTGGTATTGATGTCCATGAGATCAGTATTGGTTTGGAGTATCTTGAGTTCCTTTTGCACACTGCATAACAAGTCAGAAGTAGAGGTGGCTCTTGGAAAAAAGTCAGATATATCAGATCTGAGAGTTTATACTTAACAGACCCAACTGTCCGATCCCCCCCAGCTACCACCATACTCTGAGATGAGGACAACATTCTCTTTTATATGTTATTTCTGACATGCTTTCCATAAGAACTTGTTTCAGGAGAGGCTTTGACAGAGTTGACGGAGATTATCCATCAGTTTCATTCAGCCACTTGCTTTTCAAACCTTGCATGAAGTTTAATTTCCTTTACTGAGTCAAGAAATAAATCAGAAAACAGAAATTTTGGGACCTAACAAGGTGCTCTTTTCAGATATTGAAATTTTGTGGAAGAAAGTAAGGTATATAATGTTTGAAGAGCTGCAGAATTGATTAAAGAATTGATTAAACAGGTCAATAAGAACTACCCTTGACTACAAAAGTGCCTGCAGTCTACTTATCTTTTGTGTTTAGATGAAAAGGGCTTTTTGTTTGTTAGAAAAAGAGCTACATTCAGCAAAAATAAATGCCACAATTATTTTATGATCAACAAATTAATAGCAATTCTCCTTGAACACTGTGCATGTCTCAAATAATAATCCTGAATGGACACAACGATGTGCTAAATTCTCCATTACTCAAGAATTGTGTGATGAAAAGCTACATCAAACAATTTAAATATCTCCAGGTTCATATTTGAAAAGTTAATACTGAAAAAAAAAAAGAAAGAAAAAAGAAAACACTGAATATTTATTCAGCCTCTCTAGCTTACTCAGAACCTAAAATCGAGATTTTTTCTGAAAGACCTGTTTCCTTTCTCAAGTGCATGCTTCACTTTTTTTTATCCCTTTTCCTTTTTTCTCTTCTAAGAATAGGTTGAAAGAAGTCATTTTAATTGAGTCAAAGATGGTTGGCACAATCAAAAAATATTTGATTTTAAAATACAGGGCATTCCTAAGGTTGACTATAGTATAACTGTAGAAAAATCAGTGAAACAGATATAATTCCACATAATGATAGAATCACAGAATCATAGAATCATAGGATCATAGGGTTGGAAGGGACCTTTGAAGATCATCTAGTCCAACCCCCCTGCCAGAGCAGGGTCACCTACAGCAGGTTGCACAGGAATGCGTCCACACAGGTTTTGAATGTCTCCAGAGACGGAGACTCTACCACCTCTCTGGGCAGCCTGTTCCAGTGCTCTGCCACCCTCAAAGTAAAGAAGCTCCTCCTCATGTTTAGATGGAACTTCCTATGTTCAAGTTTGTGCCCATCACCTCTTGTCCTGTCCCCGGGCACCACTGAAAAGAGCCTGGCCCCATCCTCCTGACACCCACCCTTTAAGCATTTATAAGTGTTGATAAGGTCCCCCCTCAGCCGTCTTTTTTCCAGACTAAAAAGACCCAAGTCCCTCAGCCTTTCTTCATAAGAGATGTGTTCCAGTCCCCTAATCATCTTGGTAGCTCTCTGCTGCACCCTCTCCAGTAGTTCCCTGTCCTTCTTGAACAGGGGAGCCCAGAACTGGACACAGGTGCAGCCTCACCAGGGCAGAGCAGAGGGGGAGGATGACCTCCCTCGACCTGCTGGCCACACTCTTCTTGATGCACCCCAGGATGCCATTGGCCTTCTTGGCCACAAAGGCACATTGCTGGCTCACAGTCATCCTGTTGTCCACCAGGGCTCCCAGGTCTCTTTCCACTGAGCTGCTCTCCAGCAGATCAGCCCCCAACCTGTGCTGGTGCATGGGGTTATTCCTCCCCAGGTGCAGCACCCTACACTTGCCCTTCTTGAATTTCATAAGGTTCCTCTCTGCCCAACTCTCTGCCCGTCCAGGTCTCTCTGTATGGCGGAACAGCCTTCTGGTGTGTCAGCCACCCCCGCCCCAGCTTTGTGTCATCAGCAAACTTGCTGAGGGTGCACTCTATCCCCTCATCCAGGCCATTGATGAATAGATTGAAGAGGACTGGACCCAGTGCTGACCCCTGGGGAACACCACTCATCAGTGACCTCCAACTAGACTCTGTGCCCCTAATCACGACCCTCTGAGCTCTGTCTTTCAACCAGTTATCTATCCACCTTACTGTCCATTCATCTAACCCACACTTCCTAAGCTTCCCTATGAGGATGCTGTGGGAGACCATGTCGAACACCTTGCTTAAGTCAAGGCAGACCACATCTACCGCCCTCCCCTCATCTATCCATCCAGTCATGCCATCATAGATGGCTATCAATCAGATTAGTCAGACATGATTTCCCCTTGGTCAATCCATGTTGACTACTTCTGATAGCTTTCTTTTCCTCCACATGCCTTGAGATGACGCCCAGAACAACCTGTTCCATCATCTTTCCAGGGATGGAGGTGAGGCTGACTGGCCTATAGTTCCCCGGCTCCTCCTTCTTGCCTTTTTTGAAGACTGGAGTGACATTGGCTTTCCTCCAGTCCTCAGGCACCTCGTGTTCTCCAAGACCTTTCAAAGATGATGGAGAGCGGCCCAGCAATGACTTCTGCCAGCTCCCTCAGCACTCACAGGTGCATCCCATCGGGTCCCATGGACTTGTGAATCTCTAACTGATCTAATTGATCCCTCACTCGATCCTCCTCAATCCAAGGGAAGTCGTCTTCTTTCCCCGTTACTTCCCCCAATGCCTGGGACTCCTGAGGGTTGGGCCAAGCAGTAAAGACCGAAGCAAAGAAGGCATTCAGTAACTCCTCCTTCTCCGCATCCTCTGTCACCATGGCTCCTGTCTCATTCAACAGTGGGCCCACAACTTCTCTGGTCTTCCTTTTGCTTCCAATACACTTGTAGAAGCCCTTCCTATTGAGCTTGACATCCCTAGCCAGGTTTAATTCCAAGGCGGCCTTGGCTTTCCTTGTTTCATCCCTGCACGCTCTGGCAGCGTTCTTGTAATCCTCCCAAAGAAGACCTCTTAGAAAGTAAAGGAAGATGGGAGAAAAAGAAAGTTTTGGAAAACATATGCCTTAAGAAAAAGAGGAAAAAAAAAAAAAAGCCAATCCTCCATGTACTGTTTGCTTGCTCACTATTTTGTAATTATTTTTTTCATAACTTTTTAGCTCTCCCATGCAGGCCATACTATTAGCATTGATATACTTAATTTTGCACGCATAATAATGTCCTATTTTTGAGTCTACCCAGCTGTCTAAAGCATGCTGTGTAGCTGGGAACTCCCCCTTATTTGTTGTTCCAAAGATTATTCAAAAGAATCGCAAAGCTTCTGCCAAGAGAACTATATTTACAAGGGAACAGCATAGTGCAGGTGGTAGCAATACTTTGATCTTTAATTAATGACTCAGCAAGGCTATAACTTCAAGATCCTATCTTGCCCCATCTAATGAAAATGTCCTCTTACAGGCTTGATACATACTTTGATAACCAAGGATGTGCCTTAGAAAGGGAAGATACAAGAGACAGTAAAAACACTCAATGAAAGATAACAAAACTGTAATTAAACAGTAATTACATGCAAACAAAGGTTTGAATAGCAAATTTATTTCTAAAAACATAAAGATTATCTGACATGAATAGTATAATTAAGAATGAAGACACTAAAACACCAACATCACTACAGATTAAAAACTGAAATATATATCATTCTGTTTCGCAGGAGTGCTTTTATATCAGATAGAAATTCTAAAGTCTCAGTTTCAGTAGGTCTGTCTCATCTTTCCATGATCACATGCAAAAGATGCTGAACATGTCTCTGATGCAACTTTTTGGTTTGTTTTGTTTTTGTAAATTGACCATAATAGCAGCACTAGCTTTTCAACTGTGGCATTTCCCAGATTCAAAATTAGTTTTCGTCTAATAGGAACATTCAGAAACAAGTTTCTTGATGAATGAGATATGTGGCAACCAAAACAGTCTTCCAAGATTAGGAAGGCACAATCTTTTCAAGAGAAATAAATCACTCGGCCACTGAGTAGATGCATCTGCTGTTATCTAACCAAAGAGCAACGGGAAAAGTTAACATAAGGCTTGTGGACTTCTTGAGCAGGGAGGAACCAGGTGGTATTGTGTATGAAGAAACTTCAGAAATTGCGGGAACGGGTTTGTCTGCTTCAACTAAGACATGCTTACCTTAAAACTCAGAATTGTCCTGTTGAGGCTGCTGGAGAAGAGGGCCATGGCATTTAAACCATGTAGCCTGACACACTGACATGTCTCAGTTATCAGCCGAGACCCCCTGAACAAGGAGCTTCACTAATCTGAAGAGAGACTGTCTTTCACCCTCACTATTTAGGCATCTAATTCTGGCCACCTTTATTCTGCTAGTACAATACCTCCCTAAGCAGCAAAGGATAGGAGGACAACTTAACAAAACACACATTCCCAATAGAATTTCTGGCCCATGAACAGAAGGATTGCCAGAATAACAGTTAATAGCTACTGTTAGTGACCTTATTACACTACAAAAACTAGCATATCCTCATGATTGTCTCACAGAACCAACCAAAAACTTGGACTCGTTTGTGATAACATATCCAAATAACAAGCAATATTAATATAGCTTTAATGAAGACATGATATGTCAAGCTGATAAAGCTTGAGCTGAAGTCATTATAGACACGGAAGTAAAACAAGTTCTTGCATTTTGGTTCAAGCCATTTTCTCTTCATTTTTTTTTGTCAAATTAGTTCTGCCTTGCTGGTGGTTTTGCATTGCTGTCAAGCCAGTTTTCATACAATATGTTATTGTACTTTTCAGTATGTAAAGTGACTTAACAGTACCAATATCTGGCAAAATATATAGCGTGAAAACAGGGGTTTAACCATCTTATTGATTGAAAGCAAATTCAATATTAAATCATTTATCATTCTCGGGAGACAATGGGTATTGTGGCCAATAGGTCACTGCATATAACTCAAGAAACTTTGGTTCAGTTCCAAGCTCAGTGAAAAGCCTAACCACAAGTCCTTGTGCTATGCTCTTTTAAATACAATTTAGTGTCCTCAGAGGTACTATTAGCACAATAAAGTAACTGCTTGTGAGATGCTTAAATGCTGTAGTTAGTTACCAAAATGTTTGGATAGCAGGGGTTATACAAAACATTGATACACAACAGCATTTTTCAAAGAAATCTAGCATTGAAACAGCTGCAGGTTTGTTCTCCTGTTTTTCTACATTTTTTCATCACACTGTTTCATTGTAACTGATTCAAAAGAGTCCCATTAGTCTATCCTAATTAGTTAATAAAAATAAGCATACTGCTGTGGTGACAAAACAAGAACCATACATGATAACAAGTTTTACAAAACTCTTACAAAAATCAAAATAGAAGAGGAAAAACTTTGTTGCCTAATTCTGGGAATGAATACTAATGTAAATATAAATATATTGCAAAGACCTGAAGATTCAAAGTCCTATGAATTCAAATCATCTTGAATGAAGTCACCGCCTTGCACGGACGCAGGACCATAATCTGCTCTATTGAGCAATTATTTGTTTCGTATTTTTATTCCATATACTACATCTTACCTTGCATTGATGGCTTAGAAAAACTTTCATGCAGTTTGTACATAAACTATGTGTAACAACTAGGAAAATGGCCACATTTCATAAACTCTCCTGAAATCCCTCTTAATAAAAAAGAAAACATAAGCAGCTTCCCTACAAACTGAAAACCGCAACTTGTAGGCTGACATGTACTTCATTCCCTCTCCCCACAATGGCTTTAGTATAGCATACGTACATGCATAGACAGAAAACTGAATCTTGCTTCTCTGCAAAAAAAACCCCCATGTTTAGTTTAAGTAAAGACCACAAGTCCAGGATTAAGAAGCTTATTCATAACTCGGAAGACGTCTGTATTACTACCATGGTTAATTTACTGCAGTTGCTGAAGGACGGTCCTACCTAAAGCCTCTACCCAAGTGGCCTGCATGATGCAAGAACAGTGCAGGGCAAGATCGATGACACTTCCTCCTACCCCGAAGTTGAAACATCTCATCTCAAAGAAGTTGGGTTATATTAGTGATCTATCTGCCACAATGGGTTATCAAATGGCAAGTTCAGCATTCATTATCAGGCAGGTTTTGTTTTCTCCAGGAAAACAAATCTTGAGGCTATCAGTTAAATTTAGGACACTCCACTTCTGCAACTAAACCCATCAGATGATCAAACACAATGCCTAGGAGACTAGCTCATGCAAAGGAACATTTAACTAATCTTTCAGAAACCTGATGGTTTGCCTGCATTTTATTTTCTCACCAAAGACTCAACCCTTCTTCAGAGAAACTCATTACCTGCTGTTCGAAAACATCCTTCATGTATGCAACACAGCTATTTATTTGCTTTTTTTTCTCTATGCTTGCAGTTCTTAATGTAATAAGAAACTGTGACTGGTGGTTCAAGATATTACTTTGTATGGATAGTTAAATAAGAAGGACGTTACTGTTCTTTTGAGGAACAGCATCAATAATGGAAGAAAAAGCAATGGACAAATTACATTATTTGTATAAAGGTATGGGTCATGGACATTCCTCAGTACACTGGGCAACTCATTACATACAGTCAGCTAGCAAATGAAACATAAAAGTAACAAAATCAAGTAGCAGCATCAGATACTGCAACCAAAAGTAACAAAAAATATTTTAAAAACTAATGATTCCCAGATCTTCTTTCCAGAAATTTTTTGAACAATTGAAATACATAAAACTGCAGTAACTTGGAAAAAAAAATTAAAATCTGAACAGTTCAATAGGGGAAGAAAAAGTAATTCTGTTTGAGAATTAAAAAAAAAAATCCTTATTTTCGACATTATTTTATGTTCAGCTGCAAGGAAAATCCCTCTCCTTTTCCAGTAAATACTCTTTTTGACAAAAGCTATAAACCAGATGCCATTCACACCTACAAATATTCAACAAACTGATATCAAAACTACATCTACACACAATGGCAGTAAAACTGCCTCTCTATTGCAAAAAACCCAAACAAGAAAGCAGAAAAGACCACTTCTCTCTTTATCTCTCCCCTCCCCCCGCCTTTCCTTCCAAGCTGTACTATTAATGAGTGGTGGAATAACAAGTAGTACGATCTACCAACACACAAATATATATTGTGTTGGTATATTTTAACTTCCTTCCTTTTATGAATCGTGTCAAAAATCCACTTTTAATCAATATTTTTCATATTCTCTTTTCACACAATGAATACATGAATATGATGATAAATTTAGAGAGAAATAATAGTTTTGAAAAGCATTTTGATAAGCAATTCACATCAATGCTGATAACGATAACTAAATTAAACATTGTTAAGTAATGAGCCTCCAATTACTGAGGGTCCAATGGAGCTTAGAAAATCTTACGGATATTCCTTTAATGCATGTGAAAAAGTGAAAGAGAAAGAAGAGGAGAGGAGAGGAGAGGAGAGGAGAGGAGAGGAGAGGAGAGGAGAGGAGAGGAGAGGAGAGGAGAGGAGAGGAGAGGAGAGGAGAGGAGAGGAGAGGAGAGGAGAGGAGAGGAGAGGAGAGGAGAGAAAAAAAATAAGACAGACTGCAGAGGTATTCCTTGAGAGTTGAGAATCTTTTCTACTCCTTCGCACTCAAGGAAATAAATTTTAAGATCAATTCTATCTTGAGAAGTGGCTAATAATTTATGTGTTCATGATTACATACTGTCTGCCTTTGACACAAGGTACTAAGCTTTGATATACGATCAGGATTAACTTTTATCTGTGCTGTCCAATCTAAAAGCCTGGAGCAAACAGTTTACTTAGTCCTACCTGGGTTTACTCATAGAGAATGCAGCTTGATTCGACCTGTATTAGAGCCTGGCCACTAAAAGGTTTGTAGTATAGATGCAGTTTGAGAACTCGGAATGAAACAAGGAGCAAAACCAACCCTACATTCCTCTCCCAGGGATAAACATGAAGGAACATTAGGGATGCTTTTCCTTCAGCTTTACCTAATTGCATCAATCTTTGGAGAAGAATAGATAAGAGTAATGTTAATGTGCCAAGGATACACTTTGTGTATCTCTACAATTAAGATGAAGTTAACCAAACTAGAAATTCAGAAAAGAAAAATTAATCTGTTGCTCTACATAGATATTTTCTAAAATTATTTTCCAAGTGTTCTATTTTCTAGTTCTCCAGAGTAAATGTTATGTTTAGATTTCAATTACTTTATCAAAAGTGTTTTTCCCACCTTCTGCACTCAGCTCATGCAGCATACATGAAACTTATTCTACAGCTGAATTCCTTTACTGTTGAATATGGAAGGTGTATGGCATAAAGACAGCAAGAATTCCTTTAAAGCTACTGCTGCTTTTATTATGCCAGTGGTAGACAATAATTAGGTTGTTCATGTATTTTACATTTCTTTTCACATATGAGCACTAATATAACTTACCACTCCTTGGATTGATTTTGCTGCAACCATATAGTTTAACACATTATGCCAAAGGTAAAGACTTTCCCTCATCAAAGTCTGAGAAGATGCACATACGCATTTTGTATGCAGGTGGGAAAAAAAACAACAATAAAATAAATAAAAACCTCAAACCACCATATCATGCAACAGCCACAAACAGGAAGATGGCTGGAGGCAAGGAAGTTAAATCCCGGCCCTGGATGCCTATCAATCAGCTCTGTACTTGCTTCTTATCCTCAACGGAGTGCAGCACAGCAGAACACGAGACATATCTAGAAAAATAGCAATGAATGTCCAGCCAGTAATTCAAAATAAAGAGGTGCCATTTAAGACGTGCAACAGAGAAAAACATAGCATAGTTTATGCAGTCCTGAAAGAATGGTTTAATCTAATGAAACAAGTCTATTTTTATTGCATTTGTTTTCTATGGTATTTCTATCACCTTTATTTTCTTAATATTTAAATGAAGTTCATTGAAAGCTTCAGCAATGTACTTTTTGTGTGCACCTAAAATTGGCAAATGAGTGGTTCTATATGCATTGTCACATCTGTCTAGAAATGAGTTAGCTTTACCACTGTTCAAACTTCTCAATTTGACTCGTCCTATAAGGTTCAAAATATCATATTCCCATGTAATTTCTACTTTTTTCTTTAGCTCTCCAACAGCTAAGCAAGACATTGTAAACAAAGAGGAAGCTTGTGGGCAACTTGAGAATTGAACACAGACCCTCAAAGACATTTAAAAGGATTCACTTAAACGTCAACAAGTATTTCCATGTGACCAAGCTGGAGAAGCTGTAGCTGGCTCATTTGGGGCAGGGGGGATACAAGGACTATCACTTCCTAATAATTTTATTCCACTCAAGAAGGTAAAAAATTCACAACAATTCACACACATGCACAAAAAACCCCTTGCTTGTCTTACTATCTTATTACGCCCCACACACACATAAGCAGGAAGAACAAAATGTAAAAGGTAACTAGATTTTGTTGACTGTGTAACTGCAAAATGACTATTTTGTATGTCCATATGGTATCGCTTCTTCTAAATAGTGGATGGCAAGACCAGCAGAACATGCTACAGGCCACACAGCCACAACCACTGCTATGCGGCTATCTCTGTGTAATCTGAGGTTCTCTGCATGGTACAAAAGAGTATTTATTATCAGACTTGACTAGAAGTCAGGCTGCTAGGACTCTGACTTAAAATTAGTCAGTTATCTTGAGATGTCTCCCAGAGGCCCATCATTTCTGCATGTCCAGACTGCTGCTGGTTGTCCAAGCTAGCAAGCAAGCGACGCGGTTGCCCAGTGCTATTTCAAAGATAGGTCAATGGGCAGAAAGCCACCTTTGGAGCACACGTTCTGGCATCCTGATGTTATTCCTAAGAGTCCTCTTAGGAGCAACTGCTGCACATCAGGCATAAGAATTGAGGAACAAGAAATACACACTGTACTAGTATTAGTTTCCATAGCAACACTAGTGAAACATTGCACTTTTCCAGTTTTGAAAAAACATTTCCAGTTTCCTCCCAATCTGACGGTGCCATTAGAAATGACAAAACATTTTCTCAGTATCAGTTTGTTTTGTACAAACATTTCTTTATAATCATAAGCAGATAGTGTGGAGACTGTCCTATTTGACAAGGTTACTCTGGTGCTGAGTCTCAAGAGACAAAAAAGAAAACAGTTTGAAAATGCAATGACATACAGGCAAGACAAAAAGTACTGTCATTCACTGGCCCTGCAGCAGGTCTAAAGGGACCATCATAGCATTCTTCCATTGTACTAAATTCATCCATTTGAAGTTTAAGAAAATAATGAATAAGTGAAACTACACACAGAATTTGTGTACTTCTGCAGATGAGGCTTGAACAGTAATTGTTTTAAATACACAGGTTTATGCTTGAAGTCTCAATAATACTGATGAAAACCAAGAAATCTTCCTTAATTTTTCAAGAACCATTTTGGGAAAATGTCTGAAGCACACAGTCATCCCACCACTGAAAAACACCTGAAGGCCAGCTGATATTTCAGCATACCTGGTAGTATTTTGGGATCTTGTAAGCCCCAAGCAGGCCTAGCTCACATTGCGTGCAAAGGTATTTGTTAAAGCAGCGTTAGAAGATACTTGGTGGAGACTCCTGGATGTGATTACTATTTGAAGCCCTGAAGAAAGCTTGATCTTTTAGGTCAAGGAAAGGATTTAGCTTATACGCATCCATGAAAAGGCACTCAAATATGCATTTGTTTCTTAGAGGCTATTCTGGCAGTCTTCTTGAAAAAAGGACACCTACTTCCTCAGGAAAGCTCTCCATTGTTTTTTTACTGGTGTCAGTCACAAGCATATCCAAGATCTCTGCAGAAAAAAAAAAAGGAAAAAGAAAAAATAAGTTTTTTTAAAGTTTTTGAAAGCAGGATGCATAACCAGAACATTATCCTAGTTAACGCAGATGCATCTGGATACTCCTTTCTTTATTGCAATAGCGAGATTCATTCTGGGAATGACTCTTCTATCCTCTCCTCCCTGCCCTCCCAAATACTTCCTGCCATATAGTGACTCTTATTAAGATGAAACGAGTACTATTCTCTTCTTTCCCCTGACCCAGACTGAGAGAGTCAAATGAGACAGATGACTCTCTGTCAGGAAGTCCCATTCAAATGTAAGTCAAGCCTAGAAAAAGAGAAGAATTCTCAAGTTTTGCTACTGAAACTCCAAATACATAAATGGATACTTTAAGACATGACAATCAAATTGGAAAAAAATATATTCATTCTGTTTCCACTGCTTAATACAACAGGAGACTTGCAAGTAGCAAAAGATACACTGCTGCATTCAACATTCATAACAGGCAACAAAACAAAGAAAACGCATCCTATGTACCTAGTTACCCTGAGTAGCTAGGATATCTCCTACTACCTAAAATAATTGCCACACTTATATATACCAGCTAATGTGGTCATTCTCAGACTGTTCCAGACTGAATCTGAAATCAAGTGCCCCAGTGCAGTAGTAAACAATTCCTTAAAGCCCTGGTGTCACTTTCTATAATACCTGTATATTAAATTGAATGCAGGCCACATTGTGCGGTTTATACAGACTTGAGTCCACAACCAAAAGTGTCATGACCATACACATACATGAATCATTATGGGACTGTCCAAGTCAAAGCTGAGGCTTTTTCTTCCTTCACATCTGTCATGTGACAGTGAAGCCTTCAGAAATTTCTCTGAACAAACTGTGGTAGTCTTTCACCTCCCCTTCCTGATAAGTGGTCAGGATACATTTTTAAATAAATAAAAAGGTTCTTTGAACATATTTCAGTGACTGTTGTGATGAGAATACTCCCATATTCTGATCTCAGAGGATTCTTCCTTGGTCTTCTCTAAGAAGAATTTTGCATTCTTGATGACCAGAAAAGAAGGCACAAGGAATTGTGAAGTTTGCATTAATGAATTATGTATACAAACAAACTCCACGAAAATGAATTATTAAGGATTACAAGAACTGGAAAGAGTTGTCAGTAATATAACAGCCACTCTTCTGTTCTTCAACTCACTGTAATTTTGGATAATGAGACAATGACTGATCCTACAATTGTAAAAAATAAAAAAAAAACACAAAGCCCACACAACTGCACAAACGATGTGTCGAGTAATTCTTATCTTTTATTTGATTTTAGATTAAATTATACCCGACTTTAAGAGAAACACTTTTCAAGGAACAAAAAGAAAGACACAAGCTAGATATTGTTCCACATACCATATGGAATAACATAATGCTAGCATAAAAATAAAATTAAAGATACTGTCTTTTGAAGTCAAATGGACACTGATAACAAGTGGATATTTATTCATACTTTGACAACTAGATATTGTGTATTGTATCAACTAGATAATCTTGAGCAGAATGGATGTAAAAAGTAGGCTTAACAGCTTACAGTAATTTCCACTTGGTTGAAGAAAGGTTAGATTAATTGGGTCCCTCCTCTGATTTCTGCATATTTGAATCACACCTTTTAAGAAGATGGCATAAACAAGAAGAAAAGCATTTATCCAGTGTTGAAACCTCACTCCAACCCTTGGAATTTAAAGCTCTGACAAACTTGTTTTGTGTTCCTTTACATTTAGGTCCATCTATATTTCCATCACGTCAGAAATCCTGAAGTCAGCAATTCAATAGGGTTATCGAAAGTTTGTTATTTTCCTCAGTCTGAGATGTGTCACAATGGCTTTTTTAGTAATACATGTTAAACTGCAAAAAAGTGTATACATTTACATGTACCAAAGATTCAAAAGATAAGATGTTTATCATTCTGAATATTTTATTCCATTAGATAATCTTAAAGTCTCTTTAGTTGTATGTTTCCAGGTCTTCAATTCCTAAACTGATTTTAAGCTGCCACTTGCAGGACCACTTAACACTTTAAAATCATGCCGCAAAGATCCGAATACACCTCTTAGCACCCTCCCTTTGAATAATGCCATGCAATGTGCCACAAAGAAGGGCTCCACTTGAAGTAGCAGATCTTTACTTCTGATTGTTACATATGTATGACAATGGCATAACCATATTCTTTTAACAAAGATGAGGTATTGGATTAATTCCCTTTTCCACACAAAGGCACAGGCAGTCCTTTTTTTAGTATGTGGGTTTTATCATTCCTGTGCTTCAGTAAGCAGCATCCATCTCTTAGTCTTGACTTCAAGCAGAGATTGCTCAAGCAAGTGTTTTAGAGTGGTAAAAAACTCTGAAATAGAGGGTTCCATACCTGCCTGTTTCAATCTGTCCTCATATAACCTCCTACCATGTAAACCTTCTTTGCAAACACAGACAAAATGTGACATAGACATCCCCATCTTAAAAAGCAGAAAGTTTTGAAGACACGGAAGGATTCAGATTAAGGAATTGCTGATGCTGCTTTACACCATTGTCTGTCCAGCACCCCTGTGTTTCTGTTTGCTCTCACAGAACAGATCACTTGAGCAAGGGAAAGGAATGACATTTTTTAAAAAATGGACCAGAATCATACCTGTTGGAACTTTGTGGGGAACTACCTATAAAAACTGATTGCTCACCAGAGTGAATTTATTCAGGTTGGATTTTGGAATAGGAAAGATTAAGAACCTGCACAGTTTATTACTTCACTAGAAAACTCCATAGGACACTTAGAGCTGAAAGACCAATCCCACTGCTTCTGTTCATGCAACAGTTGAACAGTGTTACTCCTTTTGCACAAAAAGCGTTTTTTTTGCGTGGGTACTAGGAAGCAAACAAGCCATTAGCGTGAATCTGGATTGTCAGGGTGAACTATGAAGAAACCACTCTCCTAATTTTCATAGGAAAAATCGATGAAAAACAGAAAATTGAAATTAGGCTATACATAATTATCTATGAACTGGTTGGTGGAGAAACTTTTCCCAAAAATGTGTCATTTCATTTGGGATTTCATGGTACTTGGGCAATAAAGCCCATTGGAAGGACTGCAAACCTCTCATTCTCTAATTAGTCAATTTTACAGTTACTATTTAAAAGATTGTTTTCAGAAGCCAGTCAGCAGTTACTAACAATAGTTACATAGTAAGTTATGACAGGAACTTGCTCTTTTTAGGGGATTTCAGTTCTGTTTTTAAGTGTAAAGACTCTCAGACATAAGATGAAACTACACAAGAATTTTGAGACAAAAAAAGGTTACACATACAAATATTTAAAGCAACAAGAGGATGATATTTTAGAACACAGAACAGGGAGATCAAATGATCTCTCTATGGCCACATAGGTGAAGTGAAGAAGAGCCAACAGTTTTTTCTGCCATCCTTGAATCCCAGGCTGACGGAGACTTGTTAGTCTCTGCCCGAGAGTCAGTTTTAGCATTATTTGCATCTTACCAAATTCTCATCTGTCCAATACTCTAAAGGCTATAATTAGACTGGCAGCACCAGCTGCAAACAATTCATAGCAAAGTCTTACATATCCTTTTGCCCAGCCTCAAAACAACTTTGTGTGGTCATAGTGTCTGAGTGGCAGTGAGTATGACAGAGATTTAAATTGTCTCAGAGCAACTAAGTTTGTTTTTTTTTTAGACTTGTTTAAAAAAAATATTATATTTTGCAGATTTTAAGCAAGACTGAGCTCACACAGTTATCCCGAATAAATAGCAGAGCCTTCACCACCGTTTACAGGTACACTGCAAAATGCCTTTGACAAGACACAAGCACAAAGTCTGAAATAATAAGAAAGGCCAATACAGGAGTACCTTACAAGCGCAAAGTCTGAAATAATATAGAAGGGGAAACAGTGTAACTGAAGTGCATTAAAATGTACAGCTCAACCCTTTTAACAGTCATATCCCGTGCTGTATTGCTGCTCCACAGACACCTAGGCAAGAAGGGGGAAGAGAAGATAACAGCAAGATGGAAATGCAAATAATCAGCATCATTAATGTCATCTCTAGAAAAATCAGGTGAAATTCACTGAACCCTCAGTCTAAAATAGCAAGGTCCATGACGACGATTCATGCCGTGTCAAAAGAAACTACATAAATCTTGAAGGTAGTTTAGCTGTGCGAAAATAGGCCTGACAAGGCCCCACTGGGAAGTGCTTCCCAAGTGGGAATCCCAAGTCCTGCTAACACCTGTGAAAAGAAGCATGTCTCTCAGGTATATGCTTCCTATTTTCTTTATTTTTTCAAAAAAACAATTAACTGCACCAATGTAAGTGTGACACATTATTTGCCAAGAATGGCACCAAAGTAATTAAAATACACCAAAAATAAGCATATTAATTAAAACTGCATATAGAATTCACAAACATAATAAACAAGAAATAAATCTTGCCATTCTTTGCTCTGGAGTAAGTGAACACAGGAAATCCACTCCCAGCTGTCTCATGTACCAACACAGCAGTTCTCACTCATCTTTGGGTTGGAAACTCTAGTCCAGGTCTATAAATACTGATGCTCAGCATGTTCTTTGTAAAAGTCTAACTCTTAGAATTTCCTTTCCTCACAGGTCTGAATAATACTAGAAGTTGCGATGCACTTATTAGTCAAGAAGTTATTATGTAATTAGAGTGCATATTTCCTTATTTTGTTTTCATGGACTGTCTGCTTTTACCATCTAAAGTTATACTGTTTATATTTTTCATGGGAAAGTTTACTATGTTTATTATAATAGTCACAAAAGTGTCTCATTTCTTAGTAAACCAGAAAGAGCAATCTGTCAAGCAAAGAAACTGAGTTGTAGTGCTCATTTTAATAAATCAATATGCATACTGGTTTATTAGTATGCATACACAAAACCCCACAATTTTTATGCATCCTCAAAACACAGGAATACATTGTTCAATAATGACAAAGAGATATTTCCTGCAAAAACCTTTTATGTTTGCCAAGAACCAGAAGTCACACTGGGAATTTACAAACAAAAAGCAGAGGCGTAGTGTTCGACTTATTTTCTTATTATACCTGCTGTTAAGGTATATTAATGCTAACCATTTCATGAAAAAGACACTTGGTTCTAATTTCTTAAGAGGGAAAAAATGCCTCAAAGCTGGATTCTTGTGTGATCATCAAATTAACTAGTAAGATTATTATTTTGCTATTTATAAAGAATGTGCAATAAAGCAGAGATTTGCAGACTGTTAAATTGCCTAGAACTTTCATTAGGGAAACAAGTCAGAGGAAAAATTAAATTAAGCTTTTCCAGAAAAAAAATACAGCTGTGGTAAATATGCTTATAAACAGACCATTGGAAAATTGTTTTCAAAGTTAATTTGAAAAAAGGTTTAGCACTTTCGTTTCCAATACACATAAAAACGAAATACAATGTAAAGGCATAAAGAGTTCTAAATCACACTGCACTGTGATTTTGGTTTACGTGGTTCTCCACTATGAGAAGAAAAATCAATCAAAAAGGTCTCAAAGTACAGCCAAGGAGATGCTTCTCAACCACCGGTGGCTGAAAGTTATGGGAAAGTGAATGCTCTCCAGACAGGACCCCTTAGCTTATTCTTTTCTGCTGAACTCTCCAGGCTGCCCAGTTCCACAGGGGATTCTGGTCTATTCAGGGAGTGGGGAAAATAAATCTTTTGCAGAGATCCTGTGCCATTTCACCTGCTCTGGATTAAAGTAAAAGATCAGGAGCTACTCAACTGCATCCGAGTTTCTTACTCTTCAGAAAAGAAGTTATGAGAATGCTTTCAAAAGCACAAGATATCCATACTAACAGACTCATCTCAAGACAAAACTGTTAACTCAGGTCTGGAATTTCAAAGCTGATTTTGTGGTTGTCAAAGAATAAGACAACCCATAATTTTACTAACTTTGCACACAGTTTACTGCCTAACCAGAGACATACAAATTCTTACATGTTTTTATAGCTATTGTCTACCATTTCCATTCTGATGTGAATCAGATTGAGACATCACCAGACTGAGACATCAATGCACAGCTCTTTTGCTTTATTTGATAGATTTAATGACCTCCATCCACAAACGAACCCAGAACTAGACAGAACCAACAGAAAGCATCATAACACACATTCATTTCTCTGTTCTTCAAAAATTATTTATCTTGAGTTTATTGCCCTCTTCTCCCAAAAGCACACAGCATGTAATTAATCAAAGTTCAATACACAGAAGAACTTCAGGATGGATCTTGCAGTGTATTTCCCCAGCTCAAACCCTAGCATGTACAAACTAGCTAGCATGTACAAACAACTCCAAGGGCTATTTTATTTCCTGGTAACTTTTTCTAATAAAGTTTATATTTGAAAACACAAGTTACCAAAGAATTGTGGACTGATGTACGCTTGAAGGGAACATTTTGTCAGTTAACAGTAACTTGGGACCTGCTGTCACTATCAATTCACAACTGACTTTGTCAAGAGTTATCAACTATGGGTGAGGTTGTGTTCTCCAATTACAACCGTCAAATACAGATTGACCAGTGAGAAAATACTCCAGCACTAAGTGCACAGTTTATCCAAAATTACCATAACACAAAGATATCATATGCTGATGACCACCTATGAAAAAAGAGTTGTATGTTGGTTTATACACCTACTCTGCTAAAGAAACCCGGGCTTCAGTTTACAGCTTTGTATACAATTATTTCTTCTGCAGAGTTTATTCTTAATTATTTTCATCTGCATTTAAGGAGTAGATAAACTAAAAACAAAGTGAATAAATAAATATATTCTCCTGTATCACCATGATTAATTGTATATAACCTGGAGCATGAGATATAATCTTTATCAAGTGACATAAGCTTTCTGAAAAATCTCACACTTCTGCATAGCATCTCTCAGTCTGAGATGAGACCTTTTTTAAGCTTCCTCCAGGACTTCTGCATTAGTGTAAATGGCCATAAATAGAGAGTTTTTTCCTGAAGTGGACATTTTTTAATTTAAAGAAAAATCTTTTTGAGAGATGTCCCTATTGTTTCACACTCTTTAAAAATAGACAGTTGCTTTAAAGAGGAATCATAATCAAAACTAGCCACTGACAGCTGTCAGGTGGATTGCATTAGACTGAGGGATATTATCACCAAAGGTCCAAAACTTATTAAAAATGCAGCACTGTCAAGGAAGAGTAATACACTCAAAATTCTCGACCCCTCTTCCAAAGTCAGCAGAGCAACACTGATTATTAGTACTCCTGCCCATTAAGTTCAATTGCAATGCTTATGGAAGACAGTGAACAAAGAAAAAAGGCATTTGCAAGGGAGAAACAAAAAAAAAATCTTCCATTCTTCTTACTTTTATGGGACAAAGAGAATCAATCTCGAAACATGTATCAGCACGAAGGAATCGTTACCCATGTTACCATTACACAATACCCATGTTGTGGTCAGCCCTCAATGGGAAAAAAAGAATCGCAATATTAACTGCTTTACTATTCACAAGAGCCTTTGAACAAAAATCCCACTACTTGAGCAAGTCAAGCACACCTTTCATGAAGAAAAGAAAATATGTATGATATAAGCATGTTACTGCTCCACTACTACAAATTCACTTAAACAAGAAAATCCTTAGTTGTCCATGGCTGCTTCGTTTATGGGACAGTTACATAGGCTGTAACAGAAAAAAAAGACATAAATCTCCAAACATAAAGAACTTTTCTTTGCCGCGATTTAAAAAAAAGAAAGTGTAAATGTGCATTTCAATATCCTGTATACAGAGTGCTATAAGTACTGACCCAAGGCACAAAGTGCATGAATATGGAAGTTCCTTCCAAATCCCATAGGTATTCACCAAGATTCAAACCTGCAGAGTAGAAGCAAATAGCTATTTTGCTATATTTATAACTCTGTGAGTTATCTCAGTGAGGCTGTAACACCTTTCAAGATCCTCTAATTTGATTCTAGTGCAATCATTGGAAAAGTATCTCCACCCTCCGTGTCAGCATTTGATGGTTTTATACAGAAATAGTCTGACAAACTGGTTTTTTACCTCCACAGGGAGAGGCAGTTTCACGAAACCAAATCTTCTGTCTTCTACTGCCCACCTAAGGACACCACACCTACCATTTTTTTATTTTTCATCTACTTGATAATACTACTCATTTGTTAAAACAATGCAAGAAATTAAACATGCACACATATATTTCATACAAATTCCTTCAGCAGTAGAGCATATGAAAAACTGGATATAATTTTAAAGCAATAAATCCGTTTGCATTTCATCTTAGAATGATTTTTGCAAGCAATGCAAAATCAAAGCTGCATTTCTTTTGCAAGCTTTGTATTAAAAACTGCAGCGCAATGCAAAAATGCAAGGGAAAATATCATCTTTCATCAGTATATGCACCTTCTTTAGGCTTCCTTACATCATCTTGCTTTCCAGATGACAATTTCTGCATTTAACTTTGAATATGCGACGGGAGCAGGTTAGAGTTTAACATGCTTGCAGTACTAGAGGACAAATCTTCCAGATAAAGGAAAGGGACGCCAACCTTTCTGTCAGGCTGCTAAAGTTAACAGTAACTACTATGTACCAAAGATCTTCAGTGTAACACAAATTCACATTTGGAAGCAGAGAAACCATAAGAAGGCATCCAAATGAACAGCCCAAAAGGAAAAGAATAATCACAGCTTTAGAAAACTGTATAAATATTGTACAGTGTGTAAAGTCAAGCTTCATATGCCAGACTGAAAAGAAAAAAAAAAAGAAAAAAAAAAACAAAAACCAAAACCACCACCAAAAACTAGAAAGCAAATCACCACAGAACCAGATTCTTTCCAGTGAGATCACTGACGCCGGTGAAAAGGGAGGGATCCCATGGAAAAGAAATGTTAATCTTCAAATGGCCTTAACAACTGGACCCAGTAGTAAAGAATTTACAGCTACTTACAGCTTATTTGAGAATTCAGAATTCCTCTGAAAACATCAGCAGAGGAAAAGGTCAGCACAATAAAACTGTTTAGAATACAGCAAAAAGAAACCACCCAGCTAAAAGCCCGTTTGGTATCTCCAGATATCCCTAACTTTGTGACCTCCTTCCCCTCACAGAACACTGTAAAGCTGGATTGCCAAGAACAACCTCCTCGAAGCCTAAGAACTGACATTTTGATGTGCATCGAGTTGCGCAAGTGTAGCTGAAGGACGATGTAGATGGCCAAGGAACAACCTGACTGAGGTCAAATGAAAAAAAGGAAGTATGCAGAGGCGGAAGCTGGGACAGACTACCCTGAAGAAATACAGAAACGCTGCCCAAACTTGCAGTGATGGAGTTAGGAAAGCCAAAGCTCAGCTGGAGCTGAATCTCTCCATGAGGTGCAAGGGATGTGAAAGGCAGCAGAAAGGTTTCAGTAAGTCCACTGGTGGCAAAAGGAAGGCAAAAGAAAAAGTGGACCCTGCTCCACATTACCAAGGCTCAATGGGACAGGGGATCTAGTGACATCTAGAGATGTAGAGAAGGCCAAGATACTGCTTGTAGCCTCAGTTTTTATTGATACAGTCTGCTCTTGGACCTCCTAGTGGCAGAGCTTCTGGGATGGAGATATCACACACAGGAGAAAGATCAAGTTCGGAAGCAAGCATACCAGCTGGACAGAAACATGTCCCTGACACCAGCACACCAGATGGGGATGCAGGCAAAGGTGCTGAGGGAGCTGCAAGGCCACTCTCTATCATCTTTGAAAGGTTGTTCTGACCAAGGGAGGCTTGTGGAGACTGAAAAAAGGCACACTTAATTTTAAGATGTTCAAGAGAGTATCCCGAGGACCGCACGGCAGCCAGTCTCCCCACAGTTCCTGTGAAGGTAATGAAGGAAATATCCCTGTATAGAGGCACACAAATGACCAAAAAAAAAAAAGGGGGGGGGGGGCGGGTAATAAGGAGCTGCCAGCATGAATTTACCAAGCACAAATCTTGCCTGACCCACCTTACAGCGGCTCATAATGAAACAACTGGCTTGGCAGAAGTGTAGTGGCTGTTTTTTCCCTTGACATTAGCAAAACATTTGACCTACTCTCCCACAGGATTTTATAGCAAACTGGTGGAATACGGAATGAATAAGTAGGGTCCACTGGGTAAAAAACTGCCTGCACTGCCAGGCTCAAAGTGTTGTCATCATCAGTGCAAAGAACTCAATTGCAGAATGACTGAGGTTGGGAGAGACCTCTGGAAATCCTCTGGTCCAAACCCCCTGCTCAAGTAGGACCATCTAGAGCTGGTGGCCCAGAACATACCCAGATGGCTTCTGAGTATCTCCAGGGATGGAGACTCCACAGCCTCCCTGGGAAACCTGTGACAGTGCAGTCACCCTTACAGTGAAAAAGCGTTTGCTGATGTTCAGAGGAAACCTCCTGCATTCCATTTTATGCCCACTGCCTCTTGCTCTGTCACTGGGCACCATTGAAAAGATCCCAGCTCCGTCCTCTTTGTACCCTCGCTTCAGGTATTTTAACACATTGATAAGACTCCCCCCAAGCCTTCTCTTCTCCAGGCTGAACAGTCCCAGCTCTCTCAGCCTGTCCTCATAGAACAGACGCTCCAGTCCCTTCATCATCTTTGTGACCATTTGCTGGACTTTCTCCAGTATGTCCATGTCTCTCTTGTATTGAGGAGCCCAGAACTGGACACAGTACTCCAGGTGTGTCCTCACCAGTGCTGAGTAGCGGGGAAGGATCACCTCCCTCCGCCTCCTTGCAATACTTAACCCGATGCAGCCCAGGATACCATTACCTTTCTTTGCCGTAAGGGCACATTGTTGGCTCACAGTCAACTTGGTGTCCACCAGGACCACCAGGTCCTGCTCTGCAAAGCTGCTTTCCAGCTTTCCCACAATACTGAAGTCAACAGTATAAATGGTAGACAGAGTTAAAAGTAAATTACACCCATTAAGACCATTTCTGTAGATGCCAATAATACAAATTATTCACTTTGAGTTATACACTCACATACAGTATAGCTCACAGTGCGGAAGGTAGAGATTACACAGTCAGAACACAGTTTGACCAGAAGATATGCAAAGGGTTCTTTCCTTTTGATCTTGTTAAAAACAGGGGTAAAATTACCATGCAAAACTCTAAGATTCAACCATTTCAATTCTGAAATAGTGCTAGACTGCATCATTGTCTTATTCCCCTTTAACAGGACAAATTGCCCAGTCAGGGCGACATCTTCTAAAGTCATTAACCTATGTGGTGGATTTTCTTTCCAGTGCATAAAAAAAAAGAAGTGAGCTCGGTCTCATGACAAGAAAGGATGTCCCAACACTGCAGTCTGTATGACAGCACAACAGCAAACATGGCAGGCAGTGAGAATTTGGCTTTGCCTTCTCTCTATTGACTGCTTAGGAAAGCAGGTCTGGCAGCTCATGGGGAATATGCAATAAAGATTACTCATAATTCCCTTGATAGCAGGAATCAGTAATGGTATATCTGCCTGCAACAACACAGTAAATTGAACATGGTCCTGTAACTTAAGTAAACAGGAAAAATTGGCTTCTTTTAAATACTTGAGGATTAGGACCATTTCCAAGTGAAGCGGTGCTACAGGGTGTTTAAGTGCTATTGGAAGTTTAATAGGAATTTAAGAAGTTCAAAACTGAACTTCTGTTAGGAACTACATAGCATGAAATATCCCTTCTGCTGGATAAAAGACTTAGGAATGGAAAGACAAGTCAGTGGGAAAGAGCAAAAAAACCACATTTTATGGCTGTCTGTTTGATAAGTCTTAAATAAATCAGACTTTAGATACGTTGAATATCTGTTCTGAAACATATCACATTTATACAGTGCAGTTAAAAAAGAAGAAAAGGAGAGAGATAATTTGGGTTACTAGTTTGTTTTCACCTTGGCTACGGTTTCTAGATGCATAACCTTAAATCTAAAGTAAAAAGCTAAGCATATCTATTTGGGTGTATGGAGCAAAGGGAAGTATCTGAAAGCAGATACCAAATCTTGACTCGTCCATGGAAAAAGCTGTTTCTACTCTGATTTGTACGATATCTAGGCTTGCATTTAATATTTACCCTAATTACTGGGTGATTGGAATTTTTTTCAGGCACTTCCAAGAAGCCCTTTAAGCAACTGCCAAAATTAAATATTTGTGGTTGCTTCTTCTCTCCACAATTAACAGCACATAAAATTTTTACCCTTTTACTCTCTGCTTCTGAGAGAGTCATATGCCTCTTGCCTTCTCTTTACCCTTTCTATATGTAGCAAAATAGTTTTTCTTAAACATAGCTCCTGAAATTTGGAGCTGGTGATAAATTTTATACACATGAAGGTACAAAAATTTCCCTTGTGTTGGTATTAAATGCAAAAGAAAACGACACCAAGACAGCTGTTAGTATATTTGATTTGTTTGTAACTAAGGAAAGAAAACGTGTTTTGTTTTTCTAACTCAATTCAGCTACATAGATCCATGCAATTTAATGCTCCGACTAGTCAAAGCAATCATAGTTATTATAAATTTTATTTGTGCAGTAGACCAGACTTTGCATGTACAATTTGCCAGAGACTAGTTACACTTTCCACCCACCTAAAGGGAAGAACAGGGTATACATATTTCCAAATGCTTGCTAGGACAAAGTGTATTTTATTGTTTTTTGTAGATTTTATTCTACAAAGCTATACTTTGTAGAAATATTTTAGACGCCAGGGTGGTAAGGAACAGCAAATCTGTGCATGGAAAACATTTTTCCAGGTTTTCACTAACTGGTTTAGAGGTCTGACTCCATCACTCTAAGGCTGCCATCAGAGATATCCAAAACCCAGTAATTCTACTGACAACAGAACTTTGTTTTAAAATTCAGCTTAAAAGCACAAGTTTGTTCATGGAAGATATAAACAGAATCTGAAGTCTATCCCTATCTTCCAGAAAGCTTCTGTGTTATAAAGTTGTTAATACAGGTCCTCCTTTCCAAATACTGATTTTTCTTCTTACAAGTAATTAGTAAGCTGTGCAAACCTGATGGAAAAACACCGCAGAAATGTGTATAAATATGACATGTATAATAACAGTCTCATGATGTCTCATTGACTCAACAAGTAGGGGACGTACTTGGGCTTTTCTTTGAAAGCGACCGGAAGGTGCTGACCAGGGATTATGTATCACAGAAACAATTAATTACAGAATAGATATTAATACATAAGGTATGTTTAAAAAAAGAAAACACGGGGTATAATACTCTGGAAATTATGCACACCAAGAAAAAAATCTGTTTTGACCTTTAAAGACTAATGGCTTTCCAAGCTCTATAACTTCTAAGGTTTACAGTTCTCATAATTAAAATCACTCTTTTACCTGCAGCGCTCCTGAGGGTGCTGAGACCATCAGAACAGCTACAAAGTAAACTTACAGGACAGAGACAGCACATTAAAAAAAAAGGGGGGGGGGGGGGGGAATTTCAATCATGCACACATTTTCAAAGTTCCTATCTTAAAAATATTCGCGTACCAGGCGCCGGCAAGGGGGGTCTGATGCCTCAGGAAGAGGGAGAAGCGCGGCCGGGCTGCCCCGAGCCGGTTCCAGCCGCCTCCAACCGACCCACCGCCACGGGCGGGCGCCTCGGGGAAAGGGCCGCTAAGAACGGGCAGAGGCTGCCCGGCGATGAGGGGAAAAGTGTGAGGAACAGCCCTGCCAGCCCCGAGGGAGAGCGGGAGGAGGGTCTCCGGCCGCGGCCCCCACGGAGATTCCCTGGAGAGCCCCCTGGATTCTCCTGAGGGGGCTGCGGCCTGTGGAGAGCCCCCGCCGGAGCAGGTGGATTCTCCTGAGGGGGCTGCGGCCTGTGGAGAGCCCCCGCCGGAGCAGGTGGATTCTCCTGAGGGGGCTGCGGCCTGTGGAGAGCCCCCGCCGGAGCAGGTGGATTCTCCTGAGGGGGCTGCGGCCTGTGGAGAGCCCCCGCCGGAGCAGGGGAACAGCGTGAGAGCGCGGGGGCGGCAGAGAGGAGCTGGTGTGGAGCGACCGCAGTTCCCGCCTCGGTGCAGAGGGGTTCGGGTAGAGGAGTCGGGAAAGAAGGAGTGAAAGTGAGCCTGGCAGGAAGGGCAGAAAGTGACATTTCAATTTTGCCTTTGTTTCTCAGCATTAGCTCTATGTTTCGTTGACAGTAAATTAAATTAAGTTTGCCCCAGTCACGTATGTTTTGCCCCTGACAGTAATTGGCAAGTCTTTATCTCGACCCACAAGGTTGTTTCCCATCTTATTTTCTCCGCCCGGTCCTGCTGAGGTGGGGGAATGAGAGTGCCTGGGGTAGACATCTAGCCAAGGTCAACCCACCACATGGCAAAATTCAGTAGAGAAATGCAGTCCATAACTCACATTTAGTTCCATTTGTGAAAGCCTGTGGATAAACATACCAAAAGATGTACTCTTTTGCCAGTTTTGCTTTGAAATTTGGCTCTGAAGTCCTGTCATCCCCACTTAGGACGTTAAAGTTGAAAATCTAGCGAGAAATATAATACAAAATCGTAATATTATTATGGTTATGCATCAATTAATGAGTACCTTATGATAGTTAGCATTGGTGGCTTATGAAAAACTGCACTGGTAATACCTAGTGTGAATTTCTCTTCGTTCACATTAATTTCATCACAGTGAAGAAAATGTCAAGAAATGGTCAATGGAGTAACACAACAGAAATCAGCCTAAGAAAAGATTGTAGCTAGAGACCTACAAGCAGAAAGAGAAGACAATTAGATAAAGACCCTCAGACAGAACAGTACTGAGCAGAGCAGGTTGCTCCTTTTCTGGAGGAGAAAAAGTGTTCTTTTAAACACAGCATCATCGCTTTGTTAACTCAGATCATCCAGTACCTAAAGAGGGCCGACAGGAAAGGTGGGGAGGGACTCTATATCAGGGAGTGTAGTGACAGGACAAGGGGTCACAGTTTTAAACTGAAAGAATCATAGAATCACCTAGGTTGGAAGGGACCTTTCAGATCCTCTAGTCTAATCATCAACCTAACTCTGACAAAAAACCATCACTAAACTATATCTCTAAGCACTATGTGTACCTGTCTTTTAAATACCTCCAGGGATGGTGACTCAATCACTTCCTTGGGCAGCCTGTTCCAATGCTTAATGACCCTTTCAATGTAAAAAAAATTCCTAATATCCAGTCTAAACCTCCCCTGGTGCAACTTGAGGCCGTTTCCTCTTGTCCTATCACTTGTTACTTGGGAGGAGAGACTGACCCCCACCTCTCTACAGACTCCTTTCAGGTAGTTGTAGAGAGCGATAAGGTCTCCCCTCAGCCTCCTTTTCTCCAGGCTAAACAACCCCAGCTGCCTCAGCCGCTCCTCATAACACTTACTCTCCAGACACCTCACCAGCTTCATTGCCCTTCTCTGGACCCGCTCCAGCACCTCAATGTCTTTTTTGTGGTGAGGGGCCCAAAATGAACACAGTACTTGAGGTGGGGCCTCACCAGTGCTGAGTACAGGGGGACAATCACTTCCCTAGTCCTACTTACCACACTGTTCCCGATACAAGCCAGGACGCTGTTGGCCTTCTTGGCCACCTGGGCACACTGCTGGCTCATATTCAGCCGACAGTCGACCAACGCCCCCAGGTCCTTTTCTGCCAGGCAGCTCTCCAGCCACTCTTCCCCAGTCTTGTAGCGCTGCATGGGGTCGTTGTGACCCAAGTGCAGGACCCGGCACTTGGCCTTGTTGAACCTCACACCATTGGCCTTGGCCCATCTATCCAGCCTGTCCAGATCCCTCTGCAAAGCCTTTCTACCCTCAAGCAGGTCAACACTCCCACACAACTTGGTGTCATCTGCAAACTTACTGAGGGTGCACTCAATCCCTATGTCCAGGTCATTGATAAGACATTAAAGAGAACTGGCCCCAATTCCAAGCCCTGGGGAACACCACTTGTGACTTTCCGCCAACTGGATTTAACTCCATTCACCACCACTCTCTGGGCCCGGCCCTCCAGCCAGTTTTTAACACAGTGTAGAGTATTCCCGTCCAAGCCATGGGCAGCCAGTTTCGCCAGGAGGATGCTGTGGGAAACTGTATCAAAGGCCTTTCTAAAGTTCAGGTAAACAACATCCACGGCCTTTCCCTCATCCACCAAGTGGGTCACTTTGTCATAGAAGGAGATCAGGTTTGTCAAGCAGGACCTGCCTTTCATGAACCCATGCTGACTGGGCCTGATCACCTGGTTGTCCTGCATGTGCTGCATAATGGCACTCAGGATGATCTGTTCCATGACCTTACCAGGCACCGAGGTCAGAGGGGAGATTTAGATTAG
Source organism: Larus michahellis (assembly GCF_964199755.1). Taxonomy (NCBI): domain Eukaryota; kingdom Metazoa; phylum Chordata; class Aves; order Charadriiformes; family Laridae; genus Larus; species Larus michahellis. Next base: position 61,358,337 of record NC_133897.1, on the reverse strand, counting down.
ATATTATGAAGAAATTCTTTACTCTGAGGCACTGGACCAGGTTGCCCAGAGAACCTGTGGATGCCCCGTCCCTGGAAGTGTTCAAGACCAGGTCAGATGGGGCTTTGAGCAACCTGGTCTAGTGGAAGGTGTCTGTGCCCACAGCAGGGGGCTTGGAACTAGATGATCCTTAAGGTCTCTTCCAATTCTAACAATTCTATGATTCTATGATCATGGGCATCCTTTTTCCAAAGGGAGACAGCAGTAATGAAAATCTAAATGCAGCTCCACTTTAAAAGTTGTTTAAATTTCAGACCTTTTTTCCGAATACTTGTCACAGTATTTGGGACATTTCAAAAATACTATTTATAATAGCAGCAGCATTATTCAGAAAGCTTCTGATTCTACCAGTGGAAATGCTACCAAGATGAAAAACAAATTCCTAAAATGTATTAAGATTTACAAATACAGCTACTCTTATTAAAGTACTCTGAAAAGCCCTTGAGCTTTCTGTGTATCCAGACAAAAAGACGAGTTTCAGATCTCTGCAAGGTTTAAAACTCAAACTTCGGTGAAGTAAAAAAAGGAAGTTATGGTTTGAGAGGCTTCTGTCAGATTAAAATTCTCTAGAAGCCTCTTACATAGGAGAATATACTTTCTAGGCAAGTGAAACATGGTCCATAACCCACCTATGGTGAAGCACTTGCTTTTCCACAGCATGCAGTTTTACTAGTAAAACTGAAAAACACCAGAATCACAAAAGGGATTCTAGGACAAATAAATAATAAATTTGCTATGAGTAAATAAAATATAAGGGAATGAGGTAAAGAAAAGGTATTGAAAGGAAAAGTTTTGAACTGGAGGAAATCACACCAGCTGAGTAATTCAATAACTTGGTTTGAGGTTGATGCTACCTACCATTTTTGCCAACAGCTGTGCCAAAATAATAGGCAAGTACTAATTACATGCGAGTGAGAAATCACTGATAACATAGATGAAGATCAGAGCAGTGTAAGAATTAAATGTCCTTAAGGAGAGGAGTAAGGCATGCTGAACATTCAATTTTATGAAGTCCAAGGCTTTTTGTTAACAGATTAGTATAAAGGGACTTCCTTCCAGAAACTGTAACCTCCTCAATGGGAAATAACTGAAAGGGAGATGGATTTACATGTATTGGTTAGCCAAGGATAAGTACGAGCTACCAGAATAACACAGTCATGAGGAAGACAAATTCAATGTTAGAATGTATCACATTAAGTCTCACTGGTAGAAATAGGGGTGTATTTCATTTCTGAAGGTCGAGTTCATATCATTATGGTGGATACTTTCCAAAGGATTTCATTATACAGCAAACCAGAGGAAAGATTGCTTGTCTTTCCTCTTTTCAAGGTGAAATGGACACAATTCACCGTGATTTTGTAAAAATACACAAATAGAACTAAGATGTATTTAATGTCCTCCTCCTACTCTAGAAAGACAGGAAAAAATTACTGCCCTGTGTCAGAGGGAGCAGTGACATGTGTGAGGTCGAGCAAAAAGCCACAGGCACAGTTTTGCAGACACATTTCTCTTCTCTGCCCTCCTCTAACCTTTTAGTTATGCTCTGCCTCAGTAATTTGCTAGTATTTTTGTCACAGTGTAAATAAAATTCACAAATGCTACTGATCTATTAGAGCCCTGCTTTGTGATGTGAATAAAGAGCTTCTAAAACAAAGCTATGTGGTGATACACAGCACAGTTCAGAGACACGTTACAGTTTTTGCTTTGAGTAGACACTTTTCAGCCATGTCATTTCAGCCTAAAATTCATATTTAGAGAGACAAGTATTGAGTAGTTTCAAATCCTGCTTACCACCTTTAAACCATGGCAGGGGCTTAGCTAGAAATGTTGTTATTGTTAGACAAAAGCCATTTTCTCCATTCAGGATCAGAAACTGCCTGTCCCCCACACCCCAAGTCTTACTAACTTTATGAACAAGGATGTCCTCTACTTCATAGAAATCATGGCTAATTTCAGATCCTAACCGGTAAACATCTGGGTTAAAATTATATGGTCCAACTTAACGTTATTAAATGTTGCACATAATATTGCCATGGAGACAACATGTCTGAAATACCCTCTCTCTCTCTCCAATGTTTACATGCTTCACTGCTACCCTGAATTCAGCACGTGCTTAATGACAGCTCAGGACCTTAACACAAATTGATTCACAGGGGCTGCAATACAGCTTAGAGCAGCAGTTCCCAAAACTGCTCATAGTGTCTTTCCTCTTGTCACCCTCTCACCTCACTGGCCTCCACCCTGGTCTTTGAACCACTGCTTGCTTCTGCCTTTACCCAGAGGCTGCAGCTGTTGCTGCTTACTGCCTACACCACCCCTGTCATCTCATGCTCCTCCTCAAATGGTAACCCACTTTACATCCCAGGACAAACCGACTCCTGAGAAGTGCTCATGCTATATAATCCTTTATGAACTAGCATAAAAATTACATATGTTATTAAAGAATTCAGTGACTTTAAACAGCTTTCCACAGCCTATAAATTTTACTTGAGAAAAAAGAAAAAAAACAACAAACAAAACACAAAAAAATGGCAGAGCTAATAAACTACTATATTTTTATTCGTCGATATGTAAAAAGAAAACCAGGGTGTTCTTCTGGGCATTGCTACTCTAGGATAAGAGATGCTTTTCAAATCAAATAAGCATTCCTCTGGCGCATACGAATGGCAATTCTTCTAAGAGATAGATGTACAGTTTCTCATGCACTTAGCATTTTTAAAGCAATACCACATAAACTGTGATGCATTTGATGCACAAATATCAAAAAGCCAGAAGAACTGCAGAAAAATATTTTCAACAGCAGCCTACTTCTATGACTTTTAACAGATCACATAAAATTATAGGTTGACTGCTGCTGTCAGTCAATAGAAACAGAAATTAATGCAATATATGCAGCAGCATTGTAAGACATTTTAGGACAGCCCAGAGCCACCTGATGAATAAACTGAAAGTGTGAAATACCATCAAAATAAAGCAAGATTAAAAAAAAAAAAAGTTGCATTAAGATTTTCAAGTGCCTGATTGAACCTAAATATTTTCTTACAGAATGCACGAAAGTGTCATTCAGCTACATTCAAAAGGACAAGCCATTCACAGTGCTCCGCTTGCTGAGGAGCCTGGGAGAAATTATTTCTGTTTTTCCCTTTTCAAAAGAAAAATGCATTAGAATAGCAGCAGGACTCTGAAAATTGCCTCCTGCACCTTTTTAAGCCAGATTTACTCAGCAAGTGTCCAGGAAGCTGAAAGGCTGTTAACTTACAGCTTAATTTGCAAGGTCTTGGTTTAGCAAGCTGTTCTGCAGGAAAAGAGAAGCCCCCAAATAGGATTTTCATTGAATAAGACAGCATTATTAATAAAGTGACATTTTGTTAATTTCCTTTTTTGGACAGCTGAATAAACATTGATTCTCATAGGTGCTGAGCTGACAGGCTGAACGTCAAATCCGTAGGAAAGGCACAGTACTGACAGTACTCAAACTTTTGTACTGTTCGGACACACAGTTAAATTAGTAGGATCATAGCTGCAGTAGAAAACTCCACTATCACCAGCTCAGCTAGTGATCTGCCTTGTGGCACCATACCGCTTATGCTTTATTGAGTTCTGGAGATACTAGGTCCATCACATTTTTTAGTCTGAGAGAAAAACAACAGTTTTTAGCAAAGCATGATAACGGCTGTTTTTAGCAAAGCATGATAAAAGTCAGTCATCTTCAGCACACCTTATGCCATATTTTCCTCACATTTTCCTCTTACTTCCACAGCTTTATCAATTTTTTATCAAAACCAAAATTTGATCTAAAGCTTTCAATGACTATTCTTGAATTCGGATTATGTCCAGATGACTCTGAAGTTACATTCTACTTTTAATATCTCCATTCAGTATCATCTGTAATTATTTAGCCTAATTAAAACCATTCTTAGTTCATACATTTCCCACTAATTGTCTAATACTTTGATAGTTTCAATAAACATACTATTTGTGACATTTATCTACCTTTTCATAGATGATATTTAAACACTATTATAGTGCTTGCATGGCAATAAGATCAGAGCTCTATGAGACTGACTAATAAAGTCAAATACATAATTTGACGAACCTTGGAAGTAATTTAAGAAAAGGTTCAATTTGAATGCCAGTCTGTTTTTTGGGGCTTGTTTGACCGTATCAGTTTTGTACGGTAAAGGATATTGCCTCTCCACAGTTTTTTTTCTTGTGTCAGTAGGTCGTCATGACTGGAGAACTCTATCTGTACTATTTTATATATAAACACTCATTTACAATTGCACACAACCACCTGTGCTCCAAAGAGACCTAGCTAAACTAAGCAACATGTGGGTTCTACAGCTTCCCAAAGAGTGGTTACAGTGACCTAATTAAACTCTTCTGGATTATCTGAGGCTCAAAGCCTAAGCATTAAGAAGTCTATGCCAGGTCAATTCTTCTACTTAGACAGCAAGAAAATTTAACTGCTTCTGAGAAGGAAGACATACATCAATTTCTGATAAACCAAACAACACGCATTATTCCAAACTAAGCTGTTTTCTCAAAATCTGGTGTCTGTCAAAGGGGAAATTTTTCCACCCTTGCTCAAGATCTTGAAAGGAAAAAAAACCCGACATATCCACACCCACCACCACCTCAAAAAAGAAACTCCTTTAAAGAACATAGATTCTCAGAAAAATCATCTTCACTGGTTGAAAGCCAAGAGTATCTCATTGTAATTATAAGCAGATATAAAATAAAAAACCGCATTTGAAAATCAAAATTGTATTACTACTTCTATGAACATTCAAACAACTAGACAAAATATAAGCAATGAGTTTTAAAATAATCTAATCTAGACATTTTCATAATTTGAAGTATGGGTATCAAAATTTGACTGTGCAGTAAATAACTTCTTTTAAACTAATGGAAACCTGTCATACTCCTGATAACTAGCTTTTTTTAGCAAGTCTGTTACAGCACCACAGAGGTAACATATCACACAGAGTGAATAACACTAAGTGCAGGATAACACTATAAAACAAGGGCACTTAGTTCTGAAACTGGATGTATCCAAAAAGAACATTGAGTTATACTGAAAAGTACATGATCCATCAACTGCCAGAAAGAGCTGCAAAGCTGCAGCCTTTTGCTATCGGACACCCATTTATCTCAGAAACTATTTACCATTGAGCTAGGAAAATAACCTTTCTTTCTCTCCCAGTTCTAAATTAGCCACGACAATCTCAGAAATGCTGTTGCCACTTAATAGAATGGGAGTCCGTGGTCAACAATAATCATTTACTCATAAAGGTGAGCAAAAGACATTTTGCCTCTAGGAATTATATAATGAAGGAAGCTACCCTAGCAAGCTGGGAGTCGGTGTCAGAAGATAGCATTAAAGATCCCTTACGATGGGATTAATGATCCCTCATGCATTCCCACTGCATGATACGTTATTTGGGAGAGTTCAGCTATAGGGCAAGTTTAGCAGGGAGGTTTAGAAATTTCAGGGCGTTCCCTGAGATGCATAGCTGAAAGAAGACGTTCTCAGGACAATCACATTACAGGCATGCTCTCTGTCCTATGAGCAGTAAGACAATGTCTCAGACATTGTGATGTGTAGATCTCATGTTTTTCTGCAGTCACAGTGCATAAACATCAGGACTTCCATAAATGTGTCAGGTACTGGAGAAGATACCAACAAACACCATGCAAGCTGCAGACCCTAGTGCTGGGACGTTCCATCAGGGAAGGGCAACTGCATATCCAAGAGATGCAGAGAAATGTGACAATTTTGCAGACCTCTAAGGTTTCCAAGCAGAAACAGGCGTATCAAGTATTTTCGAGTTGTTTCGGATGCTTGGCAAAAACTGCTCACAAATAATTGGCTATTAAGATAAAAGAATCATGCAATGTAGTGTGCTTCCCATCAAAAAAAAAGAAAGTTCCAGAAATGTCACAGTCAGAACATTTGTGCTAGCAAAAGAAGATTTTGTTTTATCCCTGGCCTTTACAGTCCCTCTGCTTCACCATCACCACCTGCCATCTGCCTGGATCTGATCTCTCTGCTGCAATCTCACACTGCAATTACCATCCTTTTCTAAAAGTAATTAGCAGTGCTCAAGATGTTCCCTTGATTTAGCATCACCTGCAGTTTATGTCTTCTCAGGAAGAAAGCCTATGAAGTAAATTTTGTCCACACACTGCGTTCAGGATGACAATACAGCCACTGTCACTTTAGGGCTAGACTATGTAAGGAAAATAAGAAGTTCTGGGTCCTGCTCATAGACTAGCTCAGCCACAGTAAATGCTGGGAGGCCAGCTGGTGGTGGTTCTGAGAACAGAAGGGGCAGAGACCTGTGAACCTGCAGGTACCAGATTTTCTAATCCTGACTAAACAGAGTTCAAAACCCAAGTGCCAGAGTGCAGAAACTCCCTATCAGTGCAGGCTGGTGGCACGTTGCCCGTGCAGGGGACACAGAAACGATGCCTGGATTCACCTGGGTATGCAGCCTGCATGTGGCCTTGCCCTTCTGCTTTGCAGGAGATTAAGTCCTCATGCTTCTTAATCACAAAGTTTGAGTGATTCAACCTGAAAAGGTTGAAGCAGCTGGCTAGCCTAGCTCTCACCTCATTGCAAAGGCAAAAAAAACCCAACTCAAAACAACTGCAAGAAACAACACTGAAATAAAGACTTCTAACAGTAGTGGAGCAGTGGTAACTAACTTTGAAATGAAGCAATCAGTTATTGCATTTTAGCTTGTTCTTTTGCTTGCTTTCTTCAGTAAAATGCTCTTTCTTCAGCCACTTCATCATTTGTAAATGACCACAAGTAGAAATACTGGGGAACTTAGTTTTTCCCACCCTTCTGTACTGGGATTTGATTTATTAGTGGCCTGTGAAATTTACGTCTGGCTCTTTCAGCTACCTGGCAGAAGGCTTCCATGAATGGAAGCCTGGATGTGAGCATGCAGGCTGAGGGCAGCAGTTGTTTTCTTTCTTTTACGTGTAAAAGTCTTGAAAAGATAAAATCATGTTTTTATATAATGTATTAAAATGTAAGCCATGCCTTTTTTTTCCACCCTCCCCTCAAGAAATATGAGGGTTACCAGGGAGCTATTTCTTCTTTCTTAGCCCACAGCTAATATTTCTCATTTCTTCTTAGTCACTGGTACTTCTATAGTACAAATCCTGCATGTGTAGTCGTACACAGGACTATCTTTGGCAGATCATGCTGAATAAAAATGAATTTTAATTGTGTTAGGTTGCAAGTGAATCTTTATTTCTACTTCCCATCCACTATTAATTGCTTTTGGTATGTGTAAAGCTAGTTAAAGGATTACACTTTCCTCCACCGTGATTGCACCATTCTTTATATTTCAGCCACCAACCTCTTCAGTCACTGTCTCTGACTCCACTGAACTTTCAAGCAAACAAGTTATCCGCCAGTAATGGTACAAAACGGAAGAGTATCTTCAAAAATTTTAATATTTTGGTTAGTTTGTCTTTTGAAAAAAGCAATCCCCTCTTTTTTTAAAAATATTAATTTTAATGTCACAATAAGAAACTCATTGAAATCCCTCCTTTTTTTGGCATATAGGCTATGTTGGCAAGCAAACATTTCCCAATATCATCATCTGCATGATAAAAAAATTTCTTTCCACGTAGAGTCAGTGTAACTTTGGAGTCCTGTCTGATTTGGGTGATTTAAGGAATCCCAATTCCATTTGCCTTGCTAATATAGAGAAACGTGCTAGTATTATGACCATTTTTAGTGTTGCTGTTAGAATTCTAACCAGTGTTTTATTGCAGCATTACAGCTCTTTGGGTGCCGAACAGATTTTCTTCAGGCTATAACATAAGGATCCAGAAAGTTTGTTTTGTTCCTTCATTTTGGAACAGGCTTTGGCAATAGCTTTAGTTATTGAAATAGCAGTATTTCAAGTGTACAAAAGCATGAGCTGGTCATCATGCATATCTTCAACCATGTGTTTTGAAAACAAACAGTGTACATTTTGAATAACAGACATCGTGTGGTTGTATAAGAGAATATTACAACACTTAAATCACTATACATACATTCAGCTTACACAATCAATGAATTATGTTGCTCGAGCATTTGTTCTAAACAGAATCATAAACTGCATATTTTTACTGGTCTTTCTAAGCTCAGAAGCAGAGCTAATGTTCATGGAGTTAACCTTAGCCCAATTGTATGAAGTGGACTTCTGCCTCCTTTATTGTCCTCAGTCTGTAATATAACGTTAATCAATGTTTGACAGGAAACCATTTCTGTAGACAGAAGAACAGCATTTTGAAATCTCCCCCTTTCCAACAATTAAACTAAGATCTTTTCAATTTTTTAAACAAACAGCAAAAAGAACAAATAAAAGGGTGAATAAAACTGAGATGTTTACACAGGCACACAGTGTTTCTTCCTGCCATGGCCAGTAGACTCGTGGAGCACCTTGCCGAAGAACATCATAGGTGTTCAAAGTTCACGTGAGCTCAAAAGAAACCAGACAAGTTTCTAAAGAGAAAGCCATTGAAAGCAACTAATAACAAAGAAACAACGTTCATCTCAGGAAACCAACAGACCTGAGAATGTGTAGTACCACCAATATTTGCTCTTCTCGTTATTTCCCCAGGTATCTGCCACTGTCAGAATGTAGCACTAGATCTGATCTCACACAAGCACTGTGCTTTTAAACAGCGACTGACAAAGTAACTGTGACATTAATCTAAGGCTGAGGTTGCTGTGCCCAAATCCTAGGCTTCAAGCTAGTTTTCCCACATCTGCAGTAAATGTTCTGACTCCAAGAGTACTGACGATTCTGGGACAAGTTTCCCTCTCCCCTTTGAGTTAGTAAAACTACCCTGAAGCTAAGAAGCCACCCATTAGCTGAAGTTTTGTAGAAGTCGTTACTTTACCACAGAACATTTCAGTTTCACTGAAAAATTCCTGTTCAAGTTTAGTGATGATACCACAATAAAGCGTAGTGGGTAATGTGTGAGGTTGTACAGCACTTAGAAAACCCATATTTAAGTTTATTCCATTCATATTTCAGACTTCTTATCTTTTCCTCCTTGTGGAAATTACAAATAATATGTTTTTCATTCAATACGTCCAGTTAGTGTAACTTGCATATTACCGATGTCTTGGTATTATCTTGGTTCAAGAATAAGGAACCTCAGACAAGCCAGTCTCAAAAATTCTCTTTTTACAGGCAATTCCTTATTGTATAGCATGTAGTACTTTTAAGAGGAGTTAAAATGAAAAAGTGTAAGAGTTATTAGGCAAGTGTTCAGACACAAGACTCTCACTGAGAGCAAGCTTAATTATTAAACAAAAAAGCTCTAACATAATTTTAAAACCAAAGAAGTTCAGTTGACACTGATTATTAATGAACATTGAAGCCATATTTGTGCTTTTGACATGCTGTTTTTTAATGATTGAAGTAGGATGATTTCAGATTGTCTTTATTATGTCCATATTACAGGAAATATTATTTGCTTCTTGGTATTGGTTTGTTCCATCCCACTTCGACTTAAACATGACATCTAATGAAAAACTCTTCAAACTGAAACATGATGAACTTGTCCTTCAGTCATCTCATTTTCCTATAGAAAGGCAAAATTATTCTTTAAAAGCTATACTAAATGCGGACTGTTTGAGAATTAACTACAGTGTTTGAAAAATAAGCCTTAAGGTGATATCCCACCACTTGCTGTCACACCCAGTCTTGAAAAGAGTTGCTCTGCACACAGTGCAAAGTGAGAGGAGGTGAAAGGAAGGGGACCTTTCTTCTTTAATAGATGAAAAAGATGCTGAATTAGCTCAAGATTTAGTTCATGATGAGCATTATCTCAGATCTAGTGCCTGCAAAATGTCAATCACAGCCAACATTCACTTTGTCCGTGGTATGTCCTCAGCAACAACTGGGCTGCATTATGTAGTTGAAGACCATAGGATACACAGTCTTAATTCTGCATTTGAGTGCTCTTTACTGTTAATTTTTTTTCTATTGTTTTAAATAAACCTATCAATGTCTGTTGGTTTCCATCTTCTTTTGCCATGCTGCAGCTTATGCTGCATGGCACCTGGAAGACCCAATTCTGGAACATACTTCAGATTTCTTAGTGTCTGCAGGAGCAATTTGAATTATTAAAGTGTGTGGAGTGATTGCAGGGCAGAAATCAGGTAATAAACTGATAGACTGGATAGAAACATGCTCCACAAAAGTAGCTGGAGGAAATGTGATGGAAACTACTTGGTTTTGATATTGTTCCATTTATTTTTGTGCACAACTCTGTTAAATTCCATTATGAAAACTGGATGAGACCAGTAGTGAAAGGAGGAGAGTCATTCCTTCCACTGTGTGTGCTGGTGAGGTAGGTGGCCAGGGTGCAACAAGCCCAAGAGATGCAGCACAGATGTGGAAGCTGCAATTCACACAGAGAAACCAACAATCTGTTGAACTGGAAGGAAGGTGCCAGCCAGGCCTTGGAAAAGTCCAAAGAATAATTTTTTGAGACTAAAGGCAACTAAGTGGAAGATGCTGAATTGGCAGGAAGCGAACACTTCCTTGCAAGAATAGAGTGGGCATGGAGTATTCCAGCTCTTATTTAACAAATTTTGCTTTCAGAAATTTAAAAATCTTTTCTTTGATATCTCAATATAATAGTTTAGGTAAACCCAACTCAGAGATCAGACCAATTTAAAGCAGTCTTGGGTTTCTCTCTGCCATGGGTACAGTTCTGCTGGGGTACAGTTAATTTTCTTACTAGCAGCTGGTTTAGTGTTATGTTTTGGATTTGGGATGAGAGCAGTGTTGATAGCGCAGTGGTGGTTTTGGTTGTTGCTAAGCAGTCAAGGCCTTTTCTGCTCCTCATACAGCCCCACCAGCAAGCAAGCTGGGAGTGCACAAAAAGCTGGGAGCAGACAGAGCCGGGACAGCTGACCCTAACTGACCAAAGGGATATTCCAGACCATGTGACGTCACACTCAGTATATAAAGCTGGCGGAAGAAGAAGGAAGGGGGGGACGTTTGGAGTTATGGCGTTTGTCTTCCCAAGTAACCACTATGTGTGATGGAGCCCTGCTTTCCTAAAGATGGCTGAACACCTACCTGCCTGCTGATGAGAAGCAGTGAATAAATTCCTTTTTTTGCTTTGCTGGTGCGCGCAGCTTCTGCTCAGCCTTATTGTACTGTCTTTATCTCAACACATGAGTTTTTCTCACTTTTACTCTTCCAGTTCTCTTCCCCATCCCACTGTGGGGGCGGTGGGCAGAGAGCAAGCAGCTGCCTGGTCCCAGCTGCCAGTTGGGGTTAGACCACGACACTTTCATATGCAGTTTATTCCAGTCCACCAGAAAATCCTTCGACCTTGGCTCTGATCACAGAGTAGATGCTTTGAGCATGAACTTGGAGTCAGGCTGCATCTCTGCTACAGCAGGAAACATGGATCGGAAGCACAAGGGTCTGGCAGGCTTACGTTCTATCTTTGCTTCCTTCAGACATGATCATCACATGCAGTTTTCCGTAGTCCAGGGCATCTGAGTCTAACAGACTAAGAGCAATACTATGGAGGTTGCCTACAGGGACACACTTGAACAAGACTGCTCAATATGGTTTTTATTAGTGTGAAATTAAATCACTTCTCCAGAGACATTTGAAAGTGATCTCAAGAAGAAAAATAAAATGGTCTTTGGGATGGGGAATTATGGTTTCCTCAGGACTAACTTTGAAGACAAAAACAGTGAGCAGTACTATGCTTCAGTACTGTTTATCTAGAAAATACACTGACGATGGATGTGAACACTGTGTTTGAGTGCTCACAAGTGCTTCCTGGAAAATGATCAAGAGGGTCATGATTCCCTTGCTCAAGCACTATCTTCAGGCAAAATAAACAAAGATATCTCCTATGTCCTTGGCAGGTGTGGGGAGGGAGAGGGTGTGACTAGTTCTTCTACTTGTGTACTCATATCTGCAAATAGGCTTAATTATCACTTTTTACTGAGTGATGAAAAGCAGTGTTTTCACAGATACAAACATCCCAAAAGGCGAGTTATTACTACTCAGTACAAAAGTGCTAAGTGACATCAGCATGTATTTTAAGAAACAGTTGGGGTAGCTTTGGTACTTGGATTACAGCACACCAAATTACCCACAGGTTTTAGGATGACCCAGCACACAAACAAGTCTGACATTAGAAGAAGAGGCAATTATAAATCAAGATATTTATTCACTCATTATGTTTGTTTTCTCACAACAAATAGATTACTTCATTCAGCAACTAGTTCAGTACTCAAAACTTTTCTTCTGAGCCTTAAAATCCTTTCACCAAAAACACTCTAAATTTCAACTGGAGCAAGGAAGTTCATCAATTATCCCTAGAAACAGGAACACAAAGCAACCTCATAGAGACTAAAGTTGATGTCTTATTTTTTCCCCTCAAACACTTATTAGTAAACGCTTGGATTGCCAGGTGGTATTAGAAGAGCTCTGTTTGGGTTTGTCCCCTTGTAATAAAACAAACGAGTACATAACCAAATATGCGAAATCAAGCAGAAATTCAGTGTGATGATTACTAGTTTTGGAAGGAATCTGGTTCAGGTAGAATCATTAGACCCGTGACTAGGATGTTATAGTGTGATGTTTTTACACACAAAACCCAAACAAAAGACTAAGTTGCTAAGTCTAAGTAAGTTGCTTAACAACTTTCATGGAAAAGCAAGACGTCAAGAGGTTAAAATGACTGAAGCTTCCAGACATTTTTAAGCAGCATTGTGCTGTTGCGTGATAAGAAACTACCATAATACACTGATATCAGTATTACAGTCTTTTATATGGGAGCTTACATTAAAGGATTATATTAAAGGATGGCGTGCTATGCTTCAACATTTCAGAAGCTCCTACATTGTTGAAAAAGCCTGTTTCATGAAAAAGCCATGAAAAAGACATGACAGCTGTTTACAACTGCCTCTTAGCCTACCTCTATACAAGACTGCAAACAAATAGGGGGGGTGTGTGTGTGTGTGTGTGTGTTTGGTCATATTAAATCATGAATTTCTGAAGTGTACAAATCTCCAGTACAACTAGATGATAAAACTCTTCCCTGATGAGAAGAAAAATCACCTTGCTTTTTTTTTCCTACCAGATTTAAATATATATTATGTATTTACATTAGGTTTCTAGCTGACTAAGGAAGATTTAAGCAAATAATAAGTGATTGAAGAGGTAAGGACACGACACATAGATTAGACTTCACAAGCAAGTTCATATTTCCTCCGTCTTTAAATACATCCACACACTATACGGGAGACATCAGTTTCTTCAATTTTCCAGCTTAGCTGGAGCCTCAGAGGAATGTTTTCACTGTCAGGAAGGTACATCAATAAAGTCACTAGGATAGTGCAAAAAAAACCCAACAGTTTTTAGTTCTGTCTCTCTCTATCTTTAGACATAAAGCATTGAAAGACCTGTTGTGATGCTGTAGCACTTGCTCTACAAGATAACTGTGCAAGATAGAGCTTCCTGAGGGGCAGTAAAGAGCACAAAAGAAATATTTCACCCGCTATTGGTGTGCAGCCACTTTAAAAGCAAAATGCAACTGATACTACCATAATAATGGTAACATCCCTATGATACATCCAACTTTTGACAGGGGAAGTGAAATACAAAAACATGTCAGCAGAATATCATGGACAAATGTTCAGGAAGTCAGGATGTGCTGCCCAAACAAGTTACCATGAAACAGTATGCATGTTTACAGGGCATTAGCTATTTTGAAATAAATGTCTGTAAATTGGCAGTTACATCTAAGGAAGTCACCAGAGAGCACTACCACCACTGAGGTCACCTCCATAGAATAGTACCTTCCAATGCCAAAGCTCAGCAGTCACGCCAGAAATCAAATATCCCATGGGATTTCAGAGCAGCAACACAACAGGGAAAATCACCTCAGATCAAAAAAAGGCACTGAAGTGCAGGCACTTCTTACCTTCTGTGGCTGGAGTTGCTTCAGTCATCCCAGGTAACAAGCCAGCCTGGCAGGACAAGTTTTCGTCCGCCTCTGACAAGGTACTCGGTTCTCCCCAGTTCCATTAATTTTAATTTAGGAGTACCAGGTTTGTTTCTCAAGCTTTCATGCTTCCATAAGGCTACTAAATCTTTACAAATAATGTTTTCCAATTTTTTGAAATTTAATAGAAGCAAGGTCTTCAAATTACCTGAAGAAAAAAACTTCTGTGAATCTCTTTGTTCTGCAACAGACTCTAAGCAAGCACAGCACTGGGGTTCTTTGCTAGTGAAAGGAAAAAATAAAACCTGTGCATAAAGACATGTTAACCTTTAAGTTTTTCAGTTAATATGTATTACAGTCAGGTTTCATTTCCTGCTTCTCATATGCTCTTTCAGTATTTGTTTCTCTACTGACAGAGAGAGTGAGTGGAGCTCCCAGGAGCTGTATGCTAAATTTTTACTTCCATCTGGTTGTTTAACATCTCTATGCTAAACCTCGCCTTAATTATCATCGATACCACTCAAAAACTTATTACCATCTACAAAAAATAATATTTGCCCTTTTTTCACCCCTGTCGTACTTACTGCCAGTGCTACTATAGGACTGAGTCCTTTATGGATTTATATAGCATGACTATATGTCTTGGCTGTTCACATTATTGGAGCCTTCAGAAATTACTTCTGTTTTGCAGGCCTAGATGCCGATGGTACAGTGGAGAGGGAAACAATCTAAACAGGAAAACAATAAATTCTTGGAATTACAGCAGGAAAATTATCGTTCATAGTGTTTACAGCACATCACTTTGCAGAGCCAGGCTTGTCTTGGCATAAGAACTTAATTAGAAAGGTTCCCTAGATGAAGCGAGGAAAGCACAGATGCAGGTGACATACTGAGTATGTACACTGAGAGCAGGATACTACAAAAAAGAGAACGTGGAGCTTGTAAAATCCAATTAATCAATCAAGACAGACTTCCACATATAAAGATATCTAGTGATGATGTTACAAAGGAATAGATATGCTGCGACTAAAAGAAGTTGACCTATCAGAGAATCATATAATAGTTTGAGTTGGAAGGGACATTTAAAGGTCAACTACTCCAACTCCCCTGCAATGAGCAGGGACATCTTCAACTAGATCAGGTTATTCAGAGCCCTGTCCAACCTGACCTTGAATGTTTCCAGGGATGGGGCATCTACCACCTCTCTGGGCAACCTGTTGAGTGTTTCACCACCCTCAATGAAAAAAATTTCTTCCTTATATCTAGTCTAACTCTACCCTCTTTTAATTTAAAACCATGACCCCTTGTCCTATTGCAACAGACCCTGCTAAAAAGTTTGCCCCCATCTTTCTTATAAGCCCCCTTTAAGTACTGAAAGGTCAAAAACATTCCTGAGACAGATTTCATTTTCTAGTCTTGTATCTTAAAATATTATTCTTTCCTCTTAGAAATTTGTGTGCTATTCAGACCTATAAATTAAACTACTTCCATCCATTCCCAGCAGGGCAGCTAATTTGTCAACATGGCAGGAGGGAAGGAGAAAAAATAAACAAAACAGAAAACCAGAAGCACTGTTTTCAGTAAAGGATATTTATTTGTCCTTATAATGCCAGTGTAGTTGCAATAAAATGCATTAAAGGAAGTACAACAAACAGAAGAATAGATAACATGATATCCTTTCTCACATGAAATCCTTGAGGTCATTGTGAATATTTTCAGGCCAGTTCTGATCCACGTTATCTGGTTGCCAACTCTCTTCAAGTTAACAGCTGAGCAAGGAACCACACATAACTACACTCAGCCCAGATCTATAAAACAGGCTAAAGATGGTTATATTCAGCTGCTCTTCCTTCTCTCAGTCCTGGCACCAGCTTCTCTGTGATCAGAGGAGTTGCAGGATCAAGGGGAGAGACTCCATCCTCACCTCCTCTGCTAGGGGAGCATCTGAGATGGTCAGCAGCTAGACCATCAACAAAATTAACATCCAAAAGAGACTGGGAAACAGGAGACATACTACATCATCCTGCTCATGGGCTCTGCACTACTGGGAAGGAGGTCCTGTCAGATCAGAGCTCTTTGAAGATGAGTTTTCGTGAAATTGCTTGAAGTGGTTTCTGTTTTAGAGGACCCAGGTGGCCTCTTCTTCCTCTATAACCGCCCTAAAGTTTTTATTTAAAGAGGTCAAAAGTTTTGTTTTTCCTAATAGGAAAGCAACAGTAATATTGTTATCAAAACAAAGTCTTTTTCTAAGGAGAGGATATTGTTACAGAAAAACCCCCACCTTCTGCACCAAGAAACAAACTACTTCTACAAGTAAGAGAAGCCAAGTGACCATCACACAGGCAGAGAACTACAGAGCTGTATGTGGCCCCCTCCCCAACATCACAACTGCTTCTCAAACCACCAATCTCTTACCTTCAACAGCAGCAGAGAACTCAGCCATAAATGTCTGGCTGCATCACATCATCATTGCCAGAAACTTAACACCACCATTAGTGGCATGAATTAGAATTAAATCTAGCCAAGGAGATCAAGGGAGACAGCAAAAATTTCTATAGGTACATTAATGGTAAGAAGAAGACTAGGGAGGGTGTGGGCCCCCACAGAAAGGAAATGGGGGAGCTGGTGACAAGTGATGTGGAGAAGGTCGAGATTCTCAACGACTTCTTTTCCTCAGTCTTCACTGGCAAGGGCTCCAGGCACACTCCCAGAGTCACAGAAGACAATGATGGCAGGTGTTGGACAGAACTGCCCATCATAAGTGAAGATCAGGTTCGTGACCATCTAATGAATGTGAAAGTGAACAAGTCCATGGGACCTGATGGGATACACTCACAGGTACTGAGGGAACTGGCGGATGAGGTTGCTAAACCACTCTCTATTATATCCCAAAAGTCATGGCAGTCTGGTGAAGTCCCCACTGACTGGAAAAGGGGAAACATAATCCCCATTTTCAAAAAGGGAAAGAAGGAGGAACCAGGGAACTATAGGCCAGTCAGTCTCACCCCCATGCCTGGTAAGATTATGGAGCAGATCCTCCTGGAGGCACTGCTGAGGCAGAAGAATAACAAAGAGGTGACTGGGTGCAATCAACGTGGCTTCACCAAGGGCAAATTGTGCCTGACAAACCTGGTGGCCTTCTATGAGAAGGTCACAACATCAATAGACAAGGGGAGAGCAACTGACGTCATTTACCTGGACCTGAGCAAAGCCTCTGACACTGTCCTGCATGACATCCTAGTCTCCAAGCTGATAAAATATGGCTTTGATGGACTGACAATTCAGTGGATAAAGAACTGGCTTGACAGCCGCACCCAAAGAGTGGCTGTCAATGGGTCCATGTCCAAGTGGAGGCCAGTGACAAGTGGAATCCCTCAAGTACTGGGACCGGTCTTGTTTAACATCTTCATCAGCGACATGGACAGTGGCATAGAGTACACCCTCAGCAAGTTTGCCAACGACACCAAGCTGTGTGGGGTGTCTGACACGCTGGAGGGAAGGGATGCCATCCAGAGGGACCTTGACAGGCTGGAGAGATGGGCCCATGCTAACCTCATGAAGTTCAACAAGACCAAGTGCAAGGTCCTCCATCTGGGTCGGGGCAATCCCAAGCACCAATATAGGCTGGGCAGCGACTGGCTTGAGAGCAGCCCTGAAGAAAAGGACTTGGGGGTGCTGGTGGACGAGAGGCTCAACATGAGCCGTCAGTGTGCACTAGCAGCCCAGAAAGCCAATCGTATCCTGGGCTGCATCAGGAGAAGCGTGGCCAGCAGGTCAAGGGAGGTGATTCTCCCCCTCTACTCCACTCTCCTGAGATCCCACCTGGAGTACTGCGTCCAATTCTGGAGCCCCTACTACAAGAGAGATATGGACGTGCTGGAACGTATCCAGAGAAGGGCCACGAGGATGATCAGAGGGCTAGAGCACCTCTCCTATGAGGGCAGACTGAGAGAGTTGGGGTTGTTCAGTCTGGAGAAAAGAAGGCTCTGAGGAGACCCTATAGTGGCCTACCAGTATCTTAAGGGGGCCTACAAGAAAGCTGGTGAGGGACTTCTTAGGATGTCAGGTAATGGTAGGACTAGAGGGAATTGATTAAAACTAGAGATGGGACGATTCAGACTGGACGTTAGGAAGAAGTTCTTCACCATGAGGGTGGTGAGACACTGGAACAGGTTGCCCAGAGAGGTGGTGGAAGCCCCATCCCTGGAAGTTTTTAAGGCCAGGCTGGATGAGCCTCTGAGCAACCTGATCTAGTGGGAGGTGTCCCTGCCCATGGCAGGGGGTTTGGAACTAGATGATCTTTAAGGTGCCTTCCAACCTAAACCATCCTATGATTCTATGAATAGAGGAGACGCACCGGCAGATCAAATGCAGGCAGAGTACAGACCCACACTCAATACTTGGAAGCAAATCTCTTGAGGGTGGAGCTATGCCCTATCAAGTAGAAATCTAGGAGAGGCCTACACTACTCCTTGTTCTGTTTTGCATGGAGAATGGACATGTGTACAGCAATAACAACCACCAGACTTGGAAAAAATGCCATTTTCAAATGTATCCTTCTGATAATCCTAACAAAAATCAACTATACATTTTTGTAGATTACACAGCAGTTACGTAGGGATGAGATCCAACCCATCTTCCTGACAAAAGCAGTATTGCCTAACTAGCAGCCTGGTTAGCTTTCTGAAAGTTTTATCTGCACATAAACCTTCCGTAAGAGGGCACAGGGGCAGTATATCACTGAATTAACAGGATGACTGAGAAGGCAAGACATTGTTGCAAGTAAAAGAATTCCAGCTAATGAATTTGAACATCTCCATTTCCATGGGGGAAAAAAGTTGGGGGGGAGATGTTCAAAACAGATGGTAAGAGGTATTAAATAAAATAAATGACTGCTATTGGGTGTCAGCCTCAACTGAAAGGAGGAAGAGAAAATAATACAAAATTCTGACAAAACGTCAACACACAAGAGTTTTTAATTCCAGAGCTGAAATCCAACAGTTGTTCCTTTTGCATACAGCTTTCTTTCTGAAGTGACCTATGCTCCTTGCAATTGATAGCAAGGACTGACTGATGGACTCAAATGGCCTACCAAGCCTTATGGATTCTGAAGGTGCCTCAGGTTGTTGAAAAGGAGCAACACAGGAAAATAACTGCAAGAAGTGTACAACTCCTGTCCAAGAGCTACAAATGCTGAAAATCCCACCTGCAGGGCAGACCAGACGTTAAGATCAAAGTTCAGCTGTGGATTCCAGAAGACCTAAGCAGTTCCATGTGAGAGAAAAATGCTTTTGGATTCTATACTAAATTCAGAATTTTCAATGCTGCAAAATTGCTATGACAGTTCTTTCCCAGCTGCCCCGCTCTCAAAGCAGGAAGGACTGAAGCAAGTTAGGACGCCAGCTCCCAAGGGAGCCTGGAATCTCTTTGCTCAGATTCAGAGAAATGATACACATAATGACATATTTTGAACCTAGACTGTCTTTTAGCAAAAGAATCATAAAAATATAAAACTGAGATTCCTTCAAAATTTTTGATATTGCAATAATGTTCCCCCTGAACTATTAAAACCATCGTGGAAAAAGATTTCCAACATAAAACCAGAAGAAAACACCCCTTGCATGAAGTAAAGAGCTACAATGAAATTTTCAAGCAAATACGAAAGTCTAAGAAACTGAGTGGAGAGCAGATACCAATTTTACCATTTAGGAAGGAAAGGAATGCAGGTTCTATAGAATTAACTGCCTTGTTTCTTCTAAAACAATCAATAATGAAGCAGTGCATAGAAATTAGTTTGTATAAATTTCGAGATGGGATGTCTCACGGGGAGAAGAGGACAAGTGCCACTTCACAAAGCCCAGATCAGGTTGGTTTCTGTATGAACTCACAAAGAATCGTTTATTTTAAAAAGGATCCTAGAAAAAGTGTCATAAGGGTGAAACAGGAGGGCCAAATCTTCTTAAAGAGTTTAAGCTGCTGTTTAAAAAAAAACAAACACTCTCTCTCAGGAACACATTCAAAGGACACCTCCAAGATACTTCTCACTGGAGCAATTTGGAGCTCTTGCTCACAAATATGCTGCAATCAATCAGAAAGGTGTGGGAATATTTTCGGCATATTTTCAGAGCAGGAAATGTCTGTAAAGCAAAGGATCTGATTGTAGCAGCAGGAAAATAACATCATTTAAACAATACTGCAAACTACTGCAAAGAAAGGCATTTGTCATACATAGGCCTGCGTGCTCATCTGTGCTTCTCTCAAGCTTGACATGCCCAGTCCCTCCAGAAGATTTATCTTGACAAAGATAAATCACGGCCATGACAAGATCCTTAAACACAATCTTATTTAAAAAAAAAAAAAAGTTATCTCAGTTGCAGATTCCTATTGCTGAATGGCTAAATACTGAAGGCTGTTTATTCCACCCAGTGGACCCTGTTATATTACCTTGAAGGCTCGTTTACCTGCTCTAGACAATTACTAAGAAAAGGGATTTTGCAAGCAGGAGGGAAGAAATTTGGAGGTGACTGAATAGATGACTCCTAGACATTTGCTGGAGTGACTCTGGAGGTACCTCGTAGATATTCTTTTGCTTCCTGGTGAGTAAGGATCCCTCCCTATAGGGAACTCTGAAACAAAGAATGTTTATCTGGAATGCAGAATTTAGCTCTGTTGGGAATACTTAATACTGCAATGGGTGAGTGTGGTAGATTAGCTCTTCACCAGGCAGGTTTAACAGTGTAGGAAGCTCTGTGCTTCCTGCATGCCCTGCATGCAAAGGGGGGCAGGTGAGAAACATATACCAAACCAGTTCTCCACACCACACTTCTTGATACATACCTTCATTACAGCAGGCACAGAGTCTCTTAGGTAGATTTTACTTTTAATCTTGTACACTTGAGCTGGTAGCCTTTCCACTCGGCCAAGAGAAAGCAGGTAAAATTTTAAGTCCTGACAACAGTCTGATAGCTTCACACAGTTCTTCACTATGACCAGATGGACCAGGGTGGGAGCAGGGGGGTGGTGGGCAGGGGCATAAGAAAGACCATCACAAATTGTCAGCTCACTACTGTGCAGAGAATGAAGGAGTTGGTCTCCAGCAGCCTTCATTCCATAGCAGAAGCCAGCACCATGAGGACTTAAAAATGGGAAAGCTAAACCAAATGCCTTTCACTTGGTCTAACTCTATGGTGAAGGCTTGAGAGGTGACAGCCTTTGTTTAAAAACATTTTACCTCATTATATTAAAAAAATAATACCCAGGAAGGTCAAAACATGGAATTAATACAAATATTTTTTTAAGAAAACGAGAAGTCTCTTGGATGTGTAACATTCACAAGTCAAAGGTTATGTGCTTTGGTATGCTGCACTGATGCCCTTTGCATTCTTCATTTGACTGATTGTGGGAGGGCTTCCCATTGTGTCAAACATCACTGGTCAGATTTTTCTCCTTGTTCTTTCCTGTGCACTCTTCTTTAACTCCAAAATACTTTCCAAGCACCATTTTAAATTGATAATACCTGGTCAATTTAACCAAGTATCTGAGTTTAGCTAAAGGCTTTTTCAAAGCAGAAAAATTTATACGGATTATTCCTTTTTGGGGTAAATTATGCAGATCTGCAGTGGAATACAGCACATGCCTGAGTCTCCCTGAGGCCATCAGACACTTGAGAACATACTCAAGAAATGAACATAGGCCTGTGTTCGGCTGAGCTGGGCGCTGCTGCTTTATTCCCACTGACTTGCAGGTATCCTGGTGCAACTGGAGGTCTTTGCAGGGGTGAGAGCTCACTGTCCCAAGAGAAGCAACCGCCCTCCCCTCTTTCTCAAGTGACAAACTATAACGCAATGGCTAAGCAACAGGAATTTGGAAAAAAGCAGGAGAGTAACTTTTTGCTCTGCAGAGGACTTTTCATAGAAACCTGTTCAAAAACATAGAAAAGACAGATTTGCAGAGGTGTTTATGGGAGAGATTCAGCTTGCACGCAGAGCTTTTTGACACTGCCTAAAGCCTCCCAGGTACCCACATGGGCTGGCCAATGTGTGTGACACAAGACTTCCTGGCCATCTGTACTCTTCTGGAGTGGCAGGCCACACAGGCTACTCCAGAGTGCCTGAAGTGACAACAGGTATCTTAAACAGTTGACCTCTGACTTTTTGCAACCTGGTTCTGCCCTAGCCGTTCTGGATTCCTGAATGAGACACAGATTCTACCTGAAAAACAAGGGGAAAAGTATTTTAGACTGGGAATGACGGTAACCTCATCTGTGAGTGAGAAACTAGAGCTAACCATGTGGCAGAGCCAAATGCATTGCATGAGCATGTGTTAAAACTGGTCCTTTCCTGAACCTGGCTCAGCAAAAGTATCTTAAGTGTGTGAGATCTATAGAGCTTTGCTAAAGATCAGTGCTCCTGTTTTCTGTCTCAAAAGCCATATAGGTTCACCCAAAAAAATGCAGCTAGGTGAGCGTGGGTAATAGTCATGCTTCCCTTTGATAGCTAACCATTGTGGGTTACAGCTACTAACCAAACCTAGGATTTGAGCCAGAGCTTGAGACAACTTATGCTCCCTTTCTGCTCGGGATCACTTACCCTCTGAAGCCTGATGAACTTTTTTCCCAAGCAAAGCTGCAGCCCTGCAAAGCACTCTCACCCAGCCAGGCTGAGGTCTTGGTATGCAGCATGCTCCCCAGGCAAGTGTGAAGGTTACAGAGAGAACTGCACCTGGGTCTCTCACATCCTTTAACTTGCAAGTTCTTTACAAAAAAAGCTATGAACTCTACTTCCTCCCCTATTGTTCTGAAAAAAGGGGGGGAGGGAGGAGGGGGAAGCACCTGCATCTTGTCCAGGAGAATGCTTTCTGACTGTGTCCCTCAAGTGACATTTGCAGAGGAGCACCATTTCTAAATCCAAATCAGACTTAGGCATGAACTAGGGAAGGAGCAGCTCCCTTTGGTCCCTATCAAGCCTCTGCACAAACCCAGAAAAACAACTTCTTTCTTACAGAGAATACGAAGACCAAACCCTGAAATACAAACAGGATATTTCTGGCAGCAAAGTGAGATTTGCATTATCACATTTTGGGACTCAGAACACAGATGCTTAGATGCTTTCTGTGTGACTGTTATAGGAAGCTGTGAAAACAGCTAATTGGGTTAAGTTCCTGTCTCATGTAAATGACTGTAAAATTTATCAGACATCTATCTGCACCTTTCAGCAATTAAATGGCTTATTGAATCTGTCTTCATTTCTTCATGTATTTAAAGAGAAGAAGGAGTAAGAACATAACTATGCTTCCTTATGTTACTGAAGCAATCTGAAGATAAATATTTTAAAGATTAAAAAAAAGCTATACAAATAAATAGGAAGGGTAGATGAAATTTATTTCCCTATAGAGGATAATCACTCTATGGACGAATATTATTTAATAAGATACTTAGAAACTCCGTTCTAATTGTTTACATTTGCAATCAATAATTGACTAAATTAGTCAAGTTTCATTAAATCTCTGATAGAGGTTTTATCACAAAAAATACCAACTAAGTTCTTACTGGCAATAGCCTTCAAAAAGTAACAGGTACTTCCTTATAGCATCGGTTATATAAATGAAACATGTAGGTCCTGGCTTTAAATGAGCAGCAAAAGCAAAAAGCATGAAAAGGGAAGGACTGCCATAATCACTGTTCCGAAAGTGTCAGTCTTGGTCACTAACTTGTCTTCCTGAATTTATGAACTTTTATTGCACAAGAGCACAAGCTGTTCCACCCAGGCATCTTTGCTGCCCAAACTGTCATCGTCTTCTCAATCCCTGGCTGGAAACTGCCCAGCTCTTGGTTTTCTACAAGATCATGGGACCCATCTGAGCTAACTCAACTTTGACCAATCTCAGTTTAATTCAGCAGAATGATAATTTAATTACCATTCTCACTGTGCTTCGAGAAGGTTATGGAGAAAGACTGACATGCTACAGCTCACCTGGGTGGATGGATTATATTTTCTTATGTTAGAGATGTACAAATTGAAGTTATTTGCTCCATCTGAAAATAAACCTTTGCTCCCTCTGAAAAGAAATCTTCTACATCATTCTCAGGTTGTATTGAAAAAAAACCACAGTGCTAAGAATTAGCTGAGAGAGACTAGGTGCACACACGGTGGAGAGAGTCATATTTTAAGGGTTCTGGATGAAATGTATTTAGGAAAGAACTTGTAAATACTGTGACAATTAATAGCTAAATTTTGTGTGATAAAAACCTAATGTGGCCCTATTAACTTTAGCCCAAGGGTATAATGCAGGCCAAAATTCCCTCCCTGTTACATGCCATTATTCACTGTGCCAGAATAATTGAATTAGAACTAATTTATTAACAATTAAAATAAAATAAAACCAGACATTGTTTAAAGAAATGGAAAAAGAACGTAGTACTATTTTTTTTTATGTCTAAAACCACGAATAAGAAACCCAACTACGCAGGCAATTAACATCCTTCAAGTGCAGAATCAAATGCTTAGCAGTAGTGGAAGTATTACGAAAAAAAAGACCTTATAAACACATATAATACAACTGCAAGGAATCTGACACTGCAAATAATAGCTAACGTGTCTTTAAGAATAAATACTGCCAGAATACATCTCTGGATGAAATTGTAGTACAAGTAGAACTAAAATTTATGCCTTGAAAAATAGCATTTGCTGCTTGGAAGGGGATAAAGAATTTTCTGGGTTTTGTAATATATTACTAAAAAATTAACTCCACCTAACGATAATAAGTAATTTGTTACATGACCTGTAAAACCTCTAGAAGGCTCACTAAAGGACTAATAAATCATACTCTGAGTTGCACATGAAACATTCCTGCAAAGTGTCATAACATTTGTTACCAGCACTTCTATAAGTCATTTTATGAAGACAGTCATAAGAAACAACCTAAATTCACAGATGACAATCTACTGTTTTTCATGGACTAAAACATAACGCAAAATGACTGAGAACAGATATCTAAACAGGGAATGAAATAAAGTCGTTTTAGAAAAGCTGTCTAGCTCAAAGAAACTGTATACTTGAGGATAGAAGTACCTACCTGGGTAACGGTAACAGATATAGAAGTATATATGGTTTAAGGTATCATAAAGGTAATGAGTGAACTGAGCATCTCAGCACAGATTAAGGATAGATAAGAGTAGAAAGAACTTAGAACTCATTGAGGACCAAATTCTCAATCATCTCTTCACTACAGCAAGAACAAGATGGCTACTATTATGTTTGCTTGGTGTCCAGTAGCTTTTTGTTCTTCAGTCTGGCCTGGCGCTCTCCTGTAAACGTAGCCTTAAACCTTACAGAAAATGTTAGTTTGAGGTCTGGGCTTTGGCGTCTGTGATATCTGTTGTCACTGACAACACACTCAAGATAACAGTGCCCAGCAGAGACTGCAGCAGCTGCTTCTGCCTCCCGAGGAGGTGGCCCGAGCCCAGCAGTGGGGCTATCGTCTGTTTCTTCAAAGCTGAAATCAGAGCCTTACTGGAGCTCTGAAGAGGACTCCAGGAAAAAAAAAGTGAACTCTCAGTCCAGATGCACACACGTTCCCTTTCTAGCCTGTTCCTGGGAGGTATTAATGAAGAACATCCCTTCCTTGCTTCAGCTGAAGCCTACAGTTTCCCATGAGGGGGGTGAAAGAGGAGAGCAGTGAGCTCCACTCTTAGCTGAAAAGCAGTAAACAGGAGCTCGGGTCTGTCGAGAAGTGCAGTTTCTCCCTTAGTTAAGATTTCTCAGCCACAGCTTGCTCCTTCCCAAACTGGACATTGTTGTGAATAAGGATTCACTACTAAATACAGACCTCCCAAGGTTACAACCTCAGCTTAGGGTTCCACAGTCCCACATACGGGGTTTTACTGTGAGAAAACAGTGAGTTAGGTTCAAACCTGAGCTCTGACGTACCACACAAACAGTTTTTGCTCAGCTCTGAGTTATCCCCAAAAGACCATTTCTGAAGGTAAAAGCAGCTGTAGTACTGCAGTACATGCACTAGTTCCTTTACAGGGGGGTGCCAGCAGTCACTCCACTGCTTCTTGGAGAGGACCACCTTAGAGACACCTTCAGCAGAATCCAGAATTTCCTCCACCCTGTTCCTAAGGAGATGATTAGACCAGAAATATTGGGTCTTTATACCGCAGGGAATCTTGCATAAAGCAATTTCAGAGGAAGACAGGAGCTAGTCCATTATATCTCAACTTCCAACACCACAGATGACGCTTTCTTTCCCATATTTGAAGGCAACAGAGTGTGGAAGCAAAAAAGCAAGAATTACAAGTCACCCGGGACTATATACAGAAGACAGCATGCTCTGGGACTAGTCCTCTCTGCATGACTATAGGCATTGATTATTGTCTGCAGTTCTGGGAACGTCAATTTGAGAAACATGTTTTTTAACAGTTTGCTCCATAGAAGCCTCTGTCACAAGAAGTAAAAACTTCAAAATTACATACGCTACACTGGGTGGCACAAATGAGAAGAGAAACCACTGAAAGTAATGAAAAAAATATGCCAGCTCTTACTGAAGCCTGTCATTTGGCTCTGAGTCAGGTTGCAGGGGGATCAGAGTAAGTAAGTACAGGAGCCTGATGATGCGAAGCACGTCCTGTGGCATCCACAACTAAGAAAATACCACAGCTTGCTCCTACACACCTATAACCACTGCAATTTCTTCTCTTATCTGACTGAGGCCCAATTTCTACCATCGATATTCATTCAAAGCAGTACTTATTCCTCAAACAGCAGCAGCAGATTCAGGAAAAAGTGTTAAATATGTGTATCTTTTTTTATTTCTTTCTCTCAAAGTACAAAACCAAAGGCCTTTGCCTCTCTGCTCTTATTATTTCCCCCCTTATTTCATTCATCTGGTCCGATAAGACCTTCCTTGTTAGGTGGGCTTTGCTTCAAGTTTCTTTTTTCCTTCTTTCCACAATTACTTCTCGCCTCTCAATATTCTTATGTCTCCTGAGGTGATCAAAGAAAGATGATTCCCATGTTAGTTAGGAAATGCCACATGGTTTCACCTTTGTTCTGTTAAATTACTGTCATCTTTCCTGCTTCCCACATTTCTCAAAGTCTTGAGATAAGTATCTGTCATTTAGCACAGTATCTTATCCAGGCCTATCATATTGCACTACGCTTTTCCAGCATGACGTCTCTTTTGGCCAAAGAGAAGGTCTTCTCATTTTTAATGGCTTACTTCAGACCAGCTGTGAGGGCCATTCAGCCATTTTCCACCTTGCTGACGGCTCTTTACTACTGCTTTAATGCAAACTGTTAGTATATCTAACACAAGTCACTCCTGTGTTTTGCATTTCACAAATTGACTTACTTTTCAAACTGTTCTGGGGCGGTAGTTATCTTCCTTTTATCTTCACTCGGTGGGTGTTCCCCAAGACTCTTCTGTCAGTTCCCCTCTCTTTTTCTCTTCATCTTTGGCAACCAGCATTTTTATCTCCATTCATGGTACGTGTTATTTGTCAGATGACAAACCATTGTGTTCCACTTTTCATTCTTTCTCCTTATATGTCTTTGATTTTATCTTTGCTTTTTTTTTTTCCCCTTCTTATTTTTCCAGGGATGAAAAAAATGGCTATCATAATTTTATTTATCTTAAAGCATTTATTTTCTTGGCATATTGACGTATGGCATAGAGAAACCTGATCTACCTCTGAACAAGCCAGCTCAGGACATGAGGGAATAGTAGATATGTAAATGCAGTTATATTGTTTCTGATACCCAGCATAACTTATTAAGAGCTAGCTACATGTCCACAAAGCATTGCACTATACATACATATATGGCCTCATGTAAGATGTAGATATCTTGTTCCAGACTTCTCCCATCCCCCTGTGGCTTGTGTTCCATCACTCATGACATCTCTAGGTAACGCATCTAGCTGAACCGCCGCTAAGATTTAGGGCAGTGGAGCAGAAAGCTGGGCTCTATTCCTGAATTGAATACTTCCCACAGGCCTCAAACAAGTCACTTAGTCCATCCTGTCATGGTCCCTCAATTTCAGTGAGAGATTAACATCAGCTAGAATTTACGGTAAGGATGAGATTAGGAACAGTTTAAACATCAGACAACTGAGAAGACCTAGGTAAGCTATTGCAATTGTGATCAGTCGGCACCTGAGCTTTCTCCAGCGAGGCTTACTCCCTGCTCTGTTCGGTAGTTAAGGAGACCACACTTTTCTGTCAGGTTTCATGCTTTTGTTACTGTAAATTCCTGTCTGTAGTGTCTGATCTCACATCTTTAGCTACGCAATACTAGCAACACCAGTTTCCTTCCAGCTTTGCCATGTTCTTTTTTTTCACCATTGTCCAAAACATCTGTGTAATCTTTTCGGTGTAGTATTTTCACCTTCCTGTTTACCTTTTTCACACTTGTTCTCCGTCTGTTTATAAGGACTAATTATTCCCATGCCATTTGAAATCACTTCCCTAAGGCAACAACTAGCTCAGAGAAACAGCAGGAGCTTCATCAGCTGTGATGGTTGAAAATGACTCAGTAAAGAACACAAGAATATATAACAGAGCAGGTTTATTTTGGCAAGGGGATGCTTAAGAACAACATTCGAGCCTCTGCCCCAATCGATTTCTGGGAGCAATGTTTTAAAAGATGCACTTCTGACAGAAAGAAGCTTTGGCCTACTCAAGGTCAAGGGAGTACGCATACTGTAACCTTTGGGAATCCTGCACTGGATGAGTCTTTAGTATAGTAACGTCAAGCATTTGGGGAAAAATTCAATGGAATAACTTCATCGATCTTAACATACGATTTATAAAGGCGATTTGCCTTCGTTTGTTAACTATCATATCCATAGATACAAATGCCCAATTGAATTTCCCATTCCCTCAGAGAGGCACAATCATTCCTCAGGGAAAGGAAGGAAGCCCATAAATCACCTGAATAATTATGCAAAGTTTTTTTAGCAATCTCCATCATGAGATTCATCTTGGAAGTGTAAGAACTGATAAAAATGCATGCCAATTAAAATATTCTCAATGTGAAACCGGAAATCAGTAAATAGGGACCTTGTCTATTTTCTGTGCCTCCCTTCTTCTGACAGATTAATGTTAATATGGTTTTTTCCCCTCTCATAGTCTACATACAGAATAAACAGCAGATGAAAGAGGCAATTTGTCTTATGCTTCATCAGGTAGAAATTCAAATGTAGTTTCACTAACAGAAGCTGTTAAATAAAAGAGCCTTTATTTAACTAATGCTAAAAATAATTGTACTATTATTTTGCCATTTTTGTTAGTGTTTTAGTATATTCAGTTCTCAACAGTACTCATAATTCAGTTATTTCTTAAGACAAGATTAAATTGCCAGGGACCTTTTATTATTATTTACAGTCAAAATATCATATGCAGCAATCCCAATTACTCCTAGGAGTCATTTAATAGTACGCTGACAGCTGACAGAACTCATGACGCTGAGTGTTAATTACCAGGATTAATTGATAAAGAGAGAATTTTCTCTGGCAGAGTCTCAGAATCAACATTTCTGTGTTTGTGGAATACACAGTGAACTCTGTTTAGTACAATGTTTCCAAGGAAGAAACCATATTTTCTGAGATTCCCACGTAATCCAGTTCTTTCGTGTACAGTTTTTTCACTGCCACATGGATTGAAACTATTTTTCTACATTGTGAGGAGAAAAAAAAACAACGTAGTGGAACAAAAGCAAAATCTACATGGATAAACATGCTAAATGGGGAGAAAGAGAAGAGCGACAGCCTGGCAGCACTCCCTGAAAAACCAACCCATACACCACACATGAACTCCTCGCTAAATTCCTGATATACAGCAATCTATCTCAGCAAAAGCATTCAGAAGATTGACATCCTGAAACATATTTTTAGTATAAAATAAAGAGGCCTGACAAAGAAAAATTAAGACAAAAAGCAACCTCGTTTTTTTCAGGATGGTGGGACCGAGCTAAATGCGACATACAGGTCTAGCTTTCTGGATGTTCACTTTGCCCCATAGCTGGCTAATGCATCCTTACAAAGTCGATCCACTTCCTCGCCATTCTCCCTTCACTCTCCACTTTTTAAAAAAAGGAGTAATGCTAATCTACTTACCTAACAGAGCTAACAGGGACATTAGATGCTGACATGAATGCTTTATGCTGACAACAGTTTGATCTAAGAACTATGTTAAATACTATAATCAGTACAACTGCCAATCTTTCCACTAAGAAGTTTTCTGTGTCTCTTCAGAAAGACAGATGTCTGTCAGGTCATACATACAATACGCTCATCAGATAAAAGTCATGGCAGACTGGTGAAGTTCCCAGTGACTGGCAAAGGGGAAATATAACTCCCCTTTTTAAAAAGGGAAGAAAGGAAGACCTGGGAAACTACAGGCCAGTCAGTCTCACCTCTGTGCCTGGCAAAATCATGATCCTCTGGGATCCTCCTTCTTTTTTACTTGTTTTTTTCCCCACAATCTTTGGGTCACTGTTTGTCCCCCACTCCTCCAGGAATCGATAATCCCAAAGCAGTTGGCCCAGAAAAAGGAAAATGGCCTGTTTGGGTAGGAGCACAGTAACTGAACCATCATCTGATCCCTATCATATACTCCAAAAAACCCAGATCATATTGTCCTAATCAGTGTTGGTCTAGGGAAAAATGTTTGGGAATCACGAGCAATCAGAAAGAACAAGAGAGACTGGAGTTTTTACAAAAAAATGCCACTTAAGGATAGGACATTAGACTGCATGGGAAAAGAAAAAAAAAAAGAAGAAAAAAAGAAAGAGGAAAATAAAAGGAAAAAAAGAAAAAAAATCATTAAACCTACCAAGTGTCTCAAATAGTCTTTACCATGAAGAGCTCCCTTGTATCCTCTACACCTGAAGCTCTGTTGGCTCATGAGAGGAGAGGTGATCTAGACCAGTTTTCTAGAGGAATCCTGCTGAGGAAACTAAAAACCTAACAGGATGTTTATCTGGGCCACTGTGAAATACTACTAAGTGTTATTTGTAAACTGCATGGGTATATATCAATTGAAGTGTAATTCATATGATATATTTTCCCCTACCATAATCTCCTTTGTGTTCAATCCAGTTGTGATGGTACCAGGGAGTACACCTTTCAGATGCATGAGCCAGATGTTCAGAGAGCTGGCTAAATAATTTGAAAGGCCTAATTTTGGAGACCTACTACCTGTAAAAAATGCCATAAAAAAGAGATTTCAGAAGTATATAAATGGATAATTGCAGAGATGATAAATTGCTGTTATAAAGTGCTAATGGCAGGGAGGTTTTCCTTCACTGCTTTACTCAATAGCTGGATCATTGTCCCCGAGCTAAACATTTCTGAAGGAATCTAAGTGTCAGGTAAGCAATACTGAGGCAAATATTAGGACTTACAGCTACGTCATTTGCCTCTGCTACATACTGCTGGGTGATCATCATCAGAACAGGACAGGGAATAAATGCACATTTGCATAACATCCCTCAGCAAACCTTGTGCTAATTTGGCTGCATATTTTGACCGCAATATATAGGGCTTGCTCCTTACAGAGATGCTGGTCTTGGAAATATCCATGGGACTTCAAGCAAAATAGAAATCAAATACGTTATTGAAAATATTTTTGTAGGTAGCAGATAAACAGATAGTAACAACAGCATTTCCATATAATATGAAGCCTGAGAAAACAGCATCCCTCTCTGCAGCCTTGCGTCCACTTTTTTTTTCCCCTCCCTCCTTAAATGTAAGTAATGTTGTTAATTCCCGAGGACTGGTCTTTCACAATGTAAAGTTATCAGAGTTGAGCTATTTTATGGTAACCAGAGATATAAAAAAGTGTATTTTTCTCAGGCCCAGGTTAGAAATGTTGCAATAAACAGCAGAAGATTCAGTGATGCCAGATTGCGGTACGTAGCAGGTGAGTGCCCCAGAATATCTGTAACTGGATTGTCGGCTCTGGCAATATGTCTTCATAGCCGTTTATTTTAATTCACCCAATAATCACTTATCTGTGTCTTGAAAGTTACAAAGAAAGTTTCATAGGATTATACAGAATCAAACAATGTGTCTTAAATCACTTTCATCCAGCCTAAATGTTTGTGTAGCACTTCTTAGGCTTACATAGAGCGCTTCGGTGCATTTAATCATGATGTATTACAGTCAGGTTTGTTACTCTTGGCAAAAGGTTTGATAGGAAGGCTATTTCACACCCTCCTGGAATGTTTCTTCTGAAAGGAATTCATTTCAGTGACAAGGTATTTAGTATGCAAGTGATGACAGTATCCAGAAATGGCAGTAATTCTGCTCTCTCACCCTGCTCTATTTTAACACACATAAAATTAACAAAAAAAAAAACCAAATCATTTTAATATAGCTAGGATTTCCCCTCAAATAAGGATGCTAGTGTTTTGCAGAGCTTTCTAAAGTGAAACAGAACAAACACCGGGAAATCTTGTTTCTTTGTCCTTTGCAGCAGTTAGTACATCCCATGACATACCAAATTGTCATTTCCTATACCAGCAGCAGAAGCGCAATTCCCAAGAGCATCAGTCATCTGCAGCTACTGATTTTTAGATATCCATACCATACTGTGTTATGGTGTATAAACAGGAGAAATCATTTTGGCATGAAATTGCCACAAAGCTGTGATTTACAGCTTGCAGAATAGCACCTTTATGAAAGGAAACGTATTCAAATGAACAAGAGACAGCTAAACACTATCCACAACTATTCTTATCCCACTTTAAAAATCCAAATATTTTTGTGTCCAAATGCAACATGGCAATCTCCTTGCTTGTTCAATGTGCTTTGGCCATTTAGTACAACACATAACATGTAGATATACGTAAATGGAAAATGTGCTGCCGTCCAAAATCACCAATTGAGTAAGAATTAGTGTTTTGCTTAGTAAAGAGAGAGAGAGAAACAGAGCTTTTGGATAAGTAAGAGAATATACAGATTAAGCAGCTAGAAGAAGATTTTTTCGAGGTCTATTACAGTTTTTTCTATGATGGTGTATTTGTTTGGGGGTTTTGTGGTTTTTTTCCTTCCCTAAAACCAAAACAAGGGTAATAGCTCTTCTGCATACTACAAGGTTTTTTTGCAGTGTTTCATTAATATTTGTGGAGCATATTGACAAAAAAAGCCACAAAAAGCTATTAACGATGCAAAGTCACATCAGCAACATCAGCAAGTGAAAAGAGCCAAGAAAGCACTGCAATTTCAATCAATGTGGTATATACCAAGACATAAGATAACGGGTTTGTATTTAAAGGCATTAAAGATGTACAGTTATGTAAATGGGAGTTTCAGGGTTAAAGAGGGAAGAAGTCAGGACCCAGTTTGAATGAGATCATCTGCATGGCACAGCGTTACTTTGGTGATTCACGGTCCCACTGTGAATAGCTGGTAGTCTGCATGAACACATAATTTGATGCTATCGGTCAAAGCAGCATTCTAGCCTGATACTTTCTTCTTTTATCATGGCTTTTCATGCTATGAAATTGCTTATAACTGTGCCCCCTGAAGCTTTAATCAGTATGAATGGAGAGATAATCCTAAATTTTCTTTTCACATAATTTTCTAAGAGAGGTTTTGTAAGCAGGATCTTAAAATATTTGAGTAGTGTATTCAAAAGTTGTGGCATGGTTTAACCATCTTTCTTTGTTTTAACCATGTATATAAGTCAAGAAACCCATATAGAAACCGACTTACCTAATATGAAAGAAGTTTCTTCAGCATATAGATACAACACAAAGCCTAATAAGTTATATCAAAAACAGTAAGTGCTGAACAGAGAACCATTTCAACAGTACAGAAGTGATTTTTCAGTAGTTGGAGCTCGGTGTTATGTTAACATCCATCTTATCTGATTACAAGCATCACACTTTTCAGCACAACTTGCTATCTTCCAGAGAAAAAATGCTGGCATCTTCTCAGTGAAGAGGAATAGATCAAGGACTTTTAATTAAGTAACATTTTCATAGATAACTTGCTGCTATTGACCAAGTCAGGGTGTTAGTCTTTTAACGCCCATGTAGGCAAAAGTGTTGACATTTCTGGTTTGTGGTAGTTAAAGGAGAAGAACCATCAGGTTTGGATGCTTTTCAGCAGAACCCAAGTCTGACCCAGGTGCTCCTAACCTCCCATATCTCTTTGATGTGTTGAAGAAAAACAGTTAAAAGTGTTAAAAACTCTTTCCCACTTAAGTCTGGTAATTACAAGATGATTTCACTCAATTTGCTAGCAAGTAACACCAAGTCACTTTCATCTCTACAATTACCAGCACACTGCATGCACTTTCTCTAACTTCTCTACCCTCCCAGCTCCAAATACTTTCTCCCAGAAAATTCTGGGTTTCTCAACCCGCCATTCT
Source organism: Larus michahellis (assembly GCF_964199755.1). Classification (NCBI taxonomy): domain Eukaryota; kingdom Metazoa; phylum Chordata; class Aves; order Charadriiformes; family Laridae; genus Larus; species Larus michahellis. The sequence goes on along the minus strand of NC_133897.1, from coordinate 61,323,908 downwards.
CTTAATCTCCTTCGCTTTCCATTTCTCCAAGTGCTTCCTCATGGAAACTCTTTCAGATTTCCCAGAAAGGAGATTTATGGCCTAATCCTTAGAAGTCTTCTCCAGAACAGGCTCCCATCACCACAGCTACTGGCTAGTGTGGTGGGTCAGCCAAGGTAGGGCTTGGGGATCTGTCTTCTTCAAGGGCACAAAAGCCAGTGCTTTAAGCTTTGACACCAGGCTGCAGCTGACTAACAAATAGCATGCACATTTTTTCCAAAACTAAAGCAAGCTCAGAATAAGATAGGAGACAAAACCTGTAAGGCTTGAAAAAAAATTTTTACCCACTGCATCTTTGCAGACCAACTTCCCTTCTTTAAGCCTCTCTCATTTTAACACCACAGAGACAATCAGGTTTCCAGCACACACTGCGCTGTCTCCTATACATCCCTAGAAAAATTATTTCTTTTCATATTTTTCAATCATCTATACATTGCTCTGCTCCTCCCAACAGGACACAGGCGCACCAAGGACCTCCTCTACATCAGACACACACAGTTGCAATACCAGAGGAGGAACCTCTCCCTCCAAATGTGTGCCACCAAAGATAAATGAGCAACTTTCTTACCAGTACAGAGATTGTATTAGAAAATGCAAGTAAGTTTGAAAAAAAAAAAAAAAAACAAACACAAACCAAACCCCACATCAACCAAAAAAAACACAAAAAAAACCCCCAGGTACTGTCATACAGTAATTGTGCATTTTCAGATTAAATTCAGTCCAGTGCCACCACCCATTTCTGATGTTCTGGTGCCTTGCAGAGTTCAGCTAGGCGGCTGAGGATTTCCACACAGAGAAGGGGTTCTCCGCTGACATGAAAGCAGGCCAGTTTGTGCCTATGACCATAATACCTCTTCTGGATAGGAGGTAGTACTACCAGCTGACAAACTTGAGAATTACAGGCAGCTGTTTATATGGGCTTTATGCCTATCTGCACTTAAGCACATCCAAATTGTGAGAGTGGAATTCACAACCGCCTCTCCCGGGGGCCTCTCCAGTTCGTCTGCCTTTAGTCAACCTGCTGGCAACAATCCAGTCTGATTGCAATTAAATAAAAGGCATGCAAATGTGCTGAATTACAGAGAAGAGCAGGGCTGAGGAAATATGCTTCCACTGAGACATTATTTGTTCAGATAAAATCCAGAACCCCAACTCAAACTTTTTAATCCCCACCAAGCACCCGGCAACTAAATCCTTAAATATTAATTTATGAAAGTTTATGTTTACGTTTTAAATCCAAATTTATATTAATAACCTATTTTGGATTAATATAGTGTAAGAATCTGGCCACTTCGTTCTTTATTCAAGGAAGTTTTACTCACAAAACATATTTCAAACAAAGTGTGCTTGTTGGCCCCTTTTCCACTGTGGTAGCTTTACAGTCTTTCAACTGAAATCTCCATACAGCAGACAATCACCACTAATGGAAATAATGCAGAAACTAAAATTAGTGCCTCGTTATTCAGAAAGCTTTTAATATTCTTCCCCGTGCTGCAGTAAATTGGGTTGTGGAATGATTAGATTATTCTGTGGAATATCAAAGCCAATTACTGCTTCACTAATACAAGAGGTATTAAATTATGCATGGATTTTAGCCTTTTGAAATACTTCAGTTTGTGGTTTCCTCCCCACTCCTCCAACTTGCTCTAGGCCACAATGTTTTTAGGCATAGAGTTCCCTAAAAATAGTTTGGTTTTCCAGCCACAAATATTGTAATATTGGAAAATCCATAGTTTGGTTCTTTTCAAATACTGTGGAATTACTTCTGAGAGCAATGTATAAGATAAGATTCTTCTACAAAAGATAACTGAAAGCCATTTCTGTTAAAAGGAGACTTAATGTGTCATTCCTAAAGCTCAAAGTTGTTGAAGTTAATTAGCACTCTTCAGCCAAACTACTTCATCATTCTAAACTCTCTAGTTATCTTCACATTTCTCATGTTCATAAACTCAGGATTTGAATATACAAGTTATACGATAATATGTAGTAAAATCCCAAAATGAAAATTGTTGTAGGTAAGACAGCAGAAATCAAGATGAGAATACACAAAGCTTTGTCTTTCTGTCGTCTGTAAGAAATCGTATGAGATGTACAGAAGACTAGTAATTTTATGCGTTTGCAGCATTTTAAACAAGGCAGACCATCGCTGAGGAAGAGGACGTGATCTCAGGCTGGCAATAGGGGGTTTAAAAACAACCAGAGACTGGTGAATGTCCTTTAGAAGCACAGGTTTCAGACCAAAAACGTGCATTTTTTTTGGCATTTTCTTTTCATCATCAATGACATGACTATTATTTTAGCAGTTGAGAATTCTTGGGCGCTACAATAAGGCAAAGCGATAGTCCTACCTTCACAGAGCAAAGGCCCATAGAGGAATTCTGTGCCACCCCTAGAGACAGGAGGGTAAATTATCTGTGTGTTATGACAATGGCCCCAGGGCTTCCCATAGGAGAGAAGGGGAGAATTTTTTCACTATGTTGCAAGATAGTTAAAGGAAAAATTTGTTCCCCCAAAGATGAGGCGAATAAAGCCCAGAGGCAAAAAATTCATTTTCCTTTGACCTTTTGTCAAAAAAATCCGTGGAGTCGATTCCTCATAGTGACCTTATAATCATAATGACCTCATAGTGACCTCATAATTAAGTCAAAGCAAAGGTGGTCGCTGGGTAAACACGAATCTTTGTATGGGCCTTTGCCAGGAGTTATGTCAGAAAGGGTCAAGAATACTTGGCAATCAAGAAACTGTAGGAAAACAGATTTTCAGTTGTATCAAATCTGGAATTGTACAGCCCAGCACATTTTCCATTTATAGTATTCTTATATTATATAGAGAATGTTTTATAACATGCCTTTTGGTTAGAGACTCTCCTAAGATGACAGTGCGTGTGGAAATCCAAGGTGCATTATATTCCAGGTGCATTATATCTGCTACACCAAGACATAAGGCTCTAAATTATTTTTTCGAGAATAGAGATTAGAATTTTTCCGCTTTTAACAAAAAAGCATATACAATTGTACACTGGAATTTTTGGCTGATCTGGAACAAATCATTCACTATCAGTGTTGAAAGACTTATTGTGAGAATACATCTACTGTGTGGTAGCCCTGAAAACTGGTGTTAAGTTTTTCCTGGCCTGTCTTCACACTGATTTCTCTCCAAACAGCCAGGTTACATTATTCCTTCAGCATTCAGGAAAGAATCCGGTCTGATGGAAGCTTCTCTCATATCCAGACTACAGCATTTTCCATTTCTCCAGTTTTGTGAATGATCATTCTGCCCTGGCTTGTAAATAGCTATACATGATGCAGACAAAAATAATTTTTCTTACTATATCATCTCTTCCTCTCTACATATCCTTTGCTGTGTACTCTTATATGTACCACATATCATGCATCCACACTTCTATTCACCACAGATCTGTTGTAATTTTGACCTAATCTTGTTCTCCCTTAAATGTTCTCTCTTGACCTAGTTCATGTTCTCCCTTAAATGCTCGTCATTTAGCTCCTCTTACTTCTTCTCCTCCATCTTATCTCCCCATGCCTGAAATGTCTCCTGCAATTGTTAGAACCTGCGCATTCCTGGTTTACTCACTTCTAATGACTATGAAGAGAATCCTAATGAGGTTTTTGTGGGTATACTAATTTTTCAGTCATCAAATTAAATACATATCTTAGATACTAAATCTCTGATTCAGTCCCTGAGCCTGTGTTTCTTGGAGCTTTTGTATCAAGCACCTAAAACATTACTGTAGGTATAGCACAGAAAAAGCTGCTCCCTGTAGTTGAGTACCTACTTACATAGGGGCATGGGTTTGACGATATATTTTATTTCTCTGACATAAACAGAAACAGAGCCTGTTCCTCTGTTTTTTTCCCTGCCTTCCGCATGTCTGTCAACTCTGATGAATCCCAATCTCAGTGTCCCACCCCTTCCTGCTCACAGTACTTGTGAATGTGTGTGCCAGGTGGTGAACGCCACTTCCTTACGGGTGCCTGTATCACCGCTTTTTACTGTCTCTTTTAAACCTGAGTAGTCTCTCATTCTTTGAACACTGCCAGCAAAGGTGACAACATGCACTTTTATAGCAGCCTGGTGGACGGGGAGGACTCTAATTTCGATCTCTGTGCATAAGCGCCATTAGGCACCCACCAAAAATTAAAGCTATTTGTTAGTTAGTAGTTCACATCAGGCTCATATTTACAGCTTTGAGATGATTGTTCACCAATCATCTGTTCAGCTGCCCCTTCTTCCACTACTGCTATTTACAGTAACGCTTCCTTTCAGTTTTACAAACACATAGGAAAAAAATGTCATGCTTTCATGCAAAAATGTAAAAGCAAAAATTCCGCTTTATGAGTTTTCTTATAGGCAATGTTGATATGGCACGTTTATACTTGGCTGTATTTATAGTCTAGCAATTTTCACTGAAAAATAAAAAATATTGTAATCCCTATTGCTGCTTGATATAAATTTAGTGCGTACACTGACGTGCCCTCTTTAAAACAAATCATTGAAATCTGTTGATTAGGATTTTTTGCTAAATTCACTGTAGTTCCTATATTATATTACTGCAATTTGCTATAGGCATAATGGGCATGATGGTTTTGAGATGCATATTTATTAATACTGTAGATGGATGCTTCAGTTTGGGCTGACTCTTGTGGTAATAAAGGGATAAAAAAAGACTGCTCTAAAATCCCCAGTGGCTTTCTGTGAGCACTTAAGCATAACTGTAAAGAAACAATTATTTAATGTTATTGCACTAGCATCCTGATGGAGCTGAATTAGCTGTCATAAACCTGGCATGTTCTATTCAGATTTCAAAGCTAGCTTAATAAAGGTAATTAAAGAGCTGTTGTTGCTTCCTTAGAGGTTGTTAGGAAAGCATTCCTCCCAAAACTAAAAAGAGAGCATGATATTTTACCAAAAGGAAATGTTTCGTCAACATGCACAGTTGAAGAAAAAGAAAAAGCAAAACCAAAACCAAAACCCAACAAAAGCATAAACAGAGTTACAACGGCATACTTGTAATAGAAGTCATAGGTGAGAACGAGGTTATCCGTGAGACAATCAGCTTGTTACATCTTTGGTGAAGCACCCTACTTCCCATAGTGTTTTGCGTACCTGCTGTCTGAAGAGGGTCAATGACACCTACATTGTATTTGACCAGTTTTGTCTTACTATACCATTGGTAAATATTTCTTTTCCTCAATTGCTGACTCTCAGTTTATAAGCTGATGATTTTTTGTCCTTCCTAAAAATCAAAGCTAATGAAAACGTTGCAAATCATGCACAAGTTCATTTACATGTACAATAAATGAAGTTAGTCAGAAGTAGACAGACTCCATCCAAATGACGGAGAAGATAGATAACATCCTGTAATGTAGGGTGATCCCATCCCAAAAAGTAAATCAAAGTCAGAAGTCACTCACCATATATTTTTATTTGGGCAGAATGAAACAGCCAAAATATTTACACTGGTCATATGAGTAAAGCACTCAAACTGTAATCTCTTTTCCCATTCACTTGCCTCCTTTGTCCCCCTTCTTCCTTTTCTCCCCCTAAATATAGATACAGAAATAGCATCAATACTTGTTCAAAGATACGCTATTCCAACTGGCAAGCCTTTCAGGAGACCCATTAAGCCAGTAATCAGGTGATATCATTTCACACTACTTCACAAAAAGATGCAGAAAAAAAAACTCTTTGGAAGTTAAATAATTTTATTGTTCTTCTTGAACACCCATTCTTGGTGCCGTTTCTTTCAGTTCTGGTCTCCTACCTGCAGTCACGTTTCTGAACAGTACACAAAATGCACTTTATGAAAATTTTTATTTTATCCTTCCCTGAGGCAATTTTTATTTCAGTTTCATTGAATCCTATTTTCATAATGTTGCCCCATGCCTGTATTCTGTGTACACACACAGGTGAACACAGTGCATCACACTGTGTTCGCTTTACTTATAAAAGTGGTATTTTCATGGCAAGTGCCTCACAGGTGCTTCAGAGCTTTTGGAAAGAAAAGGAAAGAATAAAAAGCAGCATGCCTTCCTTTTCCTCAGATTTGATGCGGCACAGTCATTTATTCAACTTTGAAATATTATTAGGAAAAAATTTGGAAGTCGTGAAACAGATGCAAGGCATTTACAGAATCAGAGAATAGATGAGGTTGGAAGGGACGTCTGAGATCATCTAGTTCAACCCTCCGTCCTCGAGCAGGGTCACCTAGAGCCAGTTGCCCAGGACCATGTCCAGGCAGCTTTTGAGTATCTCCAAAGAGGGAGACTCCATAACCTCTCTGGGAAACCTGGGCCAGTGCTCAGTCACCCTCACAGTAAAAGAAGGTTTCCTTGTGTTCAGAGGGAACCTCCTGTCTTTCATTTTGTGCCCGTTGCCTTTGCACCCTCCCTTCACATATTCATGCAGATTGATGAGATCCCCCTGAGCCTTCTCTTCTCCAGACTGAACAGTCCCAGCTCTCTCAGCCTCTCCTCACAGGAGAGGTGTTCCAGTCCCTTCATCATCTTTGTGACCTTTCACTGGGCTCTCTCCAGTATGTCCGTGTCTCTCTTGCACTGTGGAGCCCAGAGCTGGACACAGTACTCCAGGTGTGGCCTCACCAGTGCTGAGCAGAGGGAAAGGATCACATCCCTTGACCTGCGGACAGCAGTCCTCCTAGTTTAACCCAGGACACTGTTGGCCTTTATTGCTGCAAGGGTCCATTGCTGCCTGGTTGGCCCATTAAATTATATTTAATTAATGTAATTCCTTAGTAGATTTAGTCCCCTGAAACATAATGATAAGCTGCAGACTAGTTCACTTCTACATATCAGTAAAAGTAGAGTAGCTTAGAGTAGAAAACTTGTGAGCACCATATTAGCAGACAGAGAACCTGTAGTGTCACGAGTGCTTGAGCTGGAACTTCTACACCAGCTGCATGTGCGACAAGGATGTTCTGATGCACAGTAATCTGAAAGTCACAGACACCTTGAAGCTACATACTGCTTGTTAATATTTTAGCTTGGATTAAAAACACAATGAATTGGCGCCTGATTTGTCCCCTATTTTACTAGTAAACAGGCTTTTATAGAAATATATGTCAAGTCCCACACCAAAATAATTAGTCCTGACAGACTTTCAGCTTGCTCATCAATCTTATCTAAAGAATTTTTGCCATGTAAATGCAAAAAGATGCTTACGTTTTTAGGATTTTCATGGTGTATTACAGACAATCTTTATAAAAACATTTCACTGATTGTGGCCATTTAGGAAACTCAAAGATATTACTCATTTTAGAAAATAATTTAATAAGAAACTTTTATTTAATGGAAGCTTAAATACTCTTAAATAATCTGTTTTGATGATTTAGAAAGAAATGGCTTTTAGTGAAATATCTCTGATGCAATATTCTGTAGTCTGTTGTTAAATCTAATGTTTTAGGGTCTGACGGAATATAGCTCCAAAAGCTTTCAGGCTGATAATCCCAGGGAATCTCTACACAGAGAAAGCTGCGGAACTTCTAAGTGCCCAGCTCTGTGTTCCTGAGGTACTGTCGTGGTTTAGCCTCAGATGGCAACAAAGAACCACGTGCCGCTCGCACGTGCCTTCCTAATACAGGAAGGATCGTAAGAAAAGGCAAGACTCTTGGGTTGGGACAAAGGCAGTTTAACAGAACAGCAAAGGGAACAGGCAAACAACAACAACACGGACAGGGGAATATACAAACGCGATTACGGAACCGCCACTCCCCGCCGCTCGCCGACCGGCCGGACCCGGGACGCCCCAGCCCGCTTTTAAGCAGCAACTTCCTGCCCCCTCCCCCGGCAGCTCAGGGTGGGCGTGGCTCACATGGCATGGAATACCAGGAAAAGTTAACCCTATCCCCACCAGAACCAGGACAGGTACGTATCTTCCTATCCACAAAGTCGTCAGATTTCCAGAGATCTCATTTGAATATATGTTTAAAAAAAAAAAAAAAGCCAAGGCAAAATCTTATTTTGAAATCATAGATCTTATTCCTAGGGAAAATTAAGTCACATTTGATTGATTTATGGAACAAACAGATACCTGAAATTTTTCCTAGCTGCAATTTCTACTAGTCTTATTATGATAAAATTACTATGGTAAAGATTTTACTATGCTTGGTGTTGTATAAACACTTAGTAAGACATGTAACTTAACCTCCACAGTTTGGAATTTCTATAAGGCAGATAAAGGACATATTATTCTTCCTATACACAGATGAAGAAAGGCAATACAAAAACCTGAGGCTAATTCTTAGCTGGAGGAAATCATTATCATTCTATTTACTTCAGTGGTATTTCACTGATTCAGACCTTCTGGCCATCATCTTCTGTGGCCAATAGAAGGCTTGTAATATGGATGACAACAGATTCCAGACCTTCTGGAGACCTTTGCACACAAGGCATGCCTTTCGGTAAAATGGTGGAGGAACACTTAATATTTTTTTTTAATCACTGTTATACTGTATTGGAATAGATGAAGATATTGCTGCAGTATGCTACAGAAAAAAGTGATTAACCATGGAATGTATTGCTAGAGTTGTTTACTTGGCTTAGTTTAAGTTCTGAGTGTCTACATATTTTATTTGACTACTAAAGTAGTTAAAAGCAATTAAAATTAAAAATAACTGGATTCATCGTTGGTGATGTTCAAATGGGGCTGCAGACTTCCTGAAAGCCTGGGGATGTAAGCATTTTTGGTCAGACATCAACTCTATGTCCCATCATTGCCTAACATTTTCCTTTAATCAAGTGAGGTTTTTGTTACTAAGAATGTCTACTGTTTTGCAAAAGGATCCATGACAACAGCTAATTTATGGAATATTTTGATTGTGTAATGTAGTCTCATGGTTAATATCCAGTAACATTATTGGGACAATAGCAATTTTTGGCATAAAAGGGTTATCCTCATTTAGTACCACTAGCATCAATAGTGGAAAACAAAATGTGTAGGACATCGGCCCCTACACAAAGTCACACTGTGGGACGCAGCACAGCTGTCCACAGAGTGCACCGTGCTTTGTGAGAGCAGGTGCCTTCAGCAGGTGCCCTGGAGGGGAATCAAGCACTGAGCCATAATGCCAATTTTATATTATTTATTTTTACCAATAATGCATCATGTGGACTTTGTATAACAGATTACCTTAAGCCTGACAAGGCTAATGGCATTTTTGCAGTCTGGCCCTTATATACCACAACTTTTTTCCTATTATTCAGGCTAAGGAGCATCTGACTCACCAGTTCATTACAGATTAAAATCTCATTCTGAAATTTATGGATAACTTAATAAAACAAGCCGTGATCCTTGTTGGTAGTTTAGTTTATCCTAAGTAGCAGCTGGCACATGGCTTCATCGGATAACAGAGATGTTTGTGTTTTGGAACTATCTTATCTGCTAGTAAGAAAGTTACTTAACCTGCTTTTCTTTTTCCTGGAGCTCCTTATTTTCCAAGGCTACTGGATGGAGAAGATAAATCACATTCCCTACAGGCTTGCCAACGTGACCAGAAAATATCCTTCCTTTCCAGTCAGAATTAACACATGGGACAAAGCAAGATCTTTCTTTGCTGCAAGAAAGCCCAGCCTGAAGCAAATTTTTGCATTTTTACCTTTGAAAGTAGTGTAAACAAAGAGGCTATTTGTGACTTAAGAGCTTTATCTCCAACAGAGAATAACTTCAAGTAAAACGTTACTGTACAAGTAGCTTCAGGATTCACTTCTGCACCAAAGGGTTAATAAATTGGGGTTTTTTTGCTATTCCTGAAACTTCATCCAACAACTCAAGAAAAAGTCCATAAATTAATTGGAAGGGAATTGTTCCCACTGCACAGTTTATAGACCTTCTGTATTTAGAACGGTTTATTTTTATGACATCCTGCACATGAGCCAGGATGATATCTGCACAGGTCACTCCCTCTAGATGTTGGAGATAAAACTGGATGAGTATACACGGTTCTGACACAGGAACAGAAGGGGGAAAAAAGGAAACTTATGGAGCCTTGAAGCTCAGACTGAAGTAGGCTGGAACTAGGCTTCGTGTGGAGTCACTTGTATGGAATATCCTACAATTTTAACAATTCGGTTTATAATGCTTTCCTCCACGTTGCATCAGAGAACAGGGATCACTAGATTCATGTGATTGTGACAATGAGACAGATACCTCGCCTCTGTCCAATGCTTGTCTACCTTCTGAACAACAAAATGAGCATAGGCATTAGCCATCCTGTGGCACAACTGACTTCTGCTTTGTTTTTGTCTGACTGAAGACGCAAACAGTGCAGAACTTGTAGAAGGCAAGACTGGGGTATTGTCATGATTTTTTTTCTGTTTTACCTCAAACCAGGACAGGTATATTAAGCACTAACCCATTCTGGTGACAGAAAATTGCCAGAGACGATAGATTTTTACTATGGTAGGTAAAAAACCAAGTCTATCTTGTAGCTGTGACTATGCAGTCTCTAACACACAGCTCTTATAATCTTATGGTGATTTCAGCTGCACAGCATCCTCGAAAACTAGTATTTTAATTTCCTCCTCCTGCAAGACGATGGCATTTCCCTGCACACAGACAAGCCAGCACTTTGGCCAAGATACACGAAGCTTTTTCTGGGATCTCACTTCTTCTGTGCCTTCTCTTTGTTCCAGTAACTACTGGAATTTTTCCACCCTTGATTGAGTTGTAGTGGATACTCTTTTAGGGATGGGGAGGCAAAGCTGAACTTTACAAGCTTTCTGTATTTAGAATGGCTTATTTTTAATGACACCTACATCCTGCACATAAGAAAGGGGGTATCTGCATAAGTCAGAGATAAAATTGGATCATTTTTATCTATGCACATACTTGAAATAAACCTGCCTCTTTCCTATCCTTGCCATAAACTGATTTATAGATGGAGAATATTAGATACGGTTTGTGTAGGAACACCATATGGATTTTTAGTCGTCACTACCCTCCTGAATTTTATATAGAGATCAAAAGCTAGTTGACCAGCTGTGAAAGCATTAACTAAAATTTGTTCTTTCCTTTCTACTTCCTGAACTCTCTCTCTCCTTTCTGCTTTCTGAAATAACCCTACATATTAGAAACAGAAAGGTATTCCAAAGTCTACATTGAAATCATTACAAATTTTGATAAAGTTAGCAAAATGCAATCGTGACTGAAAAATGCCACAGTATTTCCATATACTGTACCTTGTACTAAAACTTAGGCTTTCAGCATTTTATGGAATGCACCCACAAATGTATAAGATCATGATTCGAATAAAAAAAACATTAAAGGATTGTTATGTCCACAAAATATCGAGCTTTTAACTAATGGGTATATGCAAAGTAGACTTCACTGAAAACAAACAAAGAAACAAAGAAAAAACCCAACCAAAAGAAGGTTTATTGTACTCTTGTATTTTGTGGATAAATAGATACGTGATTTTGAAAATCTTACAGCTTCCATACACTAGATGTAAATAGACATCTCTGATCTATTGGACATCCATTGGACAGCCAAGGCATCCAACACCATATCTTAGAATACGGATAGGAACTGATTTCCCAGACATATGAGCAACAGGGCTTAGGTACAAAGGTCTGAGCCTGACTCAAAACAATCAAACAGCACGTACACATTTTCAAAGACATAAGCCTGACTTAACTAACGCAACACTGGCATCTAAATGTCTGTAGCACAAAGCGTAAGTCCTATACAGCCACTTAAAACAGTGCTCTGTGCTGGTAAACAGCCTTCCTAACACTGACAATTACCTTTAAACACCACGTTATCTGTTCTGCCAAGAGCAAGACTGAAGCCAAGAGTAGGTGGGAAATTACTGATTTAGCTAAATTCTCAAGCTGGAAGTATATGTGCTGAAACTACTAAATTGCTTTGATCATCTTTTCTACCCCATGTCAAATTTTACGGACTTGAGAGAGTGTACTGTGAATAAAATACTGGGAGAGCCTTGAATCTGAACTCTACTCCTCTTTCAGCTGACAAGTATTTAGACCTAATAGCCCCTTACTCAGGAACCTGGGCAAATGTTGGAAGTTATTTACGTACTCATTCAAAATCTTATGCAGTGAGAGAAATGGTGATTTATTCTATTAGCTGAAACATCCAGAAAGGGAGCATTCAGAGGAGAACAGAAGCTCCTTCCATTGCCTCCGTTAGCCATCTGGCAACTGAACAGACATTGGACACGCTCAGTCTAAGACGACAGAAGAGTTTGAGAGACCACTGCCCAAACGCTTGGCAAATCCCAGGGGCTGAGGAGTGGGGCCACGTCCCTTTTGCTCATCTCCTTGGGATCTTCTCTTCGTACCCCTCTGCCGAAACAGCTGGGGAAGTGTTGCAGAAATTGCCTATGCCTGAGCAGGGAAAAGCAAGAGACAAAGGGAGCGAGGAGGGGAACCACAGTGGAGGTGAGCTGACACCCCAAAGGAGCCGACGTGGTTTTGTGGAGCTGAATTGAATCAAAAGTCTGGTGCCGTCCTAGTTTGGACTCAGTCTTATGAGGGAGGAATGTAGCCCCCTAAGCAGACACCACTTAGTGCCATTGACATTGCAGCTGCAGAGGGCTCCCAGTGCAGATACGGATGAAATTTCCTCATGCTTCATTCATGCCCTTCTTCAACTGTCATTCTTCTTTGTATAAACTTGAAATGTCTAAATTAGATTGTTCCTTTTATTTTGTATATTATCATTATTATCATTTGCCTCCCTAATTAATTTTCCTGTGCTGAAAAGGACTGTGACATTCTTGAATCAATCATCAGAAGATATATCCCTGCTTCAGAGCTGCATTTAGATCACATTTCTGAATTTATGAGAGTGGGTGACTTGGAGAACTATAAAGAAAAGCTGAATTGTTTTCAAATTTGAAAATAAATGGGAATTTGAATAATCCCTCCCTAAATTACCTTTTTACCATTTCATATTTTTTTCTAACAAATCTGCCAAGTATCTATCTCAATGCTGTAATTTGTTACAAAACAATAAGTGTAATTAAATGTCCATAAGCTTTGTTAGTAAAAGAAAACATCTTATTCCAGAGTTAAAGCCGTGGGGTTTGATTTGACTCTTCAATATGCACGTGCACATCCTTTTGTGTGCTGCCAAAATGAGCTTGCATTCAGAACGCCATGTGTTGCCAAGCAGAGCACATAACAAGGGGGGGCCTTCCTCCTCCGACAAGAGAATCAACGTTTCAGAGGCTTCTTCATTGAGTTTATATGTTGCACAAATATACCTTTTTCAAAAGACTACGCAACTAGCTGCCTGGGTGCATGGGACAGTAAGTCTCTCCCCAGCCCCGGTGATAAACTACGTATTTCTCTCACAGATTGTGCAGCTAGCGTGTGGGACTTGGGATGGGAAGGTGGACTCATGGTTATGCTCTCCTATACCTTCAAGTTAGCTTGAGAGGAAGGGGGACCATGCTGCATGGTTGGTGGGAACAAAGCAACGGCTGTGCAAGGGGGAAGTGTTCCCAGCAGGCAGCAGCTGGGAATATAAACTGCTGCTCCAGCTGATCCTGTTACTGCAGAAGGACTCTACACAGGCAGGACACAAGGTCAGTGCAAAGAGGAAATAACAGCATGTTTAAGTTGGCCAGAGGTTTGCTGAAGAGAGGACTGTGCTCTCATCCTCCGCTTGTTCTTTCATTTCTGAGGCAGGTTTAGGAAGGCAGCACGACTGCCCTTGGGTGAAAGGAGCCACTCATAATACTCTCAAGAGGACCGAACACTGTCCAAGGTTCTCTAATCAAGGTTTATGGAAAATACTGAAAGTTGATTTCATTACAATCGCAAGCTGTGTTAATGGGTTTTTGTTGTGTTTTAAGTTATGAACCCCATGTAAGATATTTATATGTTTGGCACTATTTATCCTCCTTGCTCTCACCATTCATATACTTCAAGAAAAATACAAAGGTGTTTTGATTGCTGTACTCTTAATTTACTTAATGCAATTATTAATATGCAATCCCGAGAACTTCAGTGAGTTTTCATTTCTGACTCCTGTGCCAAAGGCAAGGCAAGAATAATTTTATAGAAGCAAACTGATATACCGAGATCAAGACTCACAAATGGAGAGGGGAAAACTGCAGACAGCACTAACAACTTAGTGGCATAAGCAAGCTGTCTACTCAACAGCACCTCCTTAGAACAGATGTTCCTTGTTGTACACAATTCACAGAGGTCAGATTTTTCTCATTACACGGTTTCAACGACAAGGAGGGATCCTGGCTGTTGACCAGGTTGTAAGAACTCCAACTGCTTGTCTTCTCTGAATATATTTTCTTTCACGTTGCACAAACCACTATCCTCTAACGTGCACCCAGCATTTTCTTGAAGTTATGGCATACTTCCTTTCAAACAGTTAAGATGCTTCTGTGCTGGGGACGCTCCCTAAAAACAAAACAGATAACACCCCTCTTGCGTTCCCTCCCCCTCTCCCAGATATTTCATCAAGACTTCTGAATTTCACAGTTTTTGCTTGGATTCTCCCTCAGGTGGGTCACTGCCCCCTTAAAGCTGATACCCATGCTTCCTCTGGGGCTGAGCCTGGGGTAGCTGATTGTCTTGATCTATGTATTTAAATGCACAGTATGATGAATGGTTTCCAGAGGATTTTCTACCTGTTGCTCCCTTCTTTTACTGTCTCTCCATTTTTATGTCTCCCCTCCTGTGCCTCACAACCCCTCCTGTCTTACCTTTATTCTCACCTCATTTATCTTCAGGTTCTCACCCAAACCGTACCTTCTCCCTGGATCAGCTGCTTTTCTGATTACTTCGAGTTTGATCCTTTTTCGCACTTAATCGGTGCTTGCCCTTTTCTAACACGATTCTTGATCTTTGCACCATCTTGACAGTAGAATAAACAAATGCCCCTGGCAGGGTGCTCATAAGAGATAAAAGATTTATCTTGACAGAAAGTCCATTTCTCTGACCCTCTTTGTTTCTCGGTGGCTTTTGAAATATTTCATCTTCTTAACAGCAATGAAAAAACTCTGTGAAATTGTTGCACTGTATGTCAAGGTCAAAGTCACTGAGATCAGGATACAGCTGTAAAATTAGCTCTTGTGTTTCCTAATATAACATTTATTATTAGAGCTAATTATTTTTATTTCCAAATGTGTTCATAAATCAAGCAAATGGCACTTACTAAAGCACTCTCATATAAGGAAGCTATTTGCCAAGCTACTTGTTTCATGTTTCTGTTGTTCATAAGCCCTTTTATTTAACATCTTAAATGCAAGTACTTCTAATGCTTTAAGGAATTCACGATTCAAATTGTTGGGCCAAACTCTGAGTCCTTGTTTCTTCCTGAACAAGTCTTGACATCCCAAATACAAAGGGAGTTACTAAAGGTTATACTAAATAAAAGATAGCAGAGCATAGCCCAACAAATTGTCTTCACATTGTTTCCCCTCCACAAATTTATCATTAGTGACCCAATATAAACGTACTCTCTATCTGCCTAGACAGAAACTACATTTAAAGTGTCCTGTTTATATGCTTTGATTTCAAGAACAAAAGAGCATCCATGTAAATTCCTGTCTTTGTTTAACATACATACATGCTAAACAACCATACTGGTACTTACAGAGTGAGGCTATGAAGAAAACAAGTAATACTTATACAAACCTACTTTTTGAGCTTGCATCCATTTCTCTACGCTCTCAGTCTCCAAAAAATAAATAATGTGGGCTGGGGGCTTTATCATGTAGTCCAGTGTTGTACACACCACAAGCTGCTTTGAATCACAAGAGGGCAAATGCTAAGCCCCTGGGTCCTCTCAGGGAAAGAGCTGGCTCTGCTTCATGTGCCTCACATGGTACATATGTTTCCAGATCAGAATAATCCCCATAGAAATCTATAGGAGTTAAGGGAAATACAGGAAGGGAAATGACCGTCTATGGCGCCAAACCACCCATAAATGCTCATGTGAAAATCAACACTTCACATCTCAGCGAAAAAGCACTTGCCTGCTGTGCTTGGGAAAGCATAGGAGCCAAATTTTTATTCCAAACCACAAAAGCTGGCATTGTCTTTTCCTACCCCCTTCCCCAAGAGAAGGAAAAGCACTAAATGGTTACAGTTGCCTTTTCTCGCACCACTGAAAATCCAGATTTTCAGTCAGATGGCACCTGTGTGAACCAGAGTGGAAGAGATTCAGGCATTTATACATCGAGAAGTTGCCACAGTTTTTCTAGTCTGTTACTCAGTGAAGGGATGGATGAGGCAGTGCTTAATGTCTAGACTCTTAATGCTCTGGATTTCTTGAGCAAAGACTGACAAGCTTTAAAGACTAGTCCCACCTTTCCCTTCCTGATGGGGATAATAACCTTTTCCTGATGGATGAACTCACTTCAACACTCCAGTGAAATGTCAGTGGCACAAAGTTATTGTAAGGACTCCAAGCAGCAAAGATTGAAAGTTAGCAGATGGTGCATATTCTCCCCTGCAAGATATCAATGCAGTTTAATGGGAGTGGATAACACAGTATGAATGTTGTCAGTTTTATCTGCAAAATACTTCAAAACATCAGGAGGGACCCAAACCAACAGAGCTAAGCCAGTTCAAATTCATCATCACCCTACCCAAGTTTTCTGGTCTTTTCAATTAGTTAATTGTTTTCTGTATTACTGGAGCTTCGCGTAAAGAGTGCTTAGGTTAATATTTCATCCTCTAGACTTGAGTCTCTCTTGGCCTGCAAAATACGTATACATATTTTCTATATATATTGAGCGGTGTGTAATCACAAAAGAAAAAAGTCAGTGAAAGACTTCATCCAAAGACACTGCAAAATTAGGAATGATGCAATTTGTCTGTGCGCTATGTATTTCTCTTTCAGAACCTACCCATCCAAAATTACCCTTGTTGGCCCTCCAGAATAAATGGTAATCCCCAAATATCTGTCTCCTTACTACACTCTGTGAAAATTATTTTTACTCACCCTGCTGTAATTTTTTTTTTTTCATTTCTTAATTTACATGTTAAATATCATTAAGTAAGGGTGTAAATTTCAGGCCTCACTTGTCTGGTCTATGTGGCACACCAGGAAGTCATATCACTATGGGAACTGTACCAACACATGCCAAAAAGCAAATCCCTTGTAACCAAATTCAAGTACAAAGTAAACGGCTTCCCACAGTTAGAGTCCAAACAGAACAAAAGAATAAGGTTTCCTGGATAGTAGCACTATTTCTGTTGATGTCTCTGCTGTACTATTTGATCACTAGAAAGTGCCATGTGGTTTCCCGGAGATAGATCATGGCTCAGTGACAAATCTGGTAGTCAGTCATCATCTGGCAACATAACTGGAGGTGGTGGGCTGAAAAGAAGCAAACACTGCCTCTGTTTTCGGGAAGGAAAGCGAAAAAATTGATTCCTTTGCAGATGAGACTTAGAGGATAAAAAGAGTTAATAGTGAAGTTAACACTGATCTCTTCTTCTTTTGCCAGGCCCTGACAGCGGTCCCACTGCTGTCAACGCACATCAGGAACAACTGTGTCCTGACAGAGATCAGGTGCTCAAAACTGAGTTAAAAACTTGATGGCACCCGGCTTGTTCAACAATGCTGTCAAACAGTAATGAAAACCTTCCCTCACAGTGGAAAAATAATTCTTTTTGGTTGAAAGTCCATTTTGTCCGTGTAATGGACCTATTCCTTTAAAACCTCAGTAATGGCCAATGTCTCACTGCACGTCTTTTCTTGTTCCTCTTTAAGCATGAAACGTAGTATCATGTAGTAATTAAAGCAGCTGAAGAAGGTGCCTCAGAATCTCCAAGTTTACTGTGGAAAAAATCCAGACCCTAGTTGTTTTGTTTAAATTTAAATACCATGAAAAGGCATTCACCGCAGATGCCTCATAACAACAAATAATGCTTTGCTGTGATATAAAAAAAATATTCCAGACTTCTGGAAAAAGATAGATGAAAGACTTCCTGGTTTTCTCTATCTAATTATACATGTGCATGGGCTCCTTCTGCAACATATGTAAACAATAATATTACGTAGGCAGTTTCACTGGAGGATCTTAGGCCGATTTAGAAATGTTAGGAGATGGTTCAAGTTGTGAATTTCATCTCTGTGTAAAAAGCTCATTGATAGAGCCAGCACTGTTGTCTCAGGTCTCTCACCAAGTCTGCAGCTTGCCCACATCTTTCCACTTGTCCAGCCGTTGCTATTTCCACTTCTCACCATCTCTACACACCTGAAAGGGGGCAGGAGGTTGGGCATTGCACCTGAAGTCTCCTCACCATACCACCCGATTCCAGCTCTGTTTACTTGATGGGATTTTTATCCTCCTTCATCTTGCCTAAAGACAGGGAACAATCTGCTCCCAGTGACTTTACCATGACAATTAAAAGACTGACATTATTAACATCAACTATAGAGATAAACAGCTGTCCAGCCTTGCTAGACACCGCAAGTCTGTGCACACCCTATACTTGACCTTAGGATCGCCATAGCTCAGCAATGGTAACAAGGGACATCTTTATTAACGAAAAGTCTGTCCTCCAGAAACAAACATTTCCAGAGGAAGGAGCTATTCATCTTCTCAACTGAAACGCTAACTTCCTTTGTCCTAGGAGTTATTTCCACTAGCTTCTACTTAGTCTCTCCAAAGCACCTGTCTCTGTGTTCCCTGCTCCCTTAGAAATGGGTTGTCATTGAAGCGCATATACAAGTAATTCCATAAAGAACAAAATAAACTAAAGTAACTCCTTCACCAGTCACTGTTAAACAGGGAATAATTCAAAATCCAAGTATCATAAAAATGAGGCGATTTACTCTTCATTCATTAAACGTCAAATGTGAAAGTAATGGTAGGGACATTTTTTTTCTGAACTCCTGGTGAACTAATAAGAAATATCATTAACGATGACTTTGACTCATTATGTTGGATAACAGTCCAACAACTTAGAGCAAAATGTTGTAAACATTAAATGCCAGCTCCATTGAGCATGAAAAAGTAGATATTTTAGCATCAGTACCAACTAAATAATTTAGCAGGTACTGATGATTTTAGCCAGTTGTTTTGTTCTTAATTCACACCAATCAAAGCTGAAAGAGAGTCCACTTTAAGCTTATCTTTATAATTTTCCCAGATATTTAATTGCTCTACTTAAAAATTAAGCAATCTGAAGTTTAGTTTGTTTACAACGAAACCAAAGCAAATCTCTCACTTCTAACAGAAGCAAATCCAAATTCATTATAATATGGATTTGTTTTAGATGTAAAGAAAAAAGTGGTAAATTTACATCCTTACAAATGAAATGGATGATCAGGAATTTTATTTTTTTTTTACTACATGCATATGAGTAAACCCTAAACATTTGGCAAAACAGTGATTATCTGAATAAATCAGATACCCATTTATAGTTACATACCGCACTTTTTTCTGATTTAAATATTTTGGTCATACTATCAAAGAACAGAAGCAGTGCTATGAGTTATGTGACCAATCAACGTAATGTGGAATAGCTGGAGTGAATACAACAAACATGTCTGGAAATCGTTTGTCTAGACTATTGATCAAACATGGCAAACAAATACAACAGTTTAGAAATAGTTAATTGGCCACTGAGCAAAAGCTGTAGCCGGACATACTGTCCAGGTCAAACTGAGCTGCACAAGATAAAACATGCTGAGAAAAAGGTATTAACATCAAGGCTTACAGGTAGTCTTGAAAGGGCTCTAACTTGCATCCCACTGTGGATTACTGCAGATTAGTCTAGTGTTTCAGCCAAAATGTCCTTCCTCTACCCTATTCACTTAAAAGAGGTCAGAAACAGTAATGTGTGTATATAGATATATATATATATACACACAGCTCATTCTACTCACCATTGAGTGCTAAGAGAATTCTTTTTATGCACAGCCAATTTGGCTTTCTGGCAAACAAGTGAAATAAAGGTATTCTGAAAGCTTCAATCAGTTCTGCTTGTTATCTACAAAATATATATCATCTTTTCTCATGGCATATGTATATTTCTGGCTTCTGTTTATCTTCAGAAACCAGGAATCGAGTCCTGTTCCCATAATTTTATTTAACAGAAAACATCATTTGTTCCTCTCATGAAGCTCTGCAAAGTAACCAAGAAGGTAAATCTTTCATGTTATGGTGGGCAAGTCCCTCTTCTTATAAACAGATTAATTTCACTTCATGTCAGTCTAAAGCATTCACTAAAATGGTTCAAGATTATAATTCCCTCAGGTGATGCTCCAGTGATCACCCTAATACACTAAAGTGCTTTTCATTTTTTACCACATTTCCAACTATTATGCAAAGTAAATTGCAGAATTTTGCTAATGCTTATTCCGTCATCAGTAAATACTTTTCTCTGACTTCTCCCTCAACAATACTAATGTTATTTTTTCAAAGCATGGCATTTTAGAGTGAGAATTCTTTTCTTTACTATTGATAACCCTGTATTGTCAACTTCCTTTTAAATAGCAGCAAAACCTGAACTAGATATGTTGAATTTTGTAGCTCTTTTTCCCTCAAACATATTCTGCAGGGGAAAAACCTGTTACTGAATGACAGCTGAAAGGCTTTTATTTTTACTTGAGGCCGCTTCTCCATCTCCTTAGTCCTAACACAAACATACTGACCCTCCTTCTTCAGGCTATAATGTGCAGTAGCTACCAAGATCCTTTCAAAGCTGAGATGCAAAGGCATTGGCCCTAGCTCTGACTAGACCACATCCCTTGCCCTCAGAAAGTCTAGTGGGAGCATTGCTTTGCGGTGATCACAAAGTCTCACGCCAGCCCCATCTCCTAGCTAGCACAGCCACAAAGAAACAAGACAGCATCGTTTCTCAGGTCTAACCTCTCACGTATATTTTCAAAATAGAAAAAATGCCCATGAAAGATGTCATTGTCCTTTCATTGTGTACACTGTCTGGCCCTTGATTTCAGATCCAAGTCCTGCTGTATTCAGTAAGGTGAACATCAAGGCAACTTCTGCCTTCTCTCTAGGCATCTGTGTAGAGCAAGATGTCCATATGGAGGGTCCCTAGTCAAACAATTTGAAAATCAAAATATTTTGGGAATTTTTATGATTACTTTTCTTCAGCTACTCCCTCTTAAAAAAAAAAAAAATCCACTTCAGGTGCATTCTTCTTGCACTCACCCCTCTCCGGAAACACTTCTTATGGGCTTCTAAGAAACAGAAAGCTGCCTCCCCACCTCTGGGTGTTAAGCATTTGAAATGCCTTTTCAAAAGTCTACCTCTGAATAGTGCAAATATGAATTTCTTGTTTCAGTCTTAGCAGTAAGCCACATTTGTTTGTTCCTCTCCTCCTCCCATGAGGAAGAAACCTAAAGAAAAAAGAAGATAATTTTATTCGGAGTTTCTTTTTTCACCTTGTTACTTTTCTCTTATCAGAGAATGTCTGAACTGCCCTTTCAGCTGTGCTTTGGAGTCCCAGTAAATATCAAACAAAGAACAAAACTGGGTAAACAAAAAAAAATACAAATGTAAGTTTTTCAATTACCTCATCTTTGTGTTCCTTTGTACTCCCTCCCACTAGTAGGAAGGACCAGTGGTTAGTAACTCCACTGGTATTACTAGCCATTATTACATACTATGAGAACATACTAGAAAAATAATGTTTTACTGCACAACCTCTTGCCCACTGCCCTCCGTTGCCACTGTGCTTAACTATGTATAAAATAGATGCTAAAGCCTACCATCGTACACTCACTGATTTGTTGGAAGTGGTGAACTTGCCTTTGACCCCCATCTTATTTAAATTTTAAGTGCAAGGTTGGTACTCATCTGATATTATCATGAAAGAAAGATTAAGCATATCTGACACAAGAAGTTTCTGGTGCGCAGTTAAGCTTGGTTGCTATGTAGGCTGGTGCTTGGGAGCTCATTCCCAGGAACAGGTACGTCAACAAAAGCACTTAAAAAACTAGAAGATGTAAAAATTAGAAGACGGTGAATGTAAGTTCATTTATACATGGGAATAAATATTCCTGGAATATTTTTGCAACTGTGTCCTCTCTAGTTGTCAACTTTTGTCAGCACAGCAGAGCTGATACATGTGAAAGAGCAAAGTGGTAAGAATAAATTATCAGCTGAATTCAGTACTGAGAAATCTTCACTGCTGTCTGCATTTCAGAGCAAGTGCGTTGCATGTATTTGACAGGCAGTTAGGAAAATTATATTCTTCCTTGAACTTTTAGACAAGTTACGAAAATCGACCTGAAATAATACTAGGAAAAACTACGCTCTTCACAGCAACTGCCAAACAAAAACAGCAACAACGGACTATAAAGTACAGTACATATATAAGCTGAAAAACTTAAGCAAAAGAGTAGTTAAACAGTATGTTTCATAGGTGGTATTACATTTTCCTCTGTTCACCTGGAGTAAGAATACCTATTCCCAAAAAGTGGTCTAAGCTTAGACCTCCATCTGATTTTAACATTTTGGGACGAATCTCATAATTAATTACTAAACAAACTGAAATTCAGCATGCAACACTGGCAATTTTATAAGCCTCGCTAAATACTATACAGACCACATAGATAGTATAATAGTTTTTCTCTGGTTTCTACTTCTAAAACCAAATGAACTGTTTGTCTATTTCCACAGGGTAGTACTTGTATGGTCAGTGAAATGACCAGAAATGCTATTTGCAGCAGGAAAATGTGACAGATTTTGATTGTCATCAGGTTTTCATGTTCAGCTACCAGAAGGGAATTCAGAAAATACGGTCATGTCTTCTCTTAAAAATTAGAGTCAATTTGTCAGTCATTCTCTCTATGTAAATCTCTCCCAGTCTCTCTCCGCATATATATTGAAATGCAGCCCCACAGAAACTGCTTTGAAATGGCACTGATCAGCAACTGGCCATTAAACTGCTCTGAAACCTCTGCGAGGCCCTGGCAGTAGGGGTCACCTGGACTCCTTAGTCACAGCGACCTTAAACTTCATGAACTTCACCCCTTCCCTCTTTGGTTTTTGGTTGGTTGTTTTGTTTGGGGTTTGTTTTTTTTCATTTTAAGCCATTGCATAGGAGGAGCTTTTGCTCAAACCTCACCAGAAGACCTGCAGAGAGAATATTTCATTCAGTCTGATGTCATGCCATAGCAAGAGCAGTCTACGCTCTCTGCTTGCAGGCTGTATAAACATCTCTGTAAGCGTCAAAGAATGCTTGCCTGTGATATATCTATCTTGGCCACTAAAGCGAAATATTTTTCCCCCCAGCCAACAAGTTATATTTTTTCTACTTATACGCTAAAATTAACAACATGTGTTTAGTCACAAATCTAAAATCAGAACTGTTAAACATGTCAGCTGTAATTTCCCCGCAGAGCTCCAATACTGCATTTGTCAGGTAGAGTTATCGTACTCTCTTCAATTCCCTCATTGTTCCTAATAGAGGCCAGATGCATTGAAGGTTCATGCAGTTACCAAAAAGATCAATTTTCCCCTTGACCCCAGCCTTCAAATTAAGGCTTTGCAGGGTGTTTTAGCAGAGAAGGGCCTCAAACATATCACAAACATCACCATCTCTATTCCCCCTTTGCTCATCCAGTTAGTGATCCAAAGGATACCCCTGCTTTCCACTGATCGCAGGGGACGTCTCACCTGCTGCTTCTGCCTTTCCTGGCGCTCATCTGTTCTTCAGCTCCTCTTACCCCATGCTTTCCCATTCTCCCCAGTCACTTCATAATTCAAACAGTCTAAGAGTTTACATTCTTACAGCCTATTTGCAGGTTGTGCTGGAGTAACCACCTCTGTAATATTCCACAGAATTGTCATACTTTTATGTTTCCTAATACTGTAAAATACTGCAGTCCTATCTCTCAGATATTTGATAACCTTAATTCATGACAGGAGCAAAGAGAAAAAGACATAACAAGTAGATCTTCTTCTGGTACCACACTTGGTTATGATATTTGCACTGGATTTATAAATCCAAATTTCAATAGCAGCAAGACAAACGGCAATGCTTTACAGAAAGGAGTAGCAATTAATGCCTTCCAATCTCTATATTTCATTAGGTATTCTCACTGATGATTCCCGCTCGCATTCAACCCCTTGGAGCGCTATGAAGCAGCATCATTTCAGCAGGTGTTTTCAGTCAAATGAGAAGCATCTATTAACTGTCATCATCTCCACTCCTGCTCAAAGCTGACCGAAACAAACATGGATAATGATTTGGCAATTACTCTCCAGGACGCACTGGGCCCCATTTTAAAAAGCACTTCCTCGTTACTGTGCACAATACTGCTTTACCTGAAAATTTCCCACCTCCTGCCAAGTGTCTGTGGATTACACCAACATAGTCTCCCCTACATGTTCAACCTAGATGAGCTTAAGAAGACTAAAAACAAGAAAAAGAATCTCATTTATGCTATCCTATACATTGCTCGTGAATTCTACTAGAAGAATAAAAAATGACTACAGATTTAAGAGCATTTAGCCTAGAGTGAAAGAACTGCAGGTCAGCCAAAGGCTTGATTTGAAATTACCTGTCATCTTCCCTTAATGAACCTTGCCAAGAGCCCAGGGGAGCATGTTAACCCTTCAAAAGACAGGGTACTCAAATCTTCTGGGCAAAACACAGTAAAACAAAATGTTAGAAACCAGTACCACCCTTTCTTGTTGGGCTTCTGGGTTCCCCCTCTTCCTCCAGACATTCCCACCCAGCCAGGCACACTGTAGCCACAGCAAGACCAACAAAAGGCCCTTGTTTTACACTGCTCTGCCGCCCCCCTATAACAAAGAATACTGCATGATATCCCTCCACAGCACTGCTGGCAGGTCCCTAAGTAACTGTATTGCCCCTTGAGGACAGGAAGTAGAAGTGCTTGCCCTTAAAGTAAGGACAGAGGGTATGGCTGATGATGTTGCCTTGGTTGCCAGGTAAGTTTATAGTTTAAAGGAAAATAGGATGTGAACCAGATATTATCTGGTTGGACTATATCTCCTTGCTCCCTCACAATGGGCCACCTTCTGCAGTCCCTACAACCACACATATGGTGGGTTTGGCACACAGCTCAGCAGAGGGTTGCAGCTTTCATAAAACAGATGTGCTACTAACAGAGAAAATTTCTTTTCTATCAATCAGCAGCAGATCAGATTCTGTCTCTTCCATCAGCCGCTTGCTCTCACTTTCCTGCCAGAGGTTTCCACCCCTTCAGCTCATCATCCATCCCCACAGAGTACACTGTTTGCATGGCTGTGCTGTAAGTGAGGAGAGTGGAAAACCTCCCACAGGGAACAGAAACAAAGTATCAGAGAGTTGCAGAAGAGACAGAGACCTCTTAATATGCCACAAATATTACCAACCTGTTACTTCTGAAAAAATATCCCTAAACTTGCTGCTATTTAACAATCCTTTTCAAGGACTTCAGCTCCATTCAGTGCAAGCAGCAAAGCAATTACAGAGGAGAGGCCGTAGCTGCAGTCACTAATCAGGTTGAGGAGATGGCCTTGTTTTGTGCCAGTGGGTGATTTCAAAAGCTTTGCAGTCAATGTAAATTGATGTGGAACCAGGACCATCATTCACCTGGTGGTGACTGTGTCTTTGTATCTACCACAGGCGACAGGAGTTATTCTTTGGGCAAATGGATGTGCAAGAAGCAAGGACCTCCTGAGTGCTCCTAAGCTATTGAAATAAATGATTGCAAAGTGTTCTTTCAGACAAAAGGGATTACAGTGAGTAGCATCTAGGCTTCCTAGCCTGCTTTCTGGTTGCAAAATTGTCCAGTACAGCTTCAGCTCATGGTTCTTCCAGAAAATAACCTCATCCAACCATTAAGGCTTCTTAGAAGCAGTGCTGCAGGCACAAGTGGTCAGAGTTGGGAAGAAGTATGAGTTTTCTGTGGGTGCTATTAAGCTCACTGAAAGAAAACAGTAAAAGAATAAATACTGAGAGACAGCCAAGTGGTTTCCATCCATCTCTGCTTGCCAAAGAGATACAGATAATTCATCCTAAAGTCTTGGGGTTTTTATTCCTGGCAATCCAAGCGTGCTCTTCACTCTCAAGCATTAAAGGTTTGTGGACTCAGGAGGGGAAACAACTTTAAAGAAATCCATTATTGGTAACATTTCTAGTACAATTTCCACGTACTTTGCCATCAACATTTTTTGGTAAGCTAGTCATGAGAATAAATATATAAACCAATCTCATGAGAAGAAACAAAGACTTTTGGCATAAATCTTTCTTAAAATAAAAGGGAAGGGAAATATATTTCAACGTGACTTTAATTCATAGCCACATCCAAAAACCAGCCATAAAAATCCATTTCTCTTTTCATTGATTGAAAGTCCTACTGAGTACTGCAAGCTATTAAAGGAGTCCAAAGGCTTTTTATTATGGGCCAAATGTTAATTTGTTGAGCTCAAAGAATAAACGTCCAGCAAAGAGCAGAGTTTGGCTTTATGTTTGGCTTTCACAATACATCCTAAGTCACTGTCATCATGACACAGTATCTCTTACAGAAACGATGAACTGGATTCCATTCTGATCTAGTTCTTGCTTGATGTAATGTCATTCTCCTATTCTACATCTTCATTTATTTGTTCACCCTATCTCCTCTTTCGATTATTTCCTCTATGCCTATTTTTGTCCGTGTTGATATTCTTTTGTTCTGGATTTTGGTGGAGCTAAATCAGCATTATGAGTCCGTTTACATGCCTTCATCCTGCCAACAATGTGATAAGATTTGTGTTCTGTACCCAGTTTTGTCTCTCTGCTCAGGAAGGTCATTCAGAGTCTTAGGAGAATGATGAGAACTGTTTATTCATCTTACAGTATATCCCAGGTCAGCAGCTGTTCCTGATATCCTATTGGTTATATTGTTTAAAACAGCTGTTCAAACACTGTATTTTTAAAATATAGTTAGAATTTATAGTTCAATTGTATCATGGTAGGAACACTTCATTTTTGTATTTCTGAGGGAATATTTTCTAAATGTTTTTAAATCAGTAATGTTCACTCAAATGTAATCCAGAACAGCACAGGCTATAAATGCAATGGTACATTCTTAGTTTCCCCTCCATTCTTACTGTGACTTGGTCTGACCTAGGGGCAACCTGGTGTTCTCAGAGGCGAGACTGTTCTGAATTTAGCCTTTCTGGAGCATTAATCTGTTTCACCATTACACAATGGCTGCGTGTATTTGATACAGTATTCGCATATTTTGTAAATCTGTATTTGAGTGATATGGGTGTATGCTTTTTCAGTTTCCTCAACAAAGCAGGTGACTGCTCCATTTGATAACTGTTTCCATAACCTGCGCATGAATTTGCCTCAGCAATTTCTACCTGGTGTGTGAAAGCCAACATTCACTGGCGGCAGCCAAGTAACTAGGTCTGTTCTTGAGTTGTGATCTTGATGTGTGAGTATTAATCCACTGCCTCGTTTGTAACCCCACCCCAAAGGCAAGGAATCACTGGGTACAGAGACCAAGGAGCCCCTGTATCTGTCACAGTCTCTCTAACACAAGGCTGAGGGCAAAGGAAGACACCAAAGCATCTGCCACAGCTCTTCCAAGTCCAAACTGAGAAGTTTGGGAATCAAACCTCTGACCTTAGCCCACTCCACAACAACAAAAAGTCCTTCCCAAAGGAAAAAGGAGAACATGTAATGCATACTGTCGCCTTAAGGAAGTATACAATCCTTACAAAGCATATAATGGGTATTGTCATCCTTTAGAAAGGAAACGGGGGTAAAGAGACAGCTCTTCTGAAGATGAGAACAGATGACAGCTCTGAAACTGAAAGAAACCTCATTTGATTGTCAATAGTGTCTCCACTAATTGTCCTCTTTCAAATAACAGCACCCTTTTAACTCTGATCTGAATAAAGTGACAGATCCACACCTGCCACCAGAAACTAAATACCACTTAAAAAGCTAGCACTTTTACTAATTAGGTGGGAGCAAATAAAGAGAAAGAGAGGGGGGAAAAAAGGGGTACATCCTTATAAGCTAACACTGCAAGTATACTTAGCAAAGACAACTCCATTTCAAGCGATTTTTGAAGTATTTACAGCCTGTTGTATTCTTTATAAACACAGACTAACTTCTGTCTGCCTCTCAGTAGTTTTATGCTACTGTCCCAAACTCTATGTTACTGTAAGTGTTTTTAAAAAATCCTATTTTCAAAAAGAAAAGCCTAACAGTAAATCTGTTCACGTATAATACCTCTGTAGGACCACAGTATTATTTTCTATCATGTTTTATCAGTTTATTTTGCTCAGAGGGTTGCAATGTGTAGGACAGGGAGAAGGGTACTTCAAACTAAAAGTTTTGTTTTAAGAGCTAAAATTCTGGACTGTCCTACAATGTTTTTTAAGTAAGGAAATGGAAATATTTTCCACCACAACATCCCTGAATGTGTTTTGTGTTTGTTACAGTGATGGGGAAAATGGAGAAGACCTCAGCCTGTGACTGGAAGGGGAAAATCTTATGATTCCTTAATTTTTTAATGTTCAGACCTTTTTCTTTTACATTTACATCATTCTTTCAGAAAATCAAGTACAATTTCATAAAAGTAGATGAAATGTTAAACACAAATGCATAATTCCTGTCCCAAATAAACTATTTTTAAAAGAATGCATTCACCAGTGAGTAGCTGGCATCCCACTTAAGAGTTTAGTGGGCAGACTGTGATTTGTTAAAATATCTTAAACCACTGTCAGTGTATACTCCTCAATGGTCTCAAGAAATGTTAACGAGATTCAAAGAAATTATTAAATACAACATATTTTTGTGATACCATTTATTCAACAATCAGAAATTTCAATATGCTGTCAAAGAATAATAATCAAAATCATGATCCATTATCCTACAGATGCTTCTATATTAACTTTCTCATCCTTCAAGACAGCTTCTTCTCTGACTAAAATTATGCAAATTATTAAGGGCTTCCAGAAGAGAGGGTTACTCAGCACATACGAATATCTCTTTTTTTAAACTTTGTAACTGTCTTTGAGCTAAAGAAAATAAGTATATAATTGAAATGACATCTTCAAACACTTTATGATATTGCCTATCCAAGAAGAAGCTGCTATCCTTCAAACCTGTCAGAGATTTACACAAATTTTACAAATTGAGAGTGAGAATCTATAAACATCTATATTTTCCCATGTGTGTTTGTATGTACATAAGATATCTATATGTATTTATCTATAGTGCCGACAAAGTATGCTTTTTTCCTCCAGACCCAACACTGTCATTGCTATGAAATTCCATCTTCTCTATGAGGGGAAGCAATTTCAGTTCCCCAAAAGCATTTTACTCTATATCATTTCATCCACACAGTGTGTAATGAATGGTAGTTTGTTAGCATGCAACAGAATATATTCTCTCTGCAACAGTTCCATGCTTTTAAAGTATCTATTTTCCTCTCAAACACCATTAATTATAGAAATATAAAAGCATAGTTACACATGCATCCTCCTATTTCACTTTAATGACCCACAAAGGAAGCAATAATTCTATATACTAAAAGCTATGAGCAAAATTTGTTACACTGAAATTTGTATCCCAAACTATAAAATGGTAAGGAGGGTATCATGTGCACACCTGCAGGAGAGTCAAACTTCATTCATACCACTGTGTGTAAGTACACATTACCGCATATAGATTACTGCAATTACGTAAATATTTCGTATTTTGTCCAGTGACAACTATCTTAAGAGATATTGCAAATTCAAGTGAAAAACTGCCAGATTTAGAATTTCCTACAAGTCAGACTGATTCTTACCCTGGGAGTAAGTCTGGGCTATGGAGTGGATGAACCTGTTTCTGCTAACTGGTGATGTGTTTGATGCGGGCATTAAAACCAGGGAGATGGGCGATAGGCCTCAGAAAAGTCTCGTATTTAAAGCAGTTCGGAAAGTCTATCCCCAATTTCCAGCAAGTGCTAACCTAGCCACATTCACTACACTCTTCCAAACAGTCCCTGGGTGATAACTCTTTATCCTTCAGGTTCCCTGTTTGTCATTTCTGGTCTTCAGAAGCACTGAGCCCTCACACCTGCCAGTTGCATACAAGCTCTCGTCTACAAATGTGAGTACTGTGTGGCATTCAGAGCAGCTAGATCTGTCCTAATATTTCATCTTTCTCTCTGCGATCTATGTGTAAAGTGGAGTGGATGACGCCTGGCGTTGGAAAAAGCATTTGATTTGCTGGGGGGGGGTCTCACAGCAAAGACAGCAAAGAAGTTATTAGGATCTGCAGTTCTTGGCTTCATTTCCACATACTAACACCATGATGATTTCAAACGCCCCCATCCACTCACAGATTCTTCCATGTCTTCCTCTAATTACTCCTTACTTTCCAGTCAGTCTCTTGCTCTTATCACCAGTGGCCCCTGCCCTGTTTTTTGATCTTCTTACCTTCTCTATCTCCAACTCTTTCACCTCCATTGTTCCCCTTCTGTGTTCTTTTTTTTTATTATATTTACTTTTAAACTCTCCCGTGTCTGCCTGAGATCCTCTAACCTCCTCTGATAGTCCTCACTTCTGTCCATGAGTAACCTCGACAGCATGGAGAAGCAGTTCCGTCATGTCAGGAGGTCCCCAGCCAACTGGAAAAAGCATTTGCAAGGAAAGTACTACTCAGACCTCGAAGGCCAGGCCAGCTGCAGGTTAAGTCGGTGTGTTGAAGAGCAGATATGCTGTGTGGCTGCTACAGAAGCACCAGGGGAGGCTAGAACACGTGCATTGCACACAGGCATAACCTTGCACTTGCAAACTGGTTATTTGTCGGATACTTTAGCCAAGCTGGACAGATTTTAACAGCTACACCAGGATGATAGCTTACTGCCAAAGTTCAAGTTCCTACTCCAAATCACTTAGGCACTGGAAATTCTTAGAATGATTATCTTTTTTTCACGTGGCAAAACAAAGCTTGTTTTAGTCCAACCTCAATTTCACACACAGATGAGCAATTGAGCTAAATTCCTATCATCCCACAGTCAAAAGAAGGTAATTTGAGGCAGAGCGCCGCCATGAAAGACTTCAGCTGAAACTCATGCAGTGCACCTACGATGAAAAGACCCCCTTTATAGGTGAAACATAACCTGAAATATCTGTCACAGCGCACACCCGAAGATGACATGCACTACGGGTCTGGAGCCAGCGCGAGTCACAGCCAGCACAGTGCGAATACCAGCGAGTGGCTACAGAGAGCGCCTTGGTTCAGGTGGTAGTATGGATGTTTCACGTGGAGCAGAGGTAAGCTGAGCAGCCTACGCCTGCTGGGTCTGGCATTTTGAATGAGGAGTGTGGGACCACGTGCACTCCAGAAGTGCGGAAGAGGGAGATGCTTTTCATCCCTTCTTCCCTGTACCAGCAGCTGCTCCTCACACAGTAAGTTTGGGTCTTGAGGTGTTTAGTACATCGGCAGCTCAGCATTGCGTGGACACAGCTGCTTGGTGTCTCCGCACCACCCTCTACACTCTGTGAGGGCTTGTTAGCTCAAACCTGGTGCTTCACTGAAGCTAGCAGGAGTTTCCAGAGACAAAGTGCCAGAAAGCACAGCCACTGAACAGGTCCTCTGGGTACAACTGTCGGCAACTGTGCCTGAAGTAAGTCCTGTTGGATCCAAAAGGCCCTTCAGTGCCTTGGAAGTATCTCTGCTTCATAGTGGCAGTATCATCACCCTCTCCTGTCCTTTCGGTAGCACCAAAATTAACTAGGTTTTTCCACTGTACAGAAGTTTTTTCCCTCCTCTATGAATAATCAAGCATAGATTCTAAATCAAAGCAAATAATTAAAATGCCATGCAATACCATCTAAGAAATCCTCTTTTTTATGTTTAAGAGTTTGTTCTGATCAGGTACAGTCATTGAGGTTTTTTCCCGGTCACAGTATCACTTTGGTTCCAATTCTTCTATGAGGTAAAATTTCAGTTGTATTTTTCCTCAGCTTTAATTCTGTCATTCTTTGTTCCTTTATTAGGTGGATTTCAAAAATGCTTAGAGTTCATCCTAACTTATTACACCATTCGTCATATCACAAGCAGCATGGCATTATTTCTCCCATCAGCAACATTAATTTCTTCCTGATATAAGCAAAAGCAATTACCTGCAGATTTAGTGAGACTATGGTATCCATTAGTCTCAAGTCTGGATAAACGCGGCTTTTGATTAAAAAGATAGATGAAGACTGCAACGAGAAAACAACGTGAAGCAGGCTGCAAGCAGAGATAGCAACCATTAGTAAGCAATATGGACTGTTATGAATAAAGAGTGAATTAGTATTTGGTTCAATCCTGTTATCATTTATGATAAACAGTCCAGCTCTAGAATAAGTAGTTCAGTTCAGCTTTTAAATAGAGTATACTGGCGAAGAGGTTTAATACTCAGAATCTGGCAGCCACAGCTGCCTTTTCAAAATTCAGAGCAAATGAAATGTTGCTTGAAGAAAGTGAAAGAAAAATTCCCTCAAGTATGTGAAGCTCCATATTATGAAAACCATTATTCTGTCTATCACATCTTCCTGGTACAAACTTTGAGAAACGTGTACCACCACTGGAAGGAAGTGAAAATGAAGGCTTTCTGAGAACTAGTGGAAGACACTTGTACACTTGGTGAAAGAAATACATGTAGATATAAATAAAACTACTGGAGAAAGGGAGAGAAATTGGGAAGCACAAGCCTAAATGTTTTGATAGCAGTAGGCAGAGAAAGACGGAAATTACTTCAGTAAGATACTCAGGGAAGTCACAAGTTATTGTAGATTTTGGATTAAAAGAAGGAAAGGGGAAGGTAGTATAGCATGGTTAAGGTCATCTGTTCCCGCAAGAATGCTTCCAAAAATTCAGCTAAAAATTAATGCATTCATCTTACTTCTTTCTCTTTTGACAAGATATAAGGAAACTGAGGACGAAGAACTGAGGTTGGCAACAGCTGCTGATTGTTTTCTGCAAGATGTTGGGAGAGCTTCTGAACTTAGAAAAAAGGTAGAATATGGAAAGAAAATAAGACGTAGGATTAGCATCCAGCCTTATTAGCTTCAGGGCAACCATATTGACACGTGTTAGCAGTCTCTGATATCACTGGGATAACATACTGTGTTTCTCAAGTAACTCAGCAAAACAAACAATTCTAAAACCAAGTTTTTTTCCCTTCGTCATGAGTTAGGGCTTTGGACAAGTCTTTTCAAATTTAAGTTGCAGACTGCTCAGCCTCCTTATTTATTTTGAAAGGATTTTTGGTCCTTTCCTTCTTTTCCTTTTTAGTATATAAATCAGCTGGGCTTAATTAACAAATTAGAAGGGTTTGTCTCAGGCTTTTATTTGCATTACCCCCACCTCTCTGATTCCTGAATCCTAAAAGCAGTCAGGCAGGTAATTTTCTTGTCCAGTTCTTCACAGGTGGGCCTACACACACCGTGCAGAGACCCAAATGCATTATGTGCAGCATCAGTGACAGAGAAAAACAGGAAGACTAATACCAAAACTACCTCTTTCACTGCACAGATGGTCCTGAACAATATCTGTGGTTTGGATCCAGATTAGTCCCCATGTAGAGATTCATGCTCCAGTGAATAAAACGTCAGAGCAAAGTCAGCCTAGAAAGCCAAATCTTTTTTTGCTTTGCAACCAAAACCTAAAAATAATTAATTTCATGTGATTTTCAGCGAAGTGAGCCCAAGTTAATTCAAAACATTTGCGAACCCTAACAACCTTTTTAACAAACACGGTTACATTTGTTAAGAAACCTGAAAGCAGGCAAGTCTCCCATCATTTGTTAGCAAAAGTTTGTCCCAATCTCAAATACTTCATCGTGGTTCACATAGCGGCAGTGACAGTAAGAGGCATAAAACATCAGGGTTTTGCTGTATGTGGGGCTCTCCTGTACTCCTCAGAGTTTCCCCATTTTTAGAAACAAACTCAAACTTAATAGCAAATCTTTAAGTTCTGCTCTTTCCTTCATCTTCAACTACATCTTTTTATCTCCCCAGTTTCAGCGCAACGTAAAGTATTTACTCCTGGAAATCTCACAAGAAATTTTTATCTCTTGAGATTTCTAGACCAGACTAAAAAATTTAGCATTTTAGACCATTTTGAGAAGAAGCATCCTTATCAAAACTGAATCGACAGCCGACAGTTCTTGCAGGTTAGTCTTCATTAATTTGTTTTCCCAGATTTTTTCTTGCTGTTAAATCTGGGAGTATTTCCCAGTCATGTTTTAGGTGAAGCTTAAAAGTTACCACTAGATCCAGTTGTTCAAAATACACGCATGTATCTATCGTGCTACCAAAGTGTACCTTTGCATATATGTAGGTGATTCATACAGAAATACTGGCAGGAATAATTTTAAAAATTAATTTGTTACTGTGATTTCTGTACCGGATCTTGAGAATTTCTCGTGTTGTTGGTTAGGGACTTCTGAGGATGCAGTAAGGTAGTGAGCGTCCTGCAGGATAAAAAATGAGGCATAAAAGGTAACAGGGGCCATATGAAAGACAGATGTTCATGGACAAAAGATACACTTTCCATCAATATTAATATTTTCCTTAGAGTTAATTGTGAGGTTTTGTTCAGTTTTTGCCTTTTGAGTACGTGTTTTTTAATTGAAAACATAGTGAGTGTTCAAATGGTTCTTTCAAGAAACATCTCGATGTTATTTGAAGGATTTCTGTTCCATAGTGATTAGATGTGGCATTTATGTCTCTGTGAGTTGTAAAAAATTGACTACAGTGCAATACAGTGCTGGACTGCTCTATGTCTGAAATGTGTAAATATTGCTGTCATCCCTGTGTAATAAAATTGTGTTTCAAATCTTTTGACTACCCATCAACCTCACTGAAAACATTTGAAACCGTAGGCCATTTTCAGACAATTTGACAGACAGGTAGCAGCTCTAAGAGTAAGCTTCATGAAGAACTGGTAGCTGGATGTAGGTCAAAGACACAAAATAGTGCCTGAAGGATATCAGTGACCCTGTTCCCTCTACCAGGCAAGCAGTATGTTGCTGTTGTCCCATTAATATTTTGCATATGTAGGGAATAGTACATAGAAGTTTGAAAATAAGGTTGGAAACTAAAGTACTGTGAGGCTGAAAGAGAAAAACCTTTATGATAGGAAACACGGCAGGGGGAATTAGGCTGTGACAATGTGGAAGCAGGGATACAGAACAGCAGCCTAGGTATCATTATGTCTGTGATAGTACCGTTCCTTCAGGTTTTAGTGATTTGGAGAGTAATGCAGAAGTGTTAGTGTCTGCTTGATACACAGCAAAATATCCCTATGCCAACTCAGACTGAAACCCAAAATGCCTTTGAATTAAACTGTTTTGTTCACTGGGCATTAGACACCCAGTGAGTGTAATTCATGAGTGTAAAATCAGGGAAATACCTCCATTTAGTAGCACTCTGGAACAAACACGCTATCTCATGAGAAGGAGGTATAAATTTTTTTATAGAATGAACTGATACACAATTCTAATGCCAGTTTATACTAATATTTCATACTAAATGAGAAACCACTATATTATTCTTTTTATAGTAAGATAAACCTTTCTGAAGCTACCCTATGCAATGCTATAACATTGTAGAGGTATGTATCTCCGATACTAAAAGAGTGGTTTAAAAATTATAATTATCTATGAAATTCTACAGGACTTCTAAAAGTGATGCTGATATACAAAAATCAAGAAGATTTTTTCACCTGGCTCCATAAAATGTAGTAGATGAAACGAATCACTGCCCTTTTAGAATACAAATATTCTTGTACACTTATTGATGTCCTACAGGCATTGCTTCTTTCTTCAGTTATTTTTGCTTAGCACCCTTCATCAGCAAAGAGTGGCTGCAGGCAGGGAGAGTCCCCAGACTGATGACACCAAGGGGGGGAAGGATGAAGCATTTATATAGAATATACATTTATACATACAGCATTTATAGAGCAAAAAAGAGATGAAAGAAAATAGATGATACTTTAGATTATTCTATGCCCTGGTGTATGTGAGCTCCAATTAACCAGGTCATCATGTTAGGAAGTAGTCTCAGAGTCTTCAGCGCTACCACAATGGCAGACCACCACATACCACGCACTGAGAAAGCAGCAAACTGAAACCAAGCTGTTTCCTTGAGGTTTTGCACAGAGATTTGCTCCCCAAGTCCCAAACTAAGCACTTGAATATGCTCTTCATGTAGATGCTCCAGTTAAGTCCCTGAAGTTCAGTGGAATGATTTTGAGGCACTATGAAAATGCTTCATTTTAACACACGTTTAAAAAAAATCAGTGCATGCGAAAGAGGGAGCAGCCAACTCTATATTAACTCCATCTGTGGGTTCACATCACTCCATATTCCCTGATCACTGGGTCTCGTTGTAGAGCCTATTACACTGTGTGGACAAGTGAGGTTCTGGAGAGAGCACTGGAAGGTTTTCTGGCTGTCACCGTCAATGAGGAGGTTAGAAATCCAAATATTTGCAGATCAGATGTTGCAGACTGGCTGGAGTTATCACAATCCTCCACTCCTAAAAATCGGCAAAACTTCAGGTACAAAGGGGAAACATCCTGAGCAAAAGGGCAATTTATACTTTATAGACGTTAAAACTGAATAAATGTTAATAAGCCACTGCCAAAGCAGCATACAAACAAAGTGATTGCATTTGAAATACAATCTGTTACACTTAAAACAGAGGAAACAAGGAAGGACCTCGTGGAAAACTTCTATTGTGGGCCAATAGCCCACCTAGGTTTTGTAGAGGTCACAGAGTTAAAGCAGTGCCCTTGGAGCAATTCCATGACCTGTAAGGAAGTATTTTATGCATTTCCTTATTGCTCCTACTTTCTTTTTATTTCTTAGCCATCATCTCTTTGTAGTACAGCATCATCTCCTTCCCTGCTCCTTTAGAATCAGTCACAAAGTCACACCTTCAAATCAGTCAGCCTCTAAAAACATACTCATTTTCTATCATCTCCCTTTCTGCCTTCCCTCCCCAATCTCTCTAATTCTTCAAATAATTCTTCAGTTAGTTCTTCTGAATTCAGGTAAGTGCCAGGGCAGTTTCTGATGCCTTGAGAACAGTAGGCGATACCCTTGAAGTTGTTTGTGCATGATGAAAAGGAAAAACCTAGTAACATAACAAACCCCAACAACCATACAGACAGGGAATAGGCAGTCTCTGGATATGCGTTGCTTTTGCTCATCAAAACGTGTATTTATTGTTTCTACTTATCAATTTTAGGTCATAGATTTATTATAGAAATGTACCTTCCTTTTACCTCGATTTGCTGAGGGTACTTTTTGCTTCACAAAAATCTCATTGTGTTTGACTTATAAAAGCAAGCTGCGTACTTCCTATGAAATGAACGCATCTCAACAGGTATCATATTTTGCACATTTGCAACCTGAATTTTCTTCATAAATGCACATACATGCACATGCATACATATACATGGATGTATTTGATTTTTCAAATATGTTCTAAATATGCACATTTTCCCAGTTTTATCAAAATAAGACATTTCTCTGAATTCCTCTGGTGGATTTTTCCACCAGCTTTGATTCCCATAAAATTTTCTACTAAATGCTTGAGTCATCATCACTCAGCTCACAGTTTGTCTGATTATCATTCACGCACAAAGCCACAGCAAAAGTCAAAACAAAACATAACTTTAATCCTTAACTATTGATAAAAAAACTGAAAGGACGCAGTATATTATACAACTGCAACTGCATGTTCAAAGGGCAAATAAAATATCATTGTTTTTGGTTATGGTTATTATTCTTTATGGTTATTACTGTTAAGTGAATACTGACTGTTGTGTTAACAGGAATGAGTGACATAGTCCGGCAAAGCCAAAAGCTGGGGTGGGTGGTAATCACAGCTCACAAAGCCCTGTTGTAATTCAAACAACTCTTTTCTCCAGCTCTCCTTGAAAACCTGTGTGCTTGTTCCACTGCACTTCTGAACCCTTTTAGTGTTTCTTGAATATGCCAAATGTCTTAAATTGGGGGTGAGGGGTGGGTTTGTGTGTTCATGTTATTTGAGTCCTAAGATACATGAGCATGTATCTCTTTTACAGGAGTTCCTGCATAAATTGCATCTTCTCTATCAGAGTCTGCTTGCTCTTCCCTAGTCCATTTATCATTCTGGCTGAGCTGTCAGGGTGGCGACATGGGTCAATTGTACAGGCAGCTGACCTAAATGAAGAATAAATTTTCTTTTTTGGTTCCTTCTCGAATTTAGTCATGTTTCCTATATGGCCATACACGTACCTGTTCCAGCTTACTGAAGGGGATAGCTGAGATGTGAACAGAGAACCAAGAAAGGGGCATCATAGAATCATAGAAGAATCATAGAATCGCTGAGGTTGGAAGGGACCTTTAAGATCATTGAGTCCAATCTTTAACCTACCCTGACAAAAGCCACTTCTAAACCATGTCCCTAAGTGCCCCATCTACCCTTTTTTTTAAACACCTCCAGGGATGGTGAATCCACCACCTCCCTGGGCAGCCTATTCCAATGTTTAATAACCCTTTCAGTGAAAAAATGTTTCCTAATATCCAATCTAAACCTCCCCTGACGTAACTTGAACCCTTTCCCTCTCGTCCTATCACTTGTCACCAGGGAGAAGAGGTCAGCCCCCATCTCTCTACAACCTCCTTTCAGGTAGTTGTAGAGGGTGATGAGGTCTCCCCTCAGCCTCCTCTTCTCCAGGCTAAACAACCCCAGCTCCCTCAGTCGTTCTTCATAAGGTTTGTCCTCCAGACCCCTCACCAGCTTTGTAGCCCTTCTCTGGACACGCTCCAACACCTCAGTGTCCCTCTTGTAGTGAGGGGCCCAAAGTGAACACAGTACTCAAGATGGGGCCTCACCAGTGCCGAGTACAGGGGGATGATCACTTCCCTAGTCCGGCTCACCACACTATTCCTGATACAGGCTAGGATGCTGTTGGCCTTCTTGGCCACCTGGGCACACTGCTGGCTCATATTCAGCCAGCTGTCAACCAACACCCCTGGGTCCTTTTCTGCCGGGCTGCTTTCGAGCCACTCTGCCCCAGTCCTGTAGCGCTGCATGGGGTTGTTGTGACCCAAGTGCAGGACCCGGCACTTGGCCTTGTTGAACCTCATACCATTGGTCTCAGCCCATCGGTCCAGCCTGTCCAGATCCCTCTGCAGAGCCAACCTACCCTTAAGCAGATCAACACGCCCGCCCAGCTTAGTGTCATCTGCGAACTTACTGAGGGTGCATTCGATCCCTTCATCCAGATCATTGATAAAGATATTAAAGAGAACCGGCCCCAGCACCGAGCCCTGGGGGACACCACTTGTGACCGGACACCAACTGGATTTAACTCCATTTACCACTACTCTCTGGGCACGGTCATCCAGCCAGTTTTTTACAAACTTGAATAGGGTGACCACCAAACGTCTAACCACAGTTCAGTGACGCAAATTATCTGAATACTTCTTTTAAAGAAACAACAGTTGTGACAAGCGTGGCAATATGGCACACTCAGAAACACAGTGGACTAGAGTTTGCAGCTGGAAGCTATTTTTTTCTTAAGATTTTTTATATTGCTTACTGTGTATAGCTCATGAAATTTCCAAAGGATCATTTCTAACCAAAATGGAAAACTCTACAGTCAACTGAGAAAGTCTAGATCTTGGGAAATGGTGCTGTTATTTCTTGAAAAACTGAGTGTTTCTTATAGAGTCAGTTCTCAAAAAAAAAATTACTTGAATTAGAAACTTCTTGTTAGTTCTATTTATCGGTCCCAGATGAGTTCCAATGAACTGGAGTAACATTTGATGTGTTCAGGTATAGCTGTTTGGTGTTATGAAGTCCTGTTATTACAACTTGTAAAGAAACCATGAGGCCTTGCTTGGCTTGAGAGTACACACCTGAGGGATCTGGAGATTTAATAAATAAAACAGTTGTGGTGGAAAAGCTCCACAAATGGAGTCTTGGAGACCAGGCATGTAGCTTATACTACTCAGCGATAGCGAAGATAATGGCTCCAGCATTTAAGCTATATACAAATATTTAAATATATCCAGTCTGTGGAATAAACTGTAGATCTTTTAGTGCTGTTGCAAAATGAGGATTCGGTTGGATGCAAATGGTGCTTTTTGCAGGCACCTCCTTAACTGCAGAGGTGAAAAAAAGGGAGTGGACAGTAGCACACAGTGGATGAAGACAGAATCCTATTTATAAGCCTTCACTGGTTGTGTGAATCTTGGGCCCAGGAATGTGCAGGCTTGGTGCACAGAAAGGCAGGCTGTGGGAGAGGAGATGCCATTTGCAAGCAGTTTAAGTAAGTGCCTATAAAAAGAATGTCAGCAGCTACTTTCCTGATTGACCTCAAATAAACCAAGGATGACCTGGAGATTTTCATGCTCAGGACAGAACTCCTGGCTCCTCTCTGTATCCTCAAACACTATTTCTGAACACTTTTGAACAAGCCGTAAAGGCCGTAACTCACACAACGGCTGAGGTTTTAAGGGTGCAACTACACACTACTGTAAATTGTTTTAAATCTTTTATCTGGTGTTCAGGAGGAGTCTGTGCCATCATGAAGGCACAGAGCACCTTCACAACCTAAAGGCACTATCAAAGAAATGTGGAGACTTCACCAGATTCTGGCAAAACTAGTATGGTGTAATTTGAAATGTTCCCACGTAGTCCGCATTTAGTTGTTTATGTAACAGAACTTCCAGAAAAAACAAATATGTGCTTGGAGATAATTGCTTATGATTAGCCAGGAGAACAGTATTTCAACTTCATGTTCAATATGGCATTACTTAACAAAGGATAATATGAAATAGGAATATGTTTCTGTCAAGCTTTCTGAGAAATCAGAAATTCAGTGTTTGTTGGCTTATATGTATAGATCTAAGTCTCATGAAGTTTTCTTCTTCCACATATGCCACTGTCTCTAATGCATCCATATTTACAAAAAATATCAAAACAAAGACGTTTCTCTAAATTGTGAACAATACTTAAAATTGCACATCAATCAAAGTGAATTAGATCTTATTAATAGATTAAATCTCATAATAATCATGCTGTTTAGAACAATTAACTTCAAGCTTTCTTCAACTTAGATGCCTTAGATCCCTTAGCTTCTGGATTAGTACCCTAATTTTAAGAAGAATTTATCATTTGAGTCTCTTTCTTTGCTGCTCAAATATAGACTTCCATCAAAAATTTTAACCTTTCTTCATAAGTTACAAAGCTAACGAAAAAGCTGAGTATACAGAATGCTGACTAGAAGATAGCTCTGTCATTTTAGAGATCCCTCAATTTCCTTTTTACTTTGACCAGAACTAGAACAGATATGTTCACAAAAAAATTATATAGGACTTTAACAGAATTTTTAACATGCTTTGCCTCTTTGTTGCAGAGAGAGAGGAGCATGGCATGGAGAGGGAGGAAGTCAATTCCTACTGCTGATGCAGAGAGGTCACTGAGACCTCATGACACCCTTGGAGTAGGGACGAGGTGGGACAACAGAGCCGGGTTGGGCAGGGGTATACTGGGAGACAAAAGGCAAACAGTATGAATAGTGGCACTGCTGTAACAGTATGGTGGTCTGATCTTATGGGTATCATTTGGCACAGTGTGCAGGAGCACACATCACAATATACTTCCTATGCCAGCTGCAGAACAGGCTGGTGCCACCGTTTGAGCTAGAAAGTCTAACTGCGAATTTTGAGCGGGAAAGCAGCTCTTTTGTGGTGGAGGATGACAAATTACAAGGCAAGCACACACTGAGATGCTGGGAGAAGTGTGGTGTAGAGGTCCAGTGTCTCATCACAAAAATACCTGCTCAGCTGTGTGTATTTTTGTAGAACTTGATCTTTAGTTAGGCAAAATTATATACAATACGCTGCTTTAACTTATAGTATTATTTGCCTTGTGTTTCTAGAACCGTTCTTAATATTAGGAGCTTTATCTTATGCAAAATTTAAAAACAAGGAATGTTTTAACTTCCTTTTCAAATCCTCAAAGTTATTCAGGATAATAGAAGACTGTATGTCTTTAATAACATGTAGTTGAGGTCTTTCTCAAAATAGAAGACGTCTTTCTCTCCTACAGATAGAAATTTCAGCACTTAAAACAAGATTAAAGTGTTAAAGTAGGCTACTCGGAAATACTCAGTAAAGAACAAGCCTTTGTCTGTGACTTTTTTAACTCAGTAGAAGTCATGCGAAGAACAGACTAGAGAACTCCCCTCCCAATAGAACAGAAACCAAACAATTTATCACAAATGAAGTTATTCCTAAACTTCTGAAAGATATCATCAGTATCAGCCGTCAAAGGATTAAGTATGTTTTTAAAATTGTCAAAGAAATATTTGGTCACCCTTAAACGTTTTCTTCTGTCTGCTTCAGGGGCCATTACTAACAACTCTTAGACAAGGCCTTACCTGCTGTTCATTTTCAGTGTTGCGTTTCCTCAACAATATACATCGTGATGGAATAATATGAATGGCAGGTGTCAAGACCATTGAAAATATCGATATGACAACATCCCTGAGAAAGAAAACTGAAGTAGCTGGAGAGTTTAAAATCCAATTATTTTTTTTATTTTAGCCTAGACCTTTGAGTTGGGATTGCTATTTAAAGAAGAAATCAATGCAATTGTAATCAAAGCCAGATTTTTTCACAGTTATTCAAAACTAAGTGGTACTTGATGCCACCACTAAATCTCACTGAATATGTGGGTAAGCACCATCAGGAAGAAGTGACAGAATCAAACACGGTCCTTGAACAGGTAGCTTCCCACAAGGTTTGTGTGCCAGGTTCACCTATCCAGTCACACAAATAACCCCAAGCTAATGTTAATATCAGATGCTATCACAAAGCAGTATCCAGTCCCATTGTTTTAATGTATATATATTCATATAAATAGTGATATTTAAAAGATATAGCATGTATTTTTTCCTTTTTCTGACATTTAAAGACTAAATAAAACCAGTATCTGTTTTTTCACAGACTTTGTGCTTTCAGAGATAAGGCACCGTACACAGTCTTGTCCTTTTGCCAGACAATACAACCCTGTGATAACAACAAAGCTGGGAACTCTACCAGACTTTCTGATACAGAGATATTGCCACCCATTACTAATAGTTTGGATGGTGGTTCCCATAGCCCTGAAATAAAAACTGAAAACAATAGTGCTGTTTTTCCATAAGGATAGACAAACTTAGGAATTAACACAGGCTCTGGGTCTTGCAGGTGACACTGATAGAACACTTTCACCATTCATGTTTCAGAAAAGGAAATCTCCAAGACAAACTGATAATGAAGCTCTAATCTCTGAAATATGAAGTGTTTCACAATGCTTAGCATCTTCCCATTCCCATTAGCTACAGACTTCCGTCTCCCTTAACTAATTTGCTTCCAACCTCACTCCCCTTCACTCATTTCCCCATCCCACCTCTTATCATCTCCATTTACTTTCTCCTTGTCCATGTGTCCCTATCTTTCTTCATTGGTTGTTTGTTCATTTCCCAACCCTATCTCCCTCTTTCTTTAATCTTTCCTTTCTCCTTTCTGAAGTTGCCTTTATTCCCAAGCTTTTAATGTTTAGAGCCATGACAATTCTTCCTCTTTCTCACCAACACTGATTACAGGGGTCCGCTGCCCCAAACAAGGTGGCAATAGGTGATCGTATGATCACAAGAGCATTTGGGATTGGAAATGTCTCACGTCCATCCTTCTGCTCACACCAGGCACATCTCTCAGATCAGATTGGGTTGCTCTAGGCTCTGTCCAGTCACATTTGGAAAACCTCCAAGGACAGAGATCATGCAGCCTCTATTAGCAATCTGCTTCACTGCCTGTTTCTCCTCATGGGGAAAAGTGTTTCCTTATATCCACTCTGAAGCTCTCTTCTTTCAACTTACGCCTGTTGTCTCACATTGTCTGCGCTGCACCACTGTGAAGAGCCTGGCCCCACCTATGCCATGACATCCCCACAGATGATGGAGGGCTGCTGTCATATCCCCTGAAGCTGTGTCTTCCCCAGACTGAACCATTCCTGAACCAGTCTCTCCTCACAAGGAGAGTCCTCCAGCCCCTTCCATCCTGGAGATCCTTCAGGGCCTTTTCCACAGAGTTGCTCCCCAAGCAGGCAGTCTCCAATCTGTGGCATTGAAAGGGGTTCATGTATGCCAGTGGTAGGATTTACCATCTGTCCCTGTTGCATTTCACAAGGTTCCTGTCGATCCATGCTCTGCCTTGTCCACATGGTGGTGCAGAGCCACGCTGAAGTGTAGGATGCTCATAAGAGAAGGAGCAAGAGAAGCCAACACCAATGGGGAGCAGAAGGACCTTCAGGGTAAGCATGACAGCAGCTTGCCCGGGAATGAGCTCCACATCCAGCCCAGCATCTGAGATACGGAAAGGTACAGAATGACAGATTTTTTTCTTGTGGACCCTTGTCAATCAAAGACTGAAACTCAAGAGACAAAGCCCAAATACCACTGCTCAGACAGATGAGATGGCAACAGGGCTGCAGTATGCCCTGCAGGATTTGTCAATGCTGAGCACTGTCCGCATTCAGACCTGGTCAGACCCATTCAGACCTCCAGGAGACAGGGGAGTCAATCGATGCCATTCCGCAGAGGATCTGCACCCTCTCTGTGAAGACATAGACAATGCCATGCAACCAGTGCAGATTTAGGTCCCAGCATATGAGAGGGATCAAAGGGAGCCTGGGAACAGTCAAAGCCTTATGCAAATATCCGAATCTTTAGCTAATTGGAAATGTTGACTTGGAGAAAACATCT
Source organism: Larus michahellis (assembly GCF_964199755.1). Taxonomy (NCBI): domain Eukaryota; kingdom Metazoa; phylum Chordata; class Aves; order Charadriiformes; family Laridae; genus Larus; species Larus michahellis. The sequence continues at coordinate 61,279,101 of NC_133897.1, read as the reverse complement.
GGAAACTGACATCAGTGCCCTGTTCCAAATAAATTATTAGCTAGGTAGAAAAAAAAGATAAAAATCAGTGGATATTTTTTGAATGTGTGCTGTAAAAGCACCACTGGCAGGTTCTGGGGAGTTATTTTGGAAGGAACGAGGGGTTCATCGGTCATTCAGAGCCAGAACTTCCGTTAGCACAGCTGTTCTGATTGTGCTTTTCCTATCTATGCAGAGTCTTCTCCTTTTCCAGATACAATAATGACTTATTTGTACTTTATTTATTTTGTAATCGCAGATTTCAAAATAGATACCATAAAGATGAGCAAGTTGTGTAAACATCCCACTAGGCTCAAGATTGAAAACATGAAAATAAAACAAATATAGACAATGGGATATAACCCTTCGTGTCTTCAATAACAATTCCAAGTATAATGTCATCTGTTCATGTCAAGATAAGGTTAATTTGATCTTGTGACCAATTTGGTCAAAGCTTCACATACCAAAATGTTTGTGTGCATGTTTATATTTATATTTATCTAATTTCCGTACTTTGTTCATGGCATTGTACCTAACTTTACTCCATAATTAAGTCACTAGTTAATATTATCAGTTCACTGGTCATTTAGTGAAGAAAATAACTCTTAAACAGAAAGTTTCTGTTACAGCTCTGATACATAATTATTTTAATGTTAATTTTGTTATATTTTGTCAGTTATTCTATATAATTTTGTGTGTACGTATAAAAACATTGTATCATTATGAAATATAATTATATACATTCTAAAACAAGATACACATAAAAAATCTTGAGTGTTTCTGTACAAATACTACACAAAATTGCTTATTCTTAATTTGAATTACAATCTGGACATTCTTATGGATGAGAACATCTACAGTTACATTAGCCTGGATTTTTTCAGAGTTTTGGGAAGGGTGTAAAGTAACAAACAACACCCTAAAGACTATAGTCCCATTACCATATATAATTTAGCAACCTAGATTTACATTTTCAGAGCCTACCCAGGCATACATATGCTTTTGAAAATATGGCTAAACACCTAAATTCCACCAAAAATTTAGACTACGCCATCGCCTCTATTTTCAAAGCTCTTGCAAGTTTCAAAACTATTTATGGGCAGATTTTCAAAAGCCATTTAAATGGTTAAAGGTGCCCAGCAAGCAGCTAATCAGATTTTGAGAAGTATTTAAATGGATCATGGACCCGACACCCTTTGAAAATTCATCCCTCACGGGTATTTTTAAAAATGATACAAAGTCGGGTCTGCCTAGGATTTGGCAGAAATTTACCCCTGAGGAAGACAACCTATTTCTGCCAGCTGCCGAGTCACTCTGGCCGTTGGCACAGTTGGATGGAACACACTATGTAAAATGATTACTGGTTTGATTCAGTAGGTCAAGGGCTGTATTTCTATGCAGCGGGCAGAAGAAAGAGTCTGCAGAAGCTCTGCCTGAAATTTTTTTAATGGACCAACAAGAAGCTATGAAGTGCTCCATATAGTGCAATAGACATGTTGAAATTTACTGTGCCACACAGGCTCTATCCTCATGAATTGTAGTATTAGTATTATTATTACTACTATTATCATTTCACTGTACTATCCAGAAGCAAGGAATTAAGAGATATAAAAGAAAAGGTGGCAGGAGGGGGCTGGGACCCTTCTTTCGCTCACCCATCCATGTACCAAAGCACAGCAAGGACAGGTCACAAAAAAAGAAACTGCATTAGGAATCCCAGAGAGGTGGGCAGCATGCTCCTTCCCCCATGGGAGACAGTTCCTGAAGAGTCCTAGCCAGCTCTTAATAGCTATTGCCACTGCTATCCTGAGCTGCACTGCAAAGGCATCAGTCCTTCTGACTGATGTGAAGCTCCCAATGCAATCTCTTGCCCTCAACACAATGTGAAGTTACAGGAGGGTCTACTCATCTGTTTTTCAGTGTTTTCTGTTTGTGTAACAGCTAACTAATGAAGAGTTTGCAAAGGCTCAGATGAGACTCAAAGCTTTTCCCAAGAAGCGGAAACTTCTCCCGAGTCCATGTTACTGTTTTACTAATTATTCTGCAGTGACGATAATTGTTCTCTGAAGACTGAGCTGTATAGGGCCAACAGCAGAAATACTGAGGGTTTCCTAGAGGCGTTTCCACTCTCCCCATCTCCCACATAACATTTACTTAGTTTACCATTGGAGCTGGCTACACACCTTGCAATCCAAGTAGCTTTGGGATTCCCCGTCAGCTGAGATAGAACGGACAGAAAAATCCCTTGCACAGAGGCTGCTAGTGGCCACCTGGCCCACCTGAGAAAATCAAAGCAGGACAATTGCGGGAAAATAAGTAACTGCTTCTTTGTCTTTTTCCCAGTCATACAGGAAGCCAAGGAAGATTTTAGGAAATTGCATAACATTTTTATGCAATGTTCCACAACACCTTTTCCTTGCTGTTCTGTAGATCCTGTCCTACTGTTCGGTCTATTGAATGCTCAGGGCTGAAAATAGCTATATATGGGCAATGCTGCTGGATCTGTTGAATAGATCTTAGTTTATAACCATGAGAGAATATAGTAATAAATGAGATAGTGCCTGCTGTCCCACATTATAATTCTCCAAGAGATTAAAGACTTTATTTTTTCCAGAAAAAGTACTGCTCTGTTTGGGAGAAGGTTGGGAGGGATGACATAAATCATCAGTTAAGCTAGGAAGCACTTTCGTCTTTTTCACAAGAAAAAACGATTTAACAAAGAGCTTCAGTAAGGCCCGAGGGTCCGTATGTGATCTGAAATGAGGCTCCTGGGCCCATGGGGACAGGGTTTGGGTGGGTGTCACAGGTGAGGCTGGTCAGGGCTTTAGGACCCATTAGAGTCCTCAGGGTCGTGGTAGTTTTCTCACAGCTACGGTATTTCCACTTCAAGTTAAAAACCTTTCATTCCACTTTCAACGTATTCATTCTGTTATTTTTATTTATTGGTATAATCAAGAAATGATGCAGACTTTCAGCACCAGAAAATGGATCATTAATTCAGAGCTTAGTAAATTACAGGAACAAGAGGAGAAAAATGTCTTCTATTTCCTCTGGGAAGAGGAAAAGGGAACAAAGGACACTAACGAGACCTGGGCATAAGACCAGCAATCTCTGAAGTGGGGTGTGCACAACCCACGGAGTGTGCAAGACAAGTCATTGAGGTGTGGGAAGAAAATATTTTTGTGCCTTTAATATTTAAAATAAAATTGAATTAAAAATATTTTTAAACAGTGTTTATTTCAACCTTATCCATTTAAAATGTATATTTTGGGTATGTTTTATAAAGTACATAATAGGAATAAATTATTTATTGTGATTTGTCTTATAATAATAGCCATAGCAAGGGTGATCCGATCACTACGAAACCCTTCTGTACCTTATTATTCTTCTTTTCATATATATGCACGTTAGGAGTGAACAGATTACAATCTGGGGCACTTCAGTAGTGCCAAAAAAATTAGCCTAAGGGAAAAGTCCTAACTTGGAAATGTGTAATTTCCAGCTGTGCCTAGGAATAGATAGGATAGCAATTAGAATATGCCTGTTCTGGGGCTTATGCAAATAAGGAGCAAGTAGTCCAGCACAAAGCACAAGAAAACAACCTCGGAAACACACCTGTTGGAAATGGTTGCTTGCTTAATTTCTCTGAGGGGTCAGAGAGAAGCTTCAAGCCAAACATCACCACTCCTGAGAACAAATTGCAAGAAGAGTGGGGTTTGTTCCCAGTATGTCAGCTGAGTCATCTTGAGGGGAAGTTGTTTGCATCACTTGCCACTTCATTTTTCCTCATAAGATGGCCTGGGTTGGAGCAGCTCTATGCGAAACACATTGAACGTTGTGTATTTTAGAAGGGTCTTTGGGAGGGGGGATGTGGAAGGAATGTTATGTCTTGTGGACTACTCCCCAGCATACTGACAGGACTTTCTGCCCTTTCAGTTCAGATTTTGTCTAAAAGTCCAAAGTCTGATATTTATTCTGTATTTTCCCTTTAAAACTGAATCTTGGACAATGACAGAAGAATTTCTATGTTTGTCATGTCATGATATGGTTCTAGCTATTGTTCTAGGTCATTTGTTAAAGACACATGCTGTGAAGTTACTGTAAATCAGATGCAGTGTTATTTTTCTATCTGTAATCTAGCAGTCTAAGAAATATAATTACTACTAAAATCTGACATGTTTTTTCTGCTAAAATTGGTATGAACAGATGACTAATCCAAAGGTCAAATGAGTTCAAAGTGGCTCACGAGTTTGAGATCAGACACAAAAACTTCCCTTAAAATGCCCAAACTGCTGAGCTCTGCTAAGAAGTTTTATGCCCTAAAGACTTGATAAAACAGTTTGACTAATAATTTCAGTTGTTCCTCCTGGGATTTGTTGCTTTTATTGCTTTTGATCTTCTTGGTAGTTTTGGCAGGTTTTCTCTCTTAGAATAATCAGATCTTTCCCTTGTCCCTCAGAGGTCAGCAGCTGATTTTGCACATTCATTTTCACTTTTCTGCGCTGCACTTGCCAGAATATCTGATGCCTTGGTACTCTCAGGCAGTGCTGTTGAAAATGATGACTTCAGCTGACACTGCACACAGATTTGAGGTCTGATCTCCGTGTTCACTTGAGAAGAGAGTTGGTGACTATATCCGTCTATGTGTGTATACCATCTTTTTCAGAAATCTGAAATGAATAAGCACCAATGAGGTGGCTGAAACGTTCCCTGGAGCTGTAAAAGACTGCGTCTCTGTCTCCCTCTGCCCAATTCGGAGAGCAGAGGACCTCTGCTTTCCACATCCTCACTGAGCATTCGCGACTCCTCAGCCGTTCCAAGAGGAGAGGTTTTTTTCAAGTGAACTAGTTTGCACATTTCTGCTAACAGTTTCGGGCCAATTAAATGCATTTTCCAAAAGAAATCAGTTTTAGCTGGAAGTGCCAACTATCTATCATCTCTGTTCATTTCCTTACGAGAATTTCTTAACTGTTCAACAGATACATCAGAATCAGCAATTTACAAAAGCTCTGGAAGACTTTCCAAGTACATTGGGTTACAGCAATGTCAGCAAGGCAATGCATAATACACCAATCCATAATGTGAAAGGTCAGGTGCATTTCAAGAATGCCCGGAAAGATGAAAGCAGCTGAAAAAGAGCTAGAAAAATGTAGTCAACGGATTCAGCAATGTGAAAGTCCTGTCACATCATTCTCTTTGGCTGTTTGCCATCTGACAGACAAGAGGCTTCATGTGAAACTGTTAAAAAAGTTAATAAATCTCATCATAAGGAACATTAGCAAGATGATCAAACTAATTTTTTAGTTTAATTACGCCAACCCACTGCTATTAATGACAAGTCCTCCAAGTACCCTCAGTCATTTATTTGTGTTTTTATCCTTCTTACAGATAGTTTTTATATCTCCACTTAATCATTGCTAAGACAACAATATAAACTCATTCCTTTTAATATGCTTCATCAAACAATCTCTCCAATCTTCAGTGATTGCATGAGACTAGAACGGGGGAAGAAAAACTGTTTTTCTGTCCCACAGGAATGTGAACATCTTCCCATCCTAACTGGGAATGGGAAACCAAAATCTCAGCAGAAATACTCATGGTGAAATATCTCTTAATTGTTTTGGTGTGTTTCTATTTTGCAAAAATAAACATTAAAAATCAATTAGAATGTTTAAACCGAAACTTCAGTTTAAAGTTATCTGCGTGGTCTTTTCCTGTATTTGAACATTAAACAAATAGTTGTTGAAACTAACCTTTTCTTACAGGAAATTGAGTTCAACAGATCATCAGTTCCAAATGAAAACAAGCTTTATCCAGGCCTGTCCCGGGTCAACATTTACACTCTAAATGAAACCTCCTTTCTTGGAGGTAGGCTGATATGGAGAAGTAGACATGAAATAACATCAGGAAACAGTGTCAGCATGACTCCCACTGGTGTTGAACAGACTGTGAAGTCTGACCTGATAATTTTGGCAGATAAGTGAAATGCACTCAGAATTAATTGAAATAGGATTTGTCACAACATAAAGGATGCAACTTTCCTCAAAGACTTTCAGCACAACTTCTGGTTACACAGATACCAAAACCAAACTTCAACAATCGTCGCCACTCTAAATACAAAGGCTGTAGGAAGTCATCATAGTAGTCAAATAAAGCCGTTGAAATGTGTTTAAAGGTCTGGAGAAAACTCAGCTCCCTGACTCCTGGAAATAGAGCAAGAAGTATTGCCACCCAAGACAGGATATCAATTTGACATTTTCTCTCTTCACCTTCCCGTAGAGTGATTCCTTATGGTGAAAGATTTTAAAAACAAAATGTCTGATATCACCTCTTGGTGCTGATAGACCACCATACACCATCTTCATCAAATGAAGCTCTGTGTGTTACCACTAAATTTGCTCCCTGTCATCATTACATCTTTTCATGTCAGAGTAGCCCTGATTATTCCTGACAGACACAACATGTTCCCGTCTTTCCTGGGTTGTTTTTTTCAGTTTCGGCAAGCTCTGTGTCAGTGTTGGTCAGGAAGCATGCCTCCTTGCATGCCACTGCACAGCTCGCTTGAGCCCTTGTTCAGTGAGATCCTTAAAGTACATTTTTAAATGTCAGTTGTCCCATTAGCTTCACTTGCTTGAAATTTTAAAGCTGTGTCAGTACCCAGACGAGTTCATGCTTAACTGATTCATGGAGGAGGTAGTCAGTGGTTAGGTTTACTTTGAAAAACAGTCAGATGCATGGGATTAACTAATGTGACATACCGGTTTGATCTGGCTCCACAAATTACACATGCCCATATTTTAACAACTTGCTCTGATTTATTATTGCAAACAAAATAAAGTCCAAAGTGGTATATATGAACTGTATATGTGAACGCGTATTTAAACATGTTTTAGGCTTAAAGAAGGGCTGGCCGCACAATGCAGGAAACAGCTCAGAACCATAACAAGCAGCAGAGAGACTTCAAAGATTAAAATGTGAATAATGATAGAGAACTATTTGGAATCATTTGGCTAGCTACACAAATAGCCTGCAAGTGAGAAACAGACCATGCTAGTTAAGAAACTTAGGTTTGTCTGAGTATATTCAGAAAAATTGAGGAATTATTGGTGCATTACTAAATTGAATTGGCGGAATCAAAAATTACGTTGAAGACAGGATGAAAAGAGTACATGAAATCAGTCTTGTGTGATCCAGTCATAGCATACAATGACACTGAAGTACTTCTATTCCAATAGTTCCTAATTTTACATGACTACTAGAAGTAGTCTTTCCTCAATTAACAAGTCCAAGTACCTTGCATCTAAGAGCTTAAAAATGCTAATGAGTTCTCTGAATTACTGTTGTTGATTTTCAGTACATCTTGATCATCAAGGAAGCTCAAGAGGCCTGGAGAAAAGTAATACGCTAATATATAAAGGAGGTAAAAAAAATAGAAAACCAGATCTAGTTACGTGCATGGACAATCTGATTAAGTGATGTGATCCACAGTTACCTGTTTCTAGTGGATTCTGGCAAGCAAAAAGTTTTGGGTTTTTTTTTAAAAAAAGGCTACATAAAATGTTATATATGCATAGGAATAACAAAGGAAAATTGTACTTAAAAGAAGGACTCTATGTTAGGAGCAATTAATTGAATAGAAGCAGTGAATTGGAAAAGGTATTTTGAGGCTATGACTATTGATTGTCTGAATACAAGTTCCCATTGTGATAATGTTGCTAAAAAAGCAAAATGTGATATTTAATGCACACGAGGGAAATACTGAGTAGGGACAGAGAGCTTCTGATCCCTTTAATACCTCTAAAAAGAAATTGAGTACTGCAACATCATGCTGATCAACTAGAAGTGGCTCTGAAGAGAGGCAAGAATGCTTGCAGGTTAAGGAAACCTGCCTCTTTGAGAACGGCTCAAAAACACTTTGAACAAGCAGAGCATATTGAGGAACAGTATGATCAGCCTAAATCCCAGCAAAGGGAGCATAAATTCAACAGTGTGGAGCTCTGCAGCCAAGCACTGACAAAAGCCATGTGGCTGGAAGCTTGACAAGTTCAGGATTTTTATTTCATTTTTGCCAAGACTATAATTAACTAAGAGAGCAATCTGCCACGGTCTGTTCTGTGTTGTCCATCATTTTAAAACTAATTTTGGGCTTTTTTCTAAAATATATGCCATGGCTAAAAAAAAGAGAATTAATACCATAAATCCTACAACCAAAGGCAGATCTGTGAAAAACAAACAAACTAACAACGACGAAAAAACAACCACCACCAAAACCCTGCAAATTAAAACCAAAAGAAAAATATGGGAAATAGACACCCTGACTTTTCCCCTTCTTAAAAATCCCATGAGGGTCAAACTTTCTCCACAGAAAACCAGAAAACATATCCTTTGAGGCAAGTCCCCAGTATACTCAGGAGGATCTCTTTCCCAATTGCTGAACATCTTCTTGAAGTGAAGCTCCTCAGCTAGCATCACAGATTACAATATAAAATACCAAGAACAGTGAAATACTGAAAAGTTCAGATGAGAAGTTGTGACTCTTGCAATAGTCCGACTGGCTTTTTCCCAGGGCCTTGACAGCATGATCTTGAGAACAACAGACGCACAGAGGGATATGTCAGAGCCTCAAAATGCCCGCCAGGACAGTCTCACTCATTATTTTGTGACCCTTCAAAGACCGTAAGTTTTTGCTCAGGGAAAACTGCCAACTGATTTAAACCAAGTTACATAGCAGCTGCGCTTAAGTGATATTTTCTGCTTGAAACCAAATCATTTAAAAATAATTGATTTTTAAGAACACGTTGCTATAAATATCATAGGTTAATGCATTTAATAGCTGAAAGGAACTGTCACCACCATGTCGTACAAACTCCTCCATGACAAGGACCAAAATATTTTATTTCCCATTCAGTAATTCAGTGCAATCACTTGCAGCAAACCACTTAATTAAAAGTACCCAGTTCTTTTATAATGAGAATGTATTTCTGGGCTGAGTGACCTTTTTCATTGTCTCCCACATATATCTACAGAAAATGCACCCGCTGAGGCTAGAGGGACTTATACAAGGATCCGGTTCTCCTTCACACAACGTATTTCTACTTCTTACCTGGGCTTTTTTCTGAATGAGCCCAAATGCTCACAGCAAAACTCAGGTTGAGGCTAATGAAGGAGAGCTAATTACATGTCAGGAGGGCTCTGTACTGCCACCCACCTTACTGTGCACAAATTAATACTAAAAGATCCTAAACCTCTAACTCAGTGAGCCTATGGTTGGATTTCTGAGTCTATATGCCTAATACCTGTCATTTGCATGTTTCATTAACATCAAAATACTTGTTGATGAAACATTTTCCTACTAGATTATAGGATCACTCAACAAATGTAGATACAGTAAGGCAGAACCATAGACATCATACCTCAACTCTTTAGTAAAGAGGGAAACATGAAAAATATGCCTCTGAGACGTCTTGCTGTCTTCATTTTAAAACTTCTGCCTCATTCTCTCAGCTTTACTGAAAACTGATTAATTTCTATAGCATGATTCTCTCTGATTCGTCATCCAATCTCATTTTCCTCTTCTGATTTACAATAGATTGTCAGAGAGATTCATTCTAGCTTCATTTCCATCTTGAGGGCTAGCTGTAATTAATTCTGAAGTGTTTGAGACTGAAGTTGCCCAGTTTCCTCATTTAATAAAAGCTTATCTTTCTTTTGTTTTCTTTGTTAAAGTATCAACTCATTTACCTCAAAAGCAATCAAATGAGCCCTCACAATATTAATTGGACTGCAGAGGCGTTAATGGATTTTATCCGTGTTAATAATGTTTTTCCATTTTATTTCACCCACTTAAAGAACAGCAGCAGCCTGCAGTACAAATATTGAGAGCTAGCATTCTACAGAAACACCATTTCATGCTTTTGTGTTTGCATACAGCCTTTAATCACGTTGAAGAGAATCTTTCTTTTTTTCCCCTCAGATGTAGCAAACTTCTCACTTTTCATGTTAAGTACCCTACTACTGCATAAAAATTGAGTTCACAGAATGACTGAGGTTGGAAGGGGCATGAGGTCGTCTAGCCCAGTACCCCCGATGAGCCAGGATCACAGAGACCCAGTTGCCTAGGCCCACGTCCAGATGGCTTTTTAATATCTCCAGGGAAGGAGACTCTACCATCTCTCTGGGAACCTCTCACAGTGCTTGGTCACCTTCACAATGAAAAAGTGTTTGCTGATGTTCAGGGGGAACCTCCTGTGTTTCAGTTTGTGCCCATTGCCTCTTGCGCTGTCACTGAGTACCTCTGAAAAGAGCCTGGCTCCATCTTCTTCACACCCACCCCTCAGGTATTTATAGACATTGATGAGATTTCCTCTGAGCCTTCTTTTTTCCAGGCTGAACAGTCACAGCTCTCTCAGCCTTTCCTCATATGAGAGATGCTCCAGTCCCTTCATCATCTTCATGGCCCTTTACTGGACTCTCTCCAGTATGTCCATGTCTCTTGTACTTGGGACCCCAGAACTGGACACACTTCTCCAGGTGTGGCCTCACCAGTACTGAGTTAGAGGGGAAGGACCACCTCCCTCAACCTCTTGGCAATACTTTGCTTAATGCACCCCAGGATACCAATAGCCTTCTTTGTGCAAGGGCACATTGCTAGCTCATAGTCAACCTGGTGTCCACCAGGATCCCCAGGCCCTGTTTGCAAAGCTGCTTTCCAGCTGGGTGGCCCCAGCATATATCAGTACATGGGGTTGTTCCCCTCCTAGCACGGAACTTTGCACTTCTTGCTCACCTTCATGAGTTTCCTGTCCACCGCTTTCTGTAGCCTGTCGAGGTCCCTCTGGGTGGCAGCATGACCCTCTGGTGTATCAGCCACTCCTCCCAGTTTTGTGTCATCAGCAAACATGCGGAGGGTACACTCTCATGGGCCTCATTCAGCAGCAGGCCCACATTTTTCCTAGCCTTTATTTTGTCATCTATGTACTTACAGAAGCCCTCTTGTTTTCTTTGACATCCTTCTTTCACTTGGGTCAGGAACTTGTCATCAATCCTCTCCAGGACCCTCCTGGAGTGCTTATGGCCTTCTGTGTTGTCCCTACAACAGATACTTGGGTGTTTGAAGTCCCCCATGAGAAAGGAACATGAAGCTGCTTCTAGCTGTCTGTAGGAGACCTCACCCACTTGTCCCTGGTCAGGCAGCCCATGGCAGGCACCCAGTACAGCGTCACCTTTACTGGTCTGCTCTTTCTTCCTTCCTCATAAGCTCCCAGTTGGCTCATCATCCATTGCCAGGCAGAGGTCCATGCACTCCAGTTGCTCTCTCACATGAAGGGCAACTGCCCCTCCTCATCTTTTCAGTTTGTTTTTCCTAAATAGCCTGTATAGAACCCCATGCAGGCATGGGACTGCCCTCAAAGAAGGAAACCAGAGCTCAGCTGCTCTCTGTTCCCCAGGCCATCCAGGATATCTCAGAGGTAATGACACATCTTGGCAAGACTGGAGAAAGCTGCAAAGTGGATGCTGGCTCTCAGGCATCAGTAACATGACCCTCTTCATTGAGGCTGGGTGATTAATTTCAATAATCAGAGCTACCCAGGGAGAGTAATCTCCGATGAAGCAGTATGTTGCCATCACTACAATGCCTAATTTTACTCATTCAGTAATTTAGGTCATTCTGATCTTTACGGTGGCAACACTCAGCCTTGAGCCAAATTTATGGGTGATTAGGACTTCGAGTCTCTGACATAATTATTCACCATGTCATTTATGTTCTTTTTTTTCCCTAATCCACTGATTGCAAAACTTTTTGCAAGCAAAGTATAAAATACCTTTTGAAGCTGTCCATATAGCTGGTATCACCACTGTCATTACAGAAGGCTGAAAGCCATCTCTTAAGGCAAGTGAAAAAGCAAAACAAAACAATGCAATCAAGGAAAGCCTGCACAGTACTGAAGGGACTTCTTTGGGGAAAAAATTGAGCTCCCGCACAAGCGGCAGGAAAAGAGACATGAAAAATGTGTACTTTTTTTTTTCTTTTCATTGCCACTGTAGAGAAATCGCCTTTGTTTGCTAAACAATGGAACAACCTCTACCATTAATGCAACAACAACAACAAAATATCTGTAATTCTACCTAAAAACATTAATTAACAATGTCATACATTTGCTAAAATATCTTTCCTCTGTTTCTACATTAACTTGTCTAAAAGAAAACTTTTTTTTAAAACTACGGATTTAGTTATGAGTAAAACCAGTTAATGCTGGCAAGTATATAGCTTTATAAGTACCATTGCTGCAGTTGTACATGCTGCAAGGGCTTGCAGATCTTGTGCTTCCATTTTGAAGTGAAGCCATTTTCTTTCCAAGAACTAGGGAGAGATGTGGGGTCATCTGGGTATGATCCGATGTACTCAAGTGGGCAGCCAAACTAAGTTTTGCAGAGTATTAATTAGAGGTCACCACTGATGCGTATGTTGGCTTGCGCTTCCAGAACAAAAGTCTCTGGGATTTAAGGATTTGTCTGTCAACATTATATTGCTGCTGTCACCAGGGTTGGAGTGCCTTACCATCCAAGAACCTGCAGATGTTTTGTCGGGTATTGAATACTGTTTCCTCACACTGCGCGTAGAAACTGGGGTCTAAATAATTCATTTCAAATTGTCCAGGTACCTGTGGAGTAGCAGGTGTGTTTCTAACATCCTAGGTTAGTGTGACAGCTACTGAAATTTTCCCTCTTCTCCATAATCGCATATTCTATTATTCCTACTCAGATCAGTTCTCCAGTCATCAAGCTTTCATTTTGTACCTGGATGCACGCTCAGCTGGCAAGTGCATGACAGAATCTTTCTGAATGATGCAAGTGGCATCCAAATACACCTGGTAATGGCTAAAAGGCTGCTTCTCACTTACAATACAAAGACCAGTTGCTCACAATTGAAAGAGTGGTAGACAATAGCAGTATTCATGCTCCAAAGGCATTGCAAGCAGCTGTGATTTTTTTACCTCTCATCCCCTCGATGATTTTTTTAAGTGCCTAGAAAGGAAGCAGCTCTCAGATAAATTGCAGGCTCCAATAACTTTTCATACAGTTGCATAAACATATACGTACCAACGAGCCTGTCACCTGGTATTTTGACATGCCAATTGTTAGGAAAGTTTGTAAGTGTCACCTGAAAGCAGTAATTTAAAAAAAAAGGTCCAGTTTATACTTTCAAGTGCCTTTTCTTTATGCTCCCTCTCTTATTTAATTTTTTCTGCTTTATGATTTCTCTGGCCATGCTATACTCTCCTGATGAAACCTCATCCACCCTCAAGCCTGTAGGTTTTGTGAAGTTACTAGGTACTATGGAGAGCTATACATCCTGAACATGCAACAGGTCAGATTATATGCTCACTGGTCTGCAGTGGAACTGATTTATCGATGATTCATGTAGATTATTATTTCATTTCTAACCCGCCTAATAAATCAGCCTCTGTGGACACATATGCAAACAATAAGAAAAATACACCACACCCTTTTTAAGGATCCGTTCTGCGAAACAAAGGTTTTCTCTGCTCAAGATAACTCTCGTAATATAACTAGGTTCACGCAGTCCTAGTGGAAATGCGCAACTGATACGCCAGTCTGTTCAGGAAATGTTATCAAACTGAAACCAGCAGAGTTTACCTTGTCTTTGGTCTTTCCTCATTTTGATTTAAAGTGAACCACAAGTGCGGTGCTTCAATTCCCAGAAGTTTCGAGGGAGACAGGCAAATGGAAAGGGAAATGGACAACAGAGCCTTTTGTTTGCTGTTTAACATTCCCTTTGTCAAGTGCATCCCAAGAAGCAATAAGGAAAAAATAGTGTGCTTTCCAGTTCACTTTGTTTTGCCTGTTGCTCTTTTTTGTCCATGTGCATATGAATAACACTTTTATACAGAATGAATAATAACTTTTTGGCCTATATTCTAATCATAAACAAGCTAGTGTTCTGCTCATTTACCCACGGAAGTAGTTCTTAGCCTCCCTTTTGGAAAGATATTACAGAATTAGACTGTTTCATACGCTTATTTCAGGAGTGCAACACATCTTCCCGAGGTGCCTGGAATCAAACAGCCTATTGCAAAGGGCTTTTGTGATACCTTTTGTTCAAAGAGAACAAAACATTGTACAAACATTAGCTCAATCCCATGATTTGGACGTTATGAACAACTTCCAACATTTAAATCCTCCAGAGTTTGATGCAGAGCCACTTCCTTCCAAAGCCTGTGACTATTATTAATGTCTCACCCTCACTTCTTGAGGAAACAAAAAAATTTTCAGTTGGCAGTGCCACACAAATCAGAGATTTTTACACTCTCCTGTACAAAGTCAATTGATAATGTCAGCTGAGACATCTTCACACAGGCAATGCTTTCTTTCCTCCTTTTCAGAACAAGGACTGATAGTTGTTTTGAAGCACTCATATTGCATTTTAAGCTTCGTCTGTCTTATTTGCCTATTATGAAGACCTTAAACCAGGCCGTGAACACCCAGCCCATGAACACCAGGTGCCAAAGCTACTGTCTCCCTCCTTGTGGGGTCAGTATGGTGGGACCAGCCTCACTGAGGTTTATGGTTAGACGTGTACCATCTTTACTGAACACATTTCCATGCACGGGAACTGCTCCTCTTTCCACACACAGAGAGACATATGTTATTTTAGAAAGTCATGTTACAAGGCAAAGGCAAATGTAAGTGTATCCTTAAGTCTTGCAACAGGTACTCTACCTCCTTTACCACTGAGAGACGCCTATACAATAAACTTTTCTACTTCTGTATTAAAAAGACTTTATCAATTTCCCTTGAAAGCATCTCACCTAAAGGGATTTCACCAGCTTTAAAGAGAGGCTTTTTTTAAAGACAGATTCATACGCGACAACAGCTATTCTGTGCTTTATAAAAGCACTTGCAGTATTGCTGACCTCAAGTTTTAAACTATTGCATGCAAAACCTTAGAAGATGTGACTTAAAAATAAAATCAAGCTGTCATTCTCATTATCCGACATCCTTATTTGCCTGCTTCTGAGCTCATAGGCTAGAGTAAGACCAAACGGGGAAGCTTTTTCTTTGGAGCAGCAGCGGCAGAAAGGGCTAGAGTCCTTTTACTTCTAGGGACTATTAGGTTCTCATACATTCATGGAAGATCAGTAGACCATTAATTTAGCTGTATGAAAAATAACAAGAAGTGGGAACTCTGCCCTTTCCTGTTACTGTACATGTTTTTCCTCTCTCCTACTTGTATGTGAAGTACCCAATAAACCAAGAGATGACTTTCATCGTACTAGGAAAAACATTATCTTAGCTATATTTAGCCATTTTGAATGCATAAGGAATCCCATCCCCCCTCAAAGACCTCAGTATTATAGTGTTCCATTTCCCTCTAGTTTTCCTCAGACAAAGCAATCTTTCCTGAGACAAAGCCTTACAATTAAAAAAGGCAAACTTCTCATACCTAAGTGTTTCTTTCCAAGCTGATTCCCAATACCTTTCCAATCCTTTCTCCCTTTCATCCCCATCTTCTCTGCACTAGTTGGGGTGTGTTTTTTAGACTTTCTAAAATAAAAAAAAAAAAATCTTTTTTTATTCCCAGCATCACAGTTATTTTTCTTCCACACAGGGTACATATATACCTTCATTTTCCATAAAGGGAAAGAAAGAGGGAATATTTTCAGAAGGAGCTTCTTGTGGGTCACCTGATACTCAGCTTTCCATGTGCAAAGAGCTTTCCATGTACTGCTGACATCTCAACCAGTTAATGAAATTTTTACTAAAACTCTTGTGTCCTTGACTAATCTCTTCACACTAATGAAACCAGCCAGATGCAGGACAAGACCTGATCAGTCTTTACACCTGGGCTGGAGGAAAGCATATATCTCTGGCTCTTGAAGGATGAATTGCATATCTCTTCTGGAAGGATTTATTTTCTTTTCAAGTGCTGAAACTCTGACCCAATCCCAAGGAAAGGGGAGCAGTTCAGACAGAGAAATAGAAAGGACAAAGGAGCAGGCCTAAAACAGTTGTTTTATGTGTGTGTTGCTGTTCTAATTAAATAGCTCTATGAAGGATGGAGTTATGTTTTAAAGTAGAGGGATTTTATGATTATACAAAAACCTAAGCCCATTCACGCTTCCTGGAATGAGTGGTCACACTTGGGTTTGGCAAATAGCATCTGCGTGTAAACACTAGAACTTTGGGAGGGGCAGAAAACTGGTGGAAAAGTTGGAGGTTTATGCATTGCAAGACATCCATGTGCAAAGAAGGAGAAGGAGCTAAGATTCACAAGTGTTCCATTCTCAGCATTATATTTCTAAATGTTATAAAGTGTAAGAGTTGAGATAATAGCATTTGTTAGCACAGCTGGTGAAGTTACCCGAAGCAGCAAGGACAATGGGGAATGAACTGCAACCAAGAGAAAGCAGTCAATCCAACAGTTGAACACAACTGAAATCAGCCTGTGCTACCCAGCAAGACTGATAGTCTGGAACAGCAGGAGAGAGTAAGCAATCAGATGATCTAGCAGCTGCCTAACCAGAAAGTAGTGATACTGTTATTTGTTACACTTTAGGAACAACTGTTCCTAAAGTCTACTTTAGACTTTTCCTTTCCTTCCTTCTGTAAAAACACTGCTTGTTAGCAATTTGATTCATATATTAAAGCGGTAAAAATTATCTTGTGGGGCCCCAGAAAGATTATTACAATTTCCACAGGTTTCTGAGTGCTACCTATTTTTCCCCATAACACTTTTAGATTTTAATCCAACCCTTGCTGCTGCCAATCAAACCCTGACATTATACAGATAACTGTAAGGAGATTAAGCTTGACTAAATATCCTGGGTTTCAGCCCTGGGAAACCACCAGGACAGCAATAGTTTGATACAAGCATCAGCTCCATGAGTTCACATAAGTAAACAGAAATTAAGTAAGAGAGAATGGGGAAAAGATACTTGGAGCACGTCAGAAATTAAGCCGAGAGCATGAACATAGTGTCAGAGTAATCATTCAGGGCACTTAATCCTTCAATGGCCATGCTTTGTGTTGGTCCCGCTAAAACAAACAAGCCACTAAAAGGAAATCTGTAATGTGGAAATTTTCAGCTAAAAATTACAATAGAGATATCTACCTACCCAAATACTGATTGCTGTATGTAAATTTCTCAATTCACAAATTCCCAGTCTCATTAAAAAAAACCCATATTATTCACATATGACTGCCAGAACTTCTTGTTTTCAGCCAACTCTTTTACACAGTTATCAAAAAATGGCACCTCAAAAGTGCTAATATGAACTTTTAGAAACTATGTCCTGAAACAATATTGTATTGTCCTGAATGGCCTTAAGTATGTATGTACCTTTCTGAAGTTCTGGTATGACCATTGGGTCATCATACATATGAGATAATTTTGAATAGAAAATTATACTTGGCGATTTGTTTTCATTATGAGCTGGAACAAAAAAAAAATATATGAAGAAAAGTTTCAAGAAGAAAGTTCTTCAGATTGATTGAAATACTTGCTTTGTTCCATTCTCATTTTTCCTTATTTTACACAACATTGTAATCTGTAATAAGAGCGTGAAGTGAAAGTCATTTCAGTACAAAAAAAAAAAAAAAATCTTTTGATATGGTTGAAAACTCTTTTTTTTTCCCTAAACAAAATGTTGTCACGCTGATATGGAAAACTTATTTCAGAGGAACAGCAAAATACTTCTGAGCAGAAAAACAGTCCATCAGAAATATTTTGATCACTGCAAAGCTCCACCAAACCAGCTCACCCCTTATCAGTTTATGGGTACTGTATTGTCTGACTCTTTTGGAACACAGGATGGAACCACCCATACTTTCACTAACAATTAAAAACTGGCAATGAGCAGAAAAGCAATACCTTTCTTCTGAGAGAAACTGACTGCACGGAACTGAGATCATTTCTCAAAGAAACAGGAAACAAATAATTGAATACAAGAAAGGTGCCCATACCATGGCAGCATAATTAAGGATGAAAGCCTACAGGAAAAAAGTGACTTGAAGAAAGAACAAATGTGCAAATATTTTAACTCACAAAAACATGTCCCTCTGGACTGCAAAAATTCTGAGCAAATTACACCCACCTCTGATCTTTCAGATACATACTGCACGTGCTTAATGGACACGCAGATATTCAAGGAAACAATTAAAACATTTTGATTTAAATACTTATTTTATTGCTTAGAGGACTATAGCTTGAGTTTAGGATTTTTCATGAACGCAAGGGATTTTTTAGTTCAAATCCCATTTATGACTTTGGGTTCTTTTAAAAAACTCAGCCTAAATATATACTTCAATTAGAACTCAAGTGAGCCTGAGAAGTGTGAGAGGTTGAGAGGTTCACACACTTTGTTGGAAGTCCAAAATCATACAGCCTCTGGCTCTAGAAATGACCTGGTAATAGTGGGAGAACCAGAGTCTTCCTGCAAGATTCTTTCATTTGGGAATGAACAAAGAAATGCAGGAGGTGGAGGTCTGGAATGATTCAGAAGTGACACCTGATATATCCCACACTTTTTTCCAAAACCATCAAGTATTTGGTCCTTTTAACTATGTGTGTCATCTATGATCTCATCTATATGTATCTCATCCATATGCAGAACACTATTCCTTCTATATAGGTATCAGTCATTTAAAACTTTTTCTTGATACAATCAATTACAAAAATTAGGGGACGCACCTGATCCGATCTTCCAGTTTGCTAAACACCTACTCTAGTGTTCAGCTGCCTAGTGTGGCTTTTCTCTAAGATTTTACAAAAAAAAATAATTAAAGTAATCCTTAGTCACTTTCATCACATGGCATCTTTCCTGACCCCAAACTCTAGTCTCGAAAACTATCATTTCTGCAACGGATTTTTGCTTTAGACCCAGAGAGCATAAACCTTCCACAGACTCCTGTACGTCCAACTACCTGCAACAGCCTACATCTATTTGAAGCAACAGTGAGATCTGCCCGAAAAGCAGTATTACTAATGAGCCTCCACTGGATTTTTCCTCTATCGCCTGCTTTGTTGTGACAAAACAAAACTACTTTTACAAACCATGTAATCTTGCAACCGCACCAAGTATTTCATTACTATAACACTGAACATTTCAAGACATTCAGACCTTGCTGGTGAAAATGTGATACAGCATACACCACCTGGAAGAGAAACAGGAATGTTACCAGGAGCCAGTAATTTCTTAATGCCTACAGCCAGGTCTGTCAAGGATGCCCTGCCAGCACCACAGGGCTCTAAGACAACACCAATACCAGCGAGCTGTTTGGAGCTGCGTGTAAAAGGTGCATTTGATAAGTCAGGGTTTTAGCTACACGTACCACAGCTGAGGAGTGGCAGGGAAATATTTCTTTAGTTTATTTCTGTCCTGGATTGAAGCCAGCCTTAAAGAACTGCTCAGGTAAATGAGACTGACTGCATCTGCCCAGCTCTAACTAGATGAGCCCAGTAGCAGCTAGAGAACAGAAGCAATAGATGAATTTTGCAAAGTCAGCAACAGCTATATAACAATTTCCTGCTACATTTGAAGTGGGAGACCAGAAGTTGATAGAAACCACAAGTGACACTGCTGATTGGCCTAGTATGTTGAGAAAATCAAAGATATTGTCCCGGAACTATGTAGCTTTTGGGGCAACATGCAGTTTGTATCAACAGTCCAGGATAGAAAGTAATAAATAGCGTAGAGAGTAGCCCTGTGGAAAGGGGTGGGAGGAAGAGTACAGGTACCTGACATCATGTGAAAGGTTTGAGCGTAAAATGGAACTGCTATGCACAGTGGCCAACCCGCCAGCCAGCACTTTGGCATATCAAGTGGTTAGAGTAAGTGGCCTGAACCCCAGGGTCCACGCTGCCAGGCTGAACTGGACCAGAGAGGTTGAGGCCTGATTTCTGCAACTGAGTGAGAGTGGTACAGGACAGAAATCACTCTTTGCCTGCAATACCCATCCCACTTAACAAACAAACTTTGAATTTTATTTTACTCAGTGTTGGTTCTGTTCTTGTATGTACTCCACCGAAACGCCCTTTGGCAGCTTCTCTAGAGAAGAAAGTACGATATTTTTCAGACTATGAAAAATAATAAGCTTAATGGTTAACTCAGAAGGGCATTGGCTAACACCCCTTGACAAAGGAGAACCTTAAATATTAGCATGCTTGTTAAGCGAGGCAGGTATTGATATTCCTGATAGAGCTAGTTAGAAAATGTCTTTTCCCTGGATAAATTTTAATCCACCCTTCCATCTGCTTTTCCTTTTCTTTCAAAATACCTCTGGAATAGGCTGGGAGGGGGAGCGGGCGAGAGAGTTCAGCAATTAGTTTTCCACTGAGATGTTTTCACTTTCCTACCTTTCTAGATGAAAAAAAGGCCAGATAATTCTCCCATCTGTCCCACTAGCTAGTGCTGCCCAACTATTGCCACCCAGGTCTAATGGTACACACACCTCATCTGCAAGGTCAAGGTCCAAGATGACTCACACGTGCCAGGCCATTGCCGTTTCCATTCAAACCGAATCATTACTGAGGCTCGGCAGCTTGTTGACGAAAACTTGCCCTACTATTAGTCAGGGAAACAAGTTCCCTAGGGAAATTGGGAACCGTAAATCAGTTTATAACAGCATATCTGTTGCTTACAGTTTTAGATCTCTTTGTTCACATCAATATGTTTCAGTGTTTTATTTTATATAGTTCATCTGATTTAGTGACACAGACGCACCCCTCCCCCTCAGAAAAGCAAAAACTATTGAAGGAAAAAGAGGCTTTGTTTCCTTGATTTCATGGGAAACCCCACAGCTTCCAGTTCCCAAAACACAATGAGAATGCAACATTGCCATTGTTGTGTATTAGTATTCTTGCTGGAGTGTAAATCCCAAAGGAGCAAATTGCCCTACTCCAGGGGAACCTGGAATAGGAGTGCAAAGTGCAGCTTTTTTCCTCACTTCTTTCACAAGCCTGCCTGTACTATGGTAACTGCTGGAAAGGATCTTTTTTAGTTCTCTTAGTATCTTTCCCTTTGGTGTTGCAGTAATAATAGTGAAGCCTTTTCTGTCACTGTTGGGTACCCTCCCCTATGACGAGGGACATAATACGATCAGACAGTGGCTCAGAAGATAAATCACTGTTCTCGAACCTGTAGCTTTGGTCTTCTTGCACCTGTATCCACAGAAATCAGTGACAAAGATGTAGCTCATGTGTCTGAAGTCGAAACAACAAGTGTTGCAGTGGCTTTGTTCAGTATTGTAACTGGTCCACATGTGACGGTAACATTCAACTTGTGTTGTCAAATCCTAGGAGAGGCTTTCTTAGCTTAAAGTTTTGGCTCATCTATTTCTAGTCATTCTTTTAAGTTTTGTTGATGACTCAGATGGTATTCCTTTAGTGGCCAAATATGCATGGAATTTTAAGGGTACATGCAGTGATCACTTGACAGAAATTAAGCTATAATTTGCTCATTTGCAGATCAAAAAGTTTGTAAGTGACTTGACTTTACCTTTAGGTAAGATTGAGTTTCAAGAAGGCAGTTTCATTATTAAGAACCTGAAAAGGTCATAATACTAAATCTGTAGAAATGGTAGAAACAGCAATCAAATAATTTCATCAATTGACAATAGCAATAGACCATTTAACTCCACTTTACTTCTCTTCCCCAAATTCTTCAACATTTAAAAAGAGAAAAAAAAATCACAAAGTTAAGTAGCTTATTTTTAAGGCTCATGCTAAATGTTTCATTTTCAGGTAATTGAAGTAATCATTTATTGTTTTAGGAAACTATTTTTCAGCCTTGGGATGATAGTTTTCTAAACGTTATGATTAGCCAAGTAACTTCTATGTGAAACACAGCAAGTTCACTCTTTCCAATAACCACATACACCGAGATGATCTTTATGTTTTAAAATAGCCAGCAGAGTGGTAGCAACACAAAACTAATACATTTCAAAGCCCTCGGACCTCAGCTACCTTATCAAAACTGATGTGGATTTCTCTCTTTCCTCACCTCCCCATCCCATCCTACAACCTTTTCTTCATATAGGCACGGTACTAGTCACATGTGAGGCCACTGAGTACCTCACTGCTTGAGTAATAGAGTGACACCATACCAATAGTAAGGGTTTATAGCTACGCATCCTAGCCCCAGACCACCTGCCTTTAGAGAAAGCTAGATATTTCCTATCAGCTTTACCACATCTAGTTAAACTCTTCTCCTTGAGTTGACAAATTGAATTGATTTGCATCACTCATTTTCTAAGTTTTCTTAATCAAAATCTGTTTGGCACATTCCATCATTTCATTTGGAAACCACAACAGCTTTATCTGTCTTTAATTTCTGGGTTGTTTAATTTCTGGGTTGTTCTATGTAGATGCTAAGACAACATTAATTCGAGTTTTCTGGAAATTCCCCAACACTTCAAGACTTCTGTGGATAAGGTAAAAATTAAGTCCTTCATGAGGAACTTCACCGATGTTTATATCAAGTCATATGCTTACTGTACACAGGGCATCATTCAACATGTATAGGAATTATGCATAGTTTATTTACCTAGGACAATGAGATTATTCTCTCCCAAAAAGCGCTGATATGCAGTGACCTACACTTTACGTAGATTCTCTGCTCAGAGGCAAACCTCCAGCTACACCAGTAAGAATGAAACAAGGTTTTCCTGACACTATATCGGAATTCTCTCTCTCAGAGAGAATATTGCACAACTGATTTTTCCTCCCACATGAAAAAGGGACCATTATTTGACCACAGTGCAAAAGGCTAGGTAGCACCTATCCTTCTCAGCTCAAGAAAAAAGGTGGTTTCTGCAAAATAGAAATACATCATATTTTGAAAACACAAACTGATTTGCAACAAACCCTTAGACATGGCAGAGACTCTGTTACAAATTCAAACATTCAGAACATTCGATCAAATAATTTCATTATATCCTAAAAAACACAGGGAAAGCAACTACTTTGAATATTTCATTTCAGGAACGAGTCTAAAGATCAGATATGCTCTGCATATCCTCACTGCAAGGTTAAGGGAACAATTTAAAGACAAGAAGGTACTTTAACACCTTTACACAGCAACGCTGAAGAATCAGCTTTTACACCAGGAGCTCTGGTTTTATTTAACTATTTTCCTTAAAGCCATACTAATTGCAAAGGGGTGATTCAAAGTAGGTTACCTGAATTAACTCTTCAGTGTCTCTGGATGAGGAGCAATACGAAGATTTTCGCAGCCTGCAACAGATCAATAATTTTTTCTTGTCATTCTTTCACAGCTCTAGCAAAGATTTAAAAAAGCAGCAACAAAAAAGGAGAAAAACTCCCATGAACTCTTAGAAGTTTTCATAAGCCAGCATCAAAAAAAGTTACAAATCCCCTCTTTGGGACACGATCATTCTTTAAGCTTTGTTTTTTTCTTTTCTTTTTTTTTTTAATTTGATTTTCAGTTTTATTTTAAGATAAGGTTGTGTTTTGTTGGTTTCTTTTAAAAAGAATTTAGAACAGTTTTTCTCTACCAAAATGAGCTACAACAAGACATTTCTTGTCTAATATTATCTATCCAGCTCTAAGCAAGGCAAGTGCTTAAGTATAGGAAAGGGAACCACGTAAAAAAAGAAGGATCAGAGGAAAATATGAAGGACTACACTGTTATATATTTTGAAACCAAAGAAAACACCTGTGCTGACAGCAACAAGTTAATACAGTTCATATGAGATTTCTCAAGCTTTAAGATGAGCAGGGACACATGAAAAACAAGGCTTCTCCTGATTGTAAATAAATTTAGAAAATTCTCTTTTTATTAAGAAACATTTCCCTACAGGTGTGAAAAGGCTTGTCAGCTTGTATCAGCTGGAACATAAAGAATGACTCATCTGCAGTGCCTGACCTTTACGAGTCCCTGCTTCCAGTCAATCAAATGAATGTGAGGGCTGATTTTGAATAAGTGCCTAAACTTTTTAATTTAACCTTCCTTCTCCCTATTGCCTTATGAGATTCCCTTGTGCTAGAGCCAATATCACTTTTGATTCATAATTTATACTGGCTTCTTCCGAGAAGACAGAAGAGCAACAAAATTCCATGCAGTGCATTTCTTAATGTGAGAATTAATTTTCTTGAGAAATACTTCAGCTGGGGGGTATTTCTTAACTTCATAGATGCAGGGTAAGAAGTGTCAAGCTAAAGAACCTGAGGGCTGGTTACTGCCACTCCTAGGCAGGAATGGTGCTACTGCCATTACGCACTTAAGGTAATAGCTCCTAAACATCTCCTTGGAGTACCGCTCCCAACTTTGGTCTTTCGGAGGGCTTCCGTTAATATTGGTGGTGGTAGGATCACTCTCCCAGCACTTAAAGCACTTTCCCAGGTACAGACCTTAAAAAAAAGGTTGCATAAAAAAATTAAGGGAGGAGGTCTAGCCAATATAAACTACTGTTCAGTTCACTAAGAACAAAGCAACCTACATCAGCTTTACGAGCACATAATTCCTAGTGCATCATTCCGATGTGGCAAACCACACTCATATAAATATGATTTACTGAAGCAAACAGTCCAGCTGGGAAGACTTCTGTGACCATGTCTTACGTTATGAGAGCCTACGAGGACCCTCTGCTTAAAGTGATTCTGCCTTGATTTTAGAGGCTGCAGTTTAAGCTAATCTCAGGACAAAGTCCTCACAAAGGCTGACAGGGAGACGCTAGACAGCTGACTTCCTTGGGTTCAAATTAATCTATTTATAGAAACAGGAGAGAGGGGGAGACGCACCAAACTCAGCATGGAGGATAAACAATACCCATGGAAGGACACACTGTGATATTACTCCTATGTCTTAGCGATATGTGTCAGATTATAGTGCCGGGTTCCTATTGTTTTCTGGTGCTCTCTAGTTCTTAAAAAACTGTGAAGCCCAGAGTTTTCAACTGGTACAGCAGAGCTGGCTAAAGAGAATGGCTAAAATTATAAATAAACACTAGATTTCATGTATAAGTGAATTGTGCAAGTTGGCACCTGGTTGTAACAGCTTTGCAATGATACATATTTTATCGTAGAAAGAGAGAAGTCAGAGATGTGCATGAAAAATGGTTAGAGGGCTAGAATGACTCCATATGAGGAGGGGCTAAAGGCATAGAGACTGTACAGTTTTAGGATGAGATAAATAAGAACAGACACAGGAGATATAATAGCTGTTATTGGGATGGTAAATTATTCACTGAGGATCATTCTTCCTTATAATTCAGAGCCAAAGACACATACAGTAGAAGTCAACATGTGTAGGAAAAATGTATTGCACATTGTATGTTAATTATGTGGAATTTACTGCCTCAAGATATCACCATATCTGGATTTCGGGAGATCTATAAAGAGAGGTAAATATTCAGGTAGGTCTTAGTCAGGTAGATGATGACAGCATTTGCATTTAGCTGTATTAAAAAGACAATAAACCTTAATCGCCGAAGTCATAAATTAAGCTAACTTCCTCCATGCTGGTTATTCCCTAACACCGTACACTTCCCTCCAGCTTATGTCTGACTGTGTTAACATCGCTTACTTTTGATCTCCATACACTGGAAAGCACTTTCAAGCTCCTGAAATCCAAACTGGTTGAACTATTTCAAAACCCATCTGTTTGAAGGTGCATTGAGTTCTCATCCCAACCCATTTTCAAGTAAAGGCTAGTAATTGACTGTACGATCACAAGCCTTAGTGACATTTAGGAAGTCTTGCTTTACAGCCCGGTTTCAGATGGCTTTCTCTGGTTATCTGGAGAGATAGAAATTACTCATACCTGCAACTTAATCAGTATCAAATTTGGATTTGTTTCCTAGTTCTAAATCTCTGCCTCTGCTCAATCAGAAACAGAATTACGGTATTTTTCTAGCTGTCTTGTGTCTCATTCCAAACGGTTGAAAACAGGGTTCTGCCTGTATTTAGCACAGCTTGTTCCAAGCTTTACAGAGATTACCAGTCTTAGATATTTCAAAACATCCTCATACAGCGTGTGTCATACCTTGCATCTATGGCGTGCTTTCATCATGTGATGGATTTTACAATGTCCGGATCTTCATGCCAGAAGCTGGAGCTGATTTTTAGCCTCCTTTTCCCATATTTTAGATAGTTCTGACTAACCTTTTACTAGAGGAGCAAAAGAAAATTTGGCAGACATTTTTCTCTCTGTCGTTCTGAGACATATCAATGACATATATATATATAAAGAATATAAATACAAAAAGAGTAAAGATATTTTATGCAGCAAATGATAGGAGTAGTCATGCCACTTAGGTAACTTGTGGAGCTAGGATTTTCAATTGCAAGTTTCTTCTAAATTGCTTGGCATTGAGCCACAGAAGATGAAATCTTTTAACGGGGTCTTAAACAGGATCCACCAAATAAATGCAACACTCAGAGATACTAGCTACTTTTGAAAATGCTAGGTGTTAATTGCTGCAGTGATGGTCTTGTGATTTCAGTTAGTTCCAATGTCAGCTTTGAATATGTCTTTTTCTGACGACAGAGTTCTATTTTTGAATGACACATGTTTATTTATTGGGGGATGGAGTTTTTTCCATAATTTCCAACATTCACACTGCAAATTTAAGTAAAGTCGTTGAATGTAACATCAAGACTGATATGGACTGTGGTTATGATTAACTAACTTTTATTTGGGAAACTGGTCTAAAATCAAAAGGTAGCAAATAAATAGTCAGTATTTCTCATTTGAGAGCAAGTAATGCAGTAAACAAACTATCTGATATCCTAAATAGAGAGAACACCATGGTTAATTAATGTATCTGATGAACATGAAGCTATATTTAATATTTCCCATACACCAAACACCAGAGCTGTCATGCCACACTAAGATAATGCCTGTTCCACATCAAGTTGCTGACACCTCTGCTTTAATCCTCCATGATTTCAACAGACATTCAGGAGAAAAGGATGGAGAATGTATAACATTTTTAATGCTCCTTGCTAAAATTTGTATGGAGGGCTGTACAGAATCCACTAGGTTTAAATGTATTGGATGTAAGCATAGGAGGTAAAGAAAAAAATGGGCCATGTCATCTTAAATTGTGGATTTTGTACCAAAAAGAAGTGGAGCAGAATAGCTGATGCAAAACTGCTCAGTTGTAGGAAAAAAAATTATCATCTCTTGGCATTGAACGATATAGCAGCAGTAACGTTACCATCTGCTCTTCCCCGCAACAAAACACATGCAACTCTTGAAATCAACAGCTACTTCTGTATGCAGCGCAGCTATAATTTTTCAGGATTCACAACGGCTTCATTCAGTCATTAATCCTGTAATAATTCTACCATTGATAGTTAATGAAAAAAAGGATCTCACAGATTTTATAGACCAGCGAATTTTAAAACAAACTAACCTCACCCTGAACTTTCATCGGCAAATAATACCTAACCGTGGTTACCAGCTAACCCAAATTGCAGAAAGGTTTGCCTATTTACATAAAGGAAACAAAGAATTAAATAGAAATTAAATACAAATGCAAGTGTATTAATTTAATGACTTGTTCTTGCTAAATGCTATCCACCTTAACCTCTATAAAGATAGCACAAATAGAAAAACTGCATACCAGAGGGCAGTAAAAAGGCAAAGAATGAGGAGGATTGTATGGAACATTAATGTTCCAAAACACAGATTGCCCAGAGCAGTATATCACCAACAAATGGCTCTATATGTAAATAGATGAGAAAAGCTTGATGGCAGCAAAGAAAGGGTACAAGGTGCATATGGAGTTGTTGCCAGTTGCTATGCAGATTTGACTAAACTTTGCACAGGAAATGAAACTCTAGAAGGGTCCAGAAGAATAGAATATAAATGCTTGAAGAGAATTGTTTACAAAACTGCATGAGGCATAGATTATTTTGCTTATAGGAATTTTGGCACATTTTAAAGGACCGCTTATGTGAGTGTCATGTGAAACTCATTTCAGAAATGTGGGAGCGAAGCAAGATGGCATATAGCTTGTTTCCTGGAAAAATCTGAAGCCTTCACAGAGGAGCCCATAGATTTTTTGCCCATTGTATCCCTTCTTTTCTAAAAGTAAAAAATGTAATCTAGCAGCTCAGTGAATCAGACAGCAGCAAAGAAAACAAACTGTTCTGGTTTGAAAAGTTACATAAGGATTGCAAAGGATATTTTTTTTTTCTCTATTCATCTACCTCATCCATCCACTTCAGTGACTCAAGTATTACCTGCAACATGTTGACACAGTAAAGCATGAGAAATTATAACTCCTTATTAAAGCCATGATGAACTTTGCATAGGCAATGAAGAGGCACGCACAACTACACTAGCTAAGTCATCAGGTGAGGAACTTGTCCCTTTCTGTAACCCTCTCACAGCTTGATTTCATTGGATATTGAAAGTCTCATGACCTTGCAAGACTGGACCACAAGATCTAGTTTTACTCATTCTTTTTAGTGGAAAATGGACAGAAAGACAGCTAATTTCCTGTTTTTTCCATTTCAAAGCCAGTTTTCTATATGTATAATTTGGATTCAATATTATGATATGACCACAGTCAGCTAAACAAACCAAATCCTTCATCCTTCACAAACAGCCTGCAAACTGGAAAGAGATGAAACAGGAGAGGTACAACACCTGGATAGACTGAGACACTAGAGACCTGCTGAGACCCTTGAGACCTAATCACTGGCAAAGTACTCATTACAAACATTTCCTCATTATATTAGTGAAAAAAAAAGAAGTCAACTAGGTTCCCATATATGCAATCAACAGGCAGCACACACACACGAGGTCATTCATTTGTTAACAGCACAGCACTGACACTCTATTGCGATGCAATTTATTTGCTTAGTGCATTCATACCATATATTCACTTACCCAACACATGGAGCTCTGAATTATGTTCACTGTACAAGCTGGCTATTGCAGGCAAAGATGTATTTGGATTAAAATATATTTATGTTCGTGGGAGTGTTTTCCTGAGATTTGCCCACCTCGAAGAGTTGAGATCACTGGGTAGATCTCTGGAAATTCCATAGAAAAATCCTGGAAGGGCATACGTGAGGGGAGAACATGAAGCAAAGCTAAAACAGGTTTCTGTGCTTGAAATACGGTGCAAAAAAAAAAAGCCCTACATGTCAAAGCTGACTTGACTGAAGTCCACAGGCTCAAGAGTTTTGGATCAGGCCCAATATGGCTACTCAGACCTCTGTGAAATTTCATACAAGATTTGTCTCTTGGCTTCTACTTTTTTAACAAGTAGCTTATAAACACTTCAGAAACCTTGGAAATCTTCCTGTATATATCAGTAATGTAATTCCTGGCATGTCACTTTTTACCTGTCATAAGCCCATCAGGTCTAATATTTATGAATCTGCTTATGGTAACATTGCTGATTTCGACCATATTTCAGATTCTTTACTCATGCCAATGACATTATTCGCTTCATAAATATATCAGGTTTCATGTCAAACTGCTATACTTTTTATAATAAGAATAACTAACATAATATAACTTTTTGGAAAGGAACTCAGGCCTCGCTGAAGGGAAGTCTTACCTCCTAATTGATGCATAATGTTACATCCTCAGTGTGCACCAAAGCCATTCTGAAAGAAAAATCTTTATAAAAGTTCAGTAGATATGAGGCAAAATATCATGCTTTGCTTTGGGATTTGCTAGGCTTTATGTCTTTGAGCTTTCATTTTTCTTATATTTTTGTGAATCACTGGAAGGTGTATTCCTCTAGCCAGAATTGCAAGTGTTTCAAATGACATAAAACCAGAAATGTAAATACACAATTCCAGTATAACCTGGAGACTACAAGGACAATCTCCAATTTGGTGCCTCTCTTGTTAAGACAGCAGTTTCTACTTGTTAAAAGCATTCTTCAAAATACTTTCCGGTTTTCCGTGCTATCAAGCTAAATAAATTTAAGACCGTTAGCACTCACAGAGAAAGCCACCAGTCCTAAAGCCTACTATAGAGAGCTGAGCACACTCAGCCAGAGCACTAGTCCAAACAAGAGCTGTTCATGATTTGGGACAGGTCACCAGCGCTTGTAAACCATTCCCATCCTTGGAAATAATTTACATGAACTAAGAGCCTGGTTGGAAGCATTGACCGTTTTGTGTTTAAAACCTTTCCATCTGCCTTTGGGTAACGAAGCAAAGCACAAACTTTAAGCAGCAAAATACCCTGTTCTTCACATTGCAAGCTTCTGATAATGGCCTCCGCTGGCTTCCATCCAGAAGGGTGTGTTCATGTAACACACGGCTCCCATCTGTCAATCACAGTTTCAATGCTCAGGACTATTAGCAATACATGATTCGCAGTTTATGGGCAAAAAACTGAGAATTTGCTAACAAGATGCATATTGAAGATTTCATTGGGACATGGTTGAAGAGTTAGAAACAAAACGTGTGTACTTTCTGAGACAAGATCCGCTTCATCTTGGTGTTAAGTTGCTTAATGTCTGTGAAGCAATTTGAGATGCTAAGACTGCAATAAATTGCCCAAAAAATTGTATTACTATTTTCATCATTACTATTAAGTTTGAGTTTTTCTTTCATTTTTGTTCTCTGGCTCTTTGTGTCCTTTAGTAGTCTTTGTTTTTCATTGTCTCCTTAAGGTGGTAACGTCTTAGACAGGAATGATTACTTAACAGTCTTCAGGTTCATTTCTTACCACACTGTGGCCCTGACCACTACGTACAATTATATAGGTTACACAAATTTTATAATGTAAAGATTAATTCTCCAAGCAGTTTCTGTTTAAAATAAATTCATGGATAATCTTTCAGCTAATGTAAAATACATGCTGGCTTCTATCGAGTTTACAGAAACATAAAACTTTAACCTGTAATTCTAGAGCACAAGTTTCATCTGGTGAGCACAACCTGCATTTACCTTAGGGTTCATTTTTAGCTGAATTGCTCTTAAGCACAGCTAGAGAGACAGGTAGCTTCTATATATCATAGGAAAGATGACAGCACAGCTCTTCTGCCAGTTTTGCCGTTTCCAAAACTCAGAAAGAGTGTGAGTGTTTAAGAGGACAGGTACTTAGGATTTTGGTGCTCACTATTCCAAGAGCTGTGCTTACTACATCCACACCACATTTTCCTCCCATGGCAGCAAGCCCACCATGTTTAGATCTTCAGGAAGTTTGTCCAGGTTTCCATTTTAGCTCTGGCTATTTCCCTTCCCATAACAAGGGCAACCGTGCCAGAGCCACGCTGCTTGCACTGCAGGCAAATTTTGAGCAGCCTTTCAACTCATTAGCTTTCTTCCACTTTAGCTGTCATATCTTAACAGTTGTAGGTGCAATGATTCCATACGGATGCAGGGACAATAGGCTGCCAGGTGCTGCAGCCTCTGAAATAGGTCTTCCTCTCCCTGAGGACTTGTTGCCAACATGATTTTATGAGGAATCTGACTGACTGTGAATATCTCCTGAAAGCATCAACTTTGAAATGGTGCTTCCCTTTTATATTTTGAAGGTTTTGTCTTTGGGCAGTTTAAGCATTTGAACCAAGCCAGATGTCAAATACTCTCAAGGGGAAATAACCGCAACGTTATCTTTGGATCCAAATTTTCTGAAGGGAAAACATTTTACTAGATCAAAACCATAAAAAAGGGAGTTAAATCTGGACTGCAAATATGAAATATGCAGTACAGATGCAAATGCTGTTCTAATTCTCAGATAGACTTTAAAAGTGTGTTAACAAGTTGGCTGTGTTGTTCTAGTAAGACTGATTCTGGGTTTGTGTGCAATTGCAGAGCATGGTTCACACAGTTCTAACACTTCCTAGACTAATCCAGTCATTTCTTCTCACAGAAAATTATGGCAATTCTGAAATCCATTAAATTGTGCCTTGAGCGAAATACACAGATGCGTCCCAGGAGGAAGGTATTAAATGAGAAGTCATCTTACCAGAGCAGAGGAATTTCATTATTTCATTATTGCCTATCAGGTGATGCCTGTTTAAGAATTATTTCACCCAGACTACGATTTAAATGTGGTTTTAGTTCACAAGACTTTGTTCTTGTTTGTATGTTTGTTGAAACAGAACAACAGCATGGCAAATGCTTATCTTCACAGCATTTGTTCAAGAGAACAATGGTCTTGGACGTAATGCACTATCCATCAAATTTGGTTTTGCTGCAGGGAGTAATAAAAAAAGAAACTAGTTGTTTGAGTCTGATGAGGGAGATAATATATTGAAATAATGATTCTTTTGTTTCCTTCCTTCCCTGATAACTCTATTAGGACATAAACTTCCCCCTCGTGGTAAACTAGCTTCTGTGGGTAGCACAGTACCAACTGCAACTCTGGCTTTTTGAGGAGACCACACAATCAGACACATGGAAGAATTGAGTATTTCGAATAGAGA
The DNA here is from genome assembly GCF_964199755.1 of Larus michahellis. Lineage (NCBI taxonomy): Eukaryota > Metazoa > Chordata > Aves > Charadriiformes > Laridae > Larus > Larus michahellis. The sequence continues at coordinate 61,246,689 of NC_133897.1, read as the reverse complement.
TGCAATCAAGTGGGATGTTGCTATCCTTATCTGCAGGAGAACTATAGTTAAGACACTGAATAAAGCTGAAATGGTTCAATTTTACTAGAGGTTTAATCCCTTTAGGATTAGTTTTCACACTGAGATAGGGGCCTTATTTCTTTTTGAACTTTGTGCTAAAAGAACAAGTAAGTTTGTTATTAGCCTCTGTAAGTATTGATTTTTTTTCTTTTTGACATGTTTCCTTACAGCTGCACAACTATCCTTTCCATTTTAATGAAACCCATTTGAAATTTTATTGTGGCAATGCCCTGTTTTACCGTTACACGTAAGAATTTTTTGGTGCTTTTATTCTGAACTTCCTGGGATTTATAGGTCAGCTATAAACATTCGTTGTGCTATCCCCGCATTCCCTAAAGTGACTGAATAACCATGGGGTACTGTCTGTGTATGTGCTGGAGTTAAGTGCATTCAGAAAGTCTGGAAGGTTCACAATGGACACGTATATGAGCATGTTTCCTTTTTGGAACAAAAATAAACAACTCAAGTAGACTCAAGTTCAGAGGGCTCAGAGATCACCCCTTTTCATCTACATATCCAGAACCACGTATAAACCATGCAACAAAGACTAAGTATTTTGTTACAAGTAAGTTCTTCAGTCATTTAAACATACTTTTATCAGTTAGGGTAGGAGAATCTAAAGCAGTATTTGTCCCATTCAGGATCACTCACGGTAATTGTGGGACTTTTGTATAATCTTCCTGCAAACTACTAAGACAAGCTGTTACTTCGTTTACATTGTAAGGTTCTATACATTGCAATACTTCCCCTTTCTTCTTTAATATCTTTTTCCATTACTTCTACATTGTTGCCATAAGGTCTCATACTCCCTAATGAGATGCCATGTACTATGTTCTTTACTGCCTCTATAATCGAATGGGTTCGAACTGGATTTCTCTTAATGTTCTTGACTCTGGTTCTTTCCATTGCTCTTCTAATCTGAGAATGTTCTTCATATGTGTATTTATTATACTAATGTCATCCCTTAGAACCATACGCTTGCAATGCAACCAAACATTCCCCATTCCTTAAAGGTTGCTGAATCATTTCCCTAGCAAACTTCCAAAGCAGAGAGAGAGCAATTTGTGATAAGGGTACATAGGTCTGTGGCTCCCCCATCTATTCTGGTTTAATAGCCATCCCTCTCAAATTCTCACGGAATCGTGGAGAGTAATCATTTCCAAAAACTGGCCTGTAGAAGGTAGTGGTATAGTAACACAATGAGAAAGCTAGAGCAAAAAGACAGTATTCTGGAACATCTGAGTACCACTCAACCCAAAAAAAATGTGATTTTTAATGACTGGTAAAATCTGATAATTTTTATACCTACAATGCCTTGACATTATTAATGCTTTAAATCTTTTCCAAACTTCACCCTGTAAAATGCTGAGTGTGTTTTAATAGATGCCAATAGATGCCATTCAGCCTTTGACGGTGCATTCATAAATGAAATTAACCCAGTGTACAAGTAAAGATATTTTTCCTGTTTCTGGATACTCAGCATGAGATCTGTACATAAAAATGCAACATTTCCTCTCACCATGTGATCGCTAAGAACTATAAGTATACTCAGCCTCTTCAGTTCCATGTAAAATGAACAGAATGTAAAGCCATACATTGTGCTTGGATCCGTATACTAAGCAGCCACTGAAAAGATTTCCAAAACGTAATACTTAAAGACATGTGTTGCTCTTTGCAGACTCCGTGACAGAATTACAGTCGATCAACACTGCAGTTTTGCTGCAGCCTGAGTACAGGATTTAAAGCTCAGCTTTACAGCTACTTCTGCTCAACTATGAATTGAAAAATAAGGTAAATGCTTTGTAGTGTTTTCCAAAAGAGAATGGGTTCCAAAGAAAAGATGCTACAAACTCCCTGAGAACAGTGAAATATAGTCAAATTACATTTGGATCCAGCTTTTCCATTACAAATCCCATAGGAAATTATAGTTTGCAGATGGGAAGTACATGTCTCAATGAGATTGGTAAGTGGTCCAGCGAGAGGCTTTTATGAAAAGAGCAACTCCAATCCACCAAGCAATCATTACTTCATGGAGATGTTGTAATTACTATTGCACAGATTAAATGCAATATTTTTTTATGAATATGATATCCTCTGGACATACCAAATAATAAGTTCGTTAATCATTTAATGAATGAAAATCTAGATGTGGGACTGATCTTTTCAAAGATTGCTCTACTGCTGTCTTCACAGATTCAGAGAAATCATCTTTTGTCACAGGAGAAGTCACCGTGCACTCCCATTCATAGTAGCCAGCCAGGACATATGCTAGAATCCCTAACATCGAGAAGCTGCCAAACAGTTGCCTCAAAAATACCTCAGAATTATTGTAAATGGAAGGCCTCAGACTCCTGCAAATAAATACTTTATTCAAAGTCTTTTAAATGTTCTTGCTCGTGAATACCCTAGCTTACTATGGTTTGGTGTCACCAGTGGTACGAGTGGCAGCACCAGCTTCTCTTTCCTCAACTATACTCTTCAACTTTCTAGTTTCTCAAACTAGAAGCTCAGCTTCAGTAGTCAACCTTTGTATTACACCTCCAAACTTCCCAAACAAGGACTCCAACTCCATGCCTTTATCTACTCTCTCCAGTCTCCTAACACATACATACACATTCAGCATTTCAAAAGAGATGAATATTAACCTATTACATAGGCCACCAATGGCATATATCTCCTTATCATATGCATAGGAAAAGCCATCCCACCAGGGGGTGGGTTAGGACTCTGTTTCCCTTGAAATCAATAACTGTACACAAGAATTATGTAAGATAAACACTGTTGATCAGGCCAAAGGTCCATCTGCTGATCCCTTACAGGACCCATAAAGTCCTAAGGAAAGTAGAAGTAAAGTAGGTGTAGAACATACTTCTACAATCTCCTCCCGGATTCCAGCAATCACTGTCTTGGTGACAAGCAGAAATTTTGCATCAGACTAGAGTATTTAATAATCTTTGATGAACCTGCCTTCTATAAATTTGTCTGTTTGCTTCTTTGATCTTCAGTTTTTCTGAGGAATAGTAATAGATTCAAGCCATCAGATTATTCTGACATGTAGCATGTCAGAGCTAGCAAATTTAAGTGGCTAATCCAAGGTTACTCACAGTTTTTCATCGGTTGAGCTACTGAATGGTCTTTTGACATCTCTGTTAAATCAACATTTCAACAAATTGATAAACTGCTCCCCCGTCTTTGCTCATCAGTTAGTTTCTCTTGACTATTGCAGCAATTTCTTACAGACTAAATATGCACAGAAGAGTACTGGGTGTATATTAATTTTTGGGAGGATAGAGCAAGCACATGTTTTTCCAAGTAATTACTCAAGGGTATAATTCAAGCACCATCCTAGGTATGAAACTAAGATACAGATAAAGAATGCATCTCAGAAGCTATATAAGACCTGACACATCCTTATTGCAGAAAAACCATTGCCTTCTTTTGAAGCAAGAGGAAGAGAGCCTATGGAAGACTGTAACATGGAGTAATCCATCTGTAAATAGCATATATACTCACAGTGCCCTACACAGGACTTATCTGATGGAGGAAAAAGTTGCAGTCTGTGTCAAGCAAAACAGATTTTTCCAAAGTCCAAATAATTTTTGGATTATACGTCTGTCCTGATGCAGAAGTTAACAATGTCTTTACACTTGTCAGGAAAAGCCCTGCATTCTGAATCTTTACCTCCCAGGGAAAAGACACAGTTAAGTTCTGCAGCAGATCCTGAACTGTGAATTCCAGAATTCTGGACCACACACACATGTAAAAGGCTGAAGACGGATTTCTCAACAGGCAACTAATATGCTGTGAAGGACTGGCACATGAACAGACCTACAAAAATCTTCAGCACACAACAGAAGTTTGGGGCATATTTTAGCCTAAAGCCTAATGGAAAAATAGGATGCGTGTCCTGTAAGACTTTCATTTCCATTTTTGACACAAGTGACTAATATTTTTTCCCCTGTTACCATTTGCAACATAAATGTGGATATTAGCAGTTCCATGTATAGCAGTGAAAAATATCCAGTAAAGTGTCCATCATAGTCATTGTAACTGTACATAACATTTATCATTATTTATCTAGCACTATTAGCTTGACTTAAGTTGTCATCTTTTTTGTCATCACATTTACTGATTCACAGAAGACTACCTTGGTGAAGTAAGACATATCACAGGGTTCTTACAAATTGCAAAGAAAAGAATATGTCATTAAAAATATCTGCCATTCAGTCTCACTTAAATATTACATTTATTATTTTTTAAATTATGAATTTTGTATCACTGATTGCAAGCAGTCCAAAGGAAGTTTTATGTTCCTTACATAACTGCCTGAATCCATACAGCCAACTAGTAAAATACAACTGTTCTCACTTGGTGGACCACCTCCGTACACAGGCCTACAAAATCACAGTGTGGCCTTCGGGTAGAGTAGAGCAGAAGCCAAATGACTGCAGCAGTTATTAGAAACATAAAGTCAGCAAAACTAAATTGCCTGAAGTTTACTTGCAAAATTACTTGCAAAATTACTTGCAAAAATTAGAAACTAATTAAAAGAGGAAGTTGGATTAGAACATAAAGAATGTGTCTGTATTCAAGATGGAATGAAAGCATTGGAAGTAGTAGGAAGTAGTAGGAAGAGGAAAAATTTGCAAAGTTGGAAGATTAGTTGGACTATGAAATGAACACTCAAGGGAAGGTAGTCCTGGGAATAGGGCACCAGAGCTAGGGTCAGGAGGCTTGACTCCACCATTAGCCTTAAAGGACCCTAGTTTTAGGAAGCACTGATTATCCAAACTGTGAGAAGCTGGCCAATTCAAGGTAATAAGAAATCACAGACCACAGTGGTTAATTCTGGAAGGTCCCTCTTTGCTTATGGGAACAAAATATACCCAAGTTACATATCTGAATTCATTTAATTATAATCACTTCCCTAGCTCTGCTTCATGAGCCTCTTTCCCTAGAGAGATATTCATTTATTTCCAAAGGGGTCCTGAGAGAAGCAAGAACATCAACAGCAGTACTACAAAGCAAATAATTCACCGAGCTACCCAATCCAACACTCTACACTACAATACTTTTTCTTTTAACTGCTGCCAAGTTTGCATCTTTGATATTCAGGAAAATTACATTTCCCCTCATAGCTTCTCTGTGTGGAATAAACATCATTTACTATATAACTTTTACATTCAGAAAGAAAAAAACAAAGGCATAATTCATCACCACTAAGCTTTACTTCAGAGTTGCTCAGTTGAATCAGTAGAATTACAGCAGAATAAAATGGGAGTAACTTGATGATGAATCAAACTCCCAGTCTCGGGAAATTTCAGGTTAGTTGTGGCCAGTGAAATGGCAGCTGCTTACAAAATCACTGTAACGATCAATTTTTTGATCTTGATTTCCCTACAGTTTACACCATGAGTAGATTTATAAGAAAGATCACAAGGAAATTTAGGAAAGTATAAATTTAATGGGAACAGGGGATAGTGGAACGATCATACATAGCAGAGGTTATGTAAGCAAGCCTGTGACTAGGCAAGAAAGAAATGATTCTCACAGTCCATGACAAAAAAATCAGTTTTCTTACTGAGAGGTTTTGAAAATAGTGAAGAAAAAACCTAAAAGGAAAGCAAATACCTGATCCACAGTCATACAGGGTTTGCATTTTAAGTATGTTACCTTTCTAAATATTTTATTACATAACAAAATGTCAGCATAAATATCTTGGGAAATCTGGGGGTCTCTAAACCAACACAATCCAGCAACCTAAATATTAAATCACCAAAATCTTCAATCAACAAAAATACGGTGTTTTTTTTTTTAAATTGAAAAAAAATAAGCCAGAAAAGTCATAGAATCATAGAATCACAGAACAGTTTGAGCTTGAAGGTACTGTCAAAGATCACCTAGTCCAACTCCCCTGCCATGGGCAGGGACACCTCCCACTAGACCAGGTTGCTCAAAGCCCCATCCAGCCTGGCCTTGAACACTTCCAGGAATGGGGCATCCACAACTTCTCTGTGAAACCCGTTCCAATGTCCCACCACCATCATCATAAAAAAATCTCTTCCTTATATCCAATCTAAATGTACCCTCTTTCAGTTTAAAACTGATGCCTCTTGTCAGTACATGACCTGGTAAAAAGTCTTTCCCTCTCTTTTTTTATGACCCTTATATAAGACCCTGAAGGGCCACAATAAGGTCTCCCCTCATCTTTTCTTCACACTGAACAACCCCAACTGTCTCAGCCTTTCTTCACAGGAGAGGTATTCTAGCCCTCTGATCATTTTCGTGGCCCTCCTCTGGACCCACTCTAACAGGTCATGTCTTTCTTGTACAATCATCTACATCAAGATAGTCCTGAGCACTGAGACGACCAATCCCTTCTGAGCAACACAAGCAAGAAAGCACCTACTCTTTTTCCTCCAAAGTGGCATAATTCATAACAAGTTAAAGCCTAGGAAAGGGTAAGGAGTACCAAACACCAAGCAACATTGCTTCATGTGGAAAATTCCTTCTTCTCCATATTCAGGGCCTAATCTCATTCACACTCCATTTGTAAAATTTCCATCAGTGTCAAAGCCAATTCCTTGTGAGAACATTAAGGGTATGATGAGATCCCAAAGATCACCAAAAGCTCTGAAAAGACTTGATAAGGCACATGGGATGGCTTTGGCAGAAACAGGGCAGAAAATAGAGGCAACAGTTCGAATAAGAAGTTTCAAAGCTTTGTAGCCCAAATTCAGGATTTGACCAGTGATATTGCAATTGTACATAAATAATTTCAAGCCTATGTGGTGGTGCAACACTCCTCCCCACCCCTCCCACCCCAGTTAGGCCACTCGGTACTTGGCATGATCTCCCTCCCAAACTGAGCTGCGGAACAGCACAACGGACCAGAATGTAACATAATGGTCTAACACGAAAGAAAGAAAAGGTAGAGAGCAACAGACCAAGAACACAATAGAGTGCATAGTCGCCATGGCTCCTACCACTTGGAGATAATAACTATAATTGATCACTCCACTATATGGATCATGGTCACTGTGGGGGGTGGGAATACTCGGACCCCAAGATCTAGCAAGCTCTGGGGTTGCGTAAGTATCATCTGAGCTGGGCTGAAGTGGAAAAGTACCTGACGAAAGTCAATTGTCTCAGTTCCTATAAGTAGTGGTTCTAGTAAGGACCCTTCGAGATCTTCTGGATCGCAGCAGGCTGTGGCCAGTTACTGCCTTGAGTTGAGATACCTCTCGGGCTGACACCTCGAGGCCAGGGCAGGAGAAGTCCCTTCTCAAGCCTCAACTATTGAGGCCCATTGAGGAACATCTGTGCATCATGAGTATTTACCCTAGATCTGAGAAAGGGAAATTTTAACTATAGGCTAGTCTCTCTCTCTGTCTCTCTGTGTGTGTGTGTCTCTCTCTCATCTACCTCTCCACCTATATGTTGTGAGATACACATTAGCTTTATGGATGTAGATGCTCTTCTGCCCATCGTGTAGGACCTAAAAGTGGCACCTTTCAGCTCACTAGCATTACCTGCTTTTAAGAAATTCCCAATCAGAGACCTGTATGTGTGTGTGTACGCGCGCTTATATGCTTTGCTTAGAGATAGATAGATATATATAAAAGCATTAATTTGTGATTTTTACCTTTACTCATACGTTTATGTATTGATTTGGGATACTGTCTAGTAAGTTAGTGTGAATTTTGTCATCTTTGAACCTGTAATTAAGTCACTGTTCAGTTATTTTGTTTATTCACTTTGTAAGCCCCTGAACCGGTTAATAATTAAGTGCTGCTAAATTCAACCTCTCAATCTGCCTTACATCATTAATAAATTTTGAATAGTTATCAAATCATAACCACGTGAAATATTTCATCTGCAACAGCCTATTAAAAGAAGTTTTGGCAGCTTGCTCACAATTCTAGGTGCCAGATATGTTGTCAACTTAAAAGAAATGCTTGTTCTTTTTAATACTTTGATTTGTATTAGAATTTAACTTACAAGTCCCACTGAAAGAAATGGTCCAAATAACAAGCAGATGCACTTTCCCTTCACAAATGTCTATGACAGATGGGATAACAAAACCATGAGCTGCTCGGTTAATTACTTAACAGTACAACATGCAGTAATTCACCTACCCTACCATTTGCTGTTCATTATTTACTAGGCTAGGCTCAGTCCCTTACTTATATATTCAATATTATTTACACTTTTGCAACTAAGAATATCATTTCTAGTCATCCCATGTTTGCAAAGAACAAAGCACATTGCTTAATGCAGACAGTACTTAAGAGTAGTTAGAGGTCTAAGTAAGTAGTAGCTACTTAATGGTAGTTAATGGTCACCAGAGCCATCCCATCCTCATTTTAGCTGTACGCTGGCACCTCAGCTACACTGAAAACACATCAAAGCTTTTTGGAAATGAGTTTACTTGTAATCTGCTCATTGTGTAGGAATGAACTCCAAACGGAGCTGACAAAGCTGAACAGCTCTGCGCTGGGAAGGTATCGAATTCTCCCAACATGCCTCAGTCACAGCAACTCCACAGCCAGCTCAAGCTTGTATGTGTCCAGGAGACAAATTTTTGTACTGTCAGTAGCATTACCTGTGGAAAAGTAGGGGAATGTTGGAGGCTGCACTTGCTAAGAACTCTTGTCCCCTTCTCTGCTCTTTCCTTTCCCCCCCTCACAGAAATCACTTGGAGGGTCAGCTGTGGCTAATGAGCCGAACCAGCTCCTTTAGGGAAAATTTCACTTCAGTTTCAAGTACAATCCTCTCTGGTGTAAGTGGTAACTTATTGTTTTAAACTCCAAGGTCACACTCAGCAAAGCTAGTACTTCTCTACTGAAATGCATTCCCAATGTCCAGCAGGCAATATGCGGATTAAAGAAAACGTACGAAAGTTTAAGGTTATACATCAAGAACAAGAAGCAAACACACAATTATCTGCTGCTCCTCTACAGCCACTCTCAGCATTATGTATTTTTTTATTTTGATTTCAAGGCAGAAACCTATATGGTCTCCAAAACTAGCAAGGACTCCTGTATGCATTGATAACATTAATATTCTTGATTTCCATACTGAAAGTCAATTGAATTTTCTCGGCCACTAAAATTTTGATCTCAACAACTTCTTGGGGTTCCACGGGAAAAAGTTCCACAATTTAACCATAGTTCATGTGAAGAAGTTCTCTAGGTTAGAATTTTGTATCTATATAAACCTACCTAATATTTCCAGCTCCTGGATTACACACCAAGGAAAATGTAGTAAATAATAAAATCTAATTAGAAAACCCAAGATTTCTCACAGCATCTACTGGATTTCGTACAAAACCTGTGATGTATTCTTTGGCACAGCTCTCTTGTCAGTGATTTAAAAAAGTTGGGCAGAAATATGAATGGAGATGTTCCTACCAACAATGAGACTATGCTTCCTTCAGAACTTTAAGGAACTCTATTTTAAAGAAAATTAAACAAATTATGACTATTTTAACTACCACCAAATCTACTGTGTGCTTCTGTTTCCATTCAGTTAAGATTACTGATCTATGACATCCTCAGAACTCATAAAGACCAACTCTCAAAAAGTATCACTGCATAATTCTCATGTTTTGATCACTAATAAATATTCCCCGATAAAATGAATTTATTTTCAGTGTCATTGTCCTGTGCAGCTCTCTGCCACTGTAGCTTATGTACCTGGTAAGTGGAAAAAAATCTTACTTTACTTCCTCAGACTTTTATTTCAAAATAATAATAATGATAGTCACAGAAATAATTAATTACTTATTTTATATTTCTGTGCAAATTTCCGTCACCTCGAAGGTGTTTGCATCACCTTGGTTCACAAGTGTCTCAAAATTCTCCAATATTTGTAACTGTGACTTTGAGGGGGGGATATATATATATGTACACACACATAAGTATATGTATATATAGCACAACAGGACTCTTAATTTCTGACTGTGGTTTCTAAATAATTGTAGCTAAATAATTGTAGATTGTGCTTCCCAGTAGCCAGACGAGTTTACAGGAACAATGTGAAAGCAGGCGAGCATGGTAAATGTTCTGTGGCCACTTTTTTTTTCTTTCTGTAAGAAAGAATTTTGGAAGAGTACTCAGGGGTATAATCAGGTACCTTCACAGAGCATATAGGAGCATTTGTGTCTTCATCTTCACCTGCATGAGCGACTCCCACTGTTCGGACTTGTCAAGTCAATAGAAAGTGGCAGGCTCCCCCATTCAGATTCTTTGCCATGGGTGTATAACCTGGGTGTCATCCTTAATGCCCTCGGTATTGATTATATTGTCAGAGATCCAAAACACGGCACCTTTTTGAGAGAGGATCAACTCACTCCCCTGAACTTGTATTACACACACTAAAGAAAAGTAGCTTGCAGGCACCACAGTGATTAATGGGGCAAACATATCCTCCAGGCCAACCCTCCATCCTGGTCCATATGGACAAACTGGTGCATAAGGCGCCCTGGGAGTGCTTTGTTTGCACTTCAGCGTCGGTGCAAAGAGCCCAAACCAGGGTAGAGGCAAAGGACGTTCACGTTAAGCACCAGTGGAGTGATCTGAACATTCGGAAGAAATCACGCCAAAAAAAACTAAGCCGAGGTATGGTCAGAGTGAACTCTCCTGGGATTCTACACTTTCTTTGGACGCCCACAAAAAATACAAGCCAGTTGAAATGGAAATGACCTAACTTCCCTATGAATTACATTATAAGCCAGCGGAAGTGAAAGTGACCCTACACCACCAGGTAGGTTTCTTATGAATTGCATTGTCCTTGTCAACTGCCTAGATAACTCCCTGTGCATCCAACACTAGCCCCAAAAGAGGAATATAAATAAAGCAGGGTAGTCACTGCGTGTTTCTGATCCCCTGCAGCCAGAAACACTGCTAACTACTTAAGAGAGAAACATATAACGCAATGCTATAAATATTTCCATTTTCTCCTTTTCTCAGGCACTTTTTTCACCCCACAGAGTGGAAATAAGACTGAGGAGGCTGATCATATGACCCTGGGACTTACTGAAATGGTTGCTTTGATATGAACAGTCTCTGGTGGGATGCTAACTGTATGCATTGGTGACATTAGCAGCAGTCATTAACTTTTGACCTAGATCATCGGTCTCAGGAAATGTGAGTATGCTTGCAGCATGTTGTTACTGCTGTTCTTCTCATATATGGGTTACCGCTAAAAATGATCTGCCGTTTTGTAAAACTTGTGCCTGTCTCAGCTACACCATGTTTAGTGGGAGGAAAGTTAACAGGACCTCGTAGTGTGTCTTAAAAAAGGAGAAATGTTTGACACAGATTTCTGTATCTGTGATTTCAGGTGTATTTTCTGTTACTATCTGTAAAGGTATAAGATAAAATATTGTAAGGGTAAATAAACTGACATTCTGTTTCAGACAATTTTTTCAGCCCTCCTTTTTCTTTGACTTCTAAATCCCATGTATTTCCTTCTTCAAAAACAAAACTTTCCAAGAGACTAGTGTCTGGCTAATGACTGCTAGCACATACATTAATAATTTCCATGATGTCAAAGACTGGTGCAAGAAGCAAGCATCCGGTTTGAAAGTTCTTCTGCAGCTGGCAACATCCGTTTGCCTTTTCATGTCCTTCAGCCACAACAATGGGCAAAAGTTCCTCACAGTATTTGAGGCTTCATTTATGAAGGCACTCAAAAGTCCAAATTGGTCTCATTAATGCTGAATCAAAAATGCAACATCAGTAAAAGTTGTCATGGTTCTGGCATGATCCAGCCAAAGGTAGATCAGTGAATCGAAACCTCCCTTGACTTCACCGGTATGCGAGTAGTTCCTTAAGTCGCTTAAGAACAAGTCAGGAAGGAACTATGCAAATGTAGAAGCTTACAAGCTTGTACAGCAAATAACTGAAGCCATTGAAGACACTGAAATTTTGAGCCTAAATAAACAAACTTCCCAAGCCAGGGGGTTACATGCCACCCTAGGAGTACTGACTGGTAGATTGCATTTTGATAGATGTGCACTTGAACTCAACTTTGCTCTCTGGCTTCAGTTCAATTAAAACATACCCAGGTTAACCAGGTGATTTGGCTCTACTGCTCCTATTGCCATTAACTTACGAACACCAAGTGACATTAGCCCTGGAGATTGCTCTTAAGTTAAATATTGGTAATGCATCCTTTCACCATGATTTGTAGTGTTTTATTTAACGTAATGGGAATCGGACAGAAGCAGTCCATGGTTGTCAGCAATCACAGGCTTCTGAAAATAATGACTTCATGTGATGCTCTTTTGAGGCATGAAAGTGGTTATAATATGTTAATCAGTGTTTCCTTAGTGTCCAGGTGTCAGGAAGCAAGGCAGCAGGCCCTCATCCCTGCAGCATCCAGCCAGGCGAGATGGCACAGGGCACAGCCACAGCCGGCCAGCAGCCAGTGGGGACAAGCCCAGGACAAGGCCTGGCCAGGAAGCCACGCTGGCAAGAAGGACATTGCCGGGTACGGTGTGGCCATGACATGGTGCAGGCTGAGAACAAAGGCTGAGGTTAAAGCATCCCCCAAGCTAGCGGGGACGTCCCAATTTGACTCTTCACAGCCCACACCCACAGAGCTCCTTCCGAGCCAGCCTGCCCCTGGCAAGTCTGGCTGGGCACCACAGCCAGGTCCCCCAGGGCAGGAGAGACAAAGCCACAGAGCCCCAGGAGGCAGGGGAGACAACACCGTTCACTCTCAGCTATTCATTTTCAGGTCACATCAGTAGCCAACAGAATCCTCCTTGATGAAGGATTTTTTCATAGCTTGTGTATGCCGACTTCACTATCTATCTATCTGTTGAAGCAGGTCCAGAGGAGGGCTGTGAAGATGATCAGAGGGCTGGAGCATGTTTCCTATGAAGACAGGCTGAGAGAGTTGGGGTTGTTCAGCCTGGAGAAGAGAAGGCTCCAGGGAGACCTCAGAGCAGCCTTCCAGTACCTAAAGGGGACCTACAGGAAAGATGGGGAGGGACTCTTAAGCAGGGAGCATAGCGATAGGCCAAGGGGTAACAGCTTTAAACTGAAAGAGGGTAGATTTAGATTAGATATTAGGAAGAAATTCTTTACTGTGAGGGTGGTGAGACACTGGAATAGGCTGCCCAGGGAAGTTGTGGATGCCCCATCCCTGGAAGTGTTCAAGGCCAGGCTGGATGGGGCTTTGAGCAACCTGGTCTAGTGGGAGGTGTCTCTGCCCATGGCAAGGGCTTTGGAACTAGATGATCTGTAAGGTCCCCTCCAACTCTAGCCATTCTGTGATTCTATCATTCTATGATCTCCCTTTCTTTAAAAGGCTGCCTCCCAAAACACTGCGTGTTGCCCTGAGTAAGCAGTCAAGCGACACAGCTGTGCTGAAGGAATGTCAATGCCAACTCCTCATGTGCCACAGCAGGGCTGGGGTTTCCACACTGCCTGCACATCTTCATGCTGTGGCAAATAAGAAGCCGTTCACATCTGACAGTAGGAGTCTTCCTCCTGACTGGAACAGAAAAAAAAAATTAGAGTGGACCTTCTAGAGGAGCTTCTACTCTTAATGTCATACTCAGATCTGATCACGGATATTTACTGTCTGGGCTGGCTATCAGTGAAATGCAACACTTCATATAAGCCATACATAAAAAGGTGACTTGGAAACCCTAGTACATGACTCACAAGTGATAACATCTACGATAAGTGGCAGATTCATTATCCGTGTCAATAAAGTGTATTGCATAAGTGTAAAACCGAGCCAACTTTTATTGGATGCTCACCATACTGTATGGCCGGCCATTTGTAAGTTCCACTAAACTCAGTTAGGCATCTATTCCCTTGGCTGTTCCTTGAACACTAAAACAAATGCTTCATAAGAAACACCATAAATTGTTGCTGTTTTTTTTTTTTTTATTCCAAGACTTTTTTTCTGGATAGTACATTACAGAAAGAGGGAAAGAAGTAAAGTATTCTATTTATAAGAAATGTTTGTAAGATCAACAACCACATTTTTCTCTCCAATTAAGTAACCCCATGAGGTAGAATAGCATATATTCAACAAAGAGAATGCTGCTTCTATTTTTTGCCTGTGAGATGGGTGGTCCAATTGGTTAGTACACTGGCCTTTCTCCTCTGAACACTTAGATTATAATAATAGCTTCGGGCACAACGGAATAGGAGCATGACAAGTTCATCCTACTTGTCCCTACTTGTGTTATAAAACCTCTGCACAATATTTACTTTAATACACTGGGGAAATCTGGAAACCAAGAGAAAACATTAGTGTATAATTATTTTTGCATAAATCAAGTTTACCAATGTAATGAAAATTTAAATGAATACTTATATCGATCACATGACTTTTGACACCACACTTGCTATGGCTGCTGTAAAACATCAAGTTTTACATATGCTAGCAATTTTGTCATCTTTTTTTTTCTTAAGAACATATGTGGCGATTTCTTTTTACTTCTCCTTATATACATCTTCCTAACCTACCTAGAAGTCAAAATAAAGGGGTATAGATAACATTTTCCATCTGCTAGCATGTTACTTATAGCAGCAACATTTTAAAAGCACCTTAAATGCTGACTGGTATATTTCTGGAGGCCAAAAGTTTGCAAGAGTTGTTAGTTTGCACTGAGAGTGGAGAAATGCAGTGGCGGAGCTTATGTTTGACATTTGTTTAAAGCCATTGAGCTAAAATGAAGGTTATTCTCTTTAAAGGAGGGTTTTAAGGCAGACACACACTGAGGTCCAAAAGGATATTTCTTGTTCTTCGTAATCTCCAGACTGCAGAGTATCTCCAGCATTGAACTCGAAGGTACTTGAGATGAACAGAAGTGTACTAGAGGACCAAGAAGGATTAGATCCAGAAGTGTATTTCTTTAGCTGTTCATAAGAAGAGAATGTAAGATGACTGCCAAAGGATACACTTATCTACTTCTTATTACGCTACTCCCAGAACCTTCTCATCATGAACATCGGGGTGATATTAATCTGCACGTTTAACATCCAGAGTCAGAACACTTCAGAAAACACCTTGGGTCTCCAGCCAGAGAGGTGGTCCTCACTGTTATTTCTCTGAGAGCAAAGGAGTCCAACTCTGACCACTTACCATGAAGGACATCGAGAAAAAAATTATAAATACTGTACACCTAGTGAATGCAAAGCACAGTTTGAACCTGTACAAGTTTATCACCTCTAAGCCAGTGAGATCAAAAGTTTAACATTTGAGAGGTTAAAGTGAGATACTCAAGTTAAAGGTAACTTGATTTTCAAGTACAGAGTAACTGCAATTCTTAACCAACCTCTCTTTCAACTGTCTGCTTTCAAAAAGTGCTGTGCAGGTGATGTTGTACTCCAGCCACAGCAATGCATCATCTCTCAATCATACTACCCTAGACTTTAAAAAAAAATCACCACATTTGCTCAGTATGAGGGCACAGGACTCTGCAAGTAGACTTCACAGGAAAGAAAGAAAGAACTAGAGTTCAAATAAATTGCTTTAACTATTGTGAGAGTTTTTAAGAAGATACAATTACAGTTAAAAAAAAAATAAAAAAAAACCAAACCAAAAAACAAACCCAACTCTTACTTGTTGCATTACTGCAATATCTTACTAGGTAGAATTTGGGGGAATTTTCAGAAGGATAGACCACAGCCAACTATATAAAGATGCATGCGGAAAACACCCACGGAAGCATTATGCGTTATCGATTTTATATGTTAATCTTTTTATACCCTGGAAGACCGTGGGGTTTTATTATAGCCCCATATCAGGACAGTTTTCCAATATTGTATATTGTTTTGGAGCAATGGTCTTCAGCAATAGGGAAGATACTCATTCAGTGCACAGAAATTCATATATTAGCTATGCAAATCGCGGGGTTTATGGCTAGATCTCAGGATGCCTATTGTACATCACTAATTATATGCAACATGCTGTAAGCACATTTAGTGTCTCCTGTTAGCAATTCATTTTTTTTAATGTATCAATCTGGGAGAAGTGGGTCTCAACGTATTCTTTCTTTACCTTGACTTTTCAACTTCAGTTATAATACATACCCCTTGCAGTAGATTTTATTAAATCTTTCCATTCTACCCATTAAACATTACACATTGTACTGTCTAAGCAAGATCAAAACCTTTAATTGCAAGTTTTTCATGCTCCTTACAGAAGTATAAGACATTTTTAATTAGATTGTTAAAAGACTATTGGTACATGTTTACTAGGATTCAAGCATTTACAGTGAGACATAGACTATTTCTTTCCACAATCATCTTTTCATGCTGAGTTAACAGAAATCAGACATTTTATCTAAGTTCTCAGTGTTCTACAACTTTGGATTCATCTGGATACCTCTTACCCACTCCCTGCTTTCTTTTTTTTCAGCTAACCAATCACATAGATTTTTTAAAATAGAATTTCTGTCATCAGAAAATTGAAATGGCGTGACTTGTATTTTGGTCTAATTGTGCGAGTTCATTACAGAGAAAAAAACTATTATTATTATTATTATTATACTATTTTTAATGCGGTAGAGCCTAGTTACTATTGATAAAAGAGTTATTGTAATTTCCCCCATGTACTTTCCACAGCTGCTGATATATTCAGATAACTCGGTTTGAAAGGCTAGGTGAATGTTGGTCCTTTTTCAGTCTGTATCTAACTCTGGCACTTTTACAGACTGAGCAGCAGCAAAATTGAAGAGTATTATCACATTTACATACACAGTCTTTCACGTAAATTTTGCCATTATGGTGGTTACTGGCCTAAAGACTCAGATCTCAGGCTAGAGTCAGATCCTTTGGTTTGCAGATTTCACTTCAAATCAATAGACATTCAGAGGCTAAGACTGTAACACAATAGATAACACTAGGAGAATGTGAGCAGGGATATTTGTGAGAAAAGAAAAAAAGCCCCACAAGATGAGCAATGCAGGTTTCTTAATACAGAATTCACTGTGTCATGGACTCTGGAATCCACGTTATTTGAGCTGCATTCTGCTGTATAAATTTTACTTGGTTAGCTGTGTTTACTCTCTTGAATTTAATGTTCTTAAAACTTCTGAAAACCAGGACTATTAAATGTAGTAATCCATAGCATGGCAAAAGATTTGACAGACTCAAATCAAACACTGCTTATATTCAGGAAAATTCAGAAGCTGATACAGATCTAGGTCTTCGTCCTTTCAAGCATTCACCTAACTGTATTCTTGCTCTTTACCAGGGTTTGGTTGTTGTTTATTTTTAATACAAGCCTCAAATGGCGTAAACTATTATACTGGATCTTTGGGGTATCTATGCAAATATTATAATGTTGCTTTTTCCTCAGGAAACCCTCCAGTTTTATTAGTATAATTCTACAGTATCAGAAATATTTGTGGCCTATTACTGTCCTTTATTTCTGTTTCTAAACTGTCGCCCTAAACCATAAATTGACAGTACTGCATGTTATACAAAACACTGTATTTTCAGTCTCACAATCTGCCAAATTCACTGTATGTAGACAGAGCCATTTTCCTTCACTTTTTGCAGTTACATCAAAATATGTAGTAGATTGTTATGGTTTAACCGCAGCAGCAACTAGGACCACGCAGCCACTTGGTTTAACAGGTAAAGCAAAAGCCGCACACGCAAGTGAAGCAAAACACGGAATTCATTAACTCTTCCCATTGTCAGGCAGGTGTTCAGCCACCTCCAGGAAAGCAGGGCTCCATCACACGTAACGGTTACTTGGGAAGACAAACACTATCACTCCAAACATTCC
The DNA here is from genome assembly GCF_964199755.1 of Larus michahellis. Lineage (NCBI taxonomy): Eukaryota > Metazoa > Chordata > Aves > Charadriiformes > Laridae > Larus > Larus michahellis. The sequence continues at coordinate 61,228,857 of NC_133897.1, read as the reverse complement.
CCCTCCCTTGCCTTTCTTCTTCTTTCCCAGTTTTATATCCTGAGCATGACGTCACATGGTATGGTATATCCCTTTGGCCAGCCGGGGTCAGCTGTCCCAGCTGTGTCTCTGCCCAACTTCTTGTGCCCCCCCCAGTCTACTCGATGACGGGGCAGTGTGAGGAGCAGAAAAGGCAACAACTTAAAACACCAGTGTGCTATCAACAGTCTCATCCCAAATCCAAAACAGAGCACTACACCAGCTGCTAGCAAGAAAGGTAACTCCATCCCAGCTGAAACCATAACATAGATTCACCAGAGTATTTTGCATGAAGTATTACAGCTTTAGTTATTAGAAAGGTGTTTTTAAATTTGGACTGCCATTTCTGCTGAGTATCTTAGTAGCAGCTAAAGTACTCCAAAAATAAGCTATTTTTGCTAGCGAAATCACGTTGTTGAAAGACAGGAAGAAATAGGGAATCTGCAAATATTCTGCCAACATGAGTGTCAAATACTGGTGCTTCTCCAGAGGTTTTAAAAAGTAGTTTTGATGCCCAGATGAATTCCTAAAAAGGGTAAATTTTGCTGGCAGAGCTTTTCACTTTAAAATAATCTGGGACAAATTAGACAGTTCGAAAGAGCTGGGATTCACTCAGTGCTGACAAGAAAATTCATTGTAACCTCATAAATATTATACTCTAAGCAAATCTCTCTTCTTAGACACTCAAGTTCATGGGAATCCACTTTTCCAAAATTTCAGCAAAGGTACCTATGTCTCTAAGGTGCTGATCCTATAAATTTTCTATAAAGTGTGACCTCACTTATTAATAGTTATCCTTAGAAATTATTCTCTTCGTCAAAACCCAGCAAACTCAAGTCTTCCCAAGTGAGGCTTTTAAGTCTGCAGACTAGCTCCAGAGAGCCCCGAGCTGAACAAAGCGCTCCTACTACAGTGCCCCATTAGGACTAATAATATTTCCTTTAAAATCCGACCTGGCCGTTTCTTCGGTTCTGCTGACCATGACCATGACCCTGCCACAACTGTCTCCAACATCTTCATCTAGAGATGTCCCAAAAGACTAATGAGCAAACAACAGTGACAGCTCACCATTTACTAAACAGAAAGCAAGGCACCTATGTTTACAAAGTTGGCTGGGTTAATAGCCTCATGCCTTTGAAAAGTACACGTGGTTTACCTTAAAGAAAGTAAGGTACTTTTTTACAAAGTCTACGTTGCAGAGTAAACTAAAGCAATAATAAATAAATTATTAATTTAAATAAATAAATAAAAGTAGTGATCGCTCATAGAATATTTTGGCATTTTTATTTGTCTTTCTCTCTTCATCAGGTTAAAATTCGTTCAAATGGTGAATTTGAATTTTTAGATTATTTAGAAATCAATTTATATCTTTGCACGCATCCTTTTATTTAGAAGTGAATATTTAGTTTAATTACGTTCCTACAGCTCACTCAAATCCAAGCCTCTTTCCAGTCATTTGGAATCGTAATGATTCATTGCATTCAAAACTGGTTCATATTCGAGTTCCTAACAAAACTACCGGTTTGCTCAATTCTGATAAAGGATGTGTATTTGCTTTTACAGCAGTTGACCAAATATAAAATACCTAACAGCCCTCTACAGCTCTATCTGACAGATCTGTAGGTGATGCTGTTATAGGAGTCTGCTCATACCCTGGCATGCTTCAAGGTTTGTATCAGATGGTTTCCCCAGAGTATTTTGGGTCTAATGATACTTGGCTCTGTGTTCTTGCTAGTGGCTGAAACGTGCTAAAATGGCATAGGTGCCTCCAACGGCCTGTCACACAGATGAACTGGTGGGATGTCCTCTTTGCAGTGACAAGTGCACACATAACCCTGGCTGTTACGTACAAGCAGTGTTTGTGCATCAAATATTGAGCAGATATACCATTCACACACAATCGTACGCACACAGCCAGGGAGAGGAGTCTCCATAAGGTATACACAAACTATCACCCCAGCTGTAAAATAGCAGCACATCCCCTTGCAGCTGTGTTACGGTCCTCTTAAAGGGAAGGGAGACATAAGGTAGTCTCTTACATACATGATGGAGATAGTTAGGCTTTCTTCAGTTGTTTTCTAATGACTAAGCTGAGGTGTTTGCACGAAGTGAGCAACTAAATGTATCAAAACTTCCTAGGATTTAAAGTGAAGTTGTGCCAGGGAAATTATCCGTGTGTTCCCACTCGCTGTCTGCATATACACATACGCAGTCCCTTGGAGTACTCTCCAAGAATAGTTCCATTCGTTCCCAAGCCAGTCAACGTATTTCAGTTCTGAGCAGCTACGTGCTAAAAAGCTTCCGCTGTTGTCAGTCTGCATCTGTAGCGCTACTGAAACCATCCGGCAAAAATTGCATTCTCCTGCTGCTCTGAGCAGATGACAAAATACCCACGCAGATGATAATCACAGAGGGGAAATACAATGGCGTTTTGCAAATATATAGGGCAGTGCTTTAACCGGCAGAGGCTCTTTATTTCTCCGTTCCAGTCCATTTATTGTTTAAAAAGAATAACTGCAAAGCAAAGAAAAATAACAACAAAAAAATCAATTAGCCAAATTGACTGAACCCTGAAAATTCTCCCTGCATGTATTTCCCATTGATTTTTTAACTGCTGTTGCTTTGAATTGTTAGATAGTACTCAGTATTCTTTAACTTGTGATCATTCACGTTTTTATCCTCCTAACACCCCTCTGAGATTATTCCCTTTTCAGACAGGGTACTGAACAACAGAGGACTAAGGTGCTTGGGAGCATGATTAACATCCTCTAGAATTTAGGTGTCTGCTTTGTAGCTGAGACTGTCACTAGGAACCATTTGATGGTTCCTAGACAGCATTTCTGACCATTAATCTGACCAAATAAAAAGGTGTCTTCCTTAGAATGCAATGAAAATGAGATTAAAGAGCCTGCTCTCATGGAGATACTTACATTCTAGACATAAAAACTTTCAAAGAAAAAAATATCCCACACTGAAGGATTCAGACAGAATTTAGATATCTCTGAACGGCAAATATTAAGCAGTACTTCTAGCTACACTGCTAGCCAGCCCTACAGGTTCCCAAAAAAAGCCAGTAACGTGCCTGGTAGTCTTGTCTGTACACGCATACTCTCAGGAAACCCTACAAAGGCATATCTTCTCCAGCCCTATGTTTCAAGCCGTCTCCAGCCTAGCAGTCATGGCACGTAAGGCTCTAGGCGTAAGGCAATACAACAAGGCGTATCTCTCAAAGCCAAGTACAGCATCACATTAATGTGGCTCCAGACCCTTTAGAGTAGGAGTTAGCTTTCACAGCAAGCGCTACACCGATTTGTGCCTATATGCTGCCTGTGACCACCTGGCATCCAGAAACGTGGCATTTTCCCACCTTCATTCCCTGAGTGTCTTGGCCCAGCTAGTGTTGACAGAATATGCCCACTATGCACCGTTATTATTTACCTTCTTTCCAAATGTTCTGCTGGGAGTTTACCTAAGGACAAGGTAGTAGTCTCAGTGCTGCAGAGCCTCTAGTACTCTCCAGATCTCAGTACCTCAGATTTCCTATTATGCAGACAATCTGCTTTCCTTATCAAATTCACAGAGCTATTTTGGGGTCTCGGTTCAATCTTGCAAAGTTCTGTACCAAAACCACAGATTTTTTAATTTAAATTAAACAGTTTGTGCTATGTCTTGAAGTGCTTTTCAGTATTAGTGTAACACTGCGTGCTCTTGGGTATTTCTGTCTGAGCACCTACAGAGCTTCATTCTTATTGTATTAAGAAGCAATGACAGTCATTAATTGCCCTTATCTTCCCAACACACCTGTGAGGCAAAAAAAAATGCGACCTTTTGTTTTCCCTTTGGAGCTCAGACACTGTAAATTCAGTGTCTTTCATTCTCTCATGCCTTTGAGGATTAAGGTTTAAGTAAAATAACGCCTAGCATGGCAGCATTACCTACGCATTGTCATGTTGCCTCAAAAAACTCGTATTTCGCATCAGGTTCCGAGAGATCCAAACAATGTGTTGGAGCAGGTGGACACCTGCTGCCAGGATCCACTGATTAAATTTAGACAGGCAGAGATACCACCTAGGCCAGCCAAAAGAAGGGATGGTCCTAAGTCTCACTCCCAAATTAGCAAATTATGATCTCTCAGGCAGAGCGGTTCCCAGCCACAACAGGCCTGCGGATGTTACTAAGCCAGGCCAGCCTGAAACACAGAGATTCTTCCCAGTTCAAAAAGCCTATTACCTAAGGCCTATTTTCAGCTCTCCACTTAGCCTTACCAGGATTGCAGATGCAATCCAGGGTTCAAGCAAGCATTGCTGGATCTTGCACCTAGGATGGAGCAACACCGGACACCAGTCTGACTTGGGAGAGGGGTGGCTGGAGAGCAGCCCGGCAAAAGGGGTCTGGGGGTGCTGGTTGACAGGAGGCTCAGCAGGAGTCAGCAGTGTGCCCTGGCAGCCACGAGGGCAAACCCCATCCTGGGGGGCATCAAACACAGCATAACCAGCCGGTCCAGAGAGGTCATTATCCCACTGATTATCCCGCTGATAATCCCGCTGATTATCCCATTCGTTATCCTGCCCTTTGCTTTCTTATTTGCCCCCACAAGGCAAATGCATGCTGAAGTAGCACATCCTGAAATAATTCACTATAGCTGTACTAATCGTATTCCCATTCCGTACAGGAATGCAATCCTGTAAATTGGGCCCCACAGTTTAAAAAGGATGTTAAGGTACCTGAATGCCTCCCGAGAAGGGCAACAAAGTTGTGAAGGGGCTGGAAGGCACATCCTCTGAGGGATGTCTGAGGACACGGGGTTTGTCTTAGTTTGGAGAGGAGGAGGCTGAGGGGCGACCTCACTGCTCTCTGCAGCTTCCTGAGGAGGGGAAGGGGAGAGGGAGGTGCTGATCTCGTCTCCCTGGGATCCAGTGACAGGATATGTGGGAATGGCTCAAAGTTCAGACTAGACATGAGGAAACATCTCTTTACCAAAAGGGTGGTCAAAGCCTGGAACGGGTTTCCTAGAGAGACGGTAGATGCCCCCCATGCCTGTCAGTGTTTAACAGGCATTTGGACAACACCCTTAATATCATGCTTTAACTTTGGACAGCCCTGAAGTGGTCAGGCAGTTGAACTCAATAGTCATCGTAGGTCTGTTCCAGCGGAACTAAATTATTCTATTCTATTCTATTCTATTCTATTCTATTCTATTCTATTCTATTCTATTCTACGCTACGCTACGCTACGCTACGCTATGCTACGCTACGCTACACTAACTTTTCTTCCTATCTATCTCCTTCTTTTCCTACCAGTACATGCTGAGGCAATGTCTGATGACATTTCTTCCCAGCTCTGCACTAGCAGAAGGGACTGAATGGGCAGCCATGTCCCATGCTAGGCATTGGCTCTCTCACCTTGTGGGAAGGAGGCATGTACCTTCTGATGGGGGTGAGAGCTGTGGATCGTCTCGAGATCATTCGACCAGCTGCACAAATTTGCAAAAAGCATGAGTGAAGTGTAGTTTTCGAAAGTTTTCTGTGTTCATCCAGTTTTGCTGGGTTTCCACAGGATGCCAAAACCCCACATCTCTGATGCTAATGAGACTCAAAGATCAAGCCCTCAGTCTGAAGCAGGATGTGCTACTGAAGTAAATAGTTGCAAATCTTTTTGAGGTGAGCAATACCTGTTCATCTCCCCATGGATTTTGCTTTTCTCCTTGTTCTCATTTTTAGAAATGCCTGAGCTGTTTCCTTTGGAAAAAGATACTGAAACACAAGAGCCTGAGACCATCGGTGCTCCCTCAGAACGAAGGTCCATGTGGCCCAATACTCTTGTCTCCCAAGTGGTCACCCATCAAAGCCCCCAGGGGGGCGTATGAGCAGCGCAAGCCTCCTTCTGCCAGGGTGCTGGGGGTGCTCAGAGGCCTCCCCTGGGACCCCCACCCCCAGCGTCTGCTGCCCAGGGCCCAGGGGCCATGTCTCAGCTCCGCCCGGGGCCGTCAGTCCCTGCCTGGGGGATGCTGTAGGTGTGCCCGTCTCTGCCCCTGTCTCCTGGGTGGGCCTGGGACCTGCCCTGCAGAGAGCTGCTCTCCTGGATGGAGCCCTCAGGCCTAGGTCAGGGCCCCTCATGCACAACTCCAGGTGTAATAGAGCGTAATTGCTCTGTTCCGTTCCGTTCCGTTCCATTCCATTCCCTGTGCTCATCGTGAGTCAAATAACGACGACACTGTTCTTTGCCCGAAACGCCAGGGGTTTTGCAGCTCCAAAAACACTTTGAAGGACACACAACACAAAGGTTACAAGTGGAAACAGGATTTTATTTTATTTTGTTTTCTTTTACTTTGTTTAATTTTATTTTATTTCTTGTACTTTCTTTTACTTTGCTTTCTTTTTTGTTTTATGTTCTTTTATTTTTTGTTTTATTTTGGGGGCATTCTATATTTTGGGGGTTTTTTTGTTTTATTTTTTGTTTCGTTTGTTTGGGGTTTTTTGTGTTCTATTTTTTCTTTTACTTTTGGGGTTATTTTATTCGTTTTATTTTTTATATTATTTTTTGTTATATTTTTGGGGGGTTGTGGTTTTTTGTTTTATTTTTGTTTTATTTTATTTTTGTCTGCTTTGGGGGTGTTATTTTTTGTTTTTTGTTTTCTTATTTGTTTTCTTATTTGTTTTATTTTGGGGTTTCTTTTTGGTTTTGTTTTCAGCTCTGTTTTTTCTTTTGTTTTATTTTAGCTTTTAATGTTATTTCTTGTTTTATTTTTTTATTTCTTTTTTTGTTTTAGTTTGGGGGTTGTTTATTTGTTTTTTATTTTTTGTTTCATTTTCAGAAGTTGTTTTATTTTATCTTTTTTTTTTTTTTTTCCTTTTTGGTATTTTATTTTGTCTTTTTTATTTTATTTTTTATTTTATTACATTTTGGGGTTTTTGTTTTATTTTGGGGGTTTTTTTGTTTTATTTCATGGTGTTTTCTTTTTGTTTTCTTTTTTGCTTTATTTTTTGTTTAATTTTATTTTGAGGGAGTTTCATGTTTTGTTCACTTTTTAGGATTTTTTTTTTTATTTTGGGGCTGTTTTAAGTTTTAACTTAGGCTTTGGGGGTTTTTTTGCTTTATTGTTGCTTTCTTTTGGGCTTTTTTTAATTCTATTTTATTTTGTTTTACTTTTCTGAGGCTTTTTGCTCAGGTTTTTGTTTTGTTTGGGTTTTTCTTTTGTTCGGATTTTTGTTTGGTTTGGGGTTTTCTTTTTTTTTATTTTGGTGGTTATTTTACGTTTTATGATTTATTTTGTGTTTTATTTTGGTTTTTTGTGTTTATGTTTTATTTTATGTTTTATGTTCTATTTCTTGTTTCATTTTGGTTTATTTATTGTTTTTATTTTTATTTTTTATTTTATGTTATATTTTAGATTTTATTTTATGTTTTGTTTCATTTCTGTGGGTTTTTCTATTTTCGGGGGGTTTTGTTTCATTTTAGCAGTTTTGGTTTTGGTTTTGGTTTTTTTAGTTTTTTGTTTAGTTCTTTTTGGGTTTTTGGTTTTTATTTTTCTTTTCTGTGTCTTTTGGGTTTTTTTGGTTTAGTTTTTGTTTTGTTTATTAACATATTATTTTTTATTTTTATTTTATTATATTTTAAGTTTATTTTATTGCATTATATTTCATGGTATATTTTATTTTAGTTTTATTTTTCTGAATCAGATTCAGGGATTTTTTTGGTTATAGTTTCAGTTTTATTGTTTGTGTTGTTTTATATTTTAATCTTATTTTAGAGGTTTTTGCTTTATTTTGGTTTTTTTCTCTTGAGGGGTTATTTTAGGTTTTATTTTATGGAGGTTTTTTTGTATATTTTGGGGTGTTGTTTCTGTTTTTTATTTTATGTTGTACTTTATGCTGTGGGGGTTTTTTCTTGTTTTATTTTTTGTTTTAATTTTACCATTTTTTGGTTTGGTTTTAGTTTTTTGTTTAGTTTTTTTGTTTAGTTTTTGAGTTTTGCATGTATTGCTTTTTTTGTTTGTTTTAGTTCTTCTTTTCTCTGAATCCATGTCAGAGCCAATGCTTGCAAGCATGAAGACAATGCGCAGGTGTAGCCAGGAGCAGGCTGAGGTACTCTTGAGTTGAGCTTGAAGAAACATCCCTTGCAGCCTGGCAAAGGGAAGCCCCAGGGGCACGGAAAGAAGCAGCAGGAATACAGGCCCAGCACTCCCTGTTTCCTGGAGAACGAGAACTTGGAAGAATGAGCATCAGTACTGACCACACATGAGAAGAAGAAGAATGTGTGTGGTACGGTGGGGTATTTTCCAAAGTACGACCGTATCAATGACAACTATAATTTTGCCTTCCAAAACTCTCTGCGCCGCTGTGCTTCTTCTCCAGTGATGCCCGAAAAGCGCTCCCGTGCCTGCCCTGCGCTTGTATTGCCCACGGGGAGAGCTGAGAAGTGGCAGCTCCGGATGGTGCATCAAGCCTGGAGCCCTTCCAAGCAGCGTCTGTTTTGCCCAAGCAAGAACCCCATGGAGCCAAGGGAAGAGCGGAGCTCGCTCCTGCTCCAAGCTTGCCGTGGGCAAGAGAGCCCGAGAGAGCCAGGGCACGAGTGGTGCCTTGGAGGTGCAAGAGCAGCAGGCAAGAACCGAGCCGAAAGGGCCCCAAGGAGCCCTGACAAGGGGCTGTGCTCAATGCCACAGAGGACAAGAAGCAGCTCCAGGGGGCACCCTGGGGGCCCCCTGGGAGTGTAGAAAGCATCCGTGGAGCAGGAGCAGCAGGCTCCTGGCCAAAAGGGCCCAAAGGAGCCCTGGCAAGGGGCCCTGCTCAGTGCTGCAGAGGAAGGCAAAAAAACCCCCGGGGACATTTGCTAGCCCACCCTGGGGGAAAAAAAAGCCTTCCTCCCCCCAGCTGCAGGGCACGAGAGGCCATCTTCATGGTGCATGAGCAGCAGGCAGTAACCTGGCCACTATGGAGCAGAGGGGCCTGACAAGTGGCCATGCTCAATGCTGCAGAGGAAGGCAAAAAACCCCCGGGGAGCAGTGCCAATCTGCCCCGGGGGAAAATTCCTTCCTGACCCCAGTGCTGGCGATCGGCTATTCCCTGAGCATGTGAGCAAGACCTGCCTCCTCGTCCCGCAGGCTGGTCACGCCTCCCAAGAGATGCCCAAGCCCTATTCTCCCTCCACCTGGAGCCATCTCAGGGGCTTCCGAGAGTGGCCACGTTCCCCCGGCCTGATCGACCTTGGGGGCAAGAATCCTTCCTGTGCCTGGCAGGACACCAATGGGTGCTCCAAAGCCCTGGGACCCCTGGCAACAGCTCTGCATCCCATTTCTTACAGATACTGCCCGTGGCTCCAGGGGGATGAGGACAGCGAGCTCTGCGGTGCTCCTCAAGAAGGCATTCCCTTGTACTTGCCACTGCTATCCAGCTGAACAGGATTTCTGTCCCTCAGATGAGCTTTGAAGGTGGCCCCTCCGGGAGCTGGCCTTGCAGCGTAGAATGTCGAGCAGCCTTGTCCAGCCTCTGGTCTTCTCCCTCAGTTCCTCCAAGTAATTCCACCAACATCTCAAGGACTTCCTCTCAGATGTCTTCAGGCTGCCCCCAGGCCGTCTATGGCAGTGGGACAGAGGAGGATGCTCCCTTTTATCCTGCCCCGGGGCACTGTGACTGCTGCGTTGCCGGGGGCATTGTGACTGCTGCGTTGCCGGGTGGTGTCACTGTGACCTGGGGGTGATGGGGCCACACCTTAGGAAACATGGACTGTCAAAAAGGAGGAGGTGATAAAATGTGGTTCCTGTTGGGAAGACTAAAGCACTCTAAAGGACTTTTACAGGACTTGGAAGAGACTGAGCTAATGTTATTCTGCCCCTGACTTGAAAGCACGAAGACGCACAAGTTGGTCAATCTGGCGGTAACCTCTCCCCGTGTGTCAGGGAACACCAGAGGGCTGTCAGCTGCACTGTGTGGAAAATTCAATTCTAGCAGAAATTACAGGGGTATAGCCAGCAACACTAGTGAGACTGGACACGGACCAAAATATTAGAAAAACAGGGGACCTCAAAGCACAGAGAATTCTCAGGCCCACAGCACACCAAAAAGTGCTCCAAAGCAGAATTGATTAAAGCCATACACTCTTGGATAGGAAAGTGCCCAACTCTTTCGAAGGCCCTTGAGTACATCTAGCGTTTGACAGAGCATCAGGCCAAGCAAGCCCACATTGGGCTTGCCCAAACGCATCCTGATGATGTAGCCTCTTCTCTCCCTGCGATATCACTGAGTGGTTTAGCAAATGCACCAAATGAAGGGAGCAGAGAGGCTCCACACAAGTCAGTAAGGTCTGGAGCAGCAGGAGGGGCGATAAGTGGGAAAGGATGCTCTGGTGCTACCCTGATTTTTCCTTCCTTGTTAAGAGCCTGATTCTGCGATTGGCTACGTCTTTTCTCTGGTGCTATGGGGGCATCTTCTCCTGCCTGCACTATCTTCCTGTGCCATCATCTGCTCCCAAAGCAGCAGCTCCCCTCTATGTTTCCTGTGCCTTTCCTGCCACATGCCCTTCTAACAGCCCTGTTTCAAGTCTGTCCCTTAAAGTTGGAGAGAGGGAGAATTGGAGAGAGGGAGAAGAGCTGTAACTCTAAAATGGATGGCTCTTGCTTACTGCCCCTTCGCCTCTTAAAGGCAGGGAACTTAAATTGGAATTCTTCAATAGGTGGTGTGTTTACCCTATTTTACTCTGAAGGAGGTCAAACACTTTCTTACTGTGATTTGCTTTAGTAGGACTCTTGTTTCATCCTATTCGCTTCTCTGTGCATGCTAACATCAGCCAACATACAACGTGCTTGATTTTCATAAGGTTGAACAACACTTTTGTAAGCAACTTGCAGATAGTGAGATCTCCCTCAAGTGCCTTCCTGCTTAAGGTATCATCACCTTATGTTACTGCCTTGTTTGTCTTCCTTTGCATTATAAGGGAGTGAAGGATTTTAATACCTATGAAGGATGCTGGTTTACCTAACTTCAGAGAGATGAACCAAGCAGGGTCCTTGAAGAGGCCATAAGAATGAAAGCCCAGCCTTACAGAAGGGGCAACAGTTTGAGATTAAAAATCTCCCTCTAACCATCACTTTTGCCCTTCTCCAGCTGTGATTAGAAGAATAGATTCTGAGTGCAAATTTCTATCACAGAGAGCATGGTATATTTGGCACATTGGTTCAAGCCTAATCTTTTCTACATCTCCCTGCTTCTGTTTTCTGGGTCTGTGGCTTGGGTTTAACTGAGCATTTTTTTGTGCATCTTTTCAGCCCTTCAGAATGGGGTCCAGCACTGGGAAGCTTTTGGTGCCGAAATAGTCTAGCCCCTGCAGTGATTGAGTGCATGGAGATCAGGAACGGTTTTTAGAACTGTCTGCTTGACAGTTAATGCCCACATCTGTAGGCACTTAAAAAACCCAGCCCAGATAACTGAAGCCAATGTTTTCATAAAGCAGCTACAACCCCTCGGAGCGAGAGCATCTAACAGCACTGAGCTCAGCATTCCTACAGGAACAGTTTGTTGATTGAGGGTTCTAGAGGAGCTGTGCACAGGTGGGCAGATTTGTACCGAGGTTGAAGCTGTTCCAGCCACATGCAAGCTGAAGGGATATGAACGTTTTGGCAGCGATAACGTGGGTCTCCTTTATCATTTGCTGTGTTTGGGTGTAAAGTTCTGTTGAGTAAAGCAGTCACAAGTAGACGGAGAGATCTGTTGCTATAAGGAGATGCAGTGTGCTGGGTTTTTTAATTGAACCGGTGAAGCAGAGAATACGAGTGTGAGGATTAGGAAAGACTGTTTTTAGGAGTTGTGAAGGAAGAGCTTCTCGGACCTCACGAGCTCCTGTGGTCCCCACAGCTGAGCACCACTCACTACCCAGCGTGTTCAGCCGGGCTTGAAATGCTGCTGGCCAAGCCTGCCGTGCAGCTGGCCGTCGTGTTGCCTTGTCTGCGTGGCATTGAGGGGAAGCTTGGTGTATTGGGTTTACGTGGCAAGGTTTTGGTTAACAGGGAGGACTGCAAGTGTGGCTTCTGTGAGAAGATGCCAGAAGGTGCCCCCATGTCAGACAGAGCTTGTTCCAGCCAGCTCCGAGACGGAGCTGCTGCGTTCAGAACTCATCTGTGACTTTAACCTCGCTGAGGGTCATTTGCCTACCTCACTTTGTGGGAAGATGTTCAAATCTTGTCTTAAACCCTTGAAAATGTCTTTTGCCTTTAGGATTTGTTATTTTGAGTACCAAAAGAGTATGGAAGGCACTGTTCTTGCCCCCATTTTATACGTTAGTGCCAAAATTCACCTGTACATTCAGCCTCTGTAAATAAGGGCATTTTTACCACATACGTTTCTTTTGTTGTGCTGATGCCAGAGGTGAAAGAAAGGGGTTTGGTTTCCTCTGCATGAACTTTGCAGAGGTGTCGGGAGCGTGCAGGATTTCCTCACCATTCCTTAGCAATGCAGCAAGTGACATTTGCTGCTACACTCTTTATGGTGAGGTCGTCTCCTTGGAAAGAAGACCTGAGTGGTTTTGTGTTCGTGACCATATTTTCCCTTGCACTTCAATAGCTCTTTTCCTCCTCTCGGCTTCATCCTTGATACCTTTCTTGAAAGTGGTGGCAGCCCTCTCAGCCTTAGTCTTGCTCCTTCCAGGCATTGTCGTCTTCTGTAGGCCCTCTATGCCCCTAATCCACTGCTTAGTCTGTGTTCGCCTTCATCCCAGATGGAATCGATCTTTCTGGAACCCGAGGAATGAGAAATGTCCCTAATGGTGCAGGTGAGTTCTCACCAGGGCTTTGCACAATGCTCGCCTTTCCTGTGGAAATCTCTTGCCTGACACACCAGCAAGCATTTGCCTGTATCACATTTATGTCCCGTAGTCACCCTGTGACCTCCTCATGTCTCCAGGAACATTTGCCTACTCCAGTGTTTCCAAACGGGAGCAGAAACTCATGACACTCCACCCGACGTTGTGTTACCTGTTTTTATCCTGCAATTCTTCATATACGGTTTCTTGATGTAGGGGTTGTCTCTTTGGTCAGAGCTTCAGCTGGTAGGGATTATGGGGGCCGTAAACTATACCATGAGATAGAGCTTTTTTTCTGGCTCATGGATGCCATGAAATCCAGAATATGATGTGGAGAAGGAAGCCTAGATGTCTTGAAGGATGCTTTTCTGCAATCTGGATTCAAAAGACCTGACCGTGAACTTCACTCTTTCATGGATTTGATGGCACCAAAGCGTGAGGGGTGGAGCCTGAGAGATGTGCTAAGGGGGCTTTCACCCCCCAGTAGCCTGCTGGCGTCCAGCTCCACGCAGTCACGGCCAACAGATCCCGCCCTCCACCAGCCAGCTGAGCAATGGACAGGCTGGTGGAAGGCTCTGAAGAGGAAGCTGGTGCTGTCAGTCCAGCCACTTCCAAAATAAATATCTGTCTCTGAGGGAAGAAAATATTCACCCCTGGCACTAACTGAACTTCCCTTTTGGAAGTTTTGTTGGAGAAAGTGCCAAATCAGCCCAGGTGCTGAAGAAGCTCCAAGAGAGGAGACAGCGTTGGGTCAGTGCGATGCAGCGTGTGGCACTGCAGTCTGTGGGGATGTGCTTCACTCTCCCGCAGCGGGACTGAAGGTTGCTGATGGTTTTTTAACTGACTTCTGCAGGCATTTAGTGAAGAGGAAGGTTGTTGCTGGTGATGCTGGCATGGATAAGGAGGTGGCTGGCCAGGTGGCTATCCAACACTCTTTAAGAGGCCTTATGCGCCTGTAAGATAGCTGCAAAAAAGGACTGGAGATCTTGCTTTTTACGTGCCCACCTGAAACCATAAGAAAATGTTGGTGTGAGGAAATTGCTGATGATGTCATTCAGATACAAAGGAACTTTTTTTTTTAATTAATAAAAGAAATTGTGAAAAACAATCTTCTACCACACATGGTAGTTTGCAAAACTGGTGCAATGAATGCAGAAAGCTGCCAGACTATGTCTGTTCAGTTAAAGAATCTCAAAATCGTGAAGCAAGCTCAGTGTGATGAGACAGGCCCTTGCGTGTGTCCAAACGTGGATCTGACAGATCTGAAGGACTTCAAATGACAGGGGATTTATGAGCTAAGACCTGTGCTTCGAGTTATGCTTGAATATGAACTGGTAGCCAGTGCATTTCAAGGCCATGCTTTCCTCTTCGCAAAGGGCCACGCAAGGCAAATGAAGGCTGAAATAGCACCTCCTGAAATCATTAGTTAGAGCTGTACTAATTGCACTCCCGTACTGCGGGGGATTGATCTCCACAATTTAAAAAGGACGTTAAGGTCCTTGAGCGCATCCAAAGGAAGGCAGCAAAGCTGGTGAAGGGGCTGGAAAGAATGTCTTCGGCAGAGTGTCTGAGGTCTCTGGGTTTGTGTAGTTTGGAGAGGAGGAGGCTGAGGAGCGACCTCACTGCTCTCTGCAGCTTCCTGAGGAGGGGAAGGGGAGATGCTGAGGCTGATCTCTTCTGCCTGGTACCCAGTGCCAGGACACCTGGGAACGGCTCACAGCTGCATGCGTCAGGGGAGGTTGGGACGAGGAAACATTTCTTTACCAAGAGGGTGGTCGAAGCCTGGAACTGGAGAGGTTTCCTGGAGAGGTGGTCAGTGCCCCATGCCCATCAGTGTTTAAGAGACATTTGGGCAATGCCCTTAATGCCATGCTGTAATTTTTGCTCAGCCCTGAAGTGGTCAGGCAGTTGGACTAGATGGTTGTTGTAGATCCCATCCAACTGAACTGCTCTCGTCTAGTGTATTCTTCCTACCTCCTCCTTTCCCTACCAGTACCTGCTGAGGCAATCTCTGGTGACATTTCTGCCCAGTCCTGCACTGGCAGGAGGGATGGAATGGGCAGCCATGTCCCATGCTAGGCATTGGCTCTCTCACCCTGTGGGATGGAGGCACGTACCTTCTCATGTGGGTGAGAGCTGTGCATCACCTTCAGATAATTGGGTCATGTGAACAAATTTGAAAGAAGCGTGTGTGAAGTGTGGTTTTCAAGTCTTCTGTGTTTATCCAGTCTAGTTGGGTTTGCACAGGGTGGCAAAAGCCCACACCTCTGACCCTAGCGACGCTCAAAGCCCTCACTCTGAAGCAGGACGTGCTCCTCAACTGAGTGGTTGCAAATCTTTGGGAGGTGAGCAATACCTGTTCATCTCCCTGTGCATTTTGCTTTTCTCCTTGTACTCATTTTTAGAAATGCCTGAGCTGTTTCCTTTGGAAAAAGATACTGAAACACAAGAGCCTGAGACCATCGGTGCTCCCTCAGAACGAAGGTCCATGTGGCCCAATACTCTTGTCTCCCAAGTGGTCACCCATCAAAGCCCCCAGGAGAGCATATGAGCAGCGCAAGCCTCCTTCTGCCAGGGTGCTGGGGGTGCTCAGAGGCCTCCCCTGGGACCCCCACCCCCAGCGTCTGCTGCCCAGGGCCCAGGGGCCATGTCTCAGCTCCGCCCGGGGCCGTCAGTCCCTGCCTGGGGGATGCTGTAGGTGTGCCCGTCTCTGCCCCTGTCTCCTGGGTGGGCCTGGGACCTGCCCTGCAGAGAGCTGCTCTCCTGGATGGAGCCCTCAGGTCCAGGGCATGGCTTGTCATACAGAACTCCAGGCATAGCACAGCATAACCTATTCTATTACTCTATTCTGTTCTATTCTATTCTATTCTATTTTCTATTCAATTCCCTGCACTCAGCATCACTTGAATAATGATGAGACTGTTACTCGCCTGAAATGCCAGGGGTTTTTCAACTCCAAAAACACTTTCAAGGACACATATCATAAATGTTACAAGATTTGATTTTATTCTGTTTTTCTGAATCCGTTTCAGAGCCTATGCTCCCAAGCATGAACACAATGTACACATGTATCCAGGAGCAGGCTGATGCATTCTTCAGTTTAGCTTGAAAAACATCCCTTGCAGCCTGGTGAAGGGAAGCACAGAGCCGCAGAAAGGAGCAGCAGGCATACAGGCCAGTCAGACCCTGTTTCCAGAAGAGTGAGAACTTGAAGAATGAGCATTATTAGCAAACACACACAAAAGCAGAAGAAGAAGAGGTGTGTGGTACCTTGGAATATTTTCAAAAGTATGACACATACTAATGACAAGCACACTTTTTGCCTTCCAAAACTTGCTCCGCCACGGTGCTTCTCGGCCAGTGATGCATGAAAACCTCTCTCATGCCTGCCCTGCACTTGTATTGCACGAAGTGAGAGATGAAAAGCAGCAGCTCCTGGTGATGCATCAAGCCTGCAGCCCTTCCAAGCACAGACTGTTTTGCCCAAGCAAGAACCCCTGGGGAAATGGAGCCAAGGGAAGAGCGGAGCTCGCTCTGCTCCAAGCTTGCCGTGGGCAAGACAGCCTGAGAGAGCCAGGGCACGAGTGGTGCCTTGGAGGTGCAAGAGCAGCAGGCAAGAACCGAGCCGAAAGGGCCCCAAGGAGCCCTGACAAGGGGCTGTGCTCAATGCTACAGAGGACAAGAAGCAGCTCCCGGGGGCCCACCCTGGGAGTGTAGAAAGCTTCCTCCCCCCGGATGCGGGGCACAAGGGCCACCTTCGTGGAGCAGGAGCAGCAGGCTCCTGGCCAAAAGGGCCCAAAGGAGCCCTGGCAAGGGGCCCTGCTCAATGCTGCAGAGGAAGGCAAAAAAACCCCAGGGACACTTGCTAGCCCACCCTGGGGGAAAAAAAAGCCTTCCTCCCCCCAGCTGCAGGGCACGAGAGGCCATCTTCGTGGTGCATGAGCAGCAGGCAGTAACCTGGCCACTATGGAGCAGAGGGGCCTGACAAGTGGCCATGCTCAATGCTGCAGAGGAAGGCAAAAAACCCCCGGGGAGCAGTGCCAATCTGCCCCGGGGGAAAATTCCTTCCTGACCCCAGTGCTGGCGATCGGCTATTCCCTGAGCATGTGAGCAAGACCTGCCTCCTCGTCCCGCAGGCTGGTCACGCCTCCCAAGAGATGCCCAAGCCCTATTCTCCCTCAACATGAAGCCATCTCAGTGGCTTTTAAGCGTCCAAATTCCCCCGGCCTGATCGACCTTGGGGAAAATATCCTTCCTGTGCCTGGCAGGGTACCAGCGGGTGCTCCAAAGCCCTGGGACCCCTGGCAACGTCTCTGCATCCCATTTCTTACAGCTGCTGCCCCTGGCTCTGCAGGAGATGATGACAACCTCCTCAGTGCTCCTCAAGAACGCATTCTCTTGGTCTTGCCACTGCTAATCCAGTTGAAAAGGCCCAATAGCCTCAGGCACTTCCAGATGTTGGTGGTTCTTATCATTCCAGCTGCCTCATTCAGCCTCTCCTGGTCTTCCTGCCTCAGCCTCCTCCAAGTAATTCCACGGGTTTCTCAAGGAATTCCTCTCCAGTGTCTTTGGGCTGCCCCTGGGCCATCTCTGGCAGTGAGACGTGGGAGGATTCTCCCTCTTATCCTGCCCCGGGACATTGTGACTGCCGCGTTGCCGGGTGGTGGCATTGTGACATGGGGGTGACGGGGCCTCCCTGTGCAGCCCCGCCCACCACCCCTCCACCCAGCATCCTTCGGAGGAAGGCCTTTGGGGTGCTGGCCCCAGGCAGTCCCTGTGCCCAGGAGGCCCAGGGGGCTGTCCCTGCCCTTGGTGGCCATACACTGGGCACAGCTGCTGGGTGTCCCTCTAAATTCATCTGGACGTTCAGACTATGTAAATAAGAGCATTTACACCAAATACATTCATTTGGTTGTGGGGACGCCAGAGGTGAAAGGCAGGCTTTTGGCTCCCTCTACAAGAACGTTGCAGAGATGTAGAGAGCACACAGGATTTCTTCACCATTCCTTACCAGTGCACCATGGGACATTTGCCCCTGCTTATGGTGAGGTCATTCTCTTGGAAAGAAGTCACAAATGGTTTTGTGCTCCTGACCATCTTTTTCCTTACACTTCAAGAGCTCTTTTCCTCTCCTTTGGCCTTCACCCTTGATAACTTTCTTGAAAGTGGTGGCAGCCCTCTCAGCCTTTGTGTTACTCCTGCTAGTCATCATCTTCTGTCAAGGTCTTTGCTGAAGCCCTTACACCCCACGTAAATAAACACTTTCCCAGTTATTCTTGAATGAAAAAAATTCCACAACTCACCGCAATTAAGCAATGTCGGCTAGCTGCTTAGCAAGCCTGTCACATCTCTTCTGGACTAACCGTTACTTGGGGTCAACCACGGTTCCAATTCTAGGAAGGATTTTAAACCAGTTACTTGCTTTCTATTTGAATCTCTGCCTATTTTCCTCTGAGACTCTGTTGTGATGTAGAATTAATTCACAATTACAAAATGAGCCAGATTCCTGGTCCCAGATGTGATTTTCTTGGCAATGGAAACAGGCTTTGGGGGAAAGGTAGCAAGCTCCATGCAGCAGAAAATAACCACTAACTCTCACTAACACATAGTACAAGTTATGTCAAAAGATCCAACAGTTACCATTCTGGTTCCCTATTAATGCACACAGCTGTTAAGACCTGGATACTGTGGTTGCCTTTTTCCTTAAAACACTATAAATGTTTCTCCAGATTTAACCACTGAGGCTGCATTAAATTAGCAGTGTTATTTCCCACGCACTGTTTCAACTTCTCTGCCCTTCTACCAAGGATATAAAAAAAAATAGTTGAAGATCATAGTTTGGACGAGGAAGACACTCCAAAAAAGATGAAGTTTTCACATCCAAAGCACACAGCAGCAATACAATCCTTCCCCTGCCCCCACGGCAACATGAAGGAAAAGCCACTACCTTTTATTCTTCGAATCTTACATTTCTTCGACTCTTTGAAAAGCTCACACTAGATTTTATTTTCAAATTAAACATCATTTGCTTAAACACAGCATTTTCTTAAAGACCACAATACACATTTAATAATATGATGTCATCAAGATGACAGTTTCTTCTCCACTTAGTACACAAGGCCAATCTATTTTATAATGAATTAGCCTGGCTGACATCTCTCAGATGACCTGTTGATCAGGTGAACGCAGTTTCAAATGAGCCAGAACTGGTCAAGAATTCGCACCAAATACAGCAATTAGATTGAAATTAATATGGTTTTGAAAAAGTCAAAATGTTCGCTATGTGGTTTCCAAGCTAAAGTTTTGAAACTTGCTTTGAAGCTTGTTGAAATTTAAAGTAAAATGAGGATTAAAATAAAACTCCATGCAGAAAATAAAATATTTTGGTTTGGGCCACAAAAAAATGCTTAGGCAAACAATCTTTTGGATCAAATGAATGGGTTTGGTTTGGCTTTTTTTACTTCACCACTAGTTTTGGTGGACCAAAACATTTTAATGCAGAAAATAATAGTTAAGTAGAAAACTAAACCAAAATCCTTAGTATATATGTCATTCCTCTTCTACAAAGAGCAATTTTCTGCTAGCACCTAGAAAACAAAAAACTATCTTTGGAAAAATACACAGGAAACACCTTAGAAAATGAATCATTCTAATATTAGGGTAACGAAAAACAAGCCAGTGCCTTCAACTCTTGTGAAAGGACGTTAAACCAAACCAGTATGGGTGTTACCTACCTATATATAAACAATTCTAGCAAAGAGCACACTTCTGGTTCAATTCAAGCCTGGAAATGCTTCTCATACACACAGACTTAAATCTCAAACACTGGGACAGAATCTTAAAGGAGAAAATCTAACTAGCAGAGATATGAAACACCATTACTTGGCCGTTCAACCTGTATTCTATTTGTGTGCATAAGGTATGGAAAACTGAAGAGTCACTTGTAATGGATATTGCTCACTCAAAACAGAAGAACGTTCAACTGAAAGGCATTTTGTGAAATGGCAGAAAAGAAAGGTTTACAACACAAACATACAAGTTGTTTTATTTTGGGCATATGAACTTTATTTAAATTGTTACATAGGAATAGCTTTATAGAATAAGATTTCTGAGAAGAATTTTTTGTCTTTCCTCCTATGTCTGTTCCAAGCTTTGATGTTCACACTTTAGTTCCCACACTCTTCATGGGACCAAGAACTGTTTATGTACAAAATTATACTCTGAAAGGCACCTCAATCAACATGATACCTTTATGTTTATTTGTAGGATACCGCTTGCACAAATTGAAGTAAGAGTGGGAAGTATACAGTGAACACAAGTCGTCAAGAATAATAACTATAAAAAAGGAAAAATAAAGAGTCTAGCATATGAAAATTTCTTCATTACTCCTTATAATCAACCAATGTCATCTCACATTTTCCAGCTCTGTAAAATAAGACCTGTATATCTTCCCAGAGTTTGTTTGTAAGCCATACAATTCCAAGTAGCCATGCTTAAAGGCATTTTATAAACTATTTTATAACGTGGTGTGGTATTTTCCCTGTGGGGATAATCACTGGACACATAAATTGTTCCTTTGCCAGAACAATACTTCCAATCCTTGATAACGATGTTCTTGACTAGCTTCCGGGAAAAGCTGCCACCTGGTTACGTCCACGTTCAGTTCCTTTGCCAGTGATCTTCTATCCAAGTCACAAGGTTCACAGATGAAAGCCTCAAGCGTCCTGCACAAAAACTCAAGAGATATCATCTCCCCCGCAGTCGATGTTACACCACGTGCACATACACTTATATACAGCTTTGCAAAACTCTGCTTACCAACCAGCTTTACCAACGGGAAAGTAACTTTACCCCTTTTACAGCTAAGGGGTCCATTTGCCTGGGGACTCCCCTGTTTCTGGGAGCTGCCTGTGAATTCCATGACAATGAGGCCCAAAAGGAAGCAGAGAGCTTTGCACCAGCAACACCGATGGCCAAGCTCAGAAGCAAAGACTTTTGGAAGCAGCAGCAGGCGGCTCTTTGTTCACAGAGGCATTGCCTCTGTCTCAGTATCTCACAGGTTCCGTTTTGGCAGATCTGAAACCTTTGTGTCAAGTTTCTCTCTTCGTCCCCCTTTCTTAGTGTTTTTGGAAGAAGGAAATAGAGGAAAAGAAAGCCCAGAGGAACAACTTACACCAGGATATCACTCCTCTTGCTGCACCATACTACCAGTGTTATCATGGCACATGTCAACATGACTGGGATCAAGATCAGAGTTATGAGAATTTCATCTGGTGGATCTTCCCAGTGAACCTTTTCTGAAGTACAGTTTGAAAAGAATTGTTTATGAATTCCAGTGATAAAGCCCTCTGCCAGGGGGTTTGGCCAAAAGCAATTTGCGTCGTTGGCTTCACGTTCTGTGCACTGGGTAAAGTTGTCATAATACCTAGGAGAAGAAGAAAATGATGAGAAATTTAAATAGAACACATATGCATATTACACTTACAGAAAGCAACATAGGGTGCCATATAGAATCTATAAGAGTGGGTGTATCATGTAGCTGCTCTGCTGAAGGACCTTTAAGGGAAGCTGTGTGTACCAAATACTACACAGTGAGCCAGAAGGAGAACTGACTCACACGTACTCACAAGTAGTGAGAGATTTCACGTGAAATCCTCAGATCCTGGATGGACAGTGTTCAAAATCCTGTCTTTTGGGTGCTGTTACCACAGCCAGGACGTCCTAATGCCACTTAAGTAAAATTAAAACCCCCTCAGTAGAGACAACTACAGTATCTTTAAAACACATACACACAAATGTGCCAAGAACAGGACATTTTGAGCAAAATATGGATAATTCATGCCTCATCTATCATTGAACGTGATGCTGTAGTGAAAATGATGATGTGACGCTGGGACAGAGCCACAACACGCATTACTGTGTAACAATTTCAGTTCTGTTGTACCCTCAGGCCACAAGAAGATAATGGGAAAATAAAAACACAAAGTTAGCTTTTGACGACCTTTATCTTGTTCCCAGCTCCAGCAAATGCCCAGCAGGAAAAAAAAAATAAATTCCTAATTACACACGTTCGCAATGCTCATGAAAAACTGGGAATGCCTTGTAATGTCTGACACTTGATTTCAACACAGCATGTGCTGAAATTTACCTGTCCACGGATAACTTATATTTATGAGAATTGGCTACCTCTCAGGACAAAAAAAGGAAACAATAAGCCTAAATGAGTAATCGGATGGGGTTTGTGGTGTTATCATAAGCCAAAGAAATTCAGGAAGCGAATGGAATATGGGGGAGGAGATTGGAAGTTAAGAAGACGAAGTGTGTCTGGTCAGTACATGAATAGGGCAAGAAATAAGGAAGCTGAATTATTGTCTGCTGTATTTTTAAATATTTCTTTGAGTTCTGTGTGACTCAATAAACTCACTTCAAAGGGAAATTAAAAATAGAAAGGAGAGAGCAAGAAGCCACATGACACCTCAAGGGATAGCATCCTGCACTATTATCCGAAGGCCCGACCCTGCCTTTCAGTACGTATAAATAAGGTAACTCCTCATGAATGACTCATTCTGACATTAAGTACCATAAGGGACTAAAGCTGACTCAATCTTTTGCTGTGATGTGCTACAGACACTCAGTGTTTAGGTCCAGACTGAAGCCCACTGTCTATGGCTTGCACACCAGGGGAAGCGTCCGCCTGCCCACGCTACAAGGACATAGTTGGGAATACAGGCTGCAGAGCACCTCTGTTCTCAGGGCCGCGTTCACGGAAGAAGAAAAAGCCTCACAGAAAGGCCCTTCTGCAGCCTCCTCACACTTCTCATTCTCTGGGAGTCTGAGTTGATACCACTTTATTTATAAGCAAATAGACCGGACGATCTGACAAGCCCGCACCCAGATGCTCTGGCACGCAGATGCATATATGCACAATGTACATATATTTTAAGCAAAGCAACTAGAAAGGAAGCTTTTGTGACAACGTCAGCAGCCACAGAGAAACAACAGGAAATAAGCTAAAAATAAAATACAAATATTAGCTGTTTATTATTTTAATAGTGCCATTCTTCCACGCGAGCCGCTGGCATCCATTCTTTATGACCTTGGACTAAATTAGAAGCTGAAGATGTCTAGCTGAATACGGGAGAGACAGTCCCAGAGGACCTGAAGAATAATACATCTAAAGACCTGCCTACAAGGTTCAACAGACTACAATGCGGGGACAGCAGAGCTAGTATCCAGTTGTCCCCAGACAGGTCAGTGCTCTGTCTAGCACAGGCACCAGGCAGGGCTACAGAAAGCATCGGGCTCTGCTCCAGCCCTGCTCTATGCCACGCGCTGGTGAGCAAGCTTGTCCCATCAATGGTTGCTTCGGCTCCCCGCTGCCACAGATACCTCAATTTGCCCATCCGTTCATGCAGAATAACAAAAACAATGTAAAGTCTCAGTGACCTGAGCAGACTTGAAAGATTTAATGATGTAAAACCTTTCTTTTTTTCTTTTTCTTTTTTTCTTTTTTTTTTTTTTTCTGGGTAGTTATCCTATAGAAAGTTCGCTGCTCTTCCAAGAATTCTGTAGAATTTTTTCATAAATGTTAGATGTTGTAAACAAAAACATTTCCCACTGATTTTGCATTTCAAGTACAGCATAGCTAGAAAAATCTGGTTAAATGTTGCCAAAAGGCCAAATAAAAATAATTAGGGAGTTATATTGTATTTGAAAGACTGAATCCTTAAGAGCCAAAATAGAATAAAAACGTTATCTTAATAGTTTGAATTCCTTACAATTTTCCCTTAATACCCTTACCTGCACTAAAACTGTTTTTTTTCACACAATTGTGAGAATGTAGATAAGAAAAAATCTCAACTATTTGAGAATTACATGCCTGCCAGGAAAGCTCAATTCACTTAAATATTTATGTACTTCAGTAATTTGGAGTTTATGCACTGCAACAGAAAGTTCACGTTAAAAAAAAAAAACAAAAAAAAAACAAACAAAAAACAAACACCACCTCTGCATGGTAGTGTGCAACAGCTGCCTCAGATGGGAGCAACTGAATCCTCATTACTGTGGCATGGGCATTTTATAGTTGATCAATTGCTTTGCAAGTTGTTGGGCTTTTTTTAAGATGGAGGTATAGGTTAATAGATTATTTAATTCCAGTTCGATTTTCCTATGCTTAATTCTTTTATGCATTACGGAATTCTCTTTATTCAAATCGCAAAGGCTAGAGTAGGCTAGTATTTTCATTCTGTATAATAAAATGCCTACCTCAAAGACACCCTGGCTTTTGACTGGAGGTACTTCAATACAAATGCATAAAAATTACACACTTCATGAAAGGAAAGAACACGAAATGACATTTTCTACTTATTCCCAGAACAAGTAATTTGAGAGCAGTAGAGCAGCACGAGTTATTTCACCTTTCGTATTATAAGGAGGTGTGGGAAGGTTATTATTCTCTGTGCTGAGTCACATTTTCATCTCTTTCAGGTTAGCTACAAGGACCCTAGTTAGTTAACGCTCAGAAAAGGTATATTCACTGAGAGCTAGGTCACAAGTTTTGTGATCAGTGGGCTGAAAAATTAACGTAGCTGTGAGTTTCAACTCGGTTCAGTAGGCCAGTACTGAAAAACAAAAACTAAGCATAGCCCGAGCACCAAAATTCATATAAAGATAGGCTTTCCCCTAATATGCGCAAGAGAATCATTGTAAGTTTTATTGAGGAACCAGCTACTTGGTCATACTGCGTATTACCGAAAATACTCACTTTCAGAGAACACTAAAAATACTTAATTCCTCTATGGAGCAATATCTGAGCTGTAACACATTTGTCTTGAAAGACAATTTTCAATATTCTAGAATAATACTTCATTTTCAAAGCACAAACACTTTTTTTCTCCTGTACTTTATGTTTTCACTAGAACAGATAATAACAATCATGTGTTTAGTTTTTGTAAAAACGGTGGGGAAAAAAAAAATTATTTTGCGAGTTACTTTACCCATGAGAAAATGTGTTTATATATATTCACGTATAACCAAGGACCTGGACAATGGGCAATTATCAGGGGTGCCAGCGCACACATGTGCCTTAATGGGACAGCATTTCACAGAGCAGCCACTCAAGCTATTTAAACAGACAGCTGGATGTATCCCATCTCATCCACCTCTGGGTACCCAGCTGCCTACCACTCAGGGCACTGCTCAGTGTAATTGGGGGCTTAAATCTCACCCACAGTTTCCCACATACCCAGGGAAGAATGTGGTAAATTCATGCTTTCTTCCTCAACGTCCCTGCACAGAAAAACTGCAGAGATGATTGGTTTGCGAACACAAAAAAAAAAAAAAAAAAACAAAACAAAAACCACCACAACTCCCTCCTCCAAATTTTCATTACCAATGAAACCAAGAAAACAAACAGATTGTTTGTTTCATTAAGAGTTTCAACAAATTAGCAGTTTCCAAAGAAAAAAATGTTCTTTCAAAAAAACAATTCTCGAAAAGCTGAGTACCATATATCATGTTACTGAAGACACACTTTTGAAGGCATTCACTGGCTGCAGCCAGTAGACTCACCGGCAGTTCCAGGAAGAGAATTTTGCCACTTCTCCAGCACTCATGGATAGACCACCCCAGAGACACTCTGCACACATGCAGTCAGGGATGTTTTGCCATTGCTTAATGAGATGGTTCAGGAATTAAAAAAAAACAAAACAATCACCAGACTTTCACTGTCCCATTTTACATAAATCAGCTTCATGATAAGCGATATAATTCTGGAAGGGTACAGTATACAGTATGGTACATACATTATGAGTTAATTTTTGTTATTTTGAGTCCACTAAGCATACAGAAAACACAGGGAAAATTCTGTCTAGTGTGAACAAGTCTTGATATAAATCATGTAATAGATACTCCAGGGACACTCACTCCTCCTGCTACTCTACAATCCTGGATGGGAATCTAGAGTCACTGTTCCAGGATATTACAAGTTTTGTGGCGTGTTTTAATAAATAAAGATGTTTTAAATCTCTTTTCCCCCCCAGATTTCTTTATACATAGTCATATATTAAATTAGAGTTCAAAGTGAATGATCATCCTTGTAGCCTCCACCCAGTCTGGAATTAGAAATGCTGTAATAATAATAATAATTATAAATATCATATGATGAGAAAGGCTCTTCTTACAGAATTTCCAGATGAAGCAGAGGCAGGAAGTAACAAACAACTTCACCAAAAAAAAAAAAAAAAAAAAAAAGTGCGCCTATTCTTGTGTGATATCCAGCCAGATTTTATAGAATATAAGGGTGTAACAGCCTGGATGAACTTCAAATAAGGATCCAAACCTTAAGATTATTATCTCCTGAGGTTTCACCATCACGCTAAAAGGAAGACTTTACTTTTATAATCAGCCGTGAGCCTACAAATAGGGTGGAACATTTCTGAGCTTTTTTCACTCAACATCTCTCCAAACAGATTTGTGGCTGTATCTCACCATTCCTTTAATCACCGATCTTCTGCCAAGAGGAGTATTCTCACAGACACACTTTCACCTCCCTAATCAGATCAGATCTGCTGTTGTGCATCTCCAATATAGACTTCTGCCAGAAGAAAATAATGCAATACAAAACATAAGGAAGGAAATGAATGTGGGGGGAAAAAAGGCAAAACAACCCTTGCCGGTGTAATGACAATATATAAAGCATAGTTTATTCCCATACCACCAAATGACGGGCATTATGACAGATTTACTCACTTGGGTTGAAAATAATAAATACATTCTGGTGTCCTTTGAAATAATTACAAATCTCCACCCTTGGCTTCACATCAACAGCTGTCTGGAAAATGAAAAATAGTTGAATAAACCTAACTGGAAACCCTGAAATCTACAACTCTTACTAAATTTATGTTAATTTCCTAAAGATACAGCAAGAAAATGTAAATAAAAGAGCAATTGTAAAGGTAAGCACTAGTTTGTATACCTAATATCCATCTCCAATGAGCAATAGAAGCTACTACATTAAGCAAATGCAGAACAAGGAGGAAAATATAGCCTGACACCAGGTACTCTGTTATGAAGATCAAAAATTTAGTAGCACTGGAATTTTACCAAGCTAGAAGCTTCTACTAGCAAGTGGCCTTTGCCTTCCACCACTCCTGAGCTACATTTTAATGATGACTTGGTTGTAAACTCAGCCCATTTTTTGGGAACACCAGTTCAGAGGGGAAGTATTCTCTAAAGCCATCACTATGCCATGTCTACACGAGCCAGTCCCATAACTCCCTGCAATTAGACAAAAATCAAAAGAGTAAGCAGAGGCAAATCCTAATCCCACAAAAAACTAAGCATATGTACCCAACTCTATATGCACCACCTCTTGGTCATTGCCATCAGTGATGACATGTATACAAAGTATACATGTATATAGTATACGAAGAGCCTGCACTGGGTCCCAGATGTTGTCAGCCACCTCATGAATTCCCACCAGAGGAACAGAGATACAGGGAGCGCACTGTGGAGGGTATTCAGGAAAATGCAGGATGCCAGAGCAGCACACGGAACTGGCACCCTACAGTACAAACACTGAAACAATCTGCAAACACCTGGCTTGCAAAAGTTCATTCATGTACTGTATCTTCCAGACAAAAGTTTGGTTTGCTCCTTAGAGATGATTACAGTGTTGCAGTATCACTCTGCTCTATTGCGTCTGGCTCAAGAGCTGTGGCTTTAAAATAATTTGTCTAAACCATTATTTACTATGCTATCGCATGAACAATGAATTACGTCGGAATACATTACTCCATGATGAACTCATCAGGGACAAAAAGAAACATGAAGGCTGAACTCCAAATAAATGCTTCTTAAACTAACTTTCAGAGTAGCAATGAAGAAATATGTGCTGTTTTAGTGGTGAACAAGAATTGTCCTGGAAGTTGCCAAGTTGAGGTAAATCCTTCACCACTTTGACACAACAAATATGAACTATATGATCTTTAAGGTCCCTTCCAACCTAAACCATTCTATGATATTAAGCTGCTATACTAATTAACACACACATCGGATGCTTTGCATTTCTGGCTTGAAATTGTACATTTCTTTACTGTAAGAGTAGGGTCATCTGTGACTCACGGCTTTTAAATTATCACTGCTCCGTGTCTAAAGTTGACTTGAATTACAACTTTGATAGAGCAGCTGATAGAGACCGCAGTTACAACCGCAGCTCATTTCTGCGTAAGCCCCTGAGACAGTGCAAAGTTGCCTGTTAACAAGTTCCTTGGTAAACAGACGTCCCCAGGTTTGCAGCAGCAACCGCTCTATCTCAGCTCAGACTGAGCTTAACATGTAACACTGCCAAGGGGACTGAGGATTCGGTACTATTTTAGGAAGTCTGATGCCTGCTCTCTGCTCTGGTCCAACACCAGCAGCTATTGTAGGAACACTGACATTTGACAAAAAACAGAGAGAATGGCAAGGAGGAAAGAAGGGTCATTTGTTATTCACTGAAAGTTGAAAGAAAGCAGAGAAATTTTTAAAACAGAGCTGTGAGCTAAAAAAGACACTTCTAATTCCCAAACCTTGAGAAGAAAGCTAAACCAAAAAATCGGCATCAGGAAATAGAATGAGACTGTATGTGGAGGAGAAAGAGGATTAACCAAAAACGTACCTTTTACTACATCGTACCTTTCATTTTAGAAAACTATGATATTATAGTTAATGAAGATAACAGTAATTCCAATGCATTTTCTCACTCTTCTGTTTCTTCTGTCTTGTGTGAAGAGTTGCTTTGTGCTTGATTTTATTTTATGAGCAGAGCTTAAGTGTGTAGTGTGGGTCTGGAGTGACACGAGCCATTATGAGATCTACAGCAATTGTTTAGAGACAGATTTTTAAAACTAGTGAAATCCCTAAAAAGAGTCGTGTATGTTATTTTGCAGTCAGTAGAAAATAGATGACTGGACACACATTAATTCCCTGGGAGGTATACGAAAATCCTTTTTCTTTCCTCTTCTTTTGGTGACTAGTAAAGTCTCTGTAGCTGAATTTCAGCTGCAATCATTCCAAAACTATTTGGGAATTGAGGTTGTATAGCCAAAAAGCAAGGGCGTTTAACTTGGCACAGACGACAATGTTTCTACACTTTGCTGTATTCCTCTTCCTCCAGCACCATGCTATGCACTCTTCTCAAACTGGTTTCTGAATCGTGGCACCATTCCGCATGATGCTGGAGGACCACAAGGAACTGTGGTGGTTTGCCCTGCAGATGCTCATGAAGAAGAGGTGTTGCCAACCCAATCTGCATGGGCTCATCAGTTAGACATCTCTGTTCCTTATTTGCCTGTCTGTAAAACGATGCTAAAGTAGCACTGTCCAACCTCACGACAATACTGTGTAATAAAAATATGGTCTCTAATGACTACCTTATGAGAGACCATATGTGTCATATACAAATAGCTGGCACCCAGTTTAGATGTTCGATAACTTCCCAAGTACATAACAACAATCCCTGCGTTGTTTGATTGATTGCACTGTAAGTGTTAAAACGAAGCCCGCGGTAGCTATCTGTTTCTCATTCTCAGTCCTGTTTGCTGTGCTGCTCAAACTGGAGGTAGCAGGTTAAGCAAACCGAGGAAAGCTTTCTCTTTACAATTTCTGCTGTAAAAGAGACAGACAAACGTGGCATATTTTCCGTATCACTCCACAACATCTGTACTCAAAAACTCACACATGTAAGTATCCCTGCAGTGACAGTGAGAGACCACTGAAAAATGAATAAAAAAATAAAACCAGTATGGATGACTGCATAGTTTTGGTTTCAAAGTCAGAGAGCGGTTATGAAATGCTAGCTAAAATAAAACAACTGATTTCTAAATAAGGGATGGTAACACAAAAAACCGTGCAGGACCGCTATTTCAGACACTGACTTCTATACACAAACATTTTAGTGGTTTGTGTTATTTACTAATGGATATAGGCAAAAAATATATTGCTAATAACGCCTGTGTGTCATCGAATACCTTTCATTCATTAATTTGCAAAGGAAGAAAACATCCTTATTGTTTTCTAGATGACAAAACTCAAACGTAATATGGAATCACAATTTGCCCGCAGCAGAGTAGTTCGTGGCAGAACTGGGAATACAGCATGTGTCTCCTGGGCTCAGGACCATGCCCTTAGATACAACCCACACTGCCTTCGAGGACTCTGATTCTTATCCTGCAACTGGGGGACTGAAAACAACCCTCTCCTTGTGGAATCTCCAGCTTGATCTACACACATCCCCCCAGCATGCCTACATATGACTCAATGTCTTAGGAAACTGGGACAGAAAGTGGCCTGTCTTTCACAGAAAGTGGAGCTCCAGAAAAGCTCAGGCTTCAGGGATCACTTGGACAACAGAGCACCAGGTCCACCAAAACCTGATGGAGGGGAACGGAAGGATGCCCTGAACTTCTTTCTGCTCTTTCCTCTGCACCCGACTGACACGGAAGGGAAACCCTGTCGACGCTGAACTCAGGAACAGAAAACAAAGCACAAAGTTACACCTGAGCAACTATCTCAGACTATACACAAAACTGCAACAGCCTGAAGGAGATCCACGGGTGACTGAGACCCGAGCTGCTCATTTGCAAATAAAGAATATATGAAGTACCACCTTTAATTCAAAGTATAGAAGACACCCTGTACCTCAGTTCTGAGCAAATGCAAGAGGCTCTGCTCCCAGAGAGTTCATGCAAGCGTTGATATGAATTTCAATTTCATTTATGTTACTGAAGACTGCAACACGGTTCCCAGGCTAAGGGGAACTCAGTTACAAACTCATAGTTATCCACCTCCTCTCTCCTTCGGTTTCCACAAAAAGCAAACCTCAGCACACAGGCCAGATGAGACCCCCGACATGCTACAGCAGAGCCCTAATAACAGGCTATCAGAAGAGAAGGCTTCTGGAACATTGCACAGCAAGTGAATCACACCAAAATACCAGAAATCAGACACAGACACAAAATGGAGGTGGGACTCATTACATCCTGCTTTCATCTCGCTTCATTCCCCAGAAAATGCTTCAAGTTTGTATTTTTCACCTGAAGATCAAACCCCTGTCTACATTCAACAAATGGCTTGCCAATTTTAAGTTCTGCACAGATCCTGCAAAGCTCACTAAAAGAAATTTATGTTACATAGACTTGCATATCCTGAAAACGCAAAATTATACTTTTGAGACATGCTGCAAATAAGTCCATAAAGGTGAGGAGGTAAAACATTCTCACAAGATCTGTTTTATAAGCCTGTTTCTCCTAAGATAGTATGAAGTACTGTTGTGGTGGGTGTTACCAACTGATACTGTTTTCTACTCTCTCCAAGTGCTATTGGCTTTATTATTTTTTTTCCACAATGCAGGAGCAAGCTTTGCTTTTGGAAAGACACAATGTGCTGCTAGCTTTAAAGTACGCAAAACGATGCATACGAACAGTTTAAAAGACGGAAACCTGGATGAGCAGCAGGTAGAGTTTGCAGTTTGTCTGAAGCCCTGGTTAGAGTCAACTCCACTGAATAACTAAGGCTCAACATCAAAACAAATGCATACAAAAGCACAGATACCTTCCCTAACATTGCAGTCCCCAGCAAAACTCCTGCCAATTTGCAAAAAAAAAGACGTGCTCTTTTCCATCAAACTCTGCAGCAATGAACTAGCCCCTAATCCTTTAAGAATTAATCCTACTATTAAATCAAACATATTAATCCTACTACTATTAATCTATTTCAAAATGTAGATTAAAATCTAGATGAGCATGGACATTAACTGCTTTACTGGCAGACCAATGTGGGAGTGGTCACTGTTAAACTGCAGCAACGTTCAGCTAAACTTCGGTCTAACAAAACATAGTGTTCCCGTAGGAACAGAGTTCCTCCTCCAGCCAAATCACCGAACACACTGAAAAATCCTAACCCTCAAATTCAGCAACAGGAAAAACAAAATTACAGCTAAACCACAGACCTAGAACGGAATTCCTCAACAGTAATGTTTTATTGCTATTTAAATCATCGCTTCCAGACCCAGATAAAGCAGGTGGTGTTCTAGTGGGAATGGCAGTAAAAAAGCCTCCCTGTAAACAGCCTACATGATGTTGTCAAAAACCTCTTACCTTCAATACCATAAAGTGTCGAGGGACTGAGCTGTATTAATCTGGCCAAGCAGTAAGTTAATAATTTTTTTACTAATTATTCCCTGTAAAGAACTTAGGTAACTCTAAAACCAGCAACTTTCCCTATAATTATACAACATTAGTCCATAACCTCTATTCCTATGGCAAATGAACCACAAATAAAAAGATGCTAATTCAATCAGTAGCTCAGTAAGCCACTAAACCAATGCAATGCAATACAATTACACCACAGTAACTTTCAATTTGCCAGCCTGAATATTAGGAACAGTTTAGCCTTACCTACGTGCATCTCAGAATAAGCTCGTGTATCTCGTTTTTACAGAGAGCTTTGCTCAGCTCCGTTCTCCTGCGGACTGGACTGGTATCGCTCCCAATCTACCTGGCTTTAAAGGCAGGCAGTTGAGCTGACATTACACTGCAGCTGGTGCTGGAGCTTTTGCGTGGAGACGACCACCGCAAGACTCCTTTTCTTCTGAAACTCAAAGCACAGGTCCCTGCTCAACTCCAAAAGCAGTAATTCATATGAATGAGAAGAAAACTTCTTTGCCCTCATCTGAAGAATGAATTTGCAGAATGGTAGCCAACACCAAACATCATGACTTATTAGTAAAATTATTAGTACTTTTATGCTTCTGCAAAGTGAGTCATGTTTTCAGCATTTCTAGGAAACAAAGAACAGCAAGACCCGCATCATCTAGACAAATGGTAAGTGCTCTTGTTGATCAAGTCCTATCCCATTTATATTCAAAGCAGTATCACTGGGGAAGTCTAAGGAATTCCTCAGCAATATCTGTACAGGATTACTGAGCTCCTTTGTTCCAAGATTTCGATAGACCCTCCAGCTTCTTTCAAGAAAAACAAAGCTGAATGTAAACGAATCTAACAACCAAGGGAAAGGGTTAACATGTTCCTTGATATCTTCATGTAAGCTGAGTCAGAGACAACAAAATTAAAGGACCCCGAACAATGTCCATGAAGGCTAAAATTCTCTTATTGTTACAAAATCGTTATTTTCCTTCCTGGAGTATTCTGACTGCACAAAGCACTATCTGTGTGTAGAAAACCTCAGCTGTGTCAAGTTTACAAATTGGCTGGTGACACTGCATCCTCAAATACCACCACCCCAATCACTAATGAATTC
This sequence comes from Larus michahellis, assembly GCF_964199755.1. Taxonomy (NCBI): domain Eukaryota; kingdom Metazoa; phylum Chordata; class Aves; order Charadriiformes; family Laridae; genus Larus; species Larus michahellis. The sequence goes on along the minus strand of NC_133897.1, from coordinate 61,195,752 downwards.
TTACATTTGTCACTTATTTCCTGCTCAGCGTTGCTCTTCACCTCTCAGCTGAAATGCCATAAAAGGTGGCTGTGGACCTTCCACGCACAAAAAGGTATTTTCTTGCAAACAGTCAGCAAGAAAAAAAATACGACTTAACAGCGTGCTGAACGGAGAAATTGTACAAAAGCACAAGATAGCTCAGTGGCTCAGAGAATTTAAGTGCCTTAAACATCCTAATTGAGGCCAGTTATCTTGACACAAGGGCATTATACTGAACAATTCAATACTGTTCAGCAGTGATTCTTCTTTAAGAAAAACAAACAAACAAAAAACACACTTCCCCCAAAAATCAGCTTAATTAATTCATATTAGCGTATTACTTTGAAGTAGAATGGGTGTGAATGCTGCATTTTGTAAAAGGACTAAGTACTTCCAAACCTGTGTGACATGGTTCTTGAGGAAAAAAAACATTTCATAAGGATAATTCTCTCAAAAAAATGATGTTCTAGCTGTATTTTGCTGTCTCTAGAATGGGAAAATTTTATCAGTAGGAAACATCTCCAGTGCACGGCAAGCAATAAATTTTCAGTTTAGTAGCAAGGACATTACATAGAATTGTTATTTTATTCGAGGTATCACGTGCTGCAGTTTTGTTAGACACATCTCTAATGAAGGGGAACAGCCAATGCATACAACAGAGAACGGAATTCTGTTCTCTGAACAGAACTATACCGAAGCCTGTTCTCTCACTTAACATTTAACAGTCTCCAAACACTGAATACTTTTCATGGGAAGCAGGTAACACATTTCTGCTTGGCAAGACCTAAAAGTAAAGCTCTTCTGCCAGCAACAGAGAGCTGAAGGGACTGCTGCTAGAAAACAAGCTTTTTCATTCACACGATATACATTACTTTCTTCTAGTTTGTATGGGGATAAAGACTGCTTCCAGTGATGACTGATGTCCCCCTAAAAAATTAAAGAGGTCCATGTCAGTTGGCATCGGTTTTCCTGTCTGTCTTATTGGGGGGTGGGGGTAGGGGGCTGTGTGCGAACATTTTCTTCAGTCTTGCTTTTCTCACCAACATACCTGCAGCCCTTATTATTCTTCGCATCCCCTGCCAAATCCAGCTCCAGCTATGCCTTAGCTTTCCTGATCACATCCCTACACATCCGGGCAGCCTCCCTATATTCTTCCTAGAATAAGCTTCTCTGGTTCCACTGCCTGCGCATTTCATTCTTACACTTGCTTTTGACCTGGAGGTCCCTACTTAGCCATGCTGGTCTCCTGCCTTCCTTGCCTGATTTTTTACAAAAAAGAATCCAGAGCTGTTGCGCTCTAAAAAAAATATCCTTAAAGAGCTGCCAGCTCTGTTCTGCTCCTTTATGCCTGAGGGCAGTTTCCCAGGGAGTCCTATCCACTAATTCCTTAAACAAATGAAAGTTTGCTCTCCGAAAATTCAGGGTCCTGACTCCACACTTCATCTGGCCTGTATCCCTCAAGACTCTGAATTCCACCAGGGCACGATCACTGCAAACCAGGTTGCCACCAATCTTGGCCTCTAACATGAACATTTCCCAGTCTGCTTCCAAAGGCCTTGTGAGCAATGGTACAACCAGAGCAGGTACAGAGATGACAGCAGAGGCAATACTCTTTGTTAAGCAAAAAGTGAGGGATGCAATTCTGTCTTGAGCGAAAACAGAGTAAATCAGGAGTTGCTTTAGAAAGGCACTCAAGCTACTGCCTATTTCAGCAGCCTCCTAAGTATTTGCATCTCCTCAAAGGCTGAGGAGTTTTTCTTCTAAAGTAGAATAGATTGTCAAGATAATGCTGTATTTCAGACTCTCACATGCACACCTGCAGTGCTGACATGGAAATAATATAAAATATAATATAAAAAAAAATATCAAAATCTTTACAGAACCACATAGGTTTTGCTTCCAAAGAGATGTTTTAATACGGCTGTTTATCTTCCCCTTTCTAGTTTGCTTTCCAAGACCCCTGAAATGCTGAGTGGCTACACCAGTGCGTCCCTTAATCCTCAGCTTTAACACCTGCAGTTTGGATACAGCCTCCAAACAACTCTGTCAAGAATTAAGGCCTGTGCTTCCAGCGCTCATCAAACATCTTGTCCACCACTCCTTAGTGCCGCATGTTCCTGTTGTCTGGTGCAAGCTTGGAAATGCTTTCTGTGGTAACACAGCAATTCTAAAGCTATGTTGGGGCCTGGCCCACGTCTACCGAGCTGCTGTCCAGCACCCTCAAAGGGGCAAGAAGGTTTCCTGCTCTGAGGTCACGCAAACAAGAGACGGAGAAGAGTGTCTTGCTCTGAGGCCACACAAATGGGCATTGAGACTAAGACACAGACCTAACCTTCAACTCTAATAGTTGCTCCTGTAGTCAAGAAGAAACAGCGGAAGCAGAGGTCAGCTCAGTTAGTAAGAGGAGAAGCAGCTCCTCCTGAGAGGGGGAGAGAGGAAGAATCAGAAGAGGCAGCCTATTCTGCAGCAGGACAGGAGAAGAGAGAGATATAAATCATAAAAGAGGCAAAAATTATCCATGGTCCCTATCCATAACCAAGCTCCGAGGCAGGCAAAAACATTTCACCCATCAACCAGGTGGGCGAAATTCTACCTGGTTGCTCCAACTCTGGGAACATAAGAGAGAACTATTTATAGCTTGGTGGGCCCATGTAACATTAGGACATCCCAGGAAAGACGCAATGTACGTTTGGGCTCAAGGTCAAGGGGCGGACGTAACCACTGAAGCCATTGCACAGATTATTCATGAATGTGAAACACGCACCGTAATCAAGCGAGCTACACGAGTAAAGCCTCTTTGGTGTAAAGGACGGTGGCTACAATATCAGCAAGAGGAGGCCTCGCAGACTGCTTAAATCACACTGCCACAAACCCACCAAGGCAATGGTCATCTGCTTATCATGGTAGAAGTAACAACCAGATAGCTGGAAACATACCCTATAACCCAAACCACTGCCCAAAATCCCATCCTGGGCTTTGAAAAGCAAGTCCTGTGGCAACATGGCACCCCAGAAAGAATTAAGTCAGACAACGGGACTCATTTCCAAAACAACCTCATTAGCACCTGGGCCAAGGGACATGGTGCTGACTGGGTGTACCACATTCCCTACCGCACACTAGCCACTGGAAAGACAAAGATACGATGGACTGTTAAAGACCATGCTGAAAGGGATGGGCGCTGCAACATATAAGCAGCAGGATGCAAATTTAGCAGAAGCCACATGGCTAGTTCATACCACAGAATCAGGTAACTGACCAGGCCCTGACCAAACAAAACACCTGCATATTGTAAAAGGAGATAAAGTCCCTGTAATGCATGCGGGGAACTGGCTGGGAAAGACAGCAGATTTGCTTCTCCTTTGGGAAAAGGCAAACCTATCCGTGGGATTGCTTTTGCTCAAGGACCCAGTACACTTGGTGGGTAATGCAGGAGGATGAGGAAAACCTGTGTGTACCTCAAGGAGATTTAACCTTGGAGGAAAATTATTTGAGTTGTCTATTTTAGAAAGTGCCACAGTAGGAATCACCTAAAGCAGCAGAGAAAGAGCCATGCAAAATCTGAACAAGGGCAACAGTGACTTAACCTGAGCCGATTTTGGTGTCCAGTAACCCAACACAACTCTCCTGTTCAGAGTGACCACCGTAACAGAGAGAACCCAAGTCATGGACTAAATGAAGTCAGTGGACATGTTATGGAGATTTCACAGGGATGACCTATACACCAAGGGAAGATTTCTCTGTGTAGATCAAAGGATGGGAAGGGGGCTGCTAGTTAATGAGGATGTATTGGATAGCGTAGCTCCCAAGCAGGATATAAATGATACGGAATAAGGGGTGGAGATTGTACTGGGCTTGGCTAGGATAGAGTTAATTTTCCTCATAGCAGCTCACATGGTGGTGTGATTTAGAATTTTGATGAAAACGGTGCTGATAACACACTAATGCTCTAGCTTTTGCTGAACAGTGTTTGCACAGCATCAAGGCATTCTCTGTTTCTCACTCTGCCCCCCCGCAGTGAATAGATTGGTGGGTGCACAATAGGCTGGGAGGGGACACAACCAGCCAGATGACCCAAACTAACCATATTCCATACCATATAACATCAATATTCCCTACCGTATAACATCATGCTCAGTAATAAAAGGGAAAAGAGGTGGGTTTAGGGAGGTTAGCCATCTTTTTGCTTGGGAACTGATTGGGTATTGGTCTACCCACAGGAACTGATTGCCTTTGCATCATTTGTTTTGTTTTGTTTTCTTCTCTCTCTTTCCACTTATCCTTCACTTCTTAAACAATTTAATTTTTTATTTGTTTTATCTTGACCCCCAAGTTTTCTTGCTTTTATTCTTCCTTTTCTCCTTCCCTGCCCGACTGGGGTGGACGTGGGGAGAAGCATCTGTGTGGTGCTTAGCTGCCCACCAGGGTTGACCCATGATATCTTTAATATAAATTCTCCCCTCCAGTTCAAAGTAGTATCTGAATTTAGAGCATTTTCTTTAGAAAACTGTTTTAAACTTTCCAAAACCATATATCCACAAGACATTTCGTATTTGAAGTACAAGAACTGGAAAATGAAGGAAAGGGCAAAAAAAAAAAATGAGGTTCGGTTCTTAAATTAACAGAGTTAATGTGTGACAATTGCTGCCAGCTGCATAATTGAACTATCACCTGGATAAGAATACAATTTGCCAGACAACATACTAGGGAACACCCTGGACTTACAGATGTGTACTTTCTACCAGACCACACACATACCTGTCAAGTGACATTGGTTGACTACAAGTAGCATGAATCACTACATACCTACCCTTTACAGTCAAACAAATCAGGCTTGTGTTTCTCTAAGTGAAATGTAAACTTTAAAACTTCTTACTTATGGGTCAAGTTTCAAACGTTTGTCAGGTTACTACACTAGTGAAAACCCTTCATCCTCTTGGGCTTCTCATGATAGGAGACGGTATGGTTCTGGGACAAACATTCAAACACATCACTTTTTCTTTTTTGCGTGTGTGTCATTATACTTACCAGTATTTAAAACCTTACATCTAAAATTTTAATCCTTGTCCTAAAATATGTGATGGGAAGCAGGAAGTACTCCAAAATTCAGACCCTAATGATCAGATCATCTTTTAATTTCTAGTAAATACTTCCCAGTGCTGAAAATCACAGACGCACAATCTCTGACACCTCACCTGCTTTTTCTCTATTACAAGCAGATATTTCTCCGTCCAATTCAGATTATTTCACAATATATCAAGGTAAAGGCAAAACCAGACTAAGAACTGGTATATTTTCTTTCCCATCAGCTATGCTTCTCTGTTCAGTCACATTAAAAAAACCATTAGCATTTTCTAACACGTACCCTCCTTCAAAGGCCAAGCATGAAGGAGATGAGAGCCCTGAGAAGCTAACACCCCCACCCGGAGGTGCATTCCCACTATTTCTTGTCAGGTTAGATTTCAAAGCAAACTTCTGCACGCTTAGAAATGAGGCTGCCTTTATAGTCAGTGGAGACACTGGAACAATTGTAGGGCATGATGAATATGATCTTTTTTAAAACACCTTCCTTAAGTTTCCACTGACTAGGAAGAGAGTCCAGGACAACTGGTACATTGGACAGATGAATCCCACACCTGTTCTGTGTATCAAAAAAGAAGCATCACAAAAAAAAGGAAGCTAGCCAAGAATTACACTCAAATATTCCACTGTCAGTGATGGAGAAACATGCGACCAATATGCTAACATTGGATCTACCTAAGCTCAACTCCTTCCCAAAAGTATTACCATCATCATTGGTTTGCACAATCCTCCCTCCAGTCAGCCCGAGTGCAAATGCACTTGGTGCATGCAGGTATTCGGGTTAGTCACTAGCATCAGTCACCTGTTGAGGCAACTTTGCTTTCTCCCAAACACATCAGTCACTTTCTTCATTCACCTTGTAAAGCTTGCTGTGAAGAACAGCTTATTTGACATCACTTTTCTCAAAATGTTCCCACTCTACGCTAAAACTATTATTCCACCACTGCTTCCAAAATGAAATGCTCACCCAGCTTCAGTCCAATCCTCCAACACCTGGGGAGGAGCCAGAGTCAGGAGGGAAGAGCCGGTCCCCAGCCCAGAGCTGCTCTGAGCTAGTCATTTGCGGCACACTCTCTGTATCATCCCAGCAGCGAAAGGCTTTTCTTTCCATCCAGATGAACCGAGCTGACATGCAAGCAGAGGAAATACGGCTCTAATCCAGATGAGTACTACACAGCTGGGCCTCCAGACAGCCATTCAAAACAGGTACCTGTGAACACAGTCATTTTTCTGACCAGCAGAGAAAAACTCACAGGGAGAGAAATAGCAGAAGAGGCACCCTCGCTCATTCCAGCCTACATCTACAAACAACTGCTTCGGATTCCATTTTTAAAAGGATATTAAAGTGTCATCTGCTGAGTGGAAGCTGTTATTAGATTCCACTTAGTCCAAAGTAGCACAAGCCTTTTATAACACGACAGTGTCATTTCTTAAAGTGGAAACAGGGGAGAGAAATGTCTGACGATATCCAGCTGTGAAACAGAAATCACAGGTCAACCAGGCTTACCCTTTGAGAAACACCCACTGCAGCATGTGCGCAGAGTGAAAAATAAATAAAAAAACAGTTCATCTGCTTCTAAGTGGAACTTTCCATCATAATTTCCATACCCCTCCTTACTTCATTTTTCTGAGCGTGCCAAGAATGTAGATTTTTTTCTGATTGTTTATGGAAAATAGGTTTTATATACACTGATAAAATTCCTGTAATTAAGAAAAAACATTTCCTTTGGGAAGAAAGCGGCAGTTGTTTTCTGTTCCAAGCAGAACACAAATAATGGGAGTCAAAAATCAGGCGACTAATTACAGAACTTAAATTTTGGATCACATCAACTACTAGTTAATGAACATATGATTTTTGTAGTTTTGAATAATAAACATATTCTTCAAAATTGCAATCTGCCCACAGAAAGTTCACAAACAAGACCAAAATTGATGAAAAAATTAACTACAGGATCAGAGGGACAGTAACAATATTAGAAAACAATTTAAGGTATAGCATAAAGATCTGACAGGGGAAGCAACATGTATAGAAAAGTCCTGCTTAACTACTATTCAAGTAGTAAATTCATTTTTTTGAATGAATTCAAGTAATCATTCATGATTATGTTTTAACATGACTTTGACAGTACAGCCCATACACCATTGAATGTGGACTTCTTCCCCTCTTACGTCTTCCTTTCTTACTTGCAGAGGTAAAGACACATGCCCTGTCCTTAAGTAACTTCTTGTTGTGCTTTTTGGCTTCCTGAGTCTGTTCTGACATCTCATACAGACAACAGAAGCAAATGGTGGATCCAAAGGCCCCTACTCCATCTCCAGAACTGTTTATGGAAGGCTTGAGTGTTGCAACACTCTCTGGAGTTGCTTAAGGACAAGTCATCACCCTCCTAAGCAGGTGCAAAAAATACTACGGCAGGAGATTTTGGATGACATTCAGAAGCAGGGGGACCCAGCATCTTGAGGGTGTCACCTGAGAGAGGCAGATGGTTCTCAGCTTCTGGCTCTGCTCAGTTTACACACCTTCTTCTTGGGTCCTGCTAAACTCTACATTAATTTGAGAAAGGCTCATCACCTGTGAAAGATTACAATCCATAGGAAGGCTATTACGGGGACTGTTCATTTTTAAGCACTGTGACTAGCCAAGTAGTGGTTTTACTTTCTGAGCCTTAATCTAATTCCTCTGTGGATGATGAAAACACTGCCTTATTTTCACACTGACAGTAAAAAAAACTATTTTTTTTCCATGCACACCAATACAGCTGTGCACTTTTGTACCTATTTTTTCATGAGTAATAACATTAATACCTTACAACTCTATACCACATGTCAGCCTAGATACATATTATGTATATGTACTCCCCTGTAATAAGATGCAAAAATCCATGATAGATTACAGTGCAATGTGATAAATTGTACATAACATAGACCATCTCAAGATCATTCTGCTTCTTAAGCTACTTTTTTGCAAATAAAAATCAGACTGAGGGCCTCAGTGATAACTCCCAGTCCCACAGGCTCCATAACGGAGGCAGACGCAGAACCTGGTTCTAGATCCCAGAACATCCATTTTAACGTTTCCCTTCCCAAAACCCATCTGTGTTATGAACTGATACTCACGTTAATATGAAATGGTCCATTTTAGCAGCCATTGAAATGGGTGAAAGACATTTGTATACCCAAGAGAAATGTAAAACAGCAGTTTCATGACAGCTGAAAAGAATGATCCTCTTAATTGTTCACCTATGCACTTCGTCCTTTCCGCTCCTTACGCATTCAGCTCTTATCACAGAAAAAAATCTTTGACTTTACAAAGCTGCTGTACCTCTACCATTTTTCATAAGTACTATAGTCATTTCATACATGGCCGTCAAGTTTATCAATGCAAATAGCAATGTATATGTCTGTCGTTTGCAAATTACACGATAGGCTGAAGAAGGTGACTGATGTCTTTAAGAGTACAGAACACTGCATTTTTTGTTTTGGATATACTTTCCAACATGGAATTATATCCTGTTTTGCACGGGTAAACAGAAATGCCAGAGCCTTGTCAACTAACCATGTAAAATACTTTTTTTAAAGTATCGTTATGTAATAAACTTCTGTAATTGAAACAAGACTCTGAATACAGAACAAATGGGTAGTATTAATTCATACCTCGTCATGCTGTCAACATTTAACCACATGACTAATACCACGTGTAGCCTGAAGCAAGAAAATCTATTTTTTTGCCTCTGCTAAATTAATCTGGGTTATTATACGTTCGTGGTTGATCCGTTCCAAAAACAGGAATGTAGAAACTGTCTTGCAAACCAAAACAGAAGAACCACAAAAGTTCTTATTAAGGATTCATTTTCATAACTTTTATCTTCTTTTGCATTTTCACTGTCTCTAAAATATACTGTCCGTGATATTTGCATTGCATAATTGATACCAGTCTATCATTTATGCCGTATTATTTTACCACCAAGTAACTTTAGACAGAAATCTTATGTATTACTTATTTTGAAATAAAATCTTTAACAATACGCTCCAGGAAGACTGTTTTCTATTACTGATCTTGCCATAGTAACATTCGCAGAGGGCATGAAAGGTGTTAAAAGGGCCTATCAGCTGACAGTCCTGAGATTTAACAGATGAGTGCTTTCTAATGTCACCTCTAAATCGCTTTCGTTTGGGTTTTTTTTGCAAGTGATTTTACACATTAGGATTATTATATTCTTATATCTTGAACTATTTGTTGTTTTACTTGGTAAAGTAAGCACTGATATACTGATCCCATATTGTGGGTGCAAGCTACCAGCCATTAGTCCAATGCACCTGATGTGGTACGCATCAATTTGACTCACGGCACCCTTGTTAAAATATTGTCACTGGTGTCTTCTGGTGACCTTAACTTCACTGGTGTTGAGAACTCAGAACTGTAAGAAGTAATTATCAATATTTACATCGGTGACCTTTCGGCAAACGCCAGATTTCACTCTCCTTTTGAAAACGACGACTCATGACAAATGTAACAGATGTCAAAACTTGTCAAAAAAAGGACTTGAAAAACTGAAATCTGATATTAAGAATTGAAGAGTTTTCAACTATTGGTAATGAAAAGCTGATTTTTATTTCTACTTCGTAGCAGGCTCAGAAGATCCCTCTCTTGCACTGGTAACAACTTTCATAAAGATTTGCAAAATTATCTGTAAACTGAAGAACAGGAAGGTCTGGGCTCTTAAAAGCCTTGAAAAGATGGAGAGTGGGCTGCAAAAAACACATTCTTTGTCATGAAAAAGTTATCATCATTTTCTTAATGGCAGATCCAGAATCTCCAGGGGTTTAACAAGAAACAAACAGTTATCCTTGATGAAGAACAAACCCCTATCTATCCTCTCCTCTTCTCCCCATTCCTCAGCAGTGGTATCCCTGAGTGGAGGAGGCTTTTGTAGACTGCAGTTACAACATGTGTTGTGGTAAAATAACAAATAAAATTGTTTCACTTCACCAAATCTGAGCTCTTGGAAGTTTGTGTACTTAATTCAACAGCCTCCCAAAAGACTGGCCAATTTCTCCTTATCCTGTTCATTCAAACAGTTTACTGGTTTCAAGGAAGCTCTTCAAAGCAAGGTTTTCTTTGTGAAAACCAAGATTTTTCATTGGCTAACGTGAAAACCCAAGAAATCAGATTAAAAGCTGATAAGGCTTTGCTAGTTTATAGCATAGCTATTTCTACAATATGCAGCAGAAAAAAGTGATGGCTTTGCATGTATAAGCAAAATGGTCTGCAGGTCTTCACAGAATTTATAAATGCCAGTGTCCTTAATACATCGTTAAAATTCAGAAGTCAGAGTAATTCATTAAAAATTCAATGTTCATGAATATTTTTCACTACATTCCTGTATCATCCAAGATGGTCACAGCAGACACAGATTTAGGTGTGTATTGCCCTAACTTTGCAATAAAGAGAGAAAAAATATTAGAAACAAGTGTCCAAAGCCATAAGCCCATTCCATCCTTCATCTGGAATTATCAAATACCGATTTCATTCTCATAGCCATGAATTGTATAAAATGTCCTTCCCTCTCCTATGCAGTAAAGGAGAAAAATTGTAACTGCATTAAGTAACCATATTTCAGCCTCTGCATCTATCAGGAGGAAAGCAATTACGTGGTAATGGAGTATTCTTGCCCGATGTGGAATCCTGGTCTCTGAATTCAAACGAACCCCTTTATTCACATTCATCAGGACATACTTTTATCTACACAATATAAAACAGAGCTAATATATCTCATATGGAAGTAAGGGAGATTCACCTGAAACGCAGTTCCTCTTAAAGATTTTCTAATATTGTCTCATTTAGGGAAAAGCTGTGCCTTTGCATTAACTTCACGGCAACTTTGCGGCTAGAACAGCTGATCCCAAACAGCAGGTGAACGTACACATTTTCAGCACAGCCCTGCATCTGGCAATCTGGTGAGACTTTATAAACTGTAGGGTTCTTTTATTTCCAATTTTTAAAATAATAGATCGCAAACATTATTATTTCTGCAATGATAAATTGCGGTTGTCAGCTACCAGCATGATGGCAACAAAACCGCTCAAATATGACATTCTTTTCTGTTGTTTTACTTGCTTGCACCTAACTGATTTATAAGCTGCTTTGCTTTGCTTTTAAAAAGAAAGGCATGAGTCACAGAAGAAAAATAATAGGTTCTTGGGGGTAATCATTACCAGCCTGGTTTTGCCACTGCTGCCATGACTTCTAGGAGTTTTTTGAAGGATTTTCTAATACAAAATTACTGTAAGTTTTGGTATGTGAAGAGGTGAAAGAAATACACAGGTAGAAAGGATGAAATACCAGGATTATCTGCATTTCATTGAGAGCTTAAAAAAAAAGCAACAACCATACCTGTATGGGAAACCCAAAGGAGGACCACCCTATTAAAGAAGAAAATGCTAGCATCTACCACAGCGGTCCTCATTTTTCTATACCGCACCAAACACTTAATAGTAAATAGATTACACGGACATGAGGCCACATAAAGTGCAGGTTTCTTCAACCTTCCTTCACAGAGGAAGCTGACAAATAATGTTTTCTCCTACAAAATCTGGACTGACAAAACTGGGAGGGGTTACAGCAGGCTAAATAAGGAATTTTGGTTCCCTTCCCCAGTAAATCTCTAGGGAAAAAAGGGAATTTTACTCTTCAGACACATTCAGACACATAAAAACACTGCAGAAGATAACCGGGAGACCAAGCAACAATACACTGAGCTTTTGTTATGCAAGCACTTTTGTGATTTGCAGCGTTTTACCATGACTTATCCAAGATAAAGCATAATGTACTAGTCTGTCTATGGGGATATAAATTCTAACACAGACACACGCACCCCCACATGGCACAACTGAGGAAGAGTGGAACTTCCTTTAAGCAGTACTATTCTGGATCTAAAATCACATGTGTGCTGGCCACTCAAAGGTCCAGCTCCAGGCAACCCCCGTTAGTCTTTCATGTGAGAAAATCACATGCAAAAATCCAGAGTTGAGGCTTTTTTGATAATGTTAAAGCGAATGAGCCAAAGGTGTCCGTTTTCCAAGTGTGAGACATGTTACTGTGGGAATGAATTAGCTCACACGAATGAGTACCTCACCTTCGCTGCAAAACAAACCCAGAGGTTTGTCTGAGATATTCACAGTACATTCCTCTTCTACAGATGTTTTGACATTAGCAGCTGGATGCAATCACCAGTCAGCATCTAGATCAGACTTCCTGCAGCAGTCAATGGGGAAGATGAAAAAACCTTATACAGCCAACCAAGAAAATGACTCAGTTTGGAGGGCTCTTATATACACACTCAGCCAGCAGAGGTTATTAGCTCCAAGCTTTAAGACCTGGGGGCATATAATTTCATCTTGGACTGCACGTGTTTCTTCCACAGTTTGTTTTCCCGTTGATCTTACCGTCATCTGGCTTTATTTTCTTTAATATTTTACTATGTTTCTTTGAAAAACAGGCACTTTTATGATTAGCTTAGTTGGGCCAAATTGTAACAGGCAAAACTCCCATTGACTTCAAAATTGAGCAACAGCTTTAGGATTATTTTTCCAGAAGATTAGATCAAATTTGGCTCAACTCATACACATCTTTTTTCCTTAATTCCTTTTTCAGATCTTCAACATCTGTATAGAACATGGGTGGACTCCTTCGTCATCTTCAATGGGACTGAAGCCTATTGCTTCTGTTTATAGAATTCATTTTTGATCTAAAGGGTTCTGGGAAAACTACGCTGAGGCTGTACAGATAATAAAACAGTTGTTCAGCATGGGGACAGACCTTGGACCATGCTCACAGCAAAGCAGAGAATTCCACCAGGTACACACATATGTGCAATGAATCAGCTTCAGACATACAGCTAAAGAAAAAATTTGCCCTCTCCTATTCTGCTACGGACTGAAATTTAAAACTTTGGAAAAATCAGAATTGTAACATCTTCCAGGTGCCATAGAGTGCCACAGAGCCACTGCTTCACAGCAAATCAGGGGCTCTCTGGACTGTGAAGACAGGTTTGATGAGGTAAAAAGAAATGCAGGGATTGCATGAAGCATCCTGTTACACTCAATTATTTTTCTGAAACAGAAAAGCCAGATGCATTGCACGCACTACTTTGCTAGAAGTCTCTTCCAAAGCACAAATTGCTATTTTACCCTTGGCCTCTCAAATCCAAAGCTATTCCTTGGCTGGCAAACATAGAATGAGCGGCTGGGAGCTCCCAGGGTAGCAGGTATGTGACCTTATACACTTGTGAGATGACTGCTGCAACAGTAGTATCGGCTTGAAATAACAGAATACCTTACACCGAAACAGATGACACTTGACTAAATGAAAGCTAACAATTCATTTCAGTCCAATAGCAAATAAACATTACTGAGGCTGGTCTGTGCCTTCAGGAAATGGTTGGAGGACTCAAACACTGGAAAGTACATATCAGCACTATCTTTTGGATATGGAGTTATCAACTGTTATTTCATTTATTGATTCAGCTAAAGAGAAGTACTCCATAGTTTGCTTTGGCAAGAAATTAGTTTGGAGATGCACTCCTTAGACACTCCAAGGTGGCATGCCTATGTGGAGCCTAGGTTTAAGAAAGGACTGTTGGAGTGACAAGATGCGTAAGGATACAAATCAGTTAAGTGTGCAGCAAAAGGCACGTACGAAACATGTAGGCATTCATTTCTCTCTGGTGAAAGAAAGCCTTTGAAGGAAGATCACTTTCTGGGCTCATTTGACATCACTGTCCCTAAAGACATTAGAGAGAGACTCATCAGCTCTGCTCAGAGACAACAGGGTGCTCTCTTCACTACATCTTTCCCTGTCCAGAATAACGCAGCACCCTGCCCTCATTTTGGTTTCCCGATACACTTGCCTGAGTGATGGCAATAGGGGTTGCGTTCTTCAGTGGCATCTGCTGCCCAGAGCCCCAGCCACACAATCTGCATCTTCCACCCAAAAGAGGTTCCTTCTGACAGCTGAGTAAATTAAGCATCAACTCTTAACATTTCAATCAAAGAAAGGAGGTGGCCTATGACTAAATATCTATGTTACGGTCATCTTTGCTCTTCCTTTAGTAACCCCTTGATTATTTCTCTGTATTCCTACAGCCTAAGAATTTTTATTGCAGAAAAACTGCAAACCCAATTCAATGTTAAGGAGGTCCACATACTTCTAAATGGACAAGGTGCTCGGTGGTACGTCAACAAAAAGAGTACGTGAATATCAGAGTGCAATGCTGTTAGCCCTATGGCTACCACTGAAAGTACTTTATTTCTAGATATAACGATGTAATAAAATCAGGAAAGCCGACTCGCTTGTGCTACAGTATAGTTCAATTTGGACAGGGGTTTTATTAAGTGCTGTCTTTGAACGGAATTACTGGATGCCAATGCAAAAAAAAGTAGTATAATTGCCTATAATGAATGCAATACAGTATTAACCAGTAGCAAAGATTAAAGTTAACCTGATGTGACTTGATTTCACATACTAAGTAAAACTTCATAATTAATCAAAGCCCTTTACTTATGTCTCTTTTTTTGGTATACATTGGTAATACAGCTTTATGCACTGACATGCCACATAGATCTGTATTTCTTACCTCTATAGTGTTTGCTCTTAAGCAGCCAATTAACCAGAAATGCATATATGGCATACAAAAGTCTTATTCTTATGGATTTTTCAAATTAATCTTTTTGGACTTTTGTGTGAGCAGATACCACATGCCTCCTTATAATCACTGTATTTTGCTCATTCATGTTTAAAGACTGAATGTTTTATCAAACTTTGTTTAAAGCATTTTGATGAAAAAAAACCCAAAACAATTAGAAATCATGGTAGCCCTTGAAATGAAAACAGATGGAACTTGAAAATTAACTAGAAAAAAGCAATTGCCATTCATGGAGGGCAACTGCAAAAGTTTTGTCCCAATATCTTAATCAATCAAGTGAGGCAAACAATTTTTACTTAACTATGTTAATAGCACGGTAAATGGTGAAGAAGAAGATGTAGGTGTAGTTACACAGACTGTTTTAGATGACTTACAAATGTGGGCTTATCTAAATCACATGCATTTTAACACTGGTGAATGCAAGATCCAGAAACAAACAATATACGTCACACAAGTCCCTCTGAGAAGGACTTAAAATCTTGTACAGGTCATAGAGCCTGTCCTCCTGAAATTACAAGGTAGCTAGGAGGCTGTGGTGGTGTGCTCTCCTCTTTCCCCCCTCCCCGGCTCCTGCTCAAGCCATAACCATCAGTGGGAGTTGTGATGAGTTGCACCTGGGCTTTGGGGGATGGCTGGCAACACAGTCAACACACTGTGGGAATGGGGACCTAGACATTCTGTTGCTAGGCAAATATGAGTATAGGTCAATTATCTCACTCTATAAATAGTGGACAGCCCAAGAGCCCTTTGAGCTCTCCTGCCCGGCAGCGGGTTGCACACCAGGATCTCCCCTGCAGTGGGGACACCCCCTCAAGGTTACTACTTGAGACTTAGGCACAACAGAGTCTCAGTAAGTGGTTAATAGCATGCTAACTTTGAAATCTTAGCTAAGCGATACAAAGGATTGATTGCGCATTATGTCCTTTAGACACAAACCGTTGACCAAGTCTGGGACTAGGATTGGATCCAGCCGCACCTAGACTCCTCTCTGAGAAGGAGTTTAGAAAGCAAGGGGGTCCTTTCTGAACCTCGGGACTCAACAGGAGGGCCTCCCTGACGGTTCTGTCCGACCCTGCCCTCTATGCAGTAACCAACCAAGCGTACCTTGCCATCAAATCTCATAAAACACTGACGCATTTACTATCAACTTTGTTAAATCGCTGTTTTATGTCAATAAATATTTCACTGCTTCTCTCCTGTTAATCACTCCGTCCGCAATAGAGGGTTAATGCAATACACAAATATTTTGGCAGAAGAAAAATGCTGAATACCCAGTAGGTTCAGAGGAAGAAATAGGGAAGTCTGTACGTAACACTATGCAAACTACTTCTGGGTGAAATATTCAATTCTAGACTGGAATCCACTCTCCAAAAGAAAAGCTGCCAAAACTTGGAAGGGTTCAAGAAGTCTGAAATAGATGCGTTATCATGACAAGCTGTAAAACTTTGACCTTAATTTATCAAAAAAAAAAAAAAAGTGATTGAGAGGTGACTTAAAAGCGATTTGGTTGTATTTAATTGGGAAAAAAGAATTTCTGACAACAGAAGAAATTTTACCGTATCAGGGAAATACATAAGAAGGTATAATCACTGGGAACTGGAGTCAGGCAAGCAGATGAGAAATAAGACACATTGTCTTCTGATTGTGAACAGTGAACCCTTAGGAACAGATGTATAACAGATCAATACTAATTTGGTATCTTTTAAATGAAGAGTTGATGCCTTCTCATAAGATACTTGTTCACTCTTACAGGGTTTAAACAATGACTAGTGGGCAGACTGCGTGGCCTGTATTAGTCAACAGTGCAGACCAGATGGCCATAGACATCCCTCTGGCCTGAAAATTACTGAAATGCTAGTAACTACACTCAGAAACATTTGGAAAATGGGGACGCAGAACAGAGAGGGGATATGAGTGCTTGGGAGCAGATCAAAAACTTCATGAGACACCGAGAACCAGCACAAGGCACACTGCGGTCCCATATTTCCACAGGGGTTAGGGCTGGGGGAGACACAGGGATTTGTTTAGAGACTGTTTGTTCTAGCTAAATTGTTTCCAGGATCTAGTTAGAAGTATTTAGAAAATCCTTTCATTAGCTAAGAATAGAAAGTAATCTACGCAACTACAATAAGCAACATTTGTTCAGCTCTGGGTACTCCCATCTTCATCTGGCCACTTGCTTCAGGAATTAGTCGTACGTGGCCTCTTGACTACAGCCCCAGTGTAACCAGACCAGGATTTATCACACAGAGCACGGTGAAAAAAATGTGACAATTAATAATGGGCTTAGGTTTGTGGACAGTAGCAGATTTTATATATTTAGCTGCAGTTGCTAAATATTAAGAAAATAATACAGAGGTATAATATATCTAAGTTATCTATATCACATATAATACAAAAATATATATGTTATTATAAATATATAAAACATAAGAGAAATATTACACATTAAGAATAAAAAGTTCTCTGTAATTTCCAGTCTTCTGGGGAACAAAAATTATATTCGCTTTTGATAACTCCTCATAGCTTTCACCCACACTTCAGTCTCGGCTTATTCACGTGCCATGTATCATAATTTCCTGTCATTTAAACCACCAAGTCGCATTTTCATCTTCAGGGCTCCCTCTGAACAGCCTAAAAGCATCAGCAAAACTGTGAACAGCTGATCTCCTCCTCTTTTGTCAATGAATGTCTCCAGCTGCTTTTTGAAGGTTATACCTTTCTGGTAAAGTGTTTCTGGTTGTCCTTCATATTCCAGTATCCCAGCAAGTACCACTGAAACCCACCACATCTAAGTAACTTATAATATTTTAAAATGCCATTTTGATCCCTCATCATATTTAAGCTTTCAAATACCTTTGGACAATCTGACCCAGAGTATTTGCATCCTAATTTCTGTATGGATCCTCGCAGAAAAATGTGAAAAATAAGAACGAAACTTTCTCCTGATAGTGCTTCTGTAAAGCTTTACCTGAAATTTTACAGTTTATATGCGATCATTAGACATTTCCAGCAAGATCAAAATCAGCTATGGAAGCTAAAACTCTTATACTGGCTTCCAGTACCAGTTGCCACACATGAAAGCCTCGTCTGTTTAAAATCTGTCAAAAGGCTGCTTTTTAAAGAAAATTAGTTTGTTAAGAATAAAGTTAAGAAACAAGTAACGGAGCTGTCAGAAAATCGTACTGTATAATTAAGTTACAGCAAATTGAAGTCACTGAAATCTCTCTCATGATTTTCTGTTTGGCCAAACAGTGAAGCAATGCAGATGATACAGGTGGGGCAGAGAATGGCTTGAGAGCAGCCATGAGGAGGACTTGGGGGTGCTGGTGGATGGGAAATTGGACATGAGCTGGCAATGCATGCTTGTAGCCAAGAAAGACAACCCCATCCTGGGCTGCATCAAAAGAAGTATGGCCAGCAGGTCAAGGGAGGTGATTCTACCCCTCTACTCTGCTCTGGTGAGACCCCACCTGGAGTATTGCATCCAGCTTTGGAGTCCTCAACACAAGAAGGACATGGACCTGTTCGAATGGGTACAGCAGAGGGCCACAAAGATGATCTGGAGCACCTCCTGTATGAGGACAGGCTGAGAGAGTTGGGGTTGTTCAGCCTGGAGAAGAGAAGGCTCCAGGGAGACCTTGTAGCAGCCTTCCAGTACCTAAAGAGGGCCTACAGGACAGATGGGGAGGTACTCGTGAGCAGGGAGTGTAGCGATAGGACAAGGGGTAACGGCTTTAAACTGAAGGAGAGTAGATTTAGATTAGATACTGGAAGAAATTCTTTACTGCGAGGGTGGTGAGGCACTGGAACAGGTTGCCCAGGGAAGTTGTGGATGCCCCATCCCTGGAAGTGTTCAAGGCCAGGCTGGATGGGGCTTTGAGCAACCTGGTCTAGTGGGAGGTGTCCCTGCCCATGGCAGGGGCATTGGAACTACATGATCTTTAAGGTCCCTTCCAACCCAAACAATTCTGTGATTCTATAATTGCTATTTACAATCCCATAACCAAGGACAGCCATTTAACCTGAAGAGCTAAAACTCCTCCATAAAACAAAGAGTTTAGAAAAGAAGCAGATTTCCATAAATGATTACATTTTGATATAAGATACAAAGCGAAATTTTGCAAGATCTTTGTAACTGAAAAGCACTATGCAGAAATTACTGTATGAAGAAACAGTTTGCTTCATACAAAGCTCACAGTTTAAACCCACCATCTGATCAGGTTGACTAATTTTTACTGCTGGAGGCCAGATGTAAACTAATACTACCAGGCTTAAATATCTGAGTTTTAAGCGACCATGGCTAGAAATACCATTTTTTCATTAATTTGTCAGAATACTCCAAATAAAGAAGTGTTTCAGTCCCATCTGTCAGGGTTCCTCCAATAAGCTGGAAGAAATTAGCCTATATGCTTATTATATAAAGCATGACATGAAATTACAATGTCGGTTCTCAAAAGAGTAAAATTCTTAAAGGCAGATGTAAATGTGCTGCTTCTTCAGTGCAATGAACCCTTAAGATAAGTTTGTAATCAGAGTGATAATGCTTGACTAATACTTGATTCAGGAAATAAATTCCAAAACAAATTCCTCCCTCTACTCTCTCCTAAGCTAGAGCTTGAAATACAAGTGACAGAAAGACATTTTTAAAAAACTATATTATATAAAAATGTGAAAGATTTTTGTTTTGGAAGAGGCTGCAATTCTACTTCTGGTACTGCACATGGGGAAATATGAGAAAAAGCCTCAGTCTGACCGATTTCTTCAGACAAAACAATCTCCTAGATAGGCAGGGATTTTCTTGTACAGGGAATGAAAATGACACCAAAGGGTAAGTGCGATCGGAAAGGATAAAAGCAAGGTGGATTCTGAACTCTTAATTGAAAATCAGGAGAACTCAGAGACTTCAGTCACCTCCAAACCTTGAAAAAAATCTCACACCAAAATATTTAAACTTTTGAAGACATTTTAGCGCAAGGCTTGCAAAAATCTGCCTGCTTCTTCACCTGCATTAACAAAGGCAGAGTTTAGTATTTTGACTCCTGTAGGTACCTTTCTTTCTCTGCTGCAAGTAGTCCCATTAGTTAAGGACACTTACCAGTATGAACAAGATATCAACAAAGAACTCTGTTTTCTGATTATAATACAATTATAATGAAGATCAGATGGAGCAAAATTACAGTGCTTCCTTCAAAATAAGTCAAACAACTTACACCTCGATGAGTTGCAAAATTAAAATTATTGCCCCATAACGCACAGATATTTGTTAAATACATTTAGCAGTACCTGCATTGCAACGATTTTCTTTTCCTTTGTATGCTAACAATTCTTTGTCAGATTTGAATGCAATTTCTGCAAGCTGGATAAAAAGGGCTTACCTCCTCTTGCTCTTCCCCACAGTTGGAGAGAGCTGCATGAGTGCATCTTTCACTCCAGTGCATGTGTTTTAAGAAACTATCTTTTTAAAGGTTGTAAAGTCATCTAGGGTGTGCAAATAAAAGCACTAAGAAGTAATCGCATCCAAGTTGTTAGTGTGCTGTCAGATTATGAAACATTATCAACATTATCAGGTGGGACATGTCAACACGGGTGTCAGCGGTAAGAGACACATGGGGAACTGCTGCAGCATAGCACAGCAGTCCAACATTTTGTTATCTATCGTATCTACTGGTGATCAGCTAGTTAAAATCTTGCATAAGGTGACTGCAAAATCTTGCATCACGTGAGGTGATACTAAATAGGAGACACGACCAACGATCATATGAGACAAGAACATATCCGGGGCTAAATGGCACCGTTACAGGTGTGGTGACAGCTAGCTTGTGGCTCCCCTGCCTCTGGGGCAGCCCCAAAAATGGCACCAGCGCAGCTTCAAATCCAGGAAGATGTTCTGCTTCAGGCTGGCTCGTACCACACCAGAGCTAATTCACTTGAGTCTCGTTTTCTGAAGTGCTGAACACCTGCAGTTTCCTCTGATTTCAGTTGGTGCAGAGGGTACTCAGCGCTTCCGAAAACCAAACATTATGCATGAGTAGACACGCTCTGAAGAACCAGATGCTCCACAAAGGCCAAAACTGCCACCACTCACAGAAGCCCTGTGAGTCTCCTCCAGAGCAGAGTCTGAAGTGTGCAGCTTCAGAGAGAGATGCTCAAATACCTCCAGCAGCTACAGAACAGGAATAGAGAGAAGAAAATAATAATGCCACCCTCACTACTGTCAGTCTTGCAGTATTTTAGACATCTGAACAAGATGGGCGGTGCTCACTCTCTCCAAGTTATCTGGCAGGCAAAGAAACAAACTGCAGCAGTTTCAATAGGCCGAATCGTTTTACATTTGGACAGGACAATTTCACACAAGAGGTGGATTGCTGAAACAGCGTATGAGGAAATATTCCTGTCATTTCAATAAAAGAAGGAAATCTGTTGCTACCATCAGAGAAAACAGAATAGCGTTAATCGTAAAAGCACATCGCTTCAGTGGTTTCACAGTAAAAAAAAAAATTAAAATTATTTAAGTAACATTTGCCTAAAATGCACAGAAATATCAACTAAATATAAACACAACTGTCTGAGGTAAAAAGAACAGCAGATAGTATCAATTAGCCCACTGCTTAGTTTTCATTGAAGCGCTCTATATTGTGCACTCTCTGAGTTAAGAGCTGGCTCTCTCTGTGCGCGTGAAGCCATTCTGCAGGGACTTAAGAACTACAGCTTAGCCCTCTGCAACTGGCAACCAAATACAGGAGGATTTCAATTTATCTGGAACACAAATGCATCAGGGATATATTAGGGATGCAGGCATTACGGTGTTTTTCGTATGTGATCCTTTTTTTCAAGGACAAACACCAAAAAGGTGAGAACGATCAAAACCAAAACTGACTCTTACATGATAAATTCTGTCAGGTTGCACCATTTTTTAGAGTCCACTTTCTTCATCATCTCTTCAAAGGATTTTCCACAGGCAGGCAACTTTTCTAACATGAGAGATTCATTGCAGAGATTAGTCTGTTGACGTGCACCTAGGTAAAATCAGAAAGCACCTTAAAACTCAAACACTGAAATAGAAGAAGCACGAACACATCACTCACAAACTCCTTCACATAATTCTGCTTGTCACCTACACTGTTGCAAACCTAACATTCAGCTTTCTAGACAATTTTCTAGATAAAATATACCTTTACATAAATTAATTAAAAACATAACTTAATATCACATACTATATGTTACCATATATAGTATCACCTTTTAGACAGAGCATAGAGGAACATACCTAGTCACTCTTCTGATCTTACTTAGCTTCTACTCATGCTAATTTATTACTGTCTGTTTGCATCTATAGTTAAAAGCTAACTGGAATTACTGATCACGTACTTCAGTGTAGAAAGCACTTCTCAAGCCTATACAGGTCTGTCCCACTGAACTAACCATATGACTGTAAATGAACTTGGATGTCGGAAACAACTGTATATCTTACCAGCTAAAGGGCTCAAAATCCCACAGTCACAATTAAGCTTTGTTTTTTAGTATATCTTTAGTATATATTAAAGGAATTCTCTACCATTATCTGATGTTGATGTTACAAGCATGCGGCTACTTGCAAAGAGTTAATCCTGACTTGAGCAAGTCCCTATCTTTTGCAATCACTAATGGCAACTCCACAATATTTAGAGTCAAAGTCAAAGGTCTTTCTCATCCAGCCTACGCCCGCATTGAAATACAAAGATAGTATTTTGACACCATCCTATGATTTCTTATAAAATTAAAACTCAGAAAAAATTCTATTGAGACTAACTAAAGCATTTGATTTTAATAAGGCTGAAACACTTTGTCTTGACTTAGTTAAATGTGTCTTGCTTTACCTTTATAATTTTCCTATTTTGATTGCTCTGTTATATACAAAATGCATACATTTTGTAAAAAATTACCTGTAAGCATATGTATATCAACATATTTAATATAAATGCCTAAATTAAATTAGTCAGAAAAAAACAGTGTCGTTTCTTCTTTTTACAGCAGTACAAATCTGAGAAAAGGATTTAACTGAACAAAACTGCAACCATAACAAACCTCTTAGGAGGTGTCAGGCAACCCTCCTGAGAACTCTGGAGGAACAGCTTTTTTTAAGAATAAAGCCAAGAAGAACAGAACACTTCGTCCTTTTTTAATCATACAGAAAACAAGTCTAAGTAGAATCAGGTCTCGCACCTTTTTCATCTGAACTTACATTTTTACTCAGACCCTATTTACGCCAGTGAGAGGAGGTATTTCTTTTCCTTCTATTAGTTACTTTGAGAGCAGGATCCCATCATTGCTGAAAGAGCTGGCGGTTTTAATTTTACCTGGTGACAGCCAAACACGCTGCCAGGTGAAGTGAGGTCAAAGGCATGCAAGCCTTCACTTGAAGAGAAGTCAGGCACAGTCCTCACCCTCAAAAGGGCCCCGTTCCTCACTATTTAGTCCAGAAAACTTAAGGCAAGATGACTGGTTTCAGGCTTCACATCATGACCCAGCCATCAATCAGAAACTTGAACACCTCCATTCGAAATGGGGCATGTGATTGCAAAACAGGCTCAAGTGCACATTAAGTGTCTCACCCATGAAGGAGATGGCTCCTCCGGAGCCCAGGCAGGAACACCTTGCAATTTAACTCCAACTACCGTAGCCGACTCTTTAGTTGGGGAAATCAATGACACAGTGATGCCATGTGCCAAACGAGAGACAAGCTGTCACATCTGACCAAAGAAATTACTTTGCTTTCACGTGCTTTCCAATGGTAGCAGACCCATAACCGGACAGCCTACGTCACCTCTGAAACGCCAAGCCTACTATTTCATACGGACCACAAACCTCTCCAGGCATATGGCCGACTCACTGGGACTTGACCCTACCTACCTCCTTCACCACATCTGATTGTCAGAGCTCTTAGAGCTGACACTAAGCCTTCATCCATGTCAGAAAAAAATCACAACTACAGTTAATCACCAGTGATAGAAATGATGAAAGTTACAAAACAGCGGCAGTGCAATTTTGTCCTTGGGAAGTTAACATGATAGCATGGACCCTGCCCACGTAAGCTTCCCCACCAATTCATCTGGCAGCTGCAGCAGTTATACTCTTCATGGCTAGATTTGCACATGAATGTTAAGGCTGGGCAGAATTCAAACCCAGATATTAAAATTGCATAGCTGGCAACCTAAATCCTACAATGATGCTTTGACAAAAGTTACGCAAAGCTGCCTTCCCTGGCAGGGTATTCTGAATAGCCAGCTATCACTTGATTTATATCCCTATAAATCCAACAGAATACAAGTTTCTCCTCCATTACGTCATGTGTGTTGACAATTTACTTCAGGCCCTTCCCAGCGAGGTATTTAAATGGATTTTCCATGGCTTTGGTATTTTTGGTTGGCTCTCTTTAGAGCTTCAGTATTTCGGAGGGTTATAGAAAAAGCTCTGATAAAGTCATTTGACGGGAACAATCTGATGACATCAGAGTTTCTGTCTGAATCCCTGGACAAAGGGGTTACAAATGATGAATAATTCTACACTTTTACCATCTCTATTGAGACTGACCGTTACAAAACACTACAACACTTTCTGTTCATGCAGTCGATGGACAAGACCAGTTGTAAAAAATGCATGACGGTTGCCCAATTGAAATGAGATAGGATGAAAGCGCTTCTCAAATGGCTGCCATTAACAAAACAGAAACTGAAGTTTGAATTTTAGAAGTAAAGCTCACCTGTGAATCCAAGCATCACTAGACCATTAACTAGGGGGGGAAAAAAAAAAAAAAAAGAGATGAGTTAGATATCTCCATACATACTATTATATAAGAGAATTAGTGCAGATACAAGCAAACTTCCGTATAATTTAGATTTCAACAGAATACTCAAATTGTTCATTCAAACATTAGTTTCAGTTTTATTACAGAATGTGCCTGAATGGGAAAATAAACATTTAGAGAAGGTTATGTTTATAAATTTCTTTTTAATCTATCTTTTAAATGGCTGACTCATGCAGAGTTGTTACGGGTCTGCCCACACCACTTCTTTCCTGTAGTTTACAATGTTAAGGATTAGGGACAGGGAAATTTTTACTTTAAGCTTCTTGAGGGTGAAAAAGTTGGAGAAGATAACACATTCACTCGCAATGTAGGTGAACCACACATTCTAAAGTGTAGAACACAAAAAAAAAAAAACATCCTTTTGCTATTAAAATTAAGCAAGCACAGAATCATAAACAAGCGTGTACTCCGTTCATTTGGAAACGTAACACTGTGTTTCATGGTCTCCACCCTTTGCACAGTGGAGTCATACATTTTGAAAAATGTTACACTGAAAAGCCATAAGCTTCTCATGCGGACATTATGCTAACACAGGTATGTCGAAAGAGCATCCGAATGGAAACGCAGGCTACACCAACAGAAGGAGTCTTCTGATCAGCTATTTGCAGTACATCCAGATGGACTAAATTAACAGAAGCCCAGTGTTTGCACAGCTCCAGCCACACTTAGGATTTTGCAAATATAGCCGAGGGATGTGGCTTTAATTATTTTTGATGTACCACTAAAAAAAAAAAAATTGCTGATAAATCTTTATAGTGTTAACCTTGCATCAGAAATGAAATTACTAATTTCACACAGACGGCGGCCTCCTTGTTTATACGCTATGCGTCACTCCAGTAAAATGAATCAAGATAAACGTAGCAGAACATCAGTCCCAATCATACTGATATAGACTGTGCATTCATTGAGATATGCCAAGCTCTCAACTGAGTTAACTGCAAATTGTTGTGTACATATATCTGAGAAGAATTTAAACCCTTTTAATGAACATATTTTTTCTGCTAGACAGGCATTAACCTCTGTCTTAGTTACTAATGAGCCAGAATGTACTGAAACTGAAGAGAGGGAATCCAAGTATCACAAAATTCTGCTGCATCCAAACTCACAGAGCTGAAACTCCATTATACACTCTGATGGCTGTATCTCTTTCACAAATAGAGCACTTTTCTTTCCAGGCTATTAGCTGTTATACCAGTAAACATACTTGAGTTGCTGGGTAGGTTTTTTTCTTTAATCCTCACTTGAAAATGTGCCTTATCAACTGCAGAAAACTGAAGTTCAAATTAAAACCACACACTTCAGGAGAAAGACAAACCCACCCGTTCTGAGGAAACAGTTTAGACACACGAAGGTGCCCCAGATGCTCCCATTGAAGACCACAGGCTGCACCCCCAATTCTTACTCTATCAAGTCACTGATCTCTAAATCCTTCACAGTTATTGCTGCAGTAATCCTCACAAGACCACGGTGAGGCAAATAAAACAGGATTTACAACACAAGAGAACCAGTAAGAAAAAACAACGCACCCGTGTTTTACAGAGGAGAGGCTGAGTGACTACCCCAGTGTCAGGCAGGGAAGCTGTGATAAACCAAGTACTGAATAAAGGCTCACAGGTTTGTGCTCACAAATCCCCCTGCTCACAGGAAAACGTGCTTTTTGTATTTTCTGATCCAGTCGTAACAAAGTAACACAGGATGTTTTGCACCTATCGTCAAACAAAAGAGTCCAGATACCTTCAGAGAAGGGTAAAACAACAATCCAGACCACCATTTGGGCCACCTCTCTGTTTTCTTTATTCCTAGATATTCAACGCATAATAAAGATTTAATCAGGAGACCACAGTTTGTTGGCCGTGATAGTTTACACAAGAAGTATGACCTTTCCAGAAGCTCTTTTAAGAAGGGGCAAATTCAGCCTATTCCTTCAAAGACTGATGCCAGATGCCATCACATTTTCTAGATACACGGAGGAGGCAAAGTGGGTCACCGTGTTGGAAGGTGTTGCCACCATGATCCCAAAAATAAACAGTTGTGATACACTCCTACCTGAACTAGCATCTAAGGGAGGGAAAAGGGGGTTCAGTTTAACTGTACCAGTTGCCTGCAGGTTTAACCATGTTAATAATGGACCACAGCCATGGCCTTTAACTTTTTATTTTCTCCATCCACTGTAGCAGCGTGTATGATGGCCCCTAGCATTAGTGGAACCAGACGTGAAGGGACCACCAAGCTTATAGCCAGCACAAGAGGTGAAGGAAAGCACCATCAAACGAAAGATGGGGAAAAACAGGTTTTAAGAGCCTTTGGAAAGAGAAAGAAAAAGAAAAGATAAGCAAAATAGGATAAAGTAACAGAAAATAAGGAGACCAAGAAAAATCCAAGTTTTTATTAACAACCTACTTCAAAATCTTGTATATGGAAAAAAAAAAAAGAAAATCCAGTCCAAGACTTCAGCCTTCACTTCAGCCTCTTATTATCTACTCTCTACTCTGTTTTTGTAAACAGACATTCTTCTGACATTAAAAAGGGAATTCAGAATGCAATACGTGAATTCTCTTTTGTGATACATGAGAGGAGTAACTGTCCTATAATTTTTCAAGTATATAAACTTCTGCTTTTCTGTGAAATGGATAAATATTTCTCAATGTTTATTTTTCTGTTATAATATTATTATTCACTGGTATTTTTTTTTCCAGAGGCTTAGAAGTAGCACTGAAAGTCTCTGTAATGCAACTACTTTATAAATCTGAAGCAGCATATGAATTGCTGTGGGTTCTTCCTACTGCACGTTCCTCCAAACACTTTGTAAAAATACTTTTGAAAACCTTGTGTAAGTATATAAGGGAAACGTTAGAATATTATTTAACCTTGCCTGAACATTTCTTCAGGGTGCTGCAATTACTGACAGGATAGTAAGCTTTCTGAGCGGCTCCAATACTTTCTCAGAATACAGGTATCAAATAATTCTGGTTTTACCTGACCACTGTATGCAGCTTTTCACAAGCAATTACAACAGTGTAATCCTATGTATATTCTTCTAAATTTGTGATGTCCGATTCAAAAACATATTTTTATCAATCATAATTTTCATAAGAAAAAAAGAACATATAATGACCTCACGTCAAGACCCTATTTCTATACCTCTTCTTAAAGACAATCCTGCCAATTACCATCATCTAATCTTTAACTATATGTCAGGACATCAGACCTATATTGGAAGTTATGCACTAAAAAAAAACACCTGTCAGTCTGCAGAATCTGAAGTTTTATTGATAGCAGCACGTTACTGTGCAAGAACTGCTCTGACATACAGTTCAAGAAAGCAATTAAAACCGCAGTTTTAAATGGCAGCTGCTTCTCTGCAGTCGTGCACCTATGATTTGTTGGAAACACAGGAGAGAGATTAATACTCCATTAATATCATTTTGTCATACTGATCAAATCTCATTACGCACATTCCTTTTATAAATCTGCTTTTAAATACTGAAGAGATCAACCTTACAGAAGTGTACCAATGTTTCTCCAGGTGTTCGGATGTTACATAAAGTTACCTATTGCATAGGTAGTATTAAAGATCATGTTAAATTCACCGATCTTTTATGTAAACCCCAAGTTATACCATTACAGGTTTTCTGGCAGGAATGCACAGACATTTCAGAGTATCTAATGCGCATGAGACTCCAATGGAAATAACCTCACCTATGCTCTGACACAATGTCAAGAGGCATCCCGCTGCATCAGAAAAACACTGGTTATGGTTGGGGTAGGGTTTCTTTATTATCTGTCTTCGGGGGCATTTACAACCTCAAGAGCCTCACACATCACTAGGGTCTATGAACACAGAAGGGAAAGATGAGCTACCACAGCCTGCCTTCCAATGACTTCTCTAAAAGCCCTCTGTGGGGAGCAAGTCCCAGTATGTGGCCAAGACACCTCAGACTCTGAAGAGGCTGAGCAATCCTAAACCTTGATGGGAAAGCCCACAAAGGTCCCACGAAGGATTGAGGCCCCCTGATTTGAATAATAGGACTGTAAGACAAAACAGTTTCTTCAAATATATTTCATCCAACTCACTTTTTTCCCCTGCATAATCTCTATACCTAGCTTCAGCCAAATACCATCAGTAAACATTTTTTGAAGGCACATGTCTCTCTTCCAATTCTGCATCTCGTTAGGGCACACAGTTTCGTATTGCCTGCTTGAGCACAGTGCTGGCAGGAGGGGCAGAGATGGACCAAGTCAGGGTATGGTCATGAAGATGGGAGTGCAGAAACTAGTCCCAACAGTAAGAGAAACAGGTGAATAAACTTACCATTGCTGTTCTTCCTGCTAGAAGCCAAGGTTTGCTACACCTGCTGTCAGAAGAAAAGGGGCTGATCCTTAGCTAGTAGTCCATTAAGGAGCTCGCTGACATATGTTGACTGACCAGACATGATAACTGAGTTACTGAAACAGATTTGGCTTAACACCCACAGCGCCACTGCCTGCAACTCAGAGGGAAGAGTCTTAATACAGATAGCTACCTACAGGGCTGCGGAAGCTTGAAGCAATGTATTACACAGCAGCCACACAAGAGACCTTGCTCAAGTGCCATAGGGAGCTGGCTGGCCCTCCCCCTGCTGCAGCCTGTGCTTACAGATCTAAGCTTTTATCCTTACAGCCCTTATAGGCCTACTTTGTATCCCCACAAACCGCAGCTCTGGGTTATTTTTTAATTATTATAATTATTTTTTATATTTGCTTCTCTGAGCCCAATTCTTATTCCAGCTAACCACAGCAGGGCTTTAAACCCTGAATAGAGATAATAAAGTGACAATTAGCACGAAACTGCTATATAGATGGGCAAAGCATAAACTGCTATGAAAAAGTCTGAAGCACACTCAGGAAAAAAAAAAAATAAAAAATCGGAGACAAGTGGTGATGAGCTGGGGTGACCTCAGCACCATCCCCCAGGATGGGCAGAGCCATGGGTGGGAAACAGGCTCCATCAACAGCTCCGACGTGGCAGGGAGTGCAGATAGCAGCAGCAGGAGATAGTGCCAGAGATGGGATGGGAGACAAGGCAACCCAGTACGTAGGTCTGGAGCACATACAGGAAAACAGCCAGTAAGCCAGGACCACTTATGGTGTAGCTCAGGGCACAATGGGGGACCCAGGTCCATACATGGGGGCAAAGGGGGACCCAGTTCAGGGCACTGTTAATGCACTGAGAGTCCTGATAGCACGTCAGCAAGCAGCCAGCAAAGCACAGCCTTCCACCCAGGCTTAATGAACATGATTCAAAAACTGGTCCAGCTGCATACCTCTGCTGCTACACAGTGAAATGCATGCATATATTTATAGGGAAAATGAAACATATCTTCTCAGGTAGCCCCCCCTCAGAGAGAAAGCACACGTGAGTGATCGTATTGTTTCAAGTCTAGAGGCTGTTGCAAAAGTACAGAAAGGATAAATAAGACTATTGGTACAAAACCTAAAGCCCCACCTGCCCATCTTTAAATAACCCTCACTACAATATATATGTCTCAGAAGGTCATCTTTTGTTCTCAGTTACAAACTGTCCCTTTGACACTTTTCTTTATAAGAGGATCAGGACAGGGAGAGGGGGACAGGACGCAAGAACGTCATCACATAGTGTGAAAGCAGCCAAGGAAATGAGGCAACTGAAGTTCACGGAGCCAGGCAATGACAGGAACCCAACACAAAGGAAGGATGCCAGGAATAAACAGAAGCTTGCAATAA
This sequence comes from Larus michahellis, assembly GCF_964199755.1. Classification (NCBI taxonomy): domain Eukaryota; kingdom Metazoa; phylum Chordata; class Aves; order Charadriiformes; family Laridae; genus Larus; species Larus michahellis. The sequence continues at coordinate 61,165,359 of NC_133897.1, read as the reverse complement.
GTATACTACTTGCATTCAAAATTGGCCCAGAAAAAAAAAAACGCCTCAGCACATGGAGGCAGGGGCAAGGTAAACCTGTTGGCAGGGTGGACGGATCTGTCCCCATGTCCAAGAACCTATCTAGAGAACTAGCGTAACACAGAAGTCAGCTTTGCATTATCCGCTGCTTTGATGCTGAATTCTTTTTAACACTTCTTTTTTTCTTGCGTAAACTACATGGAAGATGTATATTAGCCATGGAAACGTAATATTCAAAACTAAAAGCGCTGTTCAGTGCTGTACTTTTATCACAGTTTGAGGCATTACATTATTGCTTTTGAATTGGTAAGGTAATTCAGACAGTTAACAATTTTGGACATTAGAGTCTTCTTCCTGCAGAGCAAGAAAAGCATGAAAGGAAGCAATTTAAGCTTTTTCATTTCATCAGTGCAAATCAACGGGGAGCATTACTGAGGGCATCAACTGTTCCATCTCCTGTTGGTTCAGAGTTCCCCAGCTTTCCAGTGACTGCAAAGAAATGTGACAATTATTCTGAACTCATACTTCAATTGGGAATTTTTCAGAGCAGGAATACAAATAATTGTCCTTTACATTCCTTTGTGAAGTTCTTAAATCACTGCTGGCAGCATATAAATAACACTTCACAATTTCTGCACCGCCTATGTCTACTTCCAGAGGTGTTGGATGGGGTTTCTGCTACTTTGTTTGAAACCAGTAAGTTTTATTTAAATAAACATAAAACCAGTATATTCTATTTAATTATTTCTTTATTAAATGTTAATTAGTTATTTGTTAAATAAATATTTAAATTAAGCATACCGGTTCAACAACACACTTAGGGAGGGGATTACTTAGCAATCGACCAAATGCTAAGATCTGTATTCGAATAGAGGCTGTGTGACTCGACCTGAAATGTGATGTTTTCTTCACCTCTTTTCTGTCCTGTTATGTTTTTGATGAAGCACATATAAAATGGTATTTTTTACAGCCGCTGACTTTCAGACAGTAGATGAACTAGATATTCCAACAGCAGAATCAATTGCTTGAAGTAAACTCTGTTGACATTCTTTTAGAAGAGTGGTATAGACAAATGTGCTCCTTGATAGAAGTCCCAACTCACGATCCTTCCAGAGAGTAAAACTGAAGAAGAATAAGAGGAGTTCCTTAATTTTTAGACTAGAAAGAAATTTGTGGCATTAGCAACTCTTTAAAGATGACACTCGACAACAACGCAGGGACCACGACCAAAGCAACGGAAGAACATGATGATCTCTCTCTGCCTATAAGATAATTGTGAAATGTGTCTGTCGTGTAAGTCATGGGAAAGATACATCAACAAATGAGGCAGCATAGTTCAGATTTATTCCCCTCAAAAGGCCAGACAGCTTGCAATTACTGCAGAGGGACACACACCCCTAGTCCGCAAGCAAACTGTGACAGACACTGAAGTTGGTCATCCCCACGCAGGACCTCAGTCTGGCACTGTGCCACCTGATCACCTGGAAGCACATATTTGACCTAATGGCTGATCATTATTGTAACCCTGTTGCTTGCCGTTAGTCAAAAAGGTAGGAAAACACAAAAAAAAAATGTGATGTGACATAAGGTTTCCCTATAACAAGGACACATAAGGTCAGCACAATACTGACTTTACTCTATACCTATACTGACTTTACTCTATACCTATCCACCTGGGAATGAGTATAAAAAAAAAAAAAAGTGTCCCTCAAGACAAATAAGAACTCTAATATGTTCCTGTGGAGTAGCCTGAAAGAGAAGCCAAGCAACTTTTTTTTTTTTTTTTTTTTTTTAAATAACCTTGGGAAGGGGAAATGACCCATGAAGGTTTCACAGACGAGGGTCACGGCACACTCCCTCCTGAGGAAGTGTTTAAAACCATGGGATACTTGAAGACGTTAAAAGTCTCTTCTTCCCTTGACAGGTAGAACATTTAAATCAAGATACTGCCATCACAGAAGGCCTGGGAAAATATTTTTTTTCCTTTTCTGACCAGACAACAAAAATCCCCACTCTGCACATCCACCTTCTCTTGATGCTGCATGTACTCCTCTTGCAGACTCCTAATGCTGTTACATACCGTGTTATCTCATTACATCAACATAATTTCAGTGGAGTCATGCTTTCAGTGAACTCTACATCTACCCTGAAATACTAAGCTGGCCTGACCATTCAGTTGTGGGTTGTTTTTCTTCAGAGCTCTGGATACTCAACTACATGATCACAGAATATTTTAAATGACATATCGCCATGAAGAAGTCACAAGAGCAATAACACACTAACAAAATCTCAGAGCTTCACGTGTCTACTTATACTGTTATATACGTACCCGCTCGTAGTAGGTGTGCATGGCTCTTCACAATAGCATCCTTGTTCCAAGGAATAAACGCTGAAAACAGATCCTCGCCAGCCAGGCACGGCAGCATAATCCCTGCACACCGTAATTTTCCCTGGACAGATACCCACATAGGAAACTGCACAGCAGCAGACTGGCATAGGAAATTACTTAGGCCAATCCTGGAGTAAACCATTACTCTCAGTGGACCTGAGGAGCAGAACTGAACCCCAGAGTAGCACAAATTCCCAGGTATCCCCTCGTAAAGCATGCTGCCTAACCGGCAAGGCAGGACACATCTAGGTGCCCATACAGAACCCAGGGCTTCTCAGTTTGCACTTTCTGTATTTTCTTCCATTTCACATTTCTTAACACAGTTCTTTTGCTTTGTTTTTCAAATAGCATGTGCCACTAAAGGAGTAAGAGGATGTGACAGTGAAAGGTTTAAACTTCTCTTTCTTCCTTCTACCATCTACAATCTTCATATATTAACACTGTACTGAAAGCTGATTACAATTATTCATAAGTAATAGAATTATAGAATTGTTTGGCTTGGAAAAGACCTTTGAGATTATCAAGTCCAACCGTTAATCTAGCACTGCCAGGTTCACCACTAAACCATATCCCTAAGCACCACATCTACACACCTTTTAAATACTAGAAACAAAGCATTTACTAGTAAGTGTTCCACAAAAAAACCTTACAGTAACAAAGCCATACATAAAGTAACAAGACAGTAAAATCTTTGAATTAAAGTTCTCTTTACAGCCATTAGTAATCTCTGTCCTATTTTTCTTTCATGACAGTATCTTACTAAGAAAATTTAAAAAGAGGGTAGTGTGTCTGACCTTGTTTTCTCAACCAGCCCAAGACCAAAAGACATTTCAACAACAGCAGATCAGCAGTGCTTACATTTACATAGGAAAATGAAGATTGTGCTAAGTATATGCCAGTTAACAAGTATGGAAAACCAAAAGAAGTAAACACTGTATGAAAAAATGTTAAACCATATTTCTTCTTGAGCTAAGAGAATTGCCGGGGAGTGCAGAAGAAATCATCCATATCGCTATTTGTGGAGCCAGGTTGAAACAGTGAACACGACCAACCCTGAAGAGCAGGCTCCTACGAAGATCTTCAGATCTGCACATTTTTGAGCTCTGGGACAGCTGATGCCTAGCTTTGAGTCCCCTGCTGCACAGCCACCCTATTGTGGTCACTATCCAAACCTTCTTCACAGAGGCTTTTTTCTCAAGCTTTCACCCTATAAATAATAAAAACGCCTTCAATAACTTGAGAATAAAGCAAAAGTTCCTTTTGGGGGTTACACAAATAAACATCTGCATAAAGCCAGCTGCAAAAAAAAATTTGTGTCCCACTATTCAAAAAAAACCCATCAGAGTTAACTGTATTATTGAGTGACTGTCTCCTCAGCTAACACTTCTCTTTTGTAACCAGGACTTAATTAAAGTGGTGGTGTTAGAGCTGGCTGCTTAGTTCTGTATAAAACCAACCTCCCTGCACTGCTGCAGGGGCCTTTTTGTAACTCTCTAGTGATGCCCTGAGGAGCAAGTGATGCGCTTTAACTCACCCTGGCTTACAGAAAATAGCACTCCATACAGCTCCATACAGCTACTTCATTGCATATTCAGAACTTTCAGCCCAAAAATCAGGAACTAAAATGCACGTGTAGACACAATGTGACCAATATTGCCTATTCTCTATTGATCTATAGAACATAAGGGTTTAATTCAAACACCATCAGTGAAGCTGCAAAACAGTTTACCTAAACCTGACTGCTTTCACAGTCTCTTACAGCTTCTTCTTCGGCTGAAATTTTCTATGGCTTTGCTCCCATACTGGGGTGAACTGCTTTTCACCCTGAAGTCTGAGGAAAATCCTCCTCAGGATTTTCCAGTCATGCAAGAAATCAGTTAAAAAGGGGAGCAGGGAAGAACAAGGACTTCCCTCCCTCTCAATTTTGCACGTGTCAACAATTCTTTTCCTTACAAACTTACAAACATCTTTATTTTAGAAGGCTGTGGCGTGATGCACTCCAAGGCCAGAAGGAATCCCTCAGTTCATCCGGATCTACTACTTTTGTAACACAAAGCAAAGAAGTCTTCCAATAATTTCTGCACCAAGCCAATAACGTTTACTCAAATGACAAGATACTCTTCATAAACATTTCCAGTGTAGATTTCCAGACTGCAAGTGGTGAAGAATCCCCCACTTCTTGCAGAAGGTTTATTTTGGATGTTTTTTGCCAACACTTTTTATTTCTTCGACAATTTTTTTTTAGAATTCATTGCTTGATAAAGTATGAAATAGCTGGGAGAAGAAAAAAAAAACAACAAATATGTCTAAGGCATACTCAGCATGCAACAGCCAAAATCATCAGCAGACCAGTATAGGATCAAACATTCTTAGGGTGTTGTAATGCATATTCTACCTGTTCTGTACCGCCCCACCGGAAAGGTAAGAAAAAGAGGAGTCGGAACCTACTTTAATTATAACTCACTGAAAATACCAGGCTTAAAATGTTATGTTACTACACAGAGGGAGATTCCACCATCAAGTTATTAAAAATATTTAATTAAATGCAAGAAAAAGAGCATTTCCAAAAATCTTAAAATGCAGAGACCTGAAAACACAAATATTTAGAGGACCTTAATTCTCCTTTGATCTTTCCTCCACACTTTCTTAGTGTTTCTGGTTTACACTAGAGATCGTTAAAGAGAAACTGGACCAATGGTTATTCCAGCAACACTACCTATACTTCATTGTGCATCACAAAGTGTTTCATGGCAGAACACTTCCCACCCCAAAGGTACCCCTGCAAATACGTTCTGCAGCAATGTTAACTAATGGCAAAGGTTGGCGTACCTGAACACGAATCCAGCCTAGGTCCACTGGTCGAAAACAAGGAAGGGGATTTCTTTGATTTTTTTAATACGATGCAGTAAGTTCTAACTTTGAGTTATTTTGAAGTATGTACTTAGCTTATAACAAAACTATATATTGATCTGCTTTTCTAAAAATAAAATAGGAATAGAGGAGATTTCACACATACTGTATGACAATCAATGTTTCTATGGAAATATTAGCTTGGAGCGTCCCCAAATTGAAAGGCAAAACAGATTTATTTTTCCTATTTCACTTGAACATGTAAGCTTAATGCCTTATCACAGTAAGCGTTCATCACCTGTTGCTAAATACATTTAAAGAGATTTCTTCTAATATTCAATTGGACAAGTTACGTTCTTGATACATGGAGATCCTTGAGGAGTAAAGCTGGAATAGCTCATGAGCTCAAGGGGTGTGGAAGGACTTGCAGCAACTTGCCAAAAACAAATGTGAAGAGAAAATCAGCCCCATGTGGCTACCGGGCAGCAAAGCTCTGATGCCAAGGATGAGATACCCTTCGAGCAAAGGGCCCCCTCCACTCCAAAGGTGCCGAACGTATCTGGGTACCCCAGAAACAGCTGAATCTCTTCAGACAATGAGACTGACTGCAAGCGCTCCTGTGGCCTTTGCACTGCCACATCAGGAGGACACCTTCCTCACAGCCTCGAAGATATTCTTCTGTGTGCAGAGGGTGAGCAAGAGAGAGGACTACAGACCAAACCTGAAGTCCAAGAGCTTACGACTTGGAAGAAACCTGGGCTGTGTGTCCTATTGATGAACACTTGAATGACATCTACAGGGTGCTATTTCTGTCCCAGTATGTTCGCAATACCCTATGGCTGTGAACTCTCTTTCCTTTCTACCATAGGCCGGAGGGCCAGGCAGACCAAGAACAGCACACCCTGTCAAATCCTGAACCATGTATTTTGAGACAACAAAAATGCCATAATATTTTCCAAAGATTAAAGTCTTTAGCGTCAGTGTCTCTGTGCACAAAGGGAGGCAAAAGAAATCTGTCACTTCCAACATTTGGAAACAAAACTCTGAATTCCCATAAGCGACAGTCATTAGTGGCCAATGTGAATTACAGTATTTCCTCTCACACCGCCTGCAGAATTTTTCCCCAGATCACGCTCTCCAAAATAAGGGCAAATTAGTCACATTTATTGGGGTGTGAAAGTAATAAGACAGATGCTGTATTGTAGGGTGCGGTGCCTTCTACATAGTCCTTTGCTGACTCAGCTTAATCTGGTTAGATGTGAACAAGATGTGCTTTCGTCAGCCCGGTGCTGTGCTAGGGCCCCAGCAGCGCCTATCACATTGTCCTCTTCAGATCAGAGTCTGCCTGGCTTGGAGCATAGGTGGAGCAAGTGACACCCCATCTGCAGAAGGCCATAAATCAGGCTTCACACAGACAAAATTCTGTATTCCAGAGGATAAATTGAGGCCACCAGCTGTTATGCACACATGCCCCTTGTCCAAGCCAACATGGTAGGTCACGTCAAGCTGCTCTCAAGACGAAGGCTGGGATGCTCTCTAGCCTTCAGACCATTTCTAACAGCACCAATGCACTTTCTTTTAAAGCCGTTAGAGAGGAATGAAGCTGCCTCCTCTTTCCAGACTAGTTTCAGGGAGGCCAGCATATGAACAGAGATCAAGCCTAAAAACTTGTGGAAAAGGCAGCTTTCTCCTATTCTGCTTTCCTTCTCCTTTTTTTTCTTCATATCCACCCATCTTCTTCCCAAATGACTCAGAAGTTCTTCAGGCAGCTTTTTAGGTTGTTCTAAATATACAGTCACATTAAAATAATGTAAATTTTTTTCATTTATATTTTCCAGTTTATCTCAACGCAAGCCGCATTGTGAAGAGACTCTTATTTTAGAAAAAAAGCACAGGCCGTTTTCATAAAACACAAAATAATACACTTCTATTCTGAAAGAAGACGGTTCACGCAACAGCTTTTGCTAAAATAAAAAGGTGTGAATTAAACCAGACTTCATTGTGTTTGTAAAAATCAATCTCTTTATGAGCCCTAAATGAGAACATGGTTTGTTTTCTTCACACCTCTCTTAAGCAATAATTTCAATAGCAAAGACACAGATGGTAGCAAATGTTGTTTTGTAAAGGACTCCCTCACTGTATTTCTTTCCTTGGTAGGAGAAACTGGAATTTCATTCGTTTGCCTCCAATCCAAGCCGTGAATCATCTCTGTTATCGGCAGAGAGGTGGGAGAAACTGAAACAACAAACCGTACAAAAAACGCTGGTGCTGCAGTGTTTAAATACAACTTAACAGGCAGAACCTCCCAGAGTTCCCCTTGAGCCGACCCAGTCACCTTCGAGGCCCTTTCCTTAAAACCTCGTGGTTTTGCATGTATCTGTACCTATAGCAGTACCTGTCTATCTCGGTATATATTTCTAGCTTCAGTTCGCAGCCTCTGACAGTTTGCTTCACAGGTTTGGCTAAAACAAACCTAAAAGCCAAGGTCTCAGATCTCAAAGGTATTAAAAAAGCCTACCTACTACGTAGGTAGGAAAATCTTAATTTAAGAACAAGAGTTTATTAGCTAAATGTTCTCCAGGACTGGACCTCACGGGTGTAAATCAGGTTCAGAAGGCCCATTTTCTTCCTTCCCACCTTCAATCTGGAGTTACCTTCAAACACTGAGTGCCATTCCTCCCGGCTGCTGGGACCAGGCCAGCTGGAGGTGGCATTTGATGCTCTGTGCTACCACCTGCAGTCCACTTGGAGTCACCACAGACAACTGAGCCGGGACAGAACATACTGCGGTTTGCCCTGTCAAGCGCGCTGCGGATGAACCTGTCTCCTGCTGTCCGTGCAGACCTCAGAGCAAAGGCAACACCTTCCCAAGAAAGGGATCAGGAGACACAGAAAGGGTGAAGGGTGGTGGGAAGGACGTCTGGATCCAACAGCAAGTTGGAACAGAGGTTGCATTTACACTTGGCGCTTTGCTTTCGGGATGGATGTTGACGGGGTCTGCTGACTGTCTTCCTGTTTGCCTGCTGTTGAAAAATGCGTCTTTAGAAAACGAAGCAACGTTTTGGTAGAGAAGTGTTTTTGTTAAAACTCTCTGGTCTTCCTCAAAATCAGATGTTCTGCCTTCCAAAGGTTTATTTTACACGCACGCTCGCCTGGGTCTATTACATTCAGGACTCCCACAATGGTTTTCCCTTTCTTCGTTCCACCCTTTGCAACTGCAGAACAGCATGATATATTCATAGGAAAATAATGGAAAAAACTTTGATTTGCTTTTCAAATTTTAACCCAATAAAATTGTTCCCCTGCTTGTTTTTCTTCCTCATTAGAGTCCACACTCCCCAGGAGTTAGGGACACTACGTTCCACCCAAGGAGAGCTCGGAACCTTACAGAATCCAGTCTTTAATACATAGATTTTTCATGATTGTTTGCAGGATGAGATATGGTCTTTAAAATGGAAAGTAAGAACAGCAGCCTGGAGCCAGGCTCTGTTCCCAGCTTTCCAACTGTCTGGTTGTTCACCTCTGGCCAAAATCCTAAGCTTCTCTAACTGCTGAGAAACAGGATTATGAAAAGTGATCAACTATAGACTTTGAAATCTGCACAGGAAAACTGCTCCAGATAAGAACCACGCCATGTATCTCTCTGTGGTATACATACATATACTGAGAAAGATCCCCCTAGAATTTAAAAAAATATCCAGCTTTACTCTGGTAGCATCTTTCAACTCATATAGAAAAAGCACCACTGAAATGCAGGTGTTATGTAAAGGATGAAGGAGCAAATGTTTGAACAGGGATACCGAAACAGCAACTACTTGTTTAAAAGACCTACTTGGTCCGTTAAAAAGTCTTGGTCAAGCCCTCAAGTTTCTCCTTGCCTCAGTTTCCATGCATAGAAGCAGAATAAAAGAATCTGGTATTATGGTAAATACACTGATATTTCTGAGGTGCTTAGATCTTGCAGTAAGTAGGTATCTTCTAAGTATCTACAGCTCTGTTAAGCAAAGTACAGAGGATTTCACCTGACGGCTGGTGTTTCCAGCTCTGCATCTCACCCCATTCTGGATGTTATCAGCATTTCACAGGGGAGACCGTGCCGATGACGTGCCTGTGTACCAGGTACCTCAGTTCACACATTCCTCACCCCTGATACAGACACACACTCCCCCACACACACAGACACTCCAACTTCTCCTATAATCGCTGAGCTTCCAGCAAGTGAACAGACTGCCTTTTTTGCCATCCTCACTAAGGAGGGACTACACAGCAGATGGTTCTACATAGTGATAACGTTTCAAGAGCCCTGGACGGAAAGATACGCAGCAAGCAGTGGTCCGAGGTTACAGAAGTACAGCCCCGGTCCCCACCCAGACAGGCTTCCCACTGGATTCAGCGAGAGCTAACCCTGAGGAATCCTGGCAAGAGTTTTACCTTAATGAGGGAGGTCACGGGTCTCTGGTTAATCAAAAGAAGCCATTAGGAAAAAGGGAGGAAAGCACATTCAATTCAAGTAAAAATCCTTCTCAAATAAATATTAAAAGTGTGTTTGTATTACTTGAGGAAAAATTTTAGTTTTCTACCACTTAAGGCTTTCCTTATTAAAAACCTCAATTTCAGATCATAAAACTTTCAGGGCTTTTCTATTAGGAAATGAGTCTAATTTCATTAGTTCTTGATTATATCCATCCTTTCCAATTCCAAATAAAATAATGCATTATCAGTAAACAGATATCTTGAAAATCAATTTTTCTGATGTTATTAAGAAAGCAACTAGAACAGTCAAAAATGTCTAGCACAATTGATTTAACTGTGTCTCTCAGGTGAAAAATGTCTTTCTGTAGCTTTCTGAGCTACAGGGACATTGTCCCTCAGTCCACTTATTCTCTGAAAATAAATCTCCAGTGAGCAATTTTGCTTTGTAAAACTCACAGAAACATCAGGATGCCTCCACATACAAAAAGATTACTGCTCCGTTCCCTAAGTTCAAGACTGCATAAATCTTTCACGTGTCAAGACAGGTGTTGGCCATTTTTTTTTTATTCCTTTTCAGCTGGGAAATAACAAAAAATCTGAGCAATTAAGGTAAAATATTAGCAGTCCTCAAGCCACAGAGAATCAGAAAAATTATGCATTTGACATGACATTCTTTTGACAGGTCAAGACAACGCGACTGAATACAACTATCCGCTTCTTTGTGGGTCTTTTCATAGAAAGATGTTCAGTGTTTACCAGATTTGTAAAGGGAACGGGCATAAAGTTAGCAAACAAAGTTATAAAGTCCTCAGATAAACCTCCTAAACGTAGGAGGCCTGATTTTCTTCTCCCCTATCTGTGACTCGTGGGGAATTAACTACATCTCTGGGTTTACTATTGAGGGAAGATCAAAACTGACTTCTCCCAGCAACTCTTGACCCGGCTGCAACATATTAGATCTGGGAGTCATAAAACAAGCTACCTGACAAGGAAAAAAATAAATAAATAAATAGTTTTTCTAGCAGTAGAGTTACTATTATAGCAAGTGAAAGATCTGAAGGATATCTGCACTTTTACAACTGCCTGTTCGTAACTCAACCACTCTTAACGCGAATCAACCCCTCGCCTGCAACGGAAAGAAAACCTTCCCCAACGGCCAAACCTACCTCCCCAGCATCGGATTTGGGATACGAGACGGAAAGCCTGGAAGTTGGCGAGATGTTTTTCTCCCTGGAGGGCTGCGCGCCCTGTGCCGTGTTTCGGGGCTACCCCCCCTCCGCCTCCCCGCCCCTGCGGCGGGATGCTGGGCTGCCGCGCCCGGCTCGCGCTGCCCAAACGTTCCCGCCGCGGAGCCTCCACTCTGCTCGGGACGGAGAGCCCCGGGGGACAAGCAGCCCCCCGCAGCCCGGCTAGACCCACCCGCCGGGCCCTGCCTGCCTGCGCCCCGGCCGTGCCCGCGAGGGACCCCCCGGGGAAACCCCCCCCCCTTCCCAAGGGATGCTATTGCAAAGGGACGGGGGAGCTCACACCTCTCCCGAACTTCACCCCCCGCGCCCCGGCACAAACCGCCGCCCGCGGGGGCCGCGCACACGCCGCGAGGATGCTCGGCCGGTCCCCGCCGCCCCTGAGGAGGGCAGCCGCCGGCGTCCCGGGGCGGTAGCGGCGAGCCCCGCCGCATGCTGCCGGGCCGCCCCCGGCCAGCCCCCCCCGCCACTTACCCCACAGCAGCAGGACGGGGAGGCGCCGCCGGAGGCAGCCGGGCGCCTCCATCCCGGCGCGGGCGGCAGCGGCGACGAGGGGCCGCGGAGGACGGAGCCCGCATGGGGCGGCCGGTCCGCAGCCGCGCAGGGCCCGGGTCCGCCTCAGCCCCCCCGCCGGGGAGGCTCCTCTTCATGCCTCGGCGTCCAGCCCCGGGCTGCGGCGGCGGCGGGGGCGGGCGCGGAGGGGAGCAGCTCCCCCGCCCCCGGGGTGCTTCGGAGTCGGAGGGGGGGCGGACCCTGCGGCCGGGCGGGGGGCGGGCTGCGGAGTTGGGGGGGGGGCGGGCGTGTGTACGCGCGGGAAGAGTGCGCGTGCACGCGTGGGCACGCGAGCGCGAGGGCAGCCACCCCTCCGGACCCTCCGAAACCTCGGCGGGAGGGATGGCCCTCCCAGCCCACGGGGGCGGGTGGGCGTCTGAGGGGGAAGGACCCACGGGGAAGGGTCCGGCCCCGAGTTGCCCCCTCGTCCCCTGCCCCGGGGAGCCGGAGCAGCCTCTCCCCTCCTGTCACAACACAGCAGGGGTGAAGGCGTGAGGGGCTGGAGGGCCACCTGCATTAGCCCACCTGCAGCCCTTTCAGTTCGGCTTGCACTTAGAGCTGAACGCGGGCAGCGAGCTACCCTCACCCCACGCAGGGCCAGAGCACAGTAGCCAGGACCTCTGAGGAACTGCTTAATGTATTTTTATGTTGCCATTCCGTCTCTGCGCGGCTCTGTTCAGAGAGCCTGTACAGCTCTCTGCAGCTCCTCATTTTCATCAATATTTAAGGACTCTGTTCCTGGAGCTCTCTCTCGAGGAAATTAGCATCTCCAGCAAGAAACACCGGACCGAGAAGCTGCTAAGGAAGCCTTTTCTTAGCTAAAAATAATAGTACTGCTCACTAATAAAGAGCCAGAGTGTGTTTCTAGGTACATGGACACTCCAGCTCAGTAGCTGCCTTTCAGCAGAACATTAAATCACTGACATTGTTAAAGGTCAAATGTACTGTAAAACCTTTATATTTCAAAAAGATTTTCATGCCACACACAAGAACAAAGGGTGCTTTACGCATCAGTCAGGCTGTTCCCATTGACTTCCTACACCTGCATAGCAATGTGCTTCCAAACGCTTTTGGAGAGCCGGACCCCGACACAGTAGCAGAATTAACGCATTGCACGTGTCTCCGAAAGCAAACTGCTCAATATACAAACTCTGTTACCTAGGCCAACGGAAATGGAAAACTTGGGAAACCGCCGAGAAGGCAGGGAATCCGCAGTGTTGAAATAGCTTTGCAGACATTTAAGTGTGTCAGTTATTAATGAGCCTCCTATCATTTTTATGCCGCTTTTTTCCTCTTAGCTGAAAGCCAATCTTGTAAAATACCATAAACCATAAATAAACCATAGCTCAGGGAGATCATCCTTCAGCGGAGGGGCTGCCGCTTCTGCTTCGTAAGGAGCGTTTGCAAGCTGCCCCTGCCAGAAGGAACTACAGTGAAGTGACAAGCGTGAAGATGCATACACTGCAGACTTGCTATAGCATCCTTCCTAACAGTAAGATCTTGATTTCCCCTCATAAAATCTCTCGCGGGCAATATCTGAAGTTGCATTTAGCATTTTCAAGAATTTGGACTGGTCTTCAGGAGGTGTTACGACGTATTGTGCAATACTAAAAGTTGGGTAGATGTGGTGCTTGGGGACACGGTTTAGTGGTGGTTTTGGCAGTGTTAGGCTGATGGTTGGACTCGATGTCCTTAAAGGTCCCTTCCCACCTAGATGATTCTATGATTATACATTAAACAATATGCAGTATATTATACAATATACAGTATACAGGCAACATTTTTTGTCTTTTTGTCTTAACCTGTTTCTGGTGAGAAACTGACAAATGTTACAAGTGAATGCTACAGGTTCCAGCTATCAAGATTCAGCAAGAAACTCAGCATTTTACGCTTGCAGCAGGTAGTATGAAGGTCCAAAGAGGATCTTTGAGGTAGAAGAAAGCTAAAATTTATAGGTAAATGCACTAATTTAGAGCGTTGTATTGAATCACAAGCCAGCTATGCCAGGTGGTATCTTCAGCAATGTAATCTAAAATGAATAAGTCTGATTCACGGATGCATCTGAACAAAACTGTCACAGTGTTAGAACCATCAGCTGGATGGTTCCAGCTTTGGCTGTTTTAAGGTTTTCATTGAGACTGCCTCTCCCCCGCTGTTGCAGTAATGCCAACAAATTTACTTTACAAAGGCTTTTTATGCTGCGAACCTTTTTATTCTGCAAATCTGCCTTAGTAGCATCATGTCTCTACACCAGTAGTAGAAATTAAATTCACCCTCAAATAAAAAATGCTGTAAATGCCCTTTGCTGTGCAAAGCTCTGAATTCCATCCCCGACAACATGGAACAACAATAACCTCAAAACCATAATCTGTTCTAATTTCCAAACATACAACCTCCAGAGATCACACTAACCCCTTTTCCGGTACCCTGCAGACAGTGCTGCGATTGCATTACTTCAGGCATTGTTTCAGAATATTTAAATCTGCTAATAAGCCACTGACTGAAAAAAAAAAGAATAAGCGCAATAGACAGGTAGGTAGTTGTTTCAGTCTGGAAAGTTCCCAAGGAGTCTGAGATGGGAAGAGATGGAAGCAGTCCAGGACAGGTGTTATTATGATGAGTGCTAAACTGGTCAGGGTGGTGCAAGATAACGTAATAAACTCTCCTGCTCCAGAGGTTAAACTGATCCACCAGCTACTAAAAAATTTAAAAAAGAAAAGAAAATTAAAAAGCCAAAGACATTACTCTTTGGAAAGCAACATTGCCTTTCCTTGTCACCTCGAGTATGGGCCCGGACAGAGCGACCAGTCACCTGTGTGGAGAGACCTTGCCCAGTGTTGGATGGAAAGTTTTCTTCTCCTCTTCCTAGCACAGCAATTTTGTATAAAAGACACATGAAGACCACATTTTAATGGGATTTCTTGCTGGAGTGAGGTTTGAAAAAGTAGGTTCAGCTCATCTGTGGTTTTAAACTAAAGTAGGTCATCTTTCCCATTCAGTGTGCTCCTAGGAGCATGCCTTTCCTGCTCCAGAAATTTAAAAAACTAAAAGGCATCTGTAGGTCATTAAAATAATTTCCTCCTTTATATTCTGCTTGTGTAATTCCACACAAATCTTTTCTCCTGTCTTTTTACCATCAATATAGGAAATGTACAAACACGCTAAAAAATAGATCGGTAAAAAAATGGCTTCTTCCTGTGACTCAAAGGCCACATTGTGGTATACTAACTGCACATAAAAGCCAGATTGATTTTAAGTCAGTCAAATTTGATGACCTGAAACTCTTTATGCCTGTATAAACTGAAACAAAGGGCGGGGGGGAAAAGGATATTTTCATATGTAAAGATCTTTATTATTTTACGTAAGAGCAGACGTGGATTAGGAGAGCGCACAAATGTTTTGCCAGCCTCCTAAAACTGCATTTTTGAAGCCACGTGTGAATGTGCTCTGTGATCTCAGCAGGGTTCCCACAAACAGAGCAAAGCATCTAAGCAGTGCACACACGTTTCAAACTGCACTCGATTTCAGAGGTGCCGAGCTGTGAGCGTTCAGCACCTCTAAGACCATTTTATTTTGCGTACCCAGCTGTGACATGACAGCCTTTCCACTGGCACAACTGAAGGAACCAGAACAGTCCATTACTTTGCTTCCATACTGGTTTCTAGGATGGAAAACTTGACAAGGGATGCGAGCCCAAATCAGTAAGAGATGGGGTCTCTCACTGACTCCCAGCTGCTTTTCTCTCGTCAGAAGGAGCATCCCAAGGCTGCTGGTGACTGCATGTCATACACGTCGCAATCTCTTCCCATGCACACGGCTGTTCTTTTTGCACATCAGGCAGAAGCTTTAGCGTAACAGAAAGCCTTTGTAATTTGGCCCAGGCATGGGAAACAAATCATGCCCTCATTTTTAATGTAAACATTAGCAAAATGTGCACAATGCTCTACTCCTTCTAGACTAAATAAAGCCAAAATTAATTTATGGGTTTTTAAACACTTCACTGTCAGTTATGTTCTAGAGGCCCTGAATTTTTACTCAGAAAATGCATTTATTTTTTCATGACAGGCTGTCTAAGCAGCTTGGGAAATGCCAGCGAGGGAGTATGTAGACTGTCTCCATACATGGTTGTGTCTCTGAGAAATAACTCAGCTTGGAAAATCAGTCAGAAAGGTACAAGAAGAGAGCTGGAAACACACATGTGTTTTTCTTTTTAGAAATAACAATGCTGTTATGATTTCTCATGATATAAAATCTTACAGAGCTGAAGTCTGAAATCTTTTACAGGATTGAGTCATCAATGCTCTTGCAGCCATCTGAGGGCATATTCAAGGATCATTTTATAACCCTTGATATTCAGCTGACTCTGCAGAGATTGGTGAAGCCGCGCACAGCACCACCATAAACCTACCTGCAACAGAAAGCAGCAAAGCCTATTGGAGTTCAGTCTGAACCCAGGGTTTCTGACTCCACACGTGGTACTTTGATCAGGGCAATTATAAACCAGCCAGCATCTCCTTAGCATGAAAACAGACTAATTGTCCTTTTTAGGTGCATGAAAGACTGTCTTTAGGACTGAGCAAGATAGATCCTAGGACGCTTCTTAGGTGGGAAATTCCATAGATTTTCATTCCATGGAAAAATGCAGCGCTATATTAAATGGAAAATATTGCCAGAGTAAACAAAAGGTTATTTGGAGGTACAAAGTGAGTGCAATACATGGCATTTCTAATTTTCTCCAGTCCTAATTCCTACTCTAGTTCTCCTAAAGTAAAACAGAAAATAAATAAAAAATAAAAAAAAAAAACCATGGTTTCATTAAGGCAGTGTTCAACTTGCTATTATATTCACACCGTTAGATTTCTATCATAATAAATCATCCTATTTTAATCTTGTCATCTTTACAGCCCCAAGGCAACCCCAGTTCATGCACAAATCGCTTACACCTCTTTCCACTGACACATCTCACAGCATTTTCTACAAACTGCATGAAATGTGAAGCCGGGCGCAAAGACTGCCTCGCTGCGTTTTACTTGTCCAGTTTCCCGTGCAGTGCAACGGTGCAGAACTCCAGCTTCCATTACTCGAGGACAAGACCCAGAGAGCTTCCCCAGTGTCATACATTCGCTTTACAAGTACTGCCTCCCTTTCCCCTGATTGAGAAGGTACGCACAGCAAATACTTTTCCTTCTTAATGCGAAATTCAGAGAAAATTCGGTGGCAGCGTGCCTAAAGCGTATCACTGACCGTCACTGCCATTGAAAAAGGGGAAGGGAGGACAGAAAGGTCATGTGTCAGAGACACATCATTGCTCGTGTTTTCCACCACTGTCATAGATCTTTCCAGAGTTCTCAAACGTATCCATTTGCCAGGGTTTTTTCACCCTTTGAGCACATACTTACATAAGCTTTGGGATTCCCTCCAAACGACTTCAATAAAGGAGACCAATTATTTCCCTCACAAAGCAATGAAACTACTGTTTGCATTTACGAGTGCATCAATTAAAGGTTTAAGTGAGTTTATTGCCCTTACAGAAAAGACAGCATCTGCTCGGGTTCTGCTGACCCCAAACGACAGAGAGTAGCTCAGTGTGCCAAGTGACCGTAACTCTCATTTGAGAAAATGACGCGTCTCAAACACCTGGAGCAGCACACAAATAAGAACAGGACACGGGTGGGAACAGTGAGGTGAACGCTTGTCTTGGTAGTATTTGCTGTCATCACTCTACACCAAACAGCAGCGAACGCTGCTGAAACGGCTGTGCTTAATCTCTGATTCACTGAGAATTAACCTACATTTTAAGGAAATTCCAGGTATTATTAAGAAAAGTAAAGTGTGTGTTTATGGATTAGTTAACATGAAATAATCTATCCTCAAATAAAAGTATAAAACACAGAAGAAAGGAAAGAAGATTATCTTTTCAAATGTTCACTGTTTATGAAGGTTTTATTCTTCGTTAATTACCTCTAACAGAATATCCAGCCCTTCATATTTAATTGATTTGCTGTAAAAATCTCTCACTGTTTTTAACTCTAGTAGTGCATCTCATGGAAGTATCGGTGAAATCTCACCCAGGACCTCTTCTTACCATCACCCCTTTCTGTTTTCAACTTAGAAAAGATCAGAAACAACAAAATGAGATAGCAATAGTCCCCGCAACAAGCTAAATGTACCAGACGTTAAACTGTTCCATGGCAAGGAAGCGAACAACTAACATAAATGAGCACGGATACTTTAAATAACTTAGATTAACTGAGATAGGCAGCTATTTTGTTGGTAGACACAGATGTAAAATATTCCAAAGGCGAGCTATCTTTACCATTGTCTCCTGAGATTTCTAAATCAGAGGAAGGATGTGAGTAAGTGGATGACAGGCACAGCAGGTGGTGTTCCACTGGCACGCATGTACGCTCACTGCCTCCATCTACCATATCAGTTGATTAATTAGTTGCAGTTCAATGATTTCAGGTGGAATTTACTGCTTGTGGTTGTCGAGGTTAACAGGAATACTTGAAGGAAAGCCCAGTGTAAAAAGTACAGCGCTGCACCAGGGGAAGCAAGGGGTATCAGATAATATGAAATCTCCCCCAGCCAAAAAGCCAAACCAAGATTTAAAGTTCATAGTGAAGTCAAGCAGTGTTGAACACACGCAAGGTGGGGGTTTTTTTCACCGGTGTTGCTTGTCATTTGCTTCAATCATCCATCAAAGGTTCAAATAAATGGGAATTTCAAAGTCAACCCAAAACAGAATAACCCAAACCAAAAATATACTTTCCGAAAAGTGCTTAAAGCACATGTTGGGGTGAAAAAAAAAAGCATAATTATTTAACCAAAACCACATACCTGTGCACACCATAAATTTGGCAACTACTTTTAAAAGACAGTATTGCCTCCAAATATTTTTAATTTGCTCTGTCTTCTGTATGTGTCCCAACTGTTCTTCTACCAGAACAATCTCTGTTTATTTTTTGTCTACTCTTCAGAACACTGCTATTCTAATTCTGAATAAAATACATGTCTATGATTGAGCTTGTGAGGAAAGCTGTTTTCATGGGTTGAGACAACAATTCCGTCTCTTAAAGGAACACATTTCCTTTAACAGATTTCTTGCAACATTTCTTCCTTTCCTGGAAGAAATGAATAAAAAGATAAAAAAGATCACAATTTCCTGAACAACATTTATTTCATTTGTCTGTTTTGCTTAGTATGAAATCAACATTGTGGGCAGCATTGTGACAGTTTGTGGGATGGGCTCAGAAAGCCCAAGAATGAGACTGTTCCTCAGGTGAACACTTCCACGGATTTACATTAAATGGGTCTGTGTAAGAGATGGGCACAGATGTTTCCTGCAATAATATCATATAGATTTACTTTAGTCAATTAATTCATTCTGGAAGCTAGCAAATATTAACTACTTGATAGAAAGGCTTCCATTAAAGTAAACTTCAAAAGACGCTGATCTTCCTTCATGGATTATAGAAAAATGTGCTGTCCAAACAGTAACTGAGAAGACCCAAGCAAAGAAGCATTAATATTATCTAGGGATCATATTAATGGATTTCCTTAATCAAAGAAATCCTTTGAAGTGAATTATCTTGACCAAATAAGAGAAAGTAGTTATCCGTCCGGAGATGATATGGGTCATAATGGATAGGATGCCAAACTCTACCAGTGAGAGACACCCTGTGGTAACAGCCTAAAATGTCACTCTTGCAGTCGCCTGCAAAGAAACGGCAGA
Source organism: Larus michahellis (assembly GCF_964199755.1). Taxonomy (NCBI): domain Eukaryota; kingdom Metazoa; phylum Chordata; class Aves; order Charadriiformes; family Laridae; genus Larus; species Larus michahellis. Next base: position 61,146,098 of record NC_133897.1, on the reverse strand, counting down.
AGAATGAATGATTTACGATGATTAAATAATAGATTATAAAGCCACCTCTTTTAATAATACATGTAAAGACAGCACAGATCTGAGGTAAAAGTGGTGATTTCTCTTTCCAAAATGCTGCTCACAAATGGAAGTGTTGATCTTTCTCATGCCTTTCTTTCCCACTGCCTGAGGTGTGACTGTCTCCATGCAGCTGGAGCTCTCGTTCTGTCTGTCACATCCCTTATTAATTCAATTCACAGGAACCACTTTTGCCATCAATTCGCACACTCCCACCAGCTCATTACATTAAGGAAATCCTATCGCTTGAATTTGTTTCTTCAAACTTCTTGTCTTCATTTACAAGATCCTTCAAAGCCCTCTCCTCCTCTGCCTCTTGATGAAACCTTTGTATGTTTACATTACCCCTCTATTATTATTATGGTTACATTACCCCTCTATTATTACTCCATAATTCACCAAAAAATAAAGGATATGAAGGAAAATGAGGCTCCCCCAACTGTAAGAGCCACAAGGACTCACATCCACGGAGGTCACCGTGGCTTTAGTCAGATGTGGTACCATGATGTGCCCAAGCTGCGCGATGAGGTCTCCTCACCTCCTTTGCCCTCGGCTCTACTCTGCTGCTCCCACCCAGGGAAGGCCGTGCAGCAGACATGCCCCAAAAGGTGGCAGGTTAAGCTGCACCCCCTCCGCAATTAGGAAAGCAGCTAGGCCCCAGCCAAACTGCTCAAAAAGTTCTGCCCTCAGCAGAGCAGAGAAGCCGCCCCGTGTTCCTCTGCACATGTTCAGAGATGCCTCCGAAATGGCAGGACGGGGTAGGGCTGCTGCCAGGCAGGTCTTTTTTCTAACCCGGACAAAGCTCTGGGAAGGCAAGAGATAAGACTGGTTTATATTTTCTTCCAGATCTACCAGGCCAGCTAAACATACAGCCTCTCCTTTGCCCTGTTTTATCAAAATGCACTTAACATAAATAGTTTAATGCTATGGAGGTGGGAGAATGAGAGGCTAACCTGGATCATTTTCACAGAGAAGGGTTCAGGGGCAAGTACACGTGCCTTTATACTGGCAGCTCCGATGTACTGAATCTCAGGCCTCACTTAAACCAGTGTGACGGCAACTAAAATACACAGATGAAGAAAAAAACTGCAGCACTTAAAGAATCTGGAAAGATTATTTAATTCTCAAGGCATAAAAAATTAAATGAAAAATTTCTCTGATACGTATATATATCTCTCTCTCTCATTTAAGTTGTTCCATTAAAGGAGTATTTCTGAACATAAACAGCATCAAGGTAAGCTGTAGTTTAAGAAAATCAGCTGCAAATCATACGGCTGAGCAGCATGTTGCCTCTACTCTGCTGTCTTACATTCTGCATGGTAGTGCTCCCAGGCAAGACCATGAAGACCACTGACTCAAAATCCTCTGACTCATTTCACTCAATAGCTTGGGATAAATGTCCACCACCTTCCAGAACTGCAATGGTAAAACCTCACGCATTATTCCACCCACATTTCTAATCTTGACAGGAAACAACACACTGACAATATTTTTTAAAATTTCAGCTCCCTCTACTGTGCAAATATATTTTTTTTAAAAAGAAGCTTAGTGTTTTGTTATTTAAAACAATGTGGGAAAGGAAAGATTTAGACCAAAAGTTATGTAAGAAAATACTAAAAGTTATTTTCTTGTTTTCCCTTGTGTTGAGCAGCTAGGTTTTGAGCTCATTCTGTGTTGATATCCAGGAATAAGGCAACATACACCTAATCTTATGTTAACCTGGAGCACGACATCGCAGTAGAGGAGCTGGCCAAGCCTCACTGCAGCCGCTACATACCCCTTTAAAAGCTCAGTCAGATGCACGGAACAACAGTACTTAAAGAACTTCATGACAAAGTGATGGGGCCACATCAATTTCCTTCAGTATACATGCCCTGGAAGTTCTGAAGTTTCAGCCTGAGAATACAGGAAGGATAAACTCCTGTTTTGAATCTACCGAGTGCGACAAGCTGAGCTGTGACTTGCAGGAGAACTGTGCTCCTCTGAGACTTCTCCTCCTTGTGCTCCTCCCTTCAGGTAGAAATATTGTGAGAAACAATTTCACAAGGTAAGCCCAAAAAGCAGTCTTCCAGCATGAAAAATGTTCGTGCAAAACATTGATTTGCTTCAATATACACGTTTTGTCTGTGAACAGCTACTTCTGTATACATCATCACAAAATATCAAACCACTGCAATCAAAAAAAAAAAAAAAAAGAAAGGGAATACATCTTTTACCAAGCATCAATGAAGCTTATAGTTCTGCTTCATTAGGAGCGGGTTAGCTGTTCCTAACAATGGAGTAACAATAATGAGAAGCATAACCAAGGATGTCTTTCAGTTTGTAAAAACTCCTACAAAGAAAGAGCTCTAACCAGTTAACCCAATTCTGAGTCTTGGATCTCAGGCCCAAGAGAAACCTTCAACCCAATGAAGAACATGATGGAAAAAGAAAAGGCAGTGGCTCAGGGAGTGATTTGCCACAGTACACAGCAGAGGCCTTAGCAGAAAGAGACCATTTCTGATTGAAAGCGTTTAAGCTAGAAATGATTGAGAAGCGGGAAAAAAAATATCACCATCTTGTTTTCATTATGAATCCCTAGAGCATACATGTGCCTTTAGAAGTGTGAACAAACATTTTCACTTCTGGAATTTAAAATACCTGAAGTTGGGAACAAGGTGGAGATTTGCTCCTGTTCCATCCAAAGAGAGATGATTTGTCTTTGTTCTGGATGGGCAATGGTGCTCCACTTATAATCTTGTGATGCTACTTCACATAAAGTCTCCACATCCTATTTTGAGATTATCTCTAGGATTATTTTGTAAAAACTCCTTGGATAAAATTAAGCAGCATCAACGTAGTTGTACCTTAGACATCAAACTATCTTTAACCCCAGGACCTGGAGGAATGATGGAGAAGATCATGCTGGGTGCTACGGAAAAACTTTTAATGAAAAATGCAAATGAGGCACAGTCAACGCAGGTTCACAAAGAGAAAGTTCTGACTAACTAATTTGATATCCTTCTATGATAAGGTCACCCATCTTGGGTGAAGGGAAGTTGGTGGGTGTAGTTTTTATGAGTTTTAGGAAGGCTTTTGCTACTGTCCCTATCTAGTCAAGTTGTCCAGCTGTGAGATGAGTGGTGTGCTGCGTGAAGAACTGGCTGAACAGCAGGGCTCAAAGGGTTGCAGTGAATGGGGCTACATCTGGCTGGCAACCAGTCACCAGCGCTGTTCCACAGGGCTCAATTCTAGGGCCAGTTCTGCTCAATATTTGTATCAATGATCTGGAGGCAGGAGTTGAATGCACCCTTAGCAAGTTTGCTGATAATACTAAACTGGGAGGTGCTGTTGACTCTCTCAAGGGACAAGGGCCCTTGCAGAGGGATCTGGATAGATTGGAGCATTGGGCAATCATCAATGGCATGAAATTGAACAAGTTGAAATGGTGGATCCCCACCTGGGACAGAGTAACACCGGTCACGAGTCTGACTTGGGAGAGGAGTGGCTGGAGAGCAGCCCGGCAAAAGGGGTCTGGGGGTGCTGGTTGACAGGAGGCTCAGCAGGAGTCAGCAGTGTGCCCTGGCAGCCAAGAGGGCAAACCCCATCCTGGGGGGCATCAAACACAGCATAACCAGCCGGTCCAAAGCAGTGATTATCCTGCTTGATTTAGTGCTGCTGCGGCCTCACCTTTAGTATTGTGTGTGGTTCTGGGCCCCACCATTTAAAAAGGATGTGAAGGTACTTGAATGCATCCCGAGAAGAGCAACAAAGCTGGTGAAAGGGCTGGAAGGCATGTCCTCTGAGGAGCAACTGAGGGCTCTGAGTTTGTCTAGTTTGGAGAGAAGGAGGCTGAGGGACAACCTCATTGCTCCCTACAGCTTCCTGAGGAGGGGAAGGGGAGAGGGAGGTGCTGATCTCGTCTCCCTGGGATCCAGTGACAGGACACATGGAAATGGCTGACAGCTGCATCCGTTGAGGGGAGGTTCGGACTTGACACAAGGAAACATTTCTTTACTGAAAAGAAAAAAGGCTCCTCAGAGACTTCTCTTCTCCAGGCTGAACAAACCCAACTCTCTCAGCCTGCCTTCCTAGGAGAGGTTCTCCAGCCCTCTGATCATCTTCGTAGCCCTCCTCTGAATTTGCTCCAACTGGTCCATGTCCTTCTTATGCAGAAGGAGGCAAAAAAAAACCCAGGGACACTTGCTAGCCCACTGTGGGGGAAAAAAAGCCTTCCTCCCCCCAGCTGCAGGGCACGAGAGGCCATCTTTGTGGTGCATGAGCAGCAGGCAGTAACCTGGCCACTATGGAGCAGAGGGGCCTGACAAATGGTCATGCTCAATGCTGCAGAGGAAGGCAAAAAAACCCTTGGTACCGGTGCCACTGCTCTGGGGGAAAATTCTGTTCTATTCTATGATGCTGTGTTCTGTTCTAATGTATTTTTCTTTTATAAGTGTTATTGTGCTGCTGAACAAGTAAGAAAGGTGGAGGAGAGAGGGGAAGAATTAACATCCTGCTGCAACAAATTATGTTTCCAAATAGCAACTGTACCACAGAGAAAGAAGCATCTCAGTATCCCCGTTTGCTAATGAACATTAATTAAATCATTGCTTTAGAAATGAAAAGCCAAAACATCTGGGTTCAAGTGGTCAATTCATTAAAATGCAAGGACTGTGCAGAGAGCATTTAAAGGCTGGGAAAGCTAAACATTTACCTGGTGAAGAAATCAAGAGTTTCATGAAATCCCATCTCTTCAATTTTTTAAAGTTGCATATGCTCCTATCTATGATGAAATCACAGCGAGAAATATGGCAACTTGGAGATATCAAAGCAGACAGCAGTTCAAATTCCCGTCTGTAAACAGCATGAAAATGGAAGAAACAGGCAGACTTACAGCTCTTTAAAACACAGTAAGTCATTAGCAATGACAGGGACAACACTAATGATGAAAGATTTTTAAATATCCAAATGCATTCACAGAGCTTCTGAGGTTTCTTTTTCCACTCATCCCTGATCCAGCTCAGGTAGAGTCCATCAGGTACTCTTTTGGAATTAACCCGAGTACAGAAGGTTCGTGAAGAAAAATCCAGAACTGCAAGCAGACCGGACGTAAACTCACGCCCTTGTCCCTCCAACGTGTCTACAACACTGGTCCTGTAGCACCCTCACATCTCCCAGCAGATAACCCGCTCTCCTCCTGCTCTGCCCCCACATTTGGTATTTTCCCTTGAACTCCAGAAAGGTTCACCAGACTCTCCAGTGGTATCTGATCCATATATCTAAAGACTTTTTATCACAGACAGCTCTCTCCCTCCAAGAGCCCCCTGACAGTGTCCCAACTTCCGACTTTCTAATGTGCCCCTGGGAGAAAGAGGGAACATTCCCGGTGTTTGCAGAAACATCAAAGCACTCTATCTGATTTAAACCTCCCTGTCTCTTGTGCTCTTCTGACAGAGACATAGGTTTCAAAGCCTGTTCTTTGAGGCAACAGCTACCACAAAATTCAGTGTCTTCATCCAGTTCATCAGAACGTGGCAATGGAAGGGGACTCGTGGCTTAGGTGTCCCACCTGCCCTAAAATTCTCTGAAGTTTATAAAAGAAAAATCAGAAAATCTCTCTCTTTTTTCAACTGCGTCATGCCCCAGATTGATTGTAGAAATCTCAACTTTTACAAGGGGGGAACTTTATCCAATAGAAGGGTGCACAAATCCCCAGAGAGAATCGGCTCTTACACTGTGACAGGCTGCTCTGCAGGCACATCCCAAGGCGCCTGTTGGCAAGTTATCTTTCAAGGTGAGACCTGCCACGTTCATAAATTCTGGAGGCAAATAGAGAGGAAACCGCACATGGAGGGAGGACCTACTGAAGCTCCTTCTCCCTCCTGGGGTCTTGGTCCCCCACAGAAATGGATCATTATCTTACTTTGCACTTCCACATTCTCTTGCAAATCGGCGAGGATCTCAAAATGCAGCCTATGTACTATTTTTTTGTCCCCGTTGTGGGAATTGTCAATTTAATTTGATGATCACTTACTATGACCTGTAATCCAATCTCCTCCATGGAGGAGTGGAGTGTTCACCTTTAAAAGTGTTCATCTTTAGTACCATACAGATAAAAGTACTAAAGACAATAACGAAATCTGCAGTGGAAGAGAGTTGTTCAAATGCATCACAATTAACAAAGACAAAGCTTTAAACAGAAATCAGAAAAAAGGCCAGAAAAAAAGACTAATTCTGGTGACAAAAACAGACCACAGATATTTGAAAAAAAATGAGTAGTAAGAGGCAGATATGAAATCATGGCTATAGGTCGAGAAAGAATATTTTTAAACTTATTGGAAAAGAAGGGGATTCTTGCAGTTCTTACAAATTCAGAAGTACAATATGCAAATAGCATTAACGAGGAAAAATGGTTGAATGTGAAGAAGCTAAGCTAGGGAGCTATCAAGCTACTGTATAATTTTCTAATACAAATAACTAACACCTTTGTATCTTCCGATATTTAAAAATAGAAAAAGTATTGAAAAATACTAAGTAAGGAACAATGCCACAATAGTGTGAGGGAATTGGACTAGGTGACTTCCATTTTTCTTTTATGATATGCACTTTAACAAAAGCCAAGATGACTCTCTGAACAAAGAGTTTGACAGGAAGAATATAAAAGACTCTGAAGATGACAGCCAAGAGGTTCAGAGCTTGAAGAAAGGTTCTGCTTAGATTAAGGGGAAAAAAAAAAGCATGCAACCTGTAGAAGAAAGAACAGGTATTATAAGGAGAGGAGCGAGGGGAAAGCTATAATATGTGGTTTATAAATCAGTGTAACAGGGACAAGAGATTCAATGTAAAATTGATCAATTTTCAAAACTGACTAAACCAAGGTTGGTTAGTCCAATGATAATAAACTAAATGAAAAAAAAAAAATATAAGAACCTAAGAAATTAAGAAAACCAGAATAATTTTTGAATAAGTATCTCTGGGAGTTTTGGGGTTTTAGTCACTGGCTCAAATTACGTGGCAATAACTTTTATGTTAAGCACAAGTTTTAGCATGTCAGTATTAGTAAAATGATAGGAAAAAAATAGGCAGTTTTTTCTTTCATTTTTATTTTTTAACTCCTGTGTTTTTTGGTGAATGCGCACAGTTGGAAAAACACATATGTTGGGATTTAGTTTTCAAATGGAGTTTCAATGTTGGTGGAAACAGTTTTTCCAACAAGGAGCGCTGCACACAGAGCATAAATAATGATAATTAACCGATGACATGAATTCGGAGCAACGAGAGCTACACTCGTAGCTCACAAAGTGCAGAGAAGCAAAAGTGCTTCTGTTCATGAATAACTCCATGTGTGGTCTGTTCCCTTCACCTGCGAGACAGTAAGGTTCGTTCAGCACATATTTCTGTTGAACTGACATTCACAGGCCTTGCGCCTATGCAGCAGAAGTGGCTGAGAAGAGTACGCAGGTAAGAGAACTGAAAAGACGACAGTGAAAGTAGCAATTAGGGCAGGAAGGGAAAGAGAGGAAAGTAACTATCCCACAAAAAAATCCCCACAGTGATCAGCAAACAGTTTGAAAGAGTTTAGAAAGCTAAGAAGTAAACATAACCTGCTGGCAAATCTAACAGAAAGAAAGAAACCAAACAGAATTATGAAGAGATTTAAGAAACAGAAAATTCACTTGGACTGCATGACAGAAAAAGAAATAATCGTATCACAGGAAAAAAATATCTCTGCTTCCACTGACGAGGCTGGAGGTCCAACCAATACTTAATTACACTAACCAAAGAATAGCTGTCAAGGTGATGAATGCCAGAACCATGCAGTACCACACGGTGGCTAAACCAGAAATGTACTCAATTTTTGTCAGATCTGTTTCAAACTCTGAAACAATGCTAGAAAGCAATGAAGTAATCAATCTGTAGAGCACCAGAAAACTAAATTGCAAGGATTCAGTGCCTGAACCTTGTACCCTGGGGTACAAGGGTCCCTGTACCCTGAAATAGTACAGCATAGATGACCACAAAGATTGAGATCTAAAAATCTGATGGAATTCCAGATCAGAAAAGAATATGTTGAGATAAGGATAAAAAGTGAATGACATTGAGGCATAGATAAAACATATTTAAGTTTTTTTGCTCTGAAAATTCCTGTTACAGTCAGGGCTTCAAATTGATATTAGTATTATTCTTACCATTTAGTATTACATCCATTTTTCTGGCAGATAAACTAACCAGAAGGTCACACGACTCGCCTTGAGTCATGCATCAAATCATTTGCATCATCATCAAATCATCACAAGTGAAGATGAAAAAAGCCTTTCTTCTAAGCTTCTTCTGAATCCTAGAGTAATCTCTACTTTTACTGCAAAAACGTGATCAGTGCAGGGCCAACGACAACCGAGTTTTTGACTCATCATGGCCATCTCACAGCCTTCCTCAGTAAACTCTTCCCTGCCTCCCTCAGTTAAAAATAATACAATGCATTTTCTTTTTTTTTTCACTTGGGAACCAAGAGATTTTATGTCCCTGTGGGAAACTGATGTTCTAAAAAATTTGCTTGTCTGGTATTTGAATTACCACAAAGTTGCCTAAGCTATGGCTTCCCCGTTGGCTGCCAGCATCAATCTCGGAGCACTCGGATACACTTACTCAGCTTTTGCCATCTTACCCAACTGCTTTGGCCTGCCTTCTCAAGACTCAAGTATCACATTTGCATTGATGCTATGATGGGAGAAGTGGATCATGAAACACGTGGAACTAGGAATATTTTCTATTAAACACTAGGGAAAGGCTTACAGCAGAGATTGTTAGCAATATAAACTTAATATACGCACCTAATAAACGTTTGCTACACCCAAGCATGGTACGGAAAAGGTGCTCTAAGGCAACATCTCAGAACTCTTCTTTGTCTTGATAAAAAATCCTTGCTGTGATAGCTCTGAAAACATGGGTTACAGCAGAGCCTGACTGACGAGCTGCTTCATTATTACAGAGCTGGGCCTCAGTCTACACCGTGAATGTCACTAAGAACCAAATAAATAAGCCCAGCAGGCAGAAAAAAAGCATAGTGCTGAACAAAGGGATTTCTAGTCTTTCCCTACAGGAAGGGAAGGGCAGTAGCACTTCAGTAACTCCCCGAAGGTTTGCAAGTAGAAACACCTGAGTGCAGTTTTACCTGTTTATTCTAAATGAGCAAGATTCGTTCACTTATTATGAACAGACCGATAACAAAATACCCTAAGATCTTTCCATGATTCCAAATAGAACGCAGTGTGCTTAGTAAGTAATTATGAGACTCATCTGTAGGGCCTGATTCAAACAGCTTTACCATCCCATTTTACAAAGAGGGAACTTAACCCTTCCCTTCTTCCTCTGCATTACTCTCACCATAGATATCAAATATATTTAATAACATATTTCAGACTTGTCATTGATACTGTGAAAGTAAACATTGGCATAAGATAAATCAAAGAAAGCAGTCATTATTTTGCCCTTGACAATGCCTTATGTGGAGCACACACTTTCTTGGTTACCTGGGAAGAGTTCAGACTTTCCCCTTGAGGCGAGAAGTGCTGCAGCGTTTTGCTACGACACAGGCATGTCCAGCTCGAAACACAGAGGAAACACTCAGCTCCGATCTGCTGACAAATACTGCTGCATCCCAAAGAAGTGGTCACATTGACCTTTTCAAACATTGTTTTAAAATGCCCATGCTGAGCGGTATGACAGACCCCATACATCTTTCTAAACTGTTTATTGAAAATTACTTGCTCAAACACAGTCTGGCTGCCAGTATGGACAGGACAGGTTACCAGACTCATACACGCCACTCATACTATTAACCTATTTCTAATGAACACTGTCTGGTCTCCTTCCTTCTTCCTTCTCTGAACTACTGTAACTGCTTAAAAAGGAGAAAAAAAACCAAAACCCACAAGACAGAAGTTTTTTTCCTAAAATACAATAAAATCACAGTGCTGGAATCCAGAAGTGATCTAATTCTCTCTCTGGTACCCGAAGGCAGGAACCACAATATTTATAGCATATTTGTAAAAGACATCCAAAAATGAAGGATTCACGACCTTCTTAATCTCTTTCAATACTTCAATATCGCTGTCACAAAAGCTGGTTTTCCCCAAATCTAACCTGCATTTCCTTTTGTTGCAATCTACATTTGTTACTTCCTGTGCTGTCCGCTGTTGATAAGGGGAATAGGCTGGAAAACAGCCAGAAGCTGTAGCTACATCTAGTGCTAATAGTCTGTTAAAAGATCTTACAGAGAGCTCACTGTATCTTACAGAAAGCTAAATGCTAGTATGCCGTGCACTGCTAAATGCAGCGTCAATATGTCAGCTCTGCAAATTATATCTAATCCATTATTGAGGTGATATATATCGGACATAATAGCAATGTTAGATGTTTTGGGCTACTGATCATGAACAACTCTTCAAAAGATGGAGATAACACCTTCAGTGTGGGAAAAAGCTGATAAAGAAGACAACAGGAGAAGCAGAAAGCCTTAGCTATCGTGCATGATTTTACACAGTACTTTTTTTTAGAAACGGAGCTACACGCTTCAGTCTGAGTTGGAAGCTAAAACTCATAAAAATTCAGGAGAAATTGCTTCCAGGTCCTGTTTTTGTGGGAAGTTTGATCCAATATGTATGTTTGATCCAAACAGGGAAAGCACTCTCTTGCAGCCAGACATGAGTTTTCTCTACCCACGTTCCAAGGCAATCAAAAAGCTGCGTGGCTACAGTCAGGGTGGCATTTAGCCCATATCTGCCTAAACCCGTGAGGTATACAAACACAAAATCAAGGGCAGTGAACTGGCTTAGGGAATCTGCAGTCCCTTGGCTTCCTTTTCTAAAAAGCCTCAGAACACAAAACATATGGGGTCAAGCATTACAGAAGTGTTGGCTGAGAAAGTACTGAAGTAACTGGAAAAAATTGTGATGAGAATGCAGAAATTACACAGCCTGGAAATTTTGCAGTAAAGAATAAACTTGCCTTAAGACATAAAAATAAATATACACACTAAAATCCCAGGAAAGTATAATAGAAAACTGAGATGCAGTTGCTCAGCTACTAGCATAATATCATTGTTTTCTCTATTATTTATGGCTTTAATAGCAAAGTAGCATGATGACAACCATCTGCACACCATTAGCTGTGGTAAAGGATGGGTTTATTACAACAAGATAAGTAATAAAAATAAACAAGAAAAAAATTATTTTCAGCAGTGAACTGCTACAGTGCAGCACAAGTTATTAGGTGTGAGTCAGGCAATCTTAACAACAGATGGCACTGGTCTGTGAATTGGGTTGCTAAACAGAGTATATTATTATACTTATGCAAAATAATAAGGAATTCTTCTCAAAACAAAAGCATACTGGATTCTGTACAAGAACAGTATAGCCAAAGTATAGACTCATAGGCATGAGTGTATCTATGAACATATATCCAGAGTTCATATAAACCAGATTTTTACCGGAATAGTAGGATGGAAAGACTAAAGATGGGAGTTAAAAGAAAAAAAAGAAAAAAAAAAAAGGAAAAAAAAAGAAAAATATCTCTGGCGGGAGTCATTTTGGATGGAGTAATGATGTATTAAACACTGCACTCCCTTCAGGCACCTGCCCCATAGGAAAGACCACTAAATTTTCTCCCTCGTTGGCTCTAAGGCTCTCTGCTTTCGTAGGCCCCTCAAAAAACCCGCAGACCCTTGCAGACCTTGTGCTTCTCCCTCCTGTTATGGTTTCCCATGCCTACTGGCATCTCCTCAGCCCTGACCCCAGGTTTTACCCTTGTGGTTTCCCCTTTCCCCTTTTCTTACACAAATTCTGGTCATCATTCTCTTTCAACATTCTGCCTTTTAACCCTATTTTCACTAGAAAACAGATTCTACGTGCAAGAAAAGGTGCAAGCTTTTGGTATTACCTCTAGGAGATATTCCTAAAACCACTCAGATTTTTGTTACCTCTCTTCCTCAGTGCTAGAAGGTGGTGCTCTTGTTACTCAAGGAGGTTTTTTTGTTAGCTTTACCGTGGCTTTAATATTGTTGAGGAAAACCACATTGCTCTGGACTCGGTCTAGTAATACCATAAAGTATTCCGCATGCTCCTGTATTCACCTGCATTCATAGATGAATGCACAGCAATGTGATTTTCAATAAAAACCTTCCAAACATCTCTAATTCCTGAAACTCGGTAAAATGTGATTATTCCTGACTGAATTTTATGAGTACAAAAGTAACATGTACCCGTTTACTGTCAAGAGAGAAAAATTAAGATTATTAAATATTTTGAGACCACAGGGGCACAGGCCTGACAAAAGACTGAAATGTCACTGCAAGAACATGTTGCTGAAAATATTAGTGGTAAGAAACAGGTGTGTAGAGGAAAACAAAGTCACGTTAATTGAGACCATAAACATCTTCCACAGAATACATCACCATTCCTACCTCTTGGCACGCTGTGGATTAAAACTGTTCATAAAATGTTTCCTGATTCAAATATAGCACTAAAATTTCCTGTGGGAAAACTGAGTGCAAGACAATTTGCTGTAATCTGTTACCACCACAGATGGGTGGAAACTGTGTTAGAACAGCGTGGACCTTCCAATGATTCTTCAGCTGATGCATATAAAAAGTTGTTCCTACCTTGAAAGGGCTCTTGAAATCAGAGAAAGGTTTTTAGGTTTCTTAAGGGGTGGTGAAATACTCTTTGTCTGGACACCGGATTTTCTAGATTTAAAACTGATGCTTATAAAACTGAACAGTAGGAAAAAAATGCTTATAATCCAGGTCGGTGTTTCCCTAGAGTTCAGAGATGTGGCTCTGTAGTGATAACCACTTCCTGTATTTTACAGAGCTGAAAGAAACATTTTTCATAAAACAAGAGAGGCTGGCAACCCCAGATCAGCAAATGTCCCAGTGAGAATGAAAGCACGTGCCAGACACGTGCGAGTGTTTTGTCATTTCTTGTCATGGATATTGCTTTGTGCAGGTTTGGGTCAAGGGAGGAGGGGAAAAAAAGAGCAGTAAAGAGAAGAAAGAAGGAAAAGAGGCACAGGCTCACTAAAGGGCACTTAGCTCAAAAAGAAACTTTGAAAGAGGTTTTTTTTGGACATAACTGATTGCAACAAGGCGATCAGGAACCGGGCAACAAGGAACCGAAAGACTTGACTTTTACCCCAGGGTTCTGAACTTTGCACATTCCTTTTAAAAGGCCATGGTTGCTTTTTAAATTTTCAAACTCAAACAACTAGATTTTAACTCTAACTCCTTGTTTACCTGCAAGACCATACAATTTTGTCCAACCCTTCATGTCAAAAGGGATAACTCTAGTCATCCTTGATGGATAAAACTAGATATTCCTAAGATTATATTTTAGAACAACAAAACAGGCTATGGGTCTAATTGTCAAACATACTGAAGCTTTCAAATGTCTCCAATTTTAGACAGATAAATGCTGTCTTCTAAATCAAATAGTGCAGTGAGCTACTTCGTTCGTTTATATACAGCGTTGAAATGCTTGGAGAAACATTATACCTCATCAGGAAAAAAGTTTTAAAATTTCCACCCATGCGCTCTTAATTTTAACACATAGAAGCCATTAGCAGTTTCTAGCTCACATTTTAGCATTAATTGGATGTGCAGAGTGAGGTCAGAATAGGCTGGCAAACTGATACAATTTATTAAATTACATGATTCTTGATGATTAGCCTAATATGCTCCTAATTAAAACTATACTGACCCCTTGGTATATTCAGTTATGGCTCTGACTGGCATTGAGTTTATACGTATGTCTACTTCAGGTAGCATGATCTTACACATTTATTTAGTGAGTGCGCACGCTAGAAAAAAAAAAATTAAGTACCAAGAGTAAATAACTCAGTAATATTTTTAGTTCAGCTGATGCGTCTGGAGTTATTCTCATGAAATGAAGCTACAGCAACAACTCACCACAAGTCCAAAAGAGTACAAGCGTTCAGATGTCAGCCATGATGCTAGCTGTAAAAAGCCCTCTCATTGACACATAGTCCCCTTTGGCACTCATGGGCAGACTTTTTGAGGCCAAGGAGGCATATATATGACCTCTCTCATGACTTCTGTCTTAGATTTGGCCAGAGGAAGTTGGGATGAAAATAAACACACTGTGGACCACACTTAATAAACAATGGTCTTCTCTCTCCTCACTCCACCCAGAAACCCAAAAAAGAAAAATAAATTATTTGTATCAAAGTATGAACGGGCTTAAATGCAAGGATAACTAAATTCAATACATATACATAAGCATCTCTAAGGTCAGCATTTTCACCCCGTTTAAAATAACTGTTTCTTAAGGATAGTGCAGTGTCGACCCAGCAAATTATTGTAACTGAGCAGAAACCAATCAATAGCTAGGTAAGCCTAAGGTTTTAAACTACCTAGGAAAGCCTAACGTTTTAATATTACTCTTAAAAGGAGACCGAAAAATGCTGTTTATGAGGGACATAGAAGTCTTAATGGTTTTCTCTGCCCGCGTGGGAGTACAAAGGTACTTCTGAAAAACAAGCTTGCAAGACAGACCCTGTGTGGAATAGCAAGCAGAATGAGGGGCCCACCCCTCTGACGGGCTTCTGCTTCCTCCTGGCAGAGCACCCCCAGCCTAAGCGCGCTGGTGAGTTTCTGGCTTCATTTAAAACACATGACAGCAGCAGAGGACTGGCGTCACACAGCTGTCCTCTGATGTTTCACACACGCCAGAACCCAAGGGAATGGAGGCATCAAAGGATTCTGAGCAAGTGCGCAGGTAATGATAACAAAATATTACCCTTGGGCCTCGCTTTCAAAAACATGTCCAGAGCGAAATCTTGATCAGCTGCAACACGTTTCCTTCTTAAATTGCATTACAAATAAACGCTTTCTTCTACTTTAAAGCAGACAGATGAGGCACTCTGGTTCAAAAACTACCACCAACCACCCCATCAACCCTACCAGCAATAGGGTAGGATTCAGTATACCTGATGAGCAGACTCCTGAGAAGTTTCTTATTTTCACTGGCATGTGAGTATCTCAAGCGGAGGAGCTGTGCTACCGACAGCAGAGAGGAAAGGCTTTCTGCCACATGAAAGCAGAACAACCCGGAGAACAAAGCCTCCCCAGTCACCTCCACAGACACCAGAAGGTGAAATCAGACACTGAAATCATGTCTAGTTCTCATCAATAATAAAAGTTGGCTCACACTGACCAAGACGATGGAAAAAGTGAACATAATAACAATAGCAATTACCAGTACAAGGAGAAAATAAACCTTCCAATACCTGATGGTTCTCTAAAACTAATTTTGTATTCTTTCATATGTTTCTCCTCTTATTTTTATTTCTGGTATTTGATATATCTAAGCACGTTTATGGACAGTTTTTTCTGCCTGTCCTGACCTGATGCTGAGGCTTGACAAAAATAATAAAAACATACTTAAAAATGTAATAAGATCACTATTTTAAAAATCCTAAATCCAATCCAGAAGAGAGCTAAAAGTATACAGGACAAGAAAACACAGCAATGGAAAAAGTATTAACTACGTTCCTCATTGTTGTGTTCATCGTCTCCTATGTTGTGTCTTATATGGAGCAGTCAGCCAAAATTCAGAGCCATTCATGTGAAAACAAGTGAATTTTAAATGCTAGTGTTGTCATTGACAACTAATGTACACCAAGTCCTGCTTCTCCAAACACACGAGGAAAGCAGATTATTCCTTTGCTTAGAAAGCTTCAAGTTTAACACTTAAAGCAAGCTCTTTACTCAAAAAACCCACATATAAATAGATACATATCATCTATGAACAGACTTGGTTTATTCTTCCTTGTCTCGCAGTAGACTTTACCAACCCCTCAGATTACTCTGCAGGCTCAGCTGTTTATGTATCCACTCCTAAAATGAAGACTGCATTACCAAGCGGCATAGCCCAATGGCTGAGACGGTTGGAGTTAAGGTCCCAGTCTCCACGACACACACATTTCAGGAGCTTTACTTAGTGCTAGCCTGATCCTGTGGATCAAATGCCAACTGGCATCCTGAGTTCATGAAGTATTCACCTAGACACATCTTCCAGCTTTGCTTCTTCCCAGTGCAATCCAAGTTACGTGCTTTGAGACTGCTCTACAACGGGAACTGAAGTGCAGTAAGGGGACACAGTCAGGAGATACACTTAAAAAAATGTGTGAGCTCTACATTTGACAGTAATGCAGATGCACCCAAAAGGACCTGGAGTAGCAAACTGTTACTACTTCATCTGTTTAAGCTAACTGTAAGCTCTTCTGGTCGCACAGGCTCAGCCAGAACAGAATGCTTTTCAACACCTCTGTCTTCCACTCTTAGATTTTACTCACAACCCCTTCCATAAGCTTTGGTATTTCTGAGAACCAGTATCTTAGCCCATCTGCCTGTTCAGTCAAGGAACACCTTCATGACAAACTGAAGCAGGAACCGCCACTATTTGCAGCTGAACTGAGCACTCCTGGCATGCCCTTGAGCTTTCGAGCCATCACGTATCCATCAATCTGAGCTGCTGAGGCAACAGGTACCATGAATTTCAAAAGAATAAATTTAACCACGGAGAAAAATTGGTTCAAAACAGTAAAAGCTGCAACACGAGCCCAAATCATATCAAACTCAGGAAAAGATTAGGTTTCTGCCACGCTAAGAAAAACAACCTTCTTAGGTGAAGCCTTAGCCAATGGTAGGTTTTCTTGCTGGCCAGCCAAAAACACATCTGAAGCAAACTGCACATGGTGTATGTCAGTCCTCCTTGCTTTCAGCCTGTTTTCCCTTTCTTCTGCCAGGGAAGGCACTCAAGAGATTTCCCATTTCCTATTACATCTTTAATTTAATGTGAGTTTACTAATTCCCATTCCTTATTCTGATTACCTTATTTTCAAATTAAAAAAAAAAAAAAAAAAGTTGTGTATATTCATTGAATAAATTGCCTGGTTTATTAGCTCTTGTTACTAAGGCAATATATTGTGCTAAGAAGTTCACTGTTGACCAACACATTAAAAGATGTTGAAAAAGAGGAATTTTCAAAAAAAGTATTTTTGTGCAAATAATACAAATACAGTTCTTTAGGACTGATACTGGAAGCAAACCGTACATTTGATAAGTATAACTTGCATAGCAATGACATATTAAAATAATATTCACAACTGTAAAAGGTTAATGTAGAATACATGTAAAAAAAAAAAAAGATAGAAAGGGCTTTTGTGGAAGTATACCAGCAAAAAAAAATAGATACACAAAGCACTGATAAAATAACTAAGGATACAAAATACTGTGTTCCACTTTATCTTGTAAATTCTTTTGAAATTCTTTTATTCTTGAAAATCTTGAAAATAATCACAGAATCATACAATGGTTGAAGTTGGAGGGGACCTCTGGAGGTCATATGGTCCCACCTTACTGATCAAGCAGGGCCACTTGTCCAGGACTATGTCGAGATGGCTTTTGAATATCTCCAGGGATGGAGACTCCACAATCTCGCCAGGCAACCTGTGCCAGTGCTCAGTCACCCTCACACTAAAAAAGTGTTTCCTGATGTTTAGAGGGAACCTCCTATATTTCAGGTCACGCCTATTGCCTCTTGTCCTGTCACTGGGCACCGTCGAAAACAGCCTGGCTCCATCTTCTTTACACCCTCCCAATGTATTTATAGACATTGATAACATCCCCCCAGGCCTTCTCTTCTCCAGGCTGAATAGTCACAGGTCTCCCAGTCTTTCCTCATAGGAAAGATGCTCCAGTCCCTTCATCATCTTTGTGGCCCTTTGCTGGACTCTCTCCAGTATGTCCATGTCTCTCTTGTATTGGGGAGCCCAGAGCTGGACACTACTCCAGGTGTGGCCTCACCAGTGCTGAATAGAGGGGAAGGATCACCTCCTTCAATGTGCTGGCACTACTTGGCTTAAGGCAGCCCAGGATACCATTAGCCTTCTTTGTCACGCAGGTACATTGTTGGCTTATGTCCAACTTGGAGTCCACCAGGACCCCTAGGTCCTTTTCAGCAAAGCTGCTTTCCAGCTGGGTGGTCCCCAGCATATACTAGTGCATGGCGTTGTTCCTCGCTAGATGCAGGACTTCGCACCTCCTCTTGTGGAACTTCATGAAGTTCCTATCAGCACATTTCTCCAGCCCTCCGGATGGCAGCACAACCTTCTGGCCTATCAGTCGCTCCTCCCAGTTTTGTGTTATCTTGCTTTTGTGTCAAACTTGCTGTGGGTAGACTCTGCCCCATCATCCAGATCCCTAACGAAGATGTTAAACAGGACTGGACCCAGTCCTGACCCTGGGGTACACCACTAGTTACTGGCCTCAACTGGACTTCGTGCCACTGATCACCACCCTCTGGGCCTGGCTATTCAGCCAGTTTTCAACGCACCTCACTATCTGCTCATCCAGCCACTACAGCAACAGCTTCTCTATGAGGATCTTAGGGGAGACAGTGTCAAAGGTCTTATTGAATCCAGGTAGACACTAGCCACTGCTCTCCCCTCATCTACCAGGCCAGTCGTTTCATCACAGAAGTTTATCAAATTGATCAAGCACAACTTCTTCTTGGTGAAGCCATGCTGACTACTGCTGACGATTTTCTTGTCTTTCATGTGCCTGGAAATGGTTTCAAGGATTAGTTGCTCCATCACCTTCCTAGGGATAAAAGTGAGGCTAACCAGCCTGGAGTTCCCTGGGCCTTCCTTCTTGCCTTTCTTGAAAATAGGAGTGACATTTACTTTCTTCCAATCGTGGGCACTTCTCCCCCTCACCATGATTGAGAAAAGATTATCAAGAGTGGCCTTGCAATGACATCAGCTGGCTTCCTCAGCTCTCATGTGTGCAGCCCATCAGGGCCCATGGTCTTATGTATGTCGAGTTTGCTTAAGTATTCCCTGACCAGACCCTCTTCCATCAAGGGTGCATATTCCTTACTCCAGTCTCCCCTTGGTACAGGGGGTCTGGGATTCCTGAAGGCAGGTCTTACTAGTAAAGACTGAGGCAAAGAAAGCATTGAGTACCTAAGCTTTTTCCACGTCTTGTGTAACCAGGTCCCCCATCTTGTTGAGCAATGGGCTCACATGTTCCATGGTCTTCCTTTTGTCACCTGTGTACCTACAGAAGCCCTTTTTGTTGTCTTTGACATCCCTGGCCATATTGAATTCCATTTGGGCTTTAATGTACCTAACTTCATCCCTGGATGCTTGGACAATGTGTCTGTATTCCTTCCAGGTTTCCAATCCTTGCTTCCACCCTTTGCGTGCTTCCTTTTTGTGCTTGAGTTCAGTTAGGAGCTCCTTGTTCCTCTACACAGGCCTCCTGGCATTTTTGCCTGACTTCACATTCATTGGCATGGAGCTCTCTTGAGTTTGGAGGAGGTGATCCTTGAATATTAACCAGCTTGCTTAGGCCTCCCTTCTCCTCAGGCCTCTTATCCTATGGGACTCTCCCAGGCAGATCCCTGAAGAGGCCAAAGTGCTCTCCTGAAATCCAGGATTGTGAGCTTGCTTTTTACCCTCCTCCCTTCCCTCAGGATCCTGAACTCCACCATCTCATTAAGTAGATCTCTATGAATCTCAAGGTATCATTTACATTTTGCTGTGTTATATTTTTATCAAATGTTTTTTAGGTTTCCTTCAGAGTGCAGAATATATCTTCTACATAATTATTTTTCCAATTACTCTTTTAATAAATATGTATTCTAAAAATTTAAGACTACAGTATTGGCTCATTATATGATGTTATGTCTGTTTCATAAAAATCCAGCATATCATATAAACAGTGACATGAAAGGAAAATAACAATGAAAAATAAGTTTCACATTATTTGAAAAACAAATAAATACCACTTAGACGCTGCAACATCTTCTATTTACTTTTGTAATGCAAAAAAAGAGTGAGGACATACATATAATTTCCTGTTCTTTCATAAAAGTAAATATTCTGTAACTCACGATCTTCAACATGTAAAAGCACAAGTACCAAAGGGAGTTATAATTTATGTCTATTTTATTAATTCAGGTTTGGGGTTTTTTTTAACAATCCTGAAAAATAATAACATTTTAAACAAAACCAGTGAAACATGGCATTTTGTTTATGCCATTTTCATAGCAGTTTTGGAGGGAAGAAATAGAACTGTGGGACACTGCAGTTCTGTAGATATTTCTTTACAAGTGTGGTGTATATAAGCTATTCTCTCACTAAGACACTACTATCATTTCAGTGGAGGAGAAAGGCAAATTTAAATCACTGGGGTAATTGTTATAATAGTTTAATGTTTCTTAGAATTGTAGGAAAAACTGTCCTACAAATGATCAAAACACTGAAGACACATGGATGAAACGCAGCAGGATAGCAAAGGAGAACAACGCACTGGAAACAAAGCAATAAAAAGTGATGTTGTCAATATTTACCCTTTTTTGAAGTTAAGAATCTGAAAACAGAACAGGAGCTTTTTTGACTGGAGAGACAACTGAGGTTGATCTATCAAGATAGATAGAATGGTAAAAGATTCATATTGTTTTCAGTGAAATTTCCATCTCCTGAACAAAACATAGTAGTATAAATATCTTGTGAGTCTCTTAATGCAATATTTAATGTTTTAAACTTAATGCAATGTTCACATGCAAGGATAACAAACTTCTCTTTAAAAGAACCCGTGCCACAAATCACAAAAAAAACTTCTTCTAAAGAGTAGAGTTTGAGTTTCATTAAATGAATCCTACAAGTGATTAGATATTGACGTTTACAAATGAAATAGAAATAAATGTTAAGGCCTATTGCTGCTCTCTAAAGAGAAAGATTAAAATAAATTATCTGAAATAGATATTTTGAATTTAAATCAGTTTTAAGAGTCATTCTCATGGATATGAGTACCTCATACGTAGCTGAGACTTACTGTTTTCATTGCTTTCCTAATAATATTCCTTGTATAGGAGAAAACAAACTGCTGAAAAATTATGAAAATAGAAGTGTTTTATTTCTGTATAACATATATATGCACACACAGAGACGGTATGTTCTTAGGAATAACAGTGGAATACTGCATCTAGCTTAGAAACGTTATCAGCTTGCAAGGACAGCAGTGTTGAGAAAGGTCTGAGACCCCTAAAACTGCTAAACGAGGCTGCAGGAAAGAAATTGCTACACATGAAAGAAATTGCTTTACCATCTTTTAAATAAATACAACACGCACAGTCCCTTTGCCTACAAAGCTTCACTGGCTAGTTAGCAAGTAAAACCTCCTGTCTGAGCCGAACTTTGCTAGCTCAAGTCACGACTCTAGCTCAGAGGAGCAGGCTCATATCCCAGCTGCAAGCACACCTGCCCATATGGTTCAGTGCACCATGCCTTGACGGCCTCCTCACAAGCACAAAGGAAAGAGGAGGGCATCTAAAACATTATTCACACCAAAAAAGAAAAAAGAAAAGGCTAAGTCTTTTCCTTCAAAGCACTACAGATGTAAAATACATCATGCAGACCATTTGCAAATTCCAGATTAAATAACATTCTGCCCACTCTCCCAATACTGAAACATGTATATTATTGATAAAATGATTACTTAAGGAAAAAAAACAACACATATATAAACAAGCACAAGCCTTTGGGTGCCTTTCCTTATGCCTAAAGGCAGTTACAGAAGGACCAGCTGTTTTAAGTCAACTATACTTTGTTGAAAAGTACCATCTAGTGGTGATTTTATATTACACAAGCACACTGAACTCTACACACTGAAACTTTCTTTGGCCTGCTAATGTCAGAGCACAGATTCTGCCCCTTTACTCTGCTCTGGTGAGACCCCACCTGGAGTTCTGTGTCCAGCTCTGGAGTCCTCAGCACAAGAAGGACATTGACCTGTTGGAATGGGTCCAGCAGAAGGCCACAAAGATGATCAGAGAGCTGGAGCACCTCTGCTATGAGGACAGGCTGAGAGTTGGGGTTGTTCAGCCTGGAGAAGAGAAGGCTCCGGGGAGACCTTATAGCGGCCTTCCAGTACCTAAAGGGGGCCTACAGGAAAGACTGGGGAGGGACTCTTGAGCAGGGAGTGTAGCGATAGGACAAGGGGTAACAGTTTCAAACTGAAGGAGGGTAGATTTAGATTGGACATTAGGAAAAAATTCTTTACTGTGAGGGTGGTGACACACTGGAACACGTTGCCCAGGGAGGTTGTGGATGCCCCATCCCTGGAAGTGTTCAAGGCCAGGCTGGATGGGGCTTTGAGCAACCTGGTCTAGTGGGAGGTGTCCCTGCCCATGGCAGGGGGGTTGGAACTAGATGATCTTTAAGGTCCCTTCCAACCTAAACCATTCTATGATTCTATGATTCACCAAAACCGAATTTCGCGTTATGATACCACCCTATATAACACTTTCACTCAAAACATAGTACATTATCCTTTGCTCTTACCTTTGTTCACATACCAGCTCACAAGTCACTGGTAAGGCATGATTTTCTTGAAGAGAAATGAAAGATCTGCAGCCTCGTTGCTGAGTTTAGCTCATTTTCAGGATTGGAGTACCATGTGCTTCTGGAAGGACATCTACCAAAAGTGTTTTTTGCTCTCCGCAGAAACCTCAGATGGTGCTTTCTTATCAAATTAACTAAGGAAACAGACCACGAAAAAAGCAGCGCGTTGACCTTTTTCATGTTGCCAGCTCTTGGTGTAAGCAGGGACACGTTTACTGTAAATAAAAATACAAAAGGTTATACTGTAATTTTTGCTATTGATTATCTACATTTGCTATAATTCAGAACCCTTCCACCTCTTTTGGGAAGCCTAATCCACATCAACTCCAATGTCAAAGCATAGACGAAATCGTTCAGCACATGGTTGATCATAAATATGACTGCAGATCACATTAATAAGTCCAATGTTCTCCTGAAAGCAGTAGGACCCAAAGAACAAAAATAAAATAATAATTAATGGCCGTTCACAGTGCTACTATGATTTTTGAAAGTAGGGTAGCAAAGCAGTCGGTGATAACCAAAAGTAGATGTGTTTGTTGTAGTCCCTGGTCACTCTAAGTCTGTGGACCCTGCAAAAGGACAGAACATCTGGCACTGTACACAGTCCGAGGATCCAGCCCAAATGCTCAATTTCGTATGTCAGGTGGCCCTGGCTAATGTTATTAAATACTCCTGTAGGAACATCAAGACCCATATGAACTTAAGGAAGGAACAAAAGCCAGGTCAAACAGAGCTAATGGTCACTCTTAAAGAATATTATTTAAACTTGCGCTTAAACCCCTGGTGTCAAGGTTAGAAATTTCAGGTAAAGGATTCTCAGGCAAACTGAAAATAGAATCATAGAATCATAGAATCTTCATGGTTGGAAAGGGCCTTTGAGATCATTGAGTCCAACCATACACACACCAAAAAAAAAAAAACCCAAACAAAACCCACCCACAAACAAACAACCTACAGTCTCAAATAGCAACAGTTCACACACCAGCAGTGGATTTACTCTTGGTGAGTGATTTGTGGGGAATAGGAAAGAGAGCATGGCAACTCTTAAAATAGTTTGCTAATGCCTATCCTTGTAATTTTCTTTTGCCATGCAGACAATGAAATGTCACATTGGCCTTTGTTTCCCTAGCCCAATCGTATACATTCCTGGGCTTGCAGATGCAAATATCATCTTACAATAACTTTTTCTTTTCAAAATTCCACCCAAAGGAGGACTCTCTTTCAACATTTATTTTGTTGCTCCAAACCCCACCCATGTTCAGTTGCCAGACTGTAAAATATGCTACCTCACGGAATTGCGTATTGTGTGGTACATAGGTCCTCCTCATACAGATGATCTAAACCCACGTTCTTTTCCTAAAAGAAGAAAGAAAAATCACTCATTTTTATGTCTGCCAGTTGTTACTCCCCTTACATTTATCCAATTAATTCTTCAGGCCCTCCTAATAGTTTCTGTTATGATTCAACCATCAGAATATACTCCATCAGGTTCAGTTTATCTTTATTCTACGTTGTCATAGTTTCATTTAACTGGTTTAACTATTCAGCTCTTGAAAACAGCTCTAGCAGAAAATCTTGATTATTCCAACTGCTTGACAAATTCAGTTCAAAGAGAGCTTGTCAGTGCTTTTAAATACAGTCAGCATAACACAGTTTTGAGTTTCAGTTCTTAAAATAGTGGTCCAAATACAATTACGTCCACTATATGTTGTATAGATATTTTTGAAACCTAAAGCATATACACTTTCTCAGACAGTTCTTCTGGAGGCCAAGTTATAACCACATCGTGTCAAATTGGACAGAATTATTCCTTATTGTTTTTCATGTGAATTACTTCCAATTATTTCTTGTTAAGTGTATTGCTTTTTGCATGAGCTAGAATTGTGCTGAGTATTTCAAAAGGATAAATATGCAACCCTTATAAATGTTAAAAAGAACCAAACAAGATAGTAAAAATGGAGGATAAACCGTTTTCTTAAAACATTTGTGTCATTTCAACTGCTTCAGACAGAAAAAGTAGGGAAATGAAAGCCAGAAATTTGAATGATAAAAATACCGAAGAGTGAGGTTCACTTTACAGAGGTAAATAAATACGATTGCTTTAATGATTGTGACTAATTTCAATAGGACAGTCACAAATAATCTGAATTCCCTGCCTTGGCATGATATGAAGTATATCTATATTTTATAGCCTCAATATTTTCTAGCCTAAATTTCATATGGTATTTTTCTCTGCTAGACATTTGCATGAATATGCAAATACTGCACAGTTCCAAACCATAAAGAAAAAGATGGTAAACTCCACATTACCTATAAATGGAAAATTACTGATTTTGCTACAGCATGCGTGCGTACATATGCAGCTCTGCATACTTCTCTCTTGTCTACTCTGTGCGGATATTGCGCTGTGCTCCACATTTGGGAAAGACGTTCCTGCTTGAGATGCTAATATGGTTTAAACTCAGTGGGCGTTCTGGAATTTAAAAGCAGCAAAGCTTCAAAATGTCAGTCAAGTCCATGCAGGGTCCTATTCCTGGGGGATGGCACAGCCTGGAGGTTTTTAATGACAATACTACCAAGATGATTGACTCTGTCTCTGTTCCTGGCTCATCTGTCAAAACAATGAGCTCCTTCCAGAGAAGCTGGCTGAGGTGAGGCTGGTGCTCCCTGACAGGAGGAGGCAGGCAGGATTTTGAAGAACGAACTCTTTTTATCCATAGTCAGAGGGTTAGAAGGCAAAAAGAAGATGCACCTCAGGACCCTTTCTTGCTTCCCAAAGTGTAAACACCTATGACTTCCAAGTCTACATGTTACTGCATTTTAGACACGCTTTCCCTCTCTTGCCCACCAACCACAATCCACCTGAGAAGATTAACCACAAACTGGTAGCAGTTGGCGCCCGCTGAATGAGGTGACAGAGTAATAAAAGTTTTCCTATGGGAAAATTTATAGGCATAAAAATGGTTTCACAACCTGGATTCACATACAGGCAAACTGTGGCCGAAATCTGCAGAATTACAGAGAGTCACTCTTACTGTACTGCACTGGCGAGAGGCTCCGAAAAGGGAGAAATGGAAATCACCAGAGCAACACTCACATAAATGTAGTGGATGATTATGCAGGCTTTCAGAGGAAAATTCAAACTTGCTTGTACTTCCAGCAGCTTTAAGCTGCACGATATTAAAGCTGGGTCAGGACAAATAGTAGAAGCCTAGCCAAGGCCTTCACACTGGTAGTTTCTCAACAGCTTTGTTACTGCTGGTACCCAAACCATTGAGCTTGGGTATGGCATATGGGCTGGAACAGGAGCTCTGGATTGCAGGGAGGGTATTCTCATGGCAATAATGTGACTCTTAGTTTGGCAAACTGTACATATATGAGGAAAATGGATGTAAGCTAGCCAATGTAATTATTTAAAAATTTGAGATTTCAGCACAAGCTTATGCTTGATTTTGTTTGAAAGCAGAAGACTGAGAAGAAGCATCTCTTCGTGCTTTTACTCCTGCAAAAGCTAGAAGCATGACAGGAATGACACAGCTTTCAAGCATATAATGTACAACAAACTGCAGCTGCAAGTCTGTGCTTGGAAATATAAATAGGAGAAAAATATATTAGCCGAGCTTTTAAAGCATAAGAAAAAAAGAGCATCTTGGAAAAAGTACAATGCTAGCTAGGAAAAAAAAAAAAATATATATATATGGTTCTGATTTGCTATAAATAGAAGGCATTTTTTGATCTACAGTAGTGCATGTTTTGTTATTCAGCTTTAGTCAGTGGTGAAAGAGAGAGAATTAGGACTTCTAATCTTCCTTCGTAACCATTTTGAAGGGTCTCCCATGAAGGAAATACTGAACACCTAACTGAACCTCAAGCAGACTACGTCTTACATACAGTTCTGGAAAACGATGTTTCAGTAGGAACTGTGAGTTACCCTGACATGTTTTTCTTTCTGGAAAACAACTGCTTCCCAAAGCTCCTGTCTGATAAGATTTAAATCATGGGCCAAAAAAATTCCAAAGGATTATTGGCTACAAACACTTGGCTGGCTGACCCTCAAAAGGCAAGCATACACTAAGGTGATTTATTCAGACAGAAATTCTTAGGCCTGTGACCTAAGGATGTGCAGCAGAAACATTGGTCCTTGGCTTGCAGCTGATAGTCACAGGATTGCTACAGCCCTTTAGCAGGCTCAATATGTCATGATGGTACCTATTGAACGGAAAGAGATAAAGATGGCCTCTAACCCAAAAGTTCAAGCCAAAACAGTGGTAATCAGAACTTTAGGAACATGGGGCAATCATATCAGGGGCTGGTAATACATCTTGGGGCCTAGGCTAAGAGATGCACTCACTTTGAATGTCTCCAAGACAGTGTGATCTTCCACAGTTTCAATTTGTTAGGTTTTTTCTTAAATACTTACCTGACCTATAAAAGCAAAATTAGTTGAAAGTCTTTTTAGTTCTCTTTTTCTGTTATTAACCATTCCCTAAATTCAGCATTTTTGAAAAAATATTTTCACACTCTCTGGTGCTTCTCTATAGCTTCCCCAAATTTGCTGACATTCCGGACATTGAGGTACATTCATCTTTTTTTAATCAATCTTCTTTTAAAGGGGTATCTTCTGTTTCCATTTCAGACATAGGATTTTATCCATGCAATACCAATCCCAGTCTTAATCTCTGCAATTTATAATCTAGATCAGTGTTTTACTCCAAAACAATCAGAAAGAATTTTCTTAGTTTATACTTTGTTCTAGATAATTTTTTATTTCTAGATAAAGACAGTCAAACAAATGCATAATATTCAAGTATAAACTAACTTATTTCTCTTCCATATTCTCATATTATTAGCTAGTTGAGCACTGACAGGCACCTTAGCCCTGGGGTTTGACCAGCTTTAGCCAACAGATCAACACTTGCATTGCACAGAGACCATCTCCACTTGACTCGTGAGCCAAATGAAAACCATTAGCTAAGTAGAAAAAGGACCCTTAGCTGTTCCGTCAGACCGCTCTTGTACACTTGTAGTTTGGGATAAGCCAATAACCTCTATAATTCACATTGACTAGCCACAGCCAGCAAACTCTGCTCAGCACTCCCAAAAGGCAGAGCTGCTTGGGTTACAAATGCCGGCAGCAAACTGAGGAGGTTTTGCAGCGCAGCAGGAGACGCTGTCAGCAATGAAAAGCCCTGGCACAGCCTGGAGGACTACTGTAGTCTGTAAAGGTACAGGAAGAGGTAGGTTAGCATGAACTTTAGACTAGGTGCTGCAGCCCAAGATAAGATTTTGGTCAGATACTAACCAAAAAATAGTCAGTCCTTACTGATAACAACTGCTAGGCTTGCTTTCTTAAATTGACAGAAAGTTACAGAGAAATGCTTTTATTTTGATTTAATTTCATATTTTCACCAAGTTTAAGCTCTGAAATCAATATCCCATAACACAAATACCAAAGCAAAACTAAATTACCGACATTTGTGATAAACAGATTCACAGTAAAAGCATCTGTCAGGTAGATTAATATTCTGTAATGTAGGCAGAACATCAATCAGAGGAATCCTCCTGAGCTTTCATAAGAAAATGCTGCAAAGCTTGTAGTTCACATGGTTTTGATAAGAAATTCATAAACAGACTCTTTTCTGAAGTTGACCTTGTATTTACAGCTTTTTCAGAGGACAGTCTGGCATTTTAGCAGAACATTCAGTTTGCTATCACATCACAGTAATTTTAATGTGTTGTGGTCTGAATTAATACTCACATTTGGTTTGTGATTTATAAAAGTAAAAATCTAATTCTTTCCATTATTTGGTTTCTATTTTTAGAATTATTACTATATGTTACATAGGTCATTTTAATAGTCTGTAAAAAAATAATTTTTTGGGAGAATTTGAAATTAGAGCAAATAAATTGCTTCCAGGAAACGTGGTTTTTGAAAGTTGTATTATTTTCCCTTTTAAAAAGAAACTACTGTAATAATTTCTTCAGACAGTTTTAGGAACTATGTGAAAAGGATCCAAGTGACAGCATGTGGCAATGAAACGGCCGCGCTGCTGTGAGCTGTGTATGTTAAATTGCACTTCATCCAAGCCACTACAGGCCAGAGGTAAGGCAGGAAAATACCTCTGAGAATGAACACAGTTTTAGAACAAAAACCCTCAAATGCCTCACTGCTTTTTGCATTTCAACAATCCAGCTCTTTTTTGGGCACCGTTACACTGCAAGTCTTCACCCAGGCCCCCATCCCAGAGCTTCCATCCCATGAAAGCAAATGTCAACAGTCACTAGCACCTAATAGGTCACTTCATCTGTGTTGTCTTCTGGAGGAAAGGAAAGATGAACTTACGTTTGCTCCTGCGACACCTGGTGTGTGCCTCCCACCCCAAGCCTCACATGACAGCAGGAGACACTGAGGACTGAGCGGTGTGAAGTAGAGTCACAACCATCTTCAGAGAGCGCAGAAAAGGAAGTTCTTGAGGAAGCCATCAGAGCAAGGTAGCACATGACCACGCAGGGCTTCGGGTGTGCAAGGAGGCACCGCACAAGGAGGAAAGGCGCTCGGGAGGCCTCTGCAGCTGTTGATCAGGCAGGTGTTGCTGAAGAACCAGGCAGCACGACAAGGGCTGTGAAGATATACAAAAAAATCATGCCATAAAAAAAGCAAAGCTAGGCATCTTGTCCATTTCTCAAGGGAAAAAAAAAATTATGATGACTGTTTTTTCTAAGCCTGACTGTGCAGTTTATGTTAGCAAAGTGTTTGGTATAACCCGGTGAGCATTCAATACCCTTTTCAAATCAAACATGAAAAATAATTTAGTAATAACCTGGACAACCAGAAGAAAGAAGGTAGCCCATGAAAAGACAGTGTTCTGACACATTTAGACACAAACTAAAACTCAAAAAAAAAAAAGAGACATTACAGAAATAAGTAACTGTATTACAACATTTACTGGTGGGAGCTCTGGGGAAAAAACACCCTTTCCTCAGAAGTCCTAAGTGTTTGCTTAATAATCATCCAAATGATGACTTAACATTGTCCTGGATAGAAAAGTACCAGTTTCTGTAAAAACTGATGAACAGCAGGTACAAGAAATGGAAATTATTAGAGAATAACAAACAGTGAGAAAAGACAGAGAGCTTTATTAGTTTTATACTTGATGAAAGTGCAAATTTAAATGATACCTCACATATGGCTATTCTTTCAAGACCTCATCCTCTGGAAGGAATCCAAGAGGAAATGTGTTGCCTTAAACAGAGGGGATAGATACAATGGAAGCCCTCTCTCTCACTAACATTTTGAAGAGGGTAGGCAAAAAAATATATAACTGTTGATGGTATTGATGTTATAACAGACAAAGAAAGACGAAGAGCTCAATGCTCATTACACTCACAAATTTCACTACCTGACCCACCAAAAGATAATTTGTTTTAAATACACAATTGTCAACCTAATGACATGATACATCCAATGAAGAAAATAGAGAATTTTCTCATTTTGAAAGCCAAGACAGACTCAGGCAATTTAAACCTGTGATGAATAAATTAGATGGTTTTAGGGAAAGTATTTCTTCCCCTGTTTGACAGCTAAGCCACAGCAAACATTTTGGACTGATATGCAAACTGCCTTGATGCAATCACACAGGCTTTGCCTGAAAAAAAAGACAAAGTTATGCTTAACTGAACCATGAAAACTAGCTGGGCAAGCTTACAGTCATGACTGACACAACACGGTTACAAACGCTGGGACAGCCATGACATTTGGAAGGCATGTATTTCGAAACTGATGGATTCCCCAGGGTCTGTTTGTGCCCATAATAACTTGGTCCTCTGCCGTGCTGCTTAATACTGTATCTACACTACCGCTGCAGTCATTGATTCTGCATTTGTTGCCTGCCAAAAGCGGTGATGCTCTCTTTGACCCTCTAATAAGCCTTGCCAAGAAACTTTCATCGCAGAACTATTTGCCCCTGGCTGCAGGGGTCCAGACATCAAACCAGGGTAGTGAGGTTTTAATAATATTATCATCAACAACAACCACTGTATGAATTTCCTGAGCACAAACCAGAAGCTTTGCTAGCACAATCCTAGATGGGCTGACGAGGCTTTTACCCAGAGAGTACGCGGGAAGCTTTTACATGTAGCACATCAGCAGCTTCCCCCTTCCGATTCCAATTCCCACTAAAAGCAAGCCTGTTTTCCACCTTAACCCACCCTGAGCCAGCTGCTGGTACTGCTGTTGTAAGTGTATTTTCTCTTTTGGACACGGCTCAGATCAAAACTAAACACCAGGAGCACAGAAAGCTCGGGGGAAATATTTAGCAGTCTCCTTTCTACACAACAGGGCGTCATGCATGGTGCTGCAGTTTCTTTGAACTTCGCTAGCTTTTGCTCACTTTTTCCTTAGGATCCCCAAGAAGAAAGATTAAGGCTTCCTAATTGCATTCCACTTTTTGAAGCTCTTCACTGACATTAACCAACAAGTCCTCCCAGATCCCTAACATTCTCATTCTGGATTTATAATCATAAAATAAATAATTGCATTCGATGTATTTTTTTTCTGCTGCAAGACAGGGGTTCTTGCAGCCTGTATTTTGTGTACTTTCTATAATAACCCACAAAGCCAGAAATAGTGGCATATACCTGAACTGGACTGGAGCTACAGATTCAAAACATCTTTTTTGCTATGTACTTGTTACAGAAGATAGTGACAGTAAATGAAACACGGAATTATATAAACAAAAATGCATAAATGGATACTGAAGTAAGAGCTTTAAATTCTCAATGATTTTAAAGAAATTGAATATCCCTTCTGTTCAACAGACTGCCAGTCGTGTGTGTTTACAAGAACTTGCCAGATACAGGGAATAGTTTCAACAGACATGATATCATTTACCATTGCTTCAAATTTTCACAGTATTCTGGTGAATCTCAAAATGTTGACACGACTGCATTTTAAAAAAACACATATTCAGCAGCTAGAAAACATCCTCATAAAAACAGCTACAAGAATATTCTCATGTTTGTAGCCTCTGTAAGATTACAAAAGCTATAAGCTCTTCTAAGAGAAAGAAAACAACTATGATTAATATTTTACAGGCCATCATAGAATGACATGACACGTAAGTGAAAACAAAGCTGCAAAGCATTTTCATATTTCTCTTTCAAAACAAACAGGCACATAAAAACTGCAAATAAGAAGAAACACGTTTCAAGTTAATTTCAGGTGCTACCATAACAAAATACTATTTTCTCTCTTGCCCTTGATGACAGCACAAATATGACAAACATTAAATGGCTAATATTGATAAAAGTAATAGCAAAGATTTTGTTATACAAAAGACAGCTGGTCTACATTGGTGGCTTTGGCACTATATCTGACTTTCTAGAAGAAAAATTGAGTTCTGTGGTATGGCTTTGTTGGGCTATTAAAGCATAAATGGAATAAAGCCCAAACAGTACGTTACATTTTTAAGCAGGAAGCCTTTCACAGTGATCCTTTACAAGTTAAAAAATATTATGAAATGGTCATGAAATATGTTACTGTCATCAAAAATGGTAACCCAGGCTGTTCTCATCACAGTTTTGTTAATTTTTTTTCCAGGGTTGAATCCTGCATCCAAAAAATTGTTACTGTATGCAGAAGACTCACAGTTGAGCTGTAAAAAATATCTTAAGAGGACTTCTTAGGAAAGAGATTTTAGATTTCTGAGGGATTTAAATTCCCTCCTGCTCACCTAGGAGAAGAGTGGTAGGACTCCAAATGCTTATGTATTTACATCTTACAAACTTACCAAGCATCTTAGTTAACTGAAACTGCAGAAACGTGATCAAAACCAACATATTTCAACATCTGCTAATTATGGCACCTGGTTTTGTAGAAACCTGAAGCTTCAAAACCAAGTCATGATTTTGAAGGATGACTTAAACAACTTCTCACTTGCAAAATCTGCTCTGAAGAGTATGATGAAGTTGACTTGAACTCTTTGTCTAGCACTGGAGAACTGACTTCCAGGATCCTTCAAAAACTTCAAAAACATACCCTTAGCTGACTCTTTTCAACAAATCTCTTCAACATGAAATGAACTTCAGCAGATCAGTTGCCAATTAGAACTTGGTGGCTTAGAGAGTGAGCAATTTCTTAGAGCTCACAAAGAACAAAACCTTGCGAAGAAAAATCTTCTCAACATTGTCATAATCTTGTATCATGGATGCTGTCACACAATATTGACTTCTCTGGTTTTACTTAGGACTGTGATCAGTCACATGGAACCCCTGAGTGAAAGCTGTACTAAAAAGATATTATCATCTCTGAAATATTTTACTTAGTAAAATAACTTTTTTCCTCCTCCTCTGAAATTCCCGTAGCATTGATACAATATAATATTTGCATTCCTTGTTTAGCTATTCATGTTAGGCACCTGGCTGCAGGGTTATCTTCAGGCATAGACAAAGTACCCTGCAGCTGAGGGAAGGCTTTGAGGGTGCAAAATGGCAGTGTTATGCAGCACAGAAACACTGATGAAGTTAGACCACTCAGAGCAAGAACAAGAACAACCTTCTACGGACACAACGTGTTTTATAATGACCCCCAAA
The DNA here is from genome assembly GCF_964199755.1 of Larus michahellis. NCBI lineage: Eukaryota > Metazoa > Chordata > Aves > Charadriiformes > Laridae > Larus > Larus michahellis. The sequence goes on along the minus strand of NC_133897.1, from coordinate 61,112,984 downwards.
ACTGGACGTCACATCACTCACTCTTCCCTTCTCTTCTCCTCCATGCTCTCACACTTATATTTAACAGAGGAGACATGGGAAACCGTGTGTGCAGAGACTGATCCCACTGTTGCCACTGAATCCTTTGCCAGCAGACAGATATTCAGGTTGCTGACAGTAACTATTTTGTTTAAAGATTTAAAGAACCTTCTCCTCTCTCAATTTGCATAACACTATGGGAAGAGGCAGTTTTTCTTTAAATACTTTCAAAATTAGAAAGTACAGATGTATGCAAAAGAGTTTCACCTTTTTACAAGTGCAACCATAAGAATTTTGTCTCTAGTATCATCAGAGACATTATTACTAACACTAAATGACCAACTAAACTACTGAACAATTAATAAAAGCAAAAGCTTGGCAATCTGTTTTCTAAGGTGTGGTTAGCAGAACCATACTACTACTATAGGAAAGTTGTCTATCCACATCGGCCTCCCAGAAAAAAAACACAGTGTGAAAGAAACATTATTTTCCCCTCCTCAGACGTGGCCTATCAGATTATGATGCTACAACAAAGAGCATCTAGTGGCCTGAGAAAAGTAATCAAGGCCTGGATTTTGCTCAAGTACCACATCCTGAAATAAAAGGCTTGGATATGAAAAAAAAATCTGGAAGCACATATTGTAAAGCAATACATTAGAAAAACCCTACAGAGCAGCTAGCTATTGATGCAAAAACTAGACAAACTACTCAACATGTTATTCAAATAAGAAACTGTTTGTTTATGAAGAAATAGAAGCAATAGAAGGCTATGAAGACAGTAACCACTTATTCTGACACTGCCAAATAGTAAATAAGTCAATGCAGAGAATCTCCTACATAGCCCACAAAACAAAAAATCAAGTTAAATTTCAGCATAAGATCACGTCATGAAGTTGAATCTAAAGACAGAGCAATTAATGACCCTAAAAAGACTAAGCAACTCCTATACTCTGTCATAAAATTCCAACCAGTCTAATAAAGAGATTTTTAGTGCTAAGGAAACACAACTTTTTTCCGAGTACTGTCCAAAGTTTCTTTAGTCTCTGAAATGCTTCCAGGTGACATTAGGAAATGCCACTATGACCCTGAGAATGTTTTGTCTGACGAACAATAGTCAAACATTTTTTATGAAAGAAATATCCTAGGGAGACACTGAGCAAGGAGAGACAAGTATTCACGAGAACCAAACGAGACACGGGATATTCTTTCCTAGCTACAGTTTGTCCAGAAATTTCCAAAGGAATGCTTTAGCATCATCCCTGCTTTATAGCTAGTGGAGAGTAGCCTGCTGTTCAGCTATTTTTATAATGGTACACCACTTCCCCCTGCTGGTGTTCCTGCTTCCTCTGAATGCAGATGCCTCTGAAGCAGCTTCAGCTGCAGACTTCTCCCAAGTTACTTATACCCAGCAGCCTTCATGGTCATCATACCACGTTGTTAATCACAATCACACGAAAGCTGTTGCAAGTCAAGATTTAACATAAATGTCCGCTGGTATTATAAAGCTCAGCAAGCCGTATTTCAACGACCCACCTGTAAGCAAAGGGGGGCTTTGGCTGGTTGAGGTACAGGCTGCAGGGGTTGGGTTGTCCTGAAATGAGTTTTAGATTTCTCCCCTCACTTCATTTTGCCAGCAGAAGGATGACGAAGCAACCCCCCAGTGTTGCTCATCTCCTCATGTGAGGTATGGGAGACCCTGGCTACAGCACTCTGTTATTTGGGTAATGGAAAGCGGAGTTCACTAACAAACAGATTTTTGTGTGGCATCTGCGCTGCTTCTGCAACTTATTAATGAAAAAACAGCATGATCCATGAAATAAATTGATAGAAGCATTTATGCCTTTGGTTCAATGTCTCCTATGAGTGGAGCACAGAAGAGCCGCACAAGTACGTACCAAGTGCTTTTTCTGGATTTCAAGATCACATGTTCAGGAATGCTCAAGCTTGTTAGGAGCACAGCAGAACCTGTACACCTATGAAACCCCAGATGAGTGTAACACTGTTGAAGATGCAGAATTCTTTTCCACTAGAGACGTTTAGGTCCTCTAAAATCATTTTCAAGTTACTGAATTCCTGTGAAGGGATAGGATTTGACAGAAAATGGCACCACATGATTTATCAGCAGGATGTTGCCCAGCCCTTCTCAAAGTCAGCACCCAGCAGCACTGACTGTATCTATGTCTAACTGATAACCAGCTGATACTTTACAAATCTGTGTACGTGAATCCTGATTTAGAGCCTGACAGAAGAATTGCCTTGACAAGATGGGCATTCACTTCCAGCTGTCCCAAATACAGGCGATGAACTATGCAGGACACCGGGGTCCCGTTTATAGTTCGTAGCTCAAGGGGAGAATAAGTGCTAACTGAGTTGATGATGATCCCACTACCTACAGGGGCTAGCTCAGGCAGAGCCATAATGGAAGCCATACAAAGGATTACAAGACAGTGAAGATACTATTCGGGTGGTCAAAGAGTAATTGCAAGGGAAGAAACTGGAACATCTCTCCAATGCAAAAGTTGAGAGGGATTTCTTAGCAAGAAAAACAGAGAACACAGGTTGCTAATTTGCACACAGTACTGGGAGTCTGGCTTAATCTTCATTTCTGCAGTGAAGAAAAAGGCACTGAGCTACGCGCAAGGATGTAGCACTGACTCATTTAAAACAGGGACAGCCACATCAGTTGCCAGGGCACAGTTTTGTCAGGAGCAGATACACCTATTAATCAATGTACCCATCAGACCTCTGTTAATCTCAGACTCCAAATGGGCAACTGCAGCCAAGACTACCACATTCCTCTGTTTCACAGGTCAAACAGGGCTTGTTAATAGTATGCATTTGTGACTCACGGCTTTCAACCAGATCATTCTGCTCTCCTTCTCCCATGTCTTCAAGGATGTAGATGCACTGATGTTTTCTCCAGCAGCAAGACCAGCTTGAGGTACCAACCCTCTTCTGTTTAGTGAACTTTAATCCCCCCGCAACACCATCAGATATGCCAGGTCAACAGGTTTCTTAAGGTGCTTGACAAAATGGACCTTTGAAATAATTCTAGTTAAAATCCAAGCTTTTTTTCTTTTTAATCAAAATGGATACATGGTAATGGAGACATGAGGTCCTCTTGCTTATCCTTTCACCCAAATTCAGAGTAGAAAAGCTCTTTGAGCCTGGTAAGGTTTTAAGATGCATTACTATGTGTCTGCGTGGAATAATGTCCATATTGTATTTGGTCGTCTTCCCAAAAAGAAACCCAGTGGCCAGTCACAGCACACGCTTTAGCAGGAAGAAATAAAGTTTCTAATTGTCTCACATGAAGATACTTTGATTTTCAGAATTTTTCTGCTACCACATAACGCTGTCACTTCATATCACATGATCATTCATACTTACAAGTCATGAGTTTTAAGACTTCAGATAATGAATAACACATAGCCTCATCACGTCTTGGGAAGCCAACATTCTCAAAATCTACTACTGTCAGAGACATCAGTCATTACTTTCCATGCATGAGCCACAATAATTAGTGTTTTTTCATACCACCTGCTCCTGACTTGCTGAAAAACTGATCAGTGGCCACTTTCAGCATGGGGTAATCCACTTTTAGGTGAAAAATCCATTTTAATATAGTCTTCTGGAAGCAGAAATTATGTGGAACCTGGCCAGCTGCCAGACATCCACCCAGCCACTCTCTCACTCCCCCTCCTCAACAGGACAGGAGGAGAAAATAAGATTAAAAAACTGGTGGGTCAAGATAAACACAGGGAGATCACATACCAATTACCATCAAAGGCAAAAGACACCAGACTTAGAGAAATTAATGTAATGTATTGCCAATTAAAACAGACTTGGAAAGGGAGAAATAAACACAAAACCAAAACCAACACCTTCCTCTTACTCCCCTTTATTCCCCAGGCTCAACTTCATTAGCAACTCCTTTACCAAATGGCACAGAGGGATGGAGAACAGTGGCGGGGGAAGGGGGAGCGGGGAGCTGCAGTCAATCTGTAACAGCTCCCCTCTCCCCCTCCTTCCTCCTCATACTCTTCCCCTGCTCCAGCATGGGTCCTCTCCACAGGCTGCAGTTCTTCAGGACTAAATCTGCTCCAGCAGTGGGGAAAAGTTGTCTCTGCATGTCACTGTAACACAGAAAAAAGCACCTAGATCATGTATTGCCAAATCATTGCTTCCACACAGATTATGAAGATGCAAATATTCTTTTTAAAATGCAAAATACTTGTGTGAAATTATTATACAATGCCAGTGATGAGCACAGGTATACCTGTGAAAAATACTGCCACTGCACAGCTTGCTGTGACAAGCAGACGGTGAGACACAGCACCAGAATCCACAGCACTGTTACGAAGTAGATGACATATCACCAGTGCCGGGGAGGTTAAATATAGTGCTTCTTCTGCAAAGGTTGTATCAACCACATGCAAATGACAACCTTAAGCTCTTAGAGGTCTGTTAGAGGATCAGTTTCATGTGTGCCCAAGACATACAACTCTAAGAAAGACGGTAGTTATGCTGTTCATCCTTTCTCAGTGCATCTGTCACTTAAACTACTTAAAGTCAATACGGCACTATATATGTGGAACTGGTGCTGGAAGTGGAATAACCTGACAGGTTATAATGAAAGCATTGTGAAAGTGGGTCTGCCATGGGCATATAGGGCTCGCAAGCTCCCCTTCCCTTGACCCCCATGCAGCATGCTCTGGGGTGGAAAAGCTGTGCCATCTTGTGCCAGCTACGCATAGCAGTTTTCTTTAGGAAGTTTTTCACTGATGTACTCTGCAACAGACCATACCAAGCCCTTGAATCATCCTCCTGGATAAAATAATAGGTGACAACCTGGAAGGCCTGTGCTTTCAGGTGTCAGATAAAAGCTATATGCAAGATGCTTACCTTTGACTAGTGGGGAACTGTACCACACAGGATAGCTGCTCAAAGGGCAACAGCCTCCCCCTCAGGCCACAATCCGTTCCTGCTCCTAATCCTGTGTGCTTCCTGCTCTTACCTTGCCTCAGAGAGTTCTCAGCCTTCTGCTGGGTCTAATGCACAAACCAAACCAAAGCCATCCTGCAAAGAGCCAGGAAAATTCCTGACCTGCACTGTAGCCTCAAGCCCCAACAATACCATACCAGTTCCTAACACGAGGGGCCAATGCAGTGACTGTTCCTTGCAACGTTCCCAGAATGGGGAAGAGGGAGATCACTCCTGCTCTGCTAGAGATGGGACCCTCATTTCAAGGGGATGCTCATTCCACGTTATATCCCCTATTTTTTCCTGTGGCATCAGTGGATCTCTTCATGAAGTTCAGCAGATGGATCAGAGTCAGAGCTAAATGAAGACTAGAAACAAATCCACACAGATGCTGAAGTGTAAACAGACAATGCTGGGAAATACACGTTTCCATCAGCCTCACTAATCCCAAACACAATCCCAAAATGAAGCTAGTGCTTCCAGTGACTGCACAGCACCATTACCACAACAACTGCTCCTCCACATATGTCCATCACCAGCACCTTTGCTGAGAAGAACACAGTTCCTCTTCCTCTCTGCTGCTTATTTAAGATGCGTCTTTCAATACTTGCCTCTCAAAGCCTTTTCTGCTCCCTGCTTGAGCAGCACCTACCAGGCAGGTCCTGCCCTAACCTAGGGTCTTGTGTGGCGGGTCACAGTGCAAACAACAGTTTTCTCTGTCTGCAAAGGAGTGTTTCAACTTTTGAGGCTGGACTCAGGCCAGTGAGTGAAACCAACTAAGAATCTTTTTCCTTTCTATATGAAAATATTTCATCCTCCCATGCTTCTTCACTTGGAAAGACATACCCAAACACTGGAGCACCTCTGATCTTTGGAAAAATTACAACATCCTCTGCAAGGTAATTACTATTTTTTTCCAGTTTTCCAACATAAAATAAGGAACTATTCTCATCTTGTTAGGTCAACCATTATCAAGACACTACAGTACACTTCTGTACTTTCATAGTACTGTTATCTTAAACCTCCATTGTGCTATATGCACACATAAGTCTGCTACATTTTTTTCTAACGAGATCCCCATATGCTAAAAAGCATTAGAGCCAGCAATGCACTGAACTTCACCAAGTTCAACTGTTCCTTACAGGAGGCAGGACAAACATGTAGTCATCTGTACAAAAGGTGAAAAACAATTTGTGAAAAAGTAAGTAATTCTAGCAGTAGTCACCATCAAGGTTCTGTTACATCCATTCTGTTACATCCAAGCTGTCAACACATTGTAGTGTTGAAACTGGTAAGACTGGTTTTGAACATTGAAAGTGCTAGAACGTGACCTTGCTGAAAGGTTCCAATGTTTATTCCATACTTATTTACCATATAAACTCCATAAAAGTGATCTCTCTATATATATTTCAGCTGAAAAAAAAAAAAAAACCCAACCATGTTATAAACCACAGTTTAGATATACACTACACTTACAGAGTTGTATTGGATTTGTGGTCATCCAAATTTAGGAGTCTTGTAACTTCACAGACACCTGAAGTAATCTCCGCTGATCCATTACTCATTGCTTCTTACAATACAGAATTCTGAAGAAAAATAATGCAAGGGACAGCATTTAGGCCACTTATCTCAATGAGTATGTATTTTCACACATGTTCTCTGCTATTCTTGGCACCAACTAACAAATCACTGAAATGCCACATCTATACCAGTAAATTAGATACATCTGGGATACTCCTAGGCACTCAGGCCAACCAACATGGCACACCAAAGGGTGCCAACACCTGGATTTTTCTGCAGCATGCCTTTTACCCAGAAACTGATCCATAGATGCTCTGTGAGGTTTCATCCTTTCAGTGCTTGTTTGCTTACTAGTATGTATGCGGCAGAAGTGACTTGTAAGTGTGGCCAGTTTCTCACATCAGACATGCTGCAAGGGGCCTGTGCCGTTCACTTTTCTGTGCATCTAACCTCCAGATGACCCTATGCTTAGTTATCTGTTCTAGGCTCTGTTCCACCTACCTTCTGCCTTACCCACCTGGTAGAGAGGATGGTTTTCACATTACTAACTCATGTAAAGAATGGCAAAAGGCGGCAGTGCTCTTCCCAGTAGTACTTAGTTCAGAGAATATTCAGCTTCATATGCTCATCCTCACATGTAAACAAGCCCTTAGAGACCAGGAAGGAATCTCTTGGAAATGCTGTGCAGCTAGCACACTCTTTGCAGTGCTGAATGTATTCCACAATCGCACTGAGTTTATACCCCAGCTGGTGCTATTTACGACTCGCTATGCTACCCTGCGTTACCCCAAACTAGGAAGACAGGCACAGCTCCGTTGGGTTGAAGACAGACCAGACTGTGGTCCTTTGCCAAGGCCGTGTTTATCTAGTGGGACGTGCCTGAGATCCGGGCTACCAATACTGTTAACTACCCACACAATTAACCTACAATTTAGCAAATCTCTCAGTCAGATGATCAGGCTGTCCTTGGCTGAACAGGGATTACAGGGGCTTGCAGGCTTTCCTCCTACAGTTCAAACAAACAAATAAAAAAAACCCTGTATTTGTACTATTTGCACTTTCTTTTCACTGTCTAGCTGGATGTTGGTGCTTTACACCTTTGACTGCCTAGAAGATCTACTGATCTCATTTTTCAACTTGGTTAACATGTCTAAACATAAAACACAATAACCATAAAATTTAGCCATCACAAACCAAAAACTATTTAAATCCTGTATTTCATATTTTAACAGAAAAAAGCAATACTGACACTCACACTTTACACGCCTATTTTTTCTGTAAGCTTTTTTTAGCTTGTTTTCCAATGGCCTACTGGGCCTGACAGAAATCCTCTGCCTTGGCACAGGTCACTGTCAGGTAGATAATCTCCAACCTAAATCAGAATAAAATGGATTACAATAGCCACTATTTCTCTTATAAACTCTGTTGAGGAAGGCATTAAATATTTCACACACCAGCACAATATTCAAATCAAGGGTTGTATTAACCAAACAGTGAACAGACTCTAAATAAAAACCTTTCATACTCTTTCATCTCTTTCATACCTTTCATACTCGAACTTGTTTGGCAGATGAGTTGAGGGAAGGCACTGACTCTCATTCTATAACTTAACAATGTAGACAAGGCAGGTTTTTTCATGCCTTTTTCCAACCTATTTGCTACAGACCACTGACAAATGCCAAATGGCAACCTAGGTGCATAAATAGTCTTTCAGAGCAACACAATGTATTCTCAGTCCCCTAAAATTGTGGGTTTTGTATTTTAAGTTTGCACGTCAAGGTCTTGAAGATATTTGCTTATCACAAGCTACAGCTACTACTTTAGAGCATGAATACTGTGCACTGAATTTAACAGTGCTGCATGCTTACAAACCATTCAAGGGTCAGAATTTTATTAAAAAGAAAATAATTGTTTCATGAACCTAGGAACAGCTGTGATTTGTCCAAGTATGTGGCAAAACTGGAAATTTGAGCACCAAAAGCCCAGTTTTTAGCACTGTCTTATTAGGTCTCAGATGTTCACCAGGTAAGCATTTGAACAGTCATTGTTAGAAATTATGCTGCTATCTCTCTCCACAGTCACCATCAGTAAGCAAAAGAGAGAAATGCAGTTATTACCAAAAAAAAAAAAGCGCCATAGCTATGACAGGAAGGGGAAAGGGGAAGAATCAACCATCCCAAGGCCTGCTTATGTTTGGGGGTTTGTTGATGAGTAGGGGGCTGATAAACTTGGAAAAACCTGACTCAGTGAATTACTGATCTCTTATAATCTAGATAAACAACTCCAATTTCACCACAGCCTTTTGGAAATACAGGAAGTTAAGCATAAGATACTCATTCAGACAGATGGCAGCACACACCTTTCCTCTGCCCAAGGGCTGTGAAACCTCTGCAGAGGGCAACCTGGGAGTCCTGGTGGGCAAGTCCACCATGAGCCAGCAATGTGCCCTTCTGGCCAAGAAGGTCTCCTTGGGTGCATTAAAAAGAGCATGGACAGCAGGTTGAGGGAGGTCATCCTCCCCCCTACTCTGCCCTGGTGAGGCCGCACCTGGAGTACTGTGTCCAGTTCTGGGCTCCCCAGTTCAAGAAGGACAGGGAACTGCTGGAGAGGGTACAGCAGAGAGCTACCAAGATGATCAAGGGACTGGAGCATCTCTCTTACAAGGGAAAGCTGAGGGACCTGGGTCTGTTTAGCCTGGAGAAGACTGAGGGGGGATCTCATCAGTGCTTATAAATACTTAAAGGATGGGTGTCAGGAGGATGGGGCCAGGCTCTGTTCAGTGGTGCCCAGTGACAGGGCAAGAGGTAACGGGCACAAACTTGAACACAGAAGTTCCATCTCAACATGAGGAGACATTCAGAACCCACCTGGACGCGTTCCTGTGCCACCTGCTCTAGGTGACCCTGCTCTGGCAGGGGGGTTGGACTAGATGATCTCCAGAGGTCCCTTCCAACCCCTACCATTCTGTGATTCCGTGATTCCGTGAGTCTTTGCTAATTTGTTAATTACAGTATTACAGAGGGATTTTCTGTTCCCGCTTCCCCTGAGCCCGACGGCAGCCCGTAAGGGCAACGGCACTGCCGAGCACTTCAGGTAAACGGCAGTAAGTTACTTAAAGCACTCTAACACCGGGGCCTGCGCCACCGGCGGCGGGTGCCGGTTGCGGCGCCAAGGCCCCGTCCCTGGACCTCTCCCCGCGCGCCGGACGGACGGCGAACCCCCTTCCCCCGCCTCCAACGGCCGACCGACGCCGTGCCCCCGCGCGGGTGGAAAGTCCAACCCCGCCCCGCCCCGCGCACGCGGCGCGTGCTGACCGGCTGTCACCGTCCGCTGGACCCGCCCCCGCCCGCCTTCTGCCCGCCCCCTGGCGGAAGCCCGCCAATCCCGAAGGGCGATGTGGCCTCTCGCCCTTGGGGGCACCGCCCTCCCCTCCTCCCCCCGCCCCGCCTCGCCACCTCCCGCCGCTGCCAGGGCAGCTGCGCCTGAACCGCGTGGCGGCCGGCGGTTGGTGGCCCCCAGGCAGCCAATGGGGGAGCGGCACCTCAGAGCGGGCGCCTCATTTTACGCACGGCGGCGCGCGCGCTAGCTGCTTCGACCGCTCGCGCTCGTTTGCCGCCGCGGGGTAGTGGCCGCCGCCGCTGCCGGGGAAGGCGGGGGGTGGGCGCTGGGAGCGCCGCGCGCCCGGGCCTTGCGCGGCGGAGCCGCTTCGGAGGAGCGCGCGAGGCGATTGGTGGTGACGCCCAGCGCGTCGTGGGGCGGCAGCCAATCAGGGGGCGCGGCGTCCCGCGAGGGGCGCGGCGGGCTGGGCCGGAGTGGAGTGGGCCGGACCGGGTCGAGCGCAGGAGCGGCGGCGGGATGAGGGCGAGGGGTCTGTGGGTGCTGGTGCTGCTGCTGGGGCTGGCCCAGATCACCCTCCTGGCGCGGGGCGCGGCGGCCGAGGAGGACGACGGCGACGGGGGTGAGTGCGGGCGTCTTGAGGACGAGCGTGGGCCGGGGCGGCCCGGTGGCGGCCCGCGGGACGCGGGTGCGTAGACCCGTCGCCGGGCGCTGGTGGGGGCCCGGACCCGGCGCTGCGCGCTGCAGGGGCCGGGCTGGCGGCGGCGGCTCCCCGGAGCCCTTTGGGCTGCGGTGGCGGAGGCAGAGCGCTGATTCCCCTCCGTGAGGGCGCTGGTGTCTCGGAGAGCCTCTTCTAAACATGGCATTAAAAGCTAGTAATTAGCCATGTTGGCTGGCATTTAAATTGCCACTAAATTTGCGGTTTCGTTATCCAACGGAACATTCTTTTCCTTACCCCTTAATTCAGGGGATCTGTGCATTCTGTGTGTTTCAAACTGATTGTTAGGGTTTTTTTCTGAAAAGGAGGGCCGTGTGTTGCAAGTTTCTTGGTGTTTCTTCCCATTGTCTTTGAATTTCACTGATGCGTGTCTGCCACTTTCCAAAATTAGCTGGAACAAAGCTGCTCTGACTTACTACGTTTGGTGCCTGTACATAGGAGGCAAGCATTTGAAGGTGCCACTTCTTTGGTTTTAAGCATCTTTCACGCAGATTTTGAGAAATCCTATGTTTTTCATGTTTCCGACATTAACACTGATGTATGTTAAGTATTAGAGGGTGTTCAGGGAGATGGGATTATGGATGACCTCCTGTCCTGCAAATTCTTACTCAGTGAATAGGCACTGAAACTTGAAGACATGCATTTATGTCAGGTACCTTATCTGTGCAACCAACTCTATGATCTGCAGGATAAAGGGTCAAGAGATTTTTTTTATAGGATATATCATCTGCAGTAAGGAGATACATGTATTTAAGCTTAGAATTAAAAAAAAACTTCAATGGAAGATTCTGTATTATGTCTATTTCTCTGCTTTTAGCTATAATACTTGATTATCATTGCTTCGTAGCATGTGTGAAGCCCAGTACTGATTTCCCCTACTACCTTCAAATGATGAAGTAACACCTGTGATGTTACAGCGAAGCCTGGCTGACAGCAGTAGCCCAGCTTCTTGCAGGCTAGGCTCTCATCAGTTTCCCATCTGCGCTGTTCTTCTCATTATATGAGGCCCTGGGATCAAAGATGCACAGTGATGAAAGTATTTTCTTCTGTGTGCAAATTGTATACTAATCTATTGCACATCTTGAATAATTTTCCTCTTTCTATTGTGTATCTCGAAATTGATATATAAATCATGAACTAGGCTTTAGCAAGCTGATGCTTTAAAAATGCCTGTAGTTAAGGAATTTCATTTTTGCCCTTGAAATGCAGACCTGTATGAAGTTGAACAAATTTACTTTGCAACAAGCAAGTGACCTAATGTAAATTGATTGTTCAGCAGATGAAAATTTCAGAAGAAACCAGGCCTGTCGCACTGTATGGTTTTTGAAGTGAAGTTTGACTAGGGGCAGTGAGGCAGCTGACAGCAAGGTTAGCCTAGGTCATGACTGTTAATACCCTTTGCATCCTGATAAATGAAAAGGAGGCATTTGTGTACGGAATCCACTACAGAAAAGACTGAGGAAGACTGTTTTCATGAAAAGGCTTTTGAATGCCCTGGCGACAGATTACAAGTTTGGACTTCTGTGTTTCTGAAAACTGAGCTCATCCAGTTGAGAAACAGGCACGGCAGTGCCCTCCTCAAAAGGAAACTTTCGTGCATAATCCAGAAGTCATTGATGTCTGGATGTGGCTTTTTCATGCAGGATTCACCCTACTTAAGAAGAAGTTACTAGGCCAGATTTCCAATAAATGCTGAAAGTTCAGTGAAGTTACTATAGGAATTAATTTCAGTTAGAGTAGCTGTCATCCTGAGGAAGGCCTGCCAGCCAGCATCGTGTACCTGAAGTCTTAAAATGAGTGTCATCTTCATCATGTTTCTTCACTTGTGTAGTAATGCGTTGAAATTTGTGGAAATCCTTTGTTGGAGTAAAAGGGAGTGGTCCATACTTTACTGGAGGGCAGGTTTTAGCCACAGCTGTCACTTGTTGGTCTGCCCACCTGCTTTGCAAGTAGCTTTAAGAAACAAAGACACTTCATTGTGGGTGCAGCTATTTTATTTTCATGAACAGTGTTATGCAAATATTCATTAGCTACTTTTGCCATTTCAGGTGTCAGTTAGACTCGTTCTGTATCTGTTCTCTTCAAATTGTAAATCATTAATGCAGAGGAAAGTTTTCTTGCTCTTAGTGAAAAAAGTCCTGCTTATTTCTCCTGTACTTGGTCAGGTCCTTGAAGCAGGTCTTTCAGTTGCAATGCTAAAGGGGACATTAGAGGTAGCTATGATAAGCCTAGGTACTGGTGAAGCTGGAGACTACAGAGGCTGAATTAGCAGCCTTAAGGACAAATTTTCAAGTGTGGTTAATGTTTGGTTTTTTTTTTTTTTTGGAAATGGGTGCCCTCTGTAAGCCAGGGGGGAAAAGCTGGAGTTCTGCTGTTAGGTGCTACTCTCCTGCCTCCATCTCTGAGGAGGAGGAAGTGGGTGTGTGTAATGCCTGTGACAATGTATCACTGTCAAGGAAGTTTTATGTTGGCAGGCTATACAGACACTGTAAGATACAGAATAATTTCAGTGATGGAGGTCAGATCTCGTGGTTTACCATTTTCCACTTATGCAGGATGTTTTTCTAGGTGATACTTTCCTTTCAGCTTTCTAAACCATGAGACTATGCTACAGCAGTTGCGGTGGTCTTTCTTTTTGGGAGTGGGTAGTTAGCATAGTAAGCAGGAATGAGAGTTGCAGCCTCATGGTTAGTTTCAGAGGTGCATGGGCAGAATTGGCCAGCTAGTTTTGCTCAAATTCCTTTGTCAGGAAAAATCAAGTCCAAAGTTATTTGCTTGGAAAAGCAGCAGGCATTGCGCAACTCACTGGGAATTCAGTCACAGACCAACCACGAACACCCTGTGGTGAAACATAGCCCTCAAGACTGCTGGACATGTGTGTAAGCAGAAGTATTGACTGCTGAAACCTCCTGAAAACCAGCCTTTTCACCAGTGCAGTCATGTAGGTACATGACTGCTGTAAATTAGCTTCAAGGCTGTTTGACAGTTCAGCCCTTTCACTGCAAGTGTTCAGAGGCAGCAACACAAGAGGCATTGTCCAGTTGCAAATAGTGCTTTTAGCTGCTTTGTAGATAGATGAAACAGTAGTAGTTGTTATAGAAACTTAATCCAGGTGACTACTGTTGAGTGATAAGTGATCTCCTGTGATCTGTCCCCTCATCAGAAGCTTTTGTATTTTGGTGGTGTGTAAAGTTGTGTTCTAATTAAAATTAAAGCGTTTTCTCTAGGGGCACATATTGGTTTCTGAGAGCATATAGGCTTATTTTTTTTAATATCTTCTAACAGAAAAATGCCTATTGCAATTTAACAGCATAATTTTGTCCATGGTGAGCTTGTTCCTATGGCCTGCCATTGGTCTGAAAATAGTGGCATTTGTTTTTATCACTTTTTCATACTTGGATACTACATATTTATCATTCTTCCTTTCAGATTCCAGGTGAAATCAGAGTATTTGCAGGATTCTTGTCCTGAATAAGTAGCTTACATGTACATGATTTGCTGTCCTACTGCAGTAACTCCTGTCAGCTTAGTCAAAAGCCAATTAAAGTTAAGTAGAGAATAGTTTTGAACAAGAAACATTAATCTCTTTCTTTTTGTAATCCTGAGGCTTCCAGTGGTTGAAAGGGCCTTGGCTTTGTTGTTGCAGTTTTCATTTGGGATGAGGTATTTTCTTATGACTGCAATTTATTTAAAGTCATTCAGGAAGGTCTGCTTGCCTCAAATGATAGCGGCTTAAAAAAAAAGTTTAAAGGAAGATGTGAAAGATTAAATATTAAAGAAACCATCTCAAATTCCAAGCCAGCAAAGACTGAACCAGTCGAAATGTCCTGGCTTCAGATTTCATGTGCTAACTTTGCTTTGGTAATTTAGCAACTCTGCTTTCTCTTTGAAAGTCCTGTTCTGGACTAGCAGTTTTGATCTCCTTAAATCAAAGGCCTCCCCAAAAGCTCTTTGAAAGAGGTTTTCACTCCCTTTGTTTTAGAAGAGTACCTTGCATCTGCCAAGTGCATAGGAGTGGGTTTTCACGGGATTCCTGTGACAGTCACTTACTTGATTTTATACTCCCTGTGCAGTCTGGTGCTGATCCAGAGCAGACTGATGCTCCTGTGGGTGGAAAGCCACTTCAGCGACTTGCAGACCTGAAACATCGCTATAACTGAAAGCAAGATATGTTGAGGTGGCAGGGGTGGAATTGAACAGTCAGGAATGGAAGCATAATTTTGAAATGCTGCCTTTAAACCACATTGGTAGTAGTGAAATGATAGCATTTGAGCTTATAGCCTGTCTGTTTATTAGACCTTCGGACAGGCAGAGCATAGCAGTTGTGGTGTAACAGGTGTAGTGAGTAAGGGTACAAGGCAGGCATTGGGGACAGATAACATCTGCTTTTTTGGTACAAGACACCTAATTTTTCCAATCACAAGTTGCTGTACTTGAAGGACAGCTGTTTTGCTGCATGATGAAGGGCTTCTGTTTGTATTCAGGTGTCATCTGTGTGACCTTCTTACCCAACAAAACATGTCTGGTGCCTTGCTTCCCACATTTCAACAGGATAACCAATGAATGTTGGTAGTATTTGTCACATAGCAGTATGCATTAATTCTTGTTGTGAATTTTGATAGTTTGCTCCGAAGAGCAAAATATATGTTGAAACTACTGAAATGTTGATATTGTTAGATGGCATAGCGTGGACAGGAATGAAACAGGACTGATCAAACATCAGAGTCCAAGCTCTTTGCAGACTGAGGTAGCTGTCATTGTATGTGGAGCAGGTACTAACCTATGTTGATACTTTTTTTTTAACCACAGGATGTACTTAATCCATCTTTAACCTGGTAGTGTTATTTTAATGTTAAACTTCACACAATCCAATCCATACTGCACTTTTACTTTTCCAGAGTCTGTTACAAAAGAAGCTGACGATGACAGTGATGATGATGACGATGATGAGGATGACGACGATGATGACTCTGAAGTTAAAGAAGAAAATGGTGTATTAGTCTTGAATGATGCAAACTTTGACACCTTTACTGCAGACAAGGACACTGTGCTGCTGGAGTTCTATGCACCATGGTGGGTTCACAGCCTGTGGTACTTCCTTAGGTGCAGAATGGGGTGGATGCTGGGGGCTTCTGTGACAGGACACACTCTTACAACATGAGCTTGGCTTGCAGTTTCAAAGATGATATAGGAGTAGCTTGCCTGCAGGAGAAGCACTGGACTCTGCCATAGTCCAGGGTAGGAGATGGTTTGCGTGGTGCGGAGGTACCACTTTCCCCTGTGCCATGCAACAGACAACAGCCTGCTCCTTCTCCATGGATATGGGTCATGCTGAGGGATCCCATGCCAAGGGAAGCGCAGCCCTGGTTCCATCCCTCTTCCGTGCCTGTCAGGGAACAGAGATGGTCCCAGTAAGCCCCAGGAAAGTTATGCTGTGTGGTCTTGCAGCCTGCTATTGTGTCCTTTTGCTGGCCCACTGAGAACTTGTGCACTTCCTCAACTAGATGGAGGAATGAAGACTTCCCTTCTCAAGACTCCTTCTCAAGTTCAAATCTCTGTCCTTGCCAGAAGGATGCGGTGTGAATAAGGACATAGCTTGTTTGTGTTACCAGTTTAAACAGTGCCTCATACATCTACCTAATGATGATAATGCTGCTGGCATACCAGTGTGCTCAGGGGACCTACAATGGATTTACCTGCATACAACGGAGGCAAGGAATTTTGGCAGGAATTTATCTTTTGCATTCTTATGAACAAAAATAACGGAGATGGTTAGTGGGGAAAAACAAGAGTAGAGTATATTTGCAGTCAAGTTGCTGAGTTAGTGTTGCAGCCAGGACCTCTCTTCTGTTGTGACTTAGTGATATAAAGATGACTACTCATTTGTCCTTTTCTAGTCTTTGAATAGAGTGGAGAATATGATCTTCCTTGATGTGGAGTTGCATGTTAACTAACATTACTCTCATTACAGAGACTCTCATCCCTGCTTGGCTACAGGTACTGTTTCTGCAGCTGTAGTTTGCCAGCATGAAAACGGAACATGAAGCTTACTTTATCCAGGCAGAAAGCTGTGTGTGGTCATCACAGACTAAACACCTCTTCTCTTTTTTTTCTGCTCTACCTCCTGCCAGTTGCGAGGCTAAGCAGTACAGGCTATCTGCTACACACTACCTTCCCACTTTTTTTTCTTTATTTTCTTGGTTTTGTCTTCAGCTTGTCAAGCTATATTCAACTTTTCTTATGCTAGTAGCTTCTGTCATGCCAGCTTTTGTAGCAGGAGCCTCTGCTCTTCCCAAAGAGTTTGGTATGGCCAGAGAGAGCGAGCAGGTGCTACAGTGCCATATTGGATGTGAGATTTCATTAGGCCAAGTTAACTACTGGTTCATTTTTTCGCTTTAGTTCAATTTAGGGTGCTGAGTAGAGAAGACAAACCTAGATTAGGGAGAAGCTGAAGTCTGAATGAGACCATATTTTGGGGGACAGGGAGGAAGGAGAAGCACAGTACAAGGTTTGCGATCTTGTGTTAAAAGGGATTGTTACTTTTTTTTACAATGGCTTTATGAAACATATGGAAGTGTGTTGCCTTTTGAATGGAGAAAAAAAAAAGTTGGGGTTTGAAAAAAACCAGCACATTCGCTACAGTTACTCTCTACCTCTCTCCATGATCTGAAAATATAGCAAGACAAACATTCTCATGTTGATGTTGTGAACATCATGCCAGAAGGTATCCTGGAAATGCAGAATAGCAAATTACTCCTGCAGTTCTATCCTATTCTAATGTATCTACTTGTCTTCTTCTGACAGGTGTGGGCATTGCAAGCAGTTTGCTCCTGAATATGAAAAGATAGCCAAAACTCTGAAGGAAAATGACCCTCCTATTCCAGTTGCCAAAGTAGATGCTACTGCAGCCACTTCACTAGCAAGTCGTTTTGATGTCAGTGGCTACCCAACCATCAAAATCCTGAAAAAAGGCCAACCCGTTGACTACGATGGTTCTCGGACGGAAGATGGTAAGCACCAGTCTTCAGCAATTTTCTGTAACGAAGCAAAGAAGTATATGGTCTTGCTTTTTAATGTGACTATTTTGAAGGACTTTGATATCAGGTTACTTTGTCTTAAGCAGCATAATATGATAAAGGCTGAAATTTTGCCTGTCTTCTCAATTGGTTGTATGCTAGAGGACAAATTTTCAGGTAGTGGGTGGTGGTGTTTACTGATGGAAGGTTTCTAGAAATATGACTTGACTAGTAGAGGAGTCTTGTGCTTGATGAAGAATCAACTAATAAGAAACATCTGGTCTGTATAGTGACTATATATAAAACCTCTTGCTTAAAGAATGTGTCTGACTTCAGACACAGGGGTAAAAACTACCTTTTCTGTCTGTTTTGAGATGGCATTCACTATGGTGCTGCAAAGTACAGATCTGTGCTCTGTGTAAGTGAGATGCTCTATAGGGTGAAAAGACGACATTCTTGGCAATACCAACAATTAAATAAAACATAAAGGATCTTGATTAAGAAAGTGTTCTTGTGAGCTTGACGTGTAAGCTTTGGTCCAAGACCATGCTTGCCACTCTGATTTTAAATTCTTGATAGTGACTCTTGCATTTGATATGCTACAGGTATGATAATGCAGACTTGCTAATTGTGCTGTTGAACTGTATTTCAGCAATTGTGGCCAAAGTCAAGGAGGTTTCTGACCCCAATTGGACCCCTCCACCAGAAGCTACCCTGGTATTGACCCAGGATAATTTCGATGATGTCGTGAATGGTGCTGATATAATCCTGGTGGAATTCTATGCTCCATGGTAAGGAAGAAGGCAGTCACCCGTACTTCCCTAGCACAGCTGACCTGAACACACTTGGTGAACCCATTTTTTGTTATGCCTCTTGTAAAGAGGCTTGCCTTGTGCAGGTGTGTAGCTCTGGTGTGCCTTAGTTCTAATCTGGACCTAGGATTACATTACAAATCCCTTGAAGACTAGACTGGATCTGTTGTTCAGCAAGGAGTGGTCTCCAAAACTTCACTGAAGATTCTCCTTATTTACGAATTTGGAAACGCGTTGAGAGATACTGAATACCAAAGGGAGTTGGTCCTTAGTTTAAAACGGCCTCTAAAAATGAAACTACCTATAGTAATGTGGGGCCAGACATAATGAGGTTGTCCTCTTCAGGTTGGAGAGACAAGTCTTCCTAGCTTGAAATGTCCTGTGGATTGAATAACCCCATTTCTACTTTCTTCATTCTGGAAGACTTAACTTCTCCAATTCAGAGGTAGAACGTATCTAGCAGGACTCATGGCTTGTTAAAACTGCCCTCCTCTCTCCTTCCCTAGGTGCGGACACTGCAAAAGGCTTGCTCCAGAATATGAGAAAGCTGCCCAGGAGCTCAGCAAGCGCACACCTCCTATTCCGCTGGCTAAAGTCGATGCCACTGCTGAAACTGAGCTTGCAAAGAAGTTTGATGTTACTGGCTATCCAACTCTGAAAATATTCCGCAAGGGCAAACCTTATGACTACAGTGGTCCACGGGAAAAATACGGTACTGCAACTTCGGTCTCTTCTACCAAGTAACAGGCGATAGGACAAGAGGAAACCGTGTCATGTTGTGCTGGGGAAGGTTTAGACTGGATATTAGGAAAAATTTTTACACTGAAAGGATTATCAAGCATTGCATCAGACTGCCCAGGGAGGTGATTGAGTCACCATCCCTGGAGGTATTTAAAAGACAGGTAGACATAGTGCTTAGAGATATGGTTTAGCGATGTTTTTTTGTCAGAGTTAGGTTGATGGTTGGACTAAATGATCTGAAAGGTTCCTTCCAACCTAGGCGGTTCTATGATTCTGCTGTTTCCTATTTCCTGAGGGCTTGACTACAAATGTTTTTATGTATCTATAGGACTTGCAGACTTGTTAATATCATAGCAATGGTAGTTGAGGAAACCTGAAACACTGTGCCCTCATACCTACATAGGCCAGCAGTAGAGATTTGTCTCTAATCTTTGTAACATCTTATGGTGGTACTATAAACTCCTTTTAATATACAGTAAGTTAAATACATATGGTGAAGCACTGACAGTATGAGTAAATGGGCAGCCTTTAATTGCACTGGAATGTACCATAAGAGCTGGCAAAGTGCTTAATATTAGGTTTTAAGAAGAGGGAAGACTTAAGACTACCTAAGTAGAACTTTGGCTCATAGCAGGGTCAGGAGCCAGTGAAGGGTCTAGAATTTAAGAAAGGAGGGTTACTTTGAAAGATCAGCTGCTAGCCATGGAACTCGTGTTTGGTCATATCTTCTGAAACCAACCTGAAAGAGAATATCCAGGACTGCATCTTTAAGAACTTGGACTGAGGCTTTGCTGATTTGGTCTGTTAGTTATTGTGGGAGGGCTGCACAGAAAGAAAGGCATCCGTAGAAAACGTGTCGTAGAGAATTCCTGAACCTTTCAGTTCAATGAATGTTCTAAGCAACTAAGCAAGTGGGTTTCTCTCCCAGGTATTGTCGACTACATGATTGAACAGGCTGGTCCTCCATCCAAACAGATTCAGGCAACCAAGCAGGTACAGGAATTTCTGAGGGATGGGGATGATGTCATCATCATTGGTGTCTTTAGTGGAGAGAATGACAAAGCCTATCAGCTCTATCAGGAAGCAGGTAAAGAATGTTTTAAAGTACTAATGTATGTTTTATTGAGGTTCTGTCCAGGACTTTGGGCATGGAGAGATCCTTTATTTCTGCTCTTAGTTCAGTGAGTGAGGTTGGAGAGGAGTAAGAGGAAGGAGACTGAAGGGTGATCTTCCACTTGTACTCAAGGAAAAAAGGTCACAACAGATTTTGGGGCTATAACTAAAGTATCAGCCAGTCACAGGAGATACCTTCTCTTGGTACTGTGTCCCTAAAAACATGCAAACTAGAAAGGAGGGAAAATTCCTAGCTGAGGAACAAATCGCAACTTCTTGGCTTAAAGCCTTGCTAGCTTTGCTATTGCTTGTTTCATATCTGACAGTTCCAGAGGCTGGACTCTGCTGAACTTGTTTGAGGTGGGGGGTGCTGGAGAAAGAATAAGCATCCACCTCTGGGTCGGTTTATCTACACCATTCCTGGTAATGTTTATTCTTAAAAACCCCTTTGATGCCATACACTGATGGTACTGTTAACAATATTTGATACTGCACAGAATAGCATAAGCACTTGAAGTGCTTAGTCTATTTAATCAATCCCTGTGTCTCACATAATCAGACTACTCACAGCCACTCTTGGTTTATGCCAGAGCCTTGAGAGCAGTTTGGGCAATTCTTCTCACCCAGCTATGCCTGCATCTGGAGCTGCTGTCACTTATAGTTGGATTAGGAGCTGATTTTGGTTGCTCCAGCATGGCAAGATACAAAAATGTTTCCCAGGCTGCCCCAAAGCAAACAGATTGACTAGGTGACCTTGTGAGTCCCTTTCCAGCTCTACTTTCTGTTATCTGGGGAGAAGCCAATAGGCAGGAGACTGATAAACAATTAGCTGTTTCACTGTGTATGTTTTGGAAGCTGTTCAAGGTTTTTGAATATGTAGAATAACTCATCAAGTAGATAGGTTGTTGAACAGCATACTCAAATTGTATGCATTTTCACATGCTTCTCACACATGGATAAGAGCTATTTCCCAAGACTCTGGGTTATTCCATGTCCTAGTGAAAATGGGAAGAGTTTCCTTGCAGTGCACTCTCAAGGTTTCAGGCAGAGGCTCTCAGTTCACTTCTTGATGACTTTTCCTTCTCCCTAACCTTAATTTTTCAGCTAACGGTTTGAGAGAAGATTTCAAGTTCCACCACACCTTCAGCAACGAGATTGCAAAACTATTGAAAGCATCTCCAGGAAAACTGGTTGTCATGCAGCCAGAAAAATTTCAGTCAAAGCACGAGCCCAAGATGCATGTTTTGGATCTTAAAGTGAGTAGCTGGTCCAAAGTGAGAAAACTTGTGCATGGATTGAAGGTTCTCTTTCTTTGTATATATGAGCAGTTGGCATCTTCCTATTGGAAGTACTCCACTAGATATTTGAGGCCACCTGTTTGTCCCCTGAAATTGCATTGCTTTGTTTGAGAAACCTTTATAAAAATAAACCCAGAGGTTATGTATTCAGATAATAATTTACCATTACAGTATTCAGTTTAAGGGTAGAATACTAAATTATCTTTAGTGCTCAAAGATTTGAGGAGTAAGGTGACAGCATTGTTCATAACATGCCCCTCTTTCTCATTCATGCTTGCATCAATATTAGTTTCTAGTAGTGTGTAACAGAAATGCCACTTAAGTCCTTCTGTCTGAACTTTTTTTAAGCAGGACTCTACAGATGGATCAGAGATTAAAGAGCACGTTGTAAAACATGCTTTGCCTCTAGTTGGTCATCGCAAGCCTTCCAATGATGCTAAAAGATATGCTAAGCGTCCTCTAGTGGTTGTCTATTATTCTGTAGACTTTAGTTTCGACTATCGTGTTGGTAAGTTAAATTTACCATTCTTCCACTTTGAGAGGAAGCAAGTAGTAACTAGAAATTACTAATCCTATTGTGTTCTGGTTTTCAGCTACCCAGTATTGGAGAGGCAAAATCCTGGAAGTAGCCAAAGACTTCCCTGAATACGTGTTTGCTGTTTCTGACGAGGAGGATTATTCTTCTGAAATAAAAGATTTGGGCCTGCTTGAGAGTGGAGAGGATGTCAATGTCGCCATTCTGGATGAAGGTGGCAAGAAATATGCCATGGAGCCGGAAGAATTTGACTCTGATGTACTCAGGCAATTTGTACTGGCATTCAAAAAAGGTACAGTTTCTAAAATAGGGTTCTCTAAGCTATTTGCTGTTTTCCCTTCCAAAAGTTTTTCCTGAGGTTATGGCTACAGTGAAGTCATATGTGCAACCCTACATTGTTCTGTTACTTAAGACTTTCGGATGTTTCTTGGGTTTTTTGTTCTTTGGTGTTTTTTGGTTTTTTTTTTAATCTCGGTTCATTAACTTTGCTTGGATTGTGCTGTGGCATCTAGCTATACTCTAACACCAAGCACGTTTGGGAAGCCTAAAATGTTTTTGCAACTTTGAAGTGTGAGTTGGTTATTCATATTTGGGACTAGTGTAATAAATCAATCTCTAATACATCATGTATGGACAGCCATAAAAAGAGGGAGAAAGCTTCTAGGGAATTGTGAAACAAATTGTTGCCCATATTTCACATCATAACATCACATATAAAACATCACCAGCAAGCTAGCCTATGTTTCATGCAGAGGTAAATTCATGTACTGGTGCAATGCTTTTTTCCCTGGCAGGAGGATGTACTTCTGCCCTTTCTTTTTGGGGGAGATCATAACGATTGCTCTTACTGTATTCTAACAATAGTGTGTGTTTGCTTCCTTCTAGGAAAACTGAAGCCTATTGTGAAGTCCCAGCCAGTGCCAAAAAATAACAAAGGGCCTGTGAAAGTGGTAGTGGGTAAAACTTTTGATACCATAGTAATGGATCCAAAGAATGATGTTCTCATAGAGTTCTATGCCCCATGGTGCGGACACTGCAAGAAACTAGAACCAGTGTATAATGAGCTAGGCAAAAAATATAAGAATGAGAAGAATCTAGTCATAGCCAAGATGGATGCTACTGCCAATGATGTGATGAGTGACCGCTACAAAGTGGAAGGATTCCCCACTATCTACTTTGCTCCAAGAGACAAGAAGAACAACCCTATTAAATTTGAAGGCGGGGACAGAGATCTAGAGCATTTGAGCAAATTTATAGAGGAGCATGCAACAAAACTCTCCAGAACAAAAGAAGAGCTTTAGATAAGTTAAGAGTGGTGAAGAATAATTGTTTGTACATTGTAGTTAAAAGCAAGTTACAGACAAAACTTCGTGAGAGAAGAATTAAGCAGTTTGAGCAAAGAAATTCCTTGAGCAGTAAAGCAATTGCAGTATCTTTTTTTTATATGGCAGAAAAGTTTTTCTGGACACTGAACTTCTCTGATATGAATGTCTTATGTTAGTTATGGTTTTGATCTTTGGAGAAAAATACATCCTTTATTTTTTGTGACTATCTTGAGCTTGATTATTTGACTTCAATGCAGCTGTTTAAGTTAAAAGATATTACCAAAAAGACAGAATGAGATCCCTCTGCCAAACAGATTTCTTTGTCTTATTTGTTGGTATGGTTAATGGGGGGAGCAGTGCTTTGAGCCAGCCTCTCTTCTGTTATATTTCTGTATACCTATTCGTGTGACTATATCACTGCGTTCATTGCTGAGGGTAAGAATGGGAGTTTTCTAAAGTGTGGATGAATTATTCAGTTCCATTGAGATAAGACACAGTCACTTGCTAACTAAATGTGCACTAGACCTGTCTGCTTTTGATTTGTGCCCCTCTGTAGAGAGGGTGATGCTAAAATAGCAAGTTTTTCTAATTTACCTCTCTTTACTAGTCCATATTGACCCATTCATATCTTAGTCTTCCCAAGTATGTTTTGGGGTAATTGGAGTGTGGCAGAAAGAGCATCTAGTGTGTGGTAATGCTTGGATTCTTGCATCGGATCTGTCTGTTACTGTCTCATTTCTTTTTGCAGAGATGATATTTTTGGTAGTGATTCTTCTTTAAGGAAGCAGGCCAAGACCTTCTCACAGGCTTTATTTCTGTGACAGTTACTGCAGGTACAAAGGGTGATCACATCTACTCTGTGCTCCACTTGGCAGTATGTGTGTTTAAAAATGGTTTTTGATCTTGAATGTCCCAGTTGAGATAAATTTATGAATTTATGTGCCGTGTTGGGGTGGCTGGTTTATATACTTCAGAAGCACTGTCTGTCTCTTCAGACCTGTGCTGCTGCAGTGTGTGCAACCTGAATGTCACTGAGGCAGTTTTGACACATATTTCACTTTACGGGTAGTGCATCTCTCCTAGCAGTACTGTTTTCTGTCTTGCAAAAGACCAATATCATCAGTCTTCCTTCAGTGTTTCCTTGTATTTGTTCTCAACTTTTTGGAGTGTGTGCAAATCTAAAACCACCACCCAATCTTTTTTTTTTTCTGGGGAGATGCAGTTTTCTGTGTAGCAAGGGTAAACCCATGTCCGGGAGGTGGCTGTTAAGGTATAGGACCCAAAGGTACAGGACCAAGGACCCAAAAGGGCCTGCAAGGGGGTACATAATCCCTGCGTAATTTCCTGCTGCACTTGGCATCCCTGTTGAAGGGATGTGCCTCCCTGTTGCCTTAACAGGGGACTGGCTGTTAACAACCTACCCAGCAAAGCATAACTGTAGAATTATTCTTGCAGAGTTTTATGAGACTGCATGAAGGCTTTCTCTTAATTAACAATTTATCTGAAGCTAGTGAAACAAAGCTCACCAGATTATGAATGAAGGGGATAGTATCAAGTCTCCCTGGGGTGTTGGGGTATGCTTGAATGTTATTTGGCTCTTGTTTACCAGCAAAAGCTGGGAAGTGCTAAGCAACTACTCAGGATCAGATTGCAGTTGCTGCTTTGTGTTAAAGCTGTGTGATCATTCTCTTCAGAACCTGGCATTGTCAGCCTTCTCTTTTTGTGGTAGAGGGCTTTATTCTCATCTGTCGTTAACGCATACAGGTATGCATTAAGCTCAGGCAATATTTCACGTACAAGACTCTTACCAAGTGCATTATCTTCCCATCACTCGCCATTTCTGTTTGCACCTTTTCTGTAGAGCCTTGAAAGTCCATGAACTGTGACAAATGTCCGCATAGGCAACAGGAGCAAGATCAGACTTAGCTGATCACCAGCTTACATCAGAGGTGACTTTTCTCAGCTTTAGAAAGGATACATAAGCCAAATAGCAAGCTCTATCCTGTCTGCAAGTTGAGATCAACTCAGTTCTCCAAAGCATTAGGAACAGACTTTTATAAATCAACTCTTAAACATAGTTCAGCTTCTATCCCTAAGCAAATACCTCGCTTAATACTGCAGGGAAATAAATTGCTCCTGCTTATTAGTTAATTGCAAGCTTGTAGGGATTTATTCCAAAACAGATGCCATCTAAACAACAGGAAGACGCAGGATAAATATGGAACATATAGAAGGGAGGGTGAAAAGTCCCTTGGTGGTGGTGGGGACTATAATCAGGGTGGAAGCTCCATTCTTCTCGGGGCAGTTAATGTCAAAGTTGAGCATAAGAGTTTCTCACTTCTCTTCTTGCAAGTGCTAACTTACTAACATAATTGCCAATGCTATACTGTTTCTGTAGACTTCTTCCTCCCAGCAGGAGCTGACACCACTCTGGGTTGAAAACAACCTCTCCAACCCGCTGGGAGCCCTCATGCCACAAAAAGCACAAGGCCTAGGGGAGCAGCCAAGGTGTGTTCGCAGTGTTCCTGCTGTCTTTTTCTTCTTTGCCTCTGCAGGTGGAGGCAGCCTAACCTACACAATTACTTCAGGGCTGTGCTCAAAGGCCTGATTTCTGTTCTGGAGCAGCAGTGCTTAAGTCAGCACTGAATAAGGAAAAGGAATACACTAGTAGTAGTATTGCTAACTTAGTTACTAGACAACTGTGAGCTGCAAGAGCAGGCAGTGTTACCCCAAGTAGGTAGGTTTGGGTTATGAGTAGTAGAGGGTGTGACGATCTGATCCATCTTTATCCTACTGTCATCTGACCGCATTTCCTGCAAGCCCTTGGCTGTGCGGCACACCTTGGCATCTGCACCCCATAACTGATGTATTTATCTTGATCACTTCCCAGCAAAGATGAGCATACTGATTCCTCTGCACTTTGGGCAAAGTCATACTGAAAAGCAAACTGCTTTCCTTAGCTCCAGTAACCTATCCCCTACTGTGTGCGCTATCAATGTCACATCAGCTTTCTGTGAAACTCACTGGGATGGCTACACTATTAAGTCTGTTATCCCTCTTTGTAGAGGGATAAAGCTCTCTACGTGAAAAGTGATATCAATGCGATTGATTTTAAGGGGAACAGGCCATACCATCTTCTGGAATTTGTTAAATGCATTATGCATGCCTGCTTTTCCCTTCCTAGTACAGTAGGATGCTTTCCTAAGTACCATAAATTTCTATTAAAGTATTACCTAAGTGCTGCCAATTAGCCTTGGTGTTCCCTTCTTACAGAAGGAAGTAAAAAAAAAAAAAAAAAAATGCATGCAGTGCAGGAGAGCAAGAGGGTTCCCCTCACTTGTTCTTACCCACAGCTGCATGAGCCTATGGCATCATTTCTGATTGTAGTTCCAGGTGGAAGAAAGCTTGCAGTTTATGCTTCAGGACAGGACTGATTTGTGTGGTAATAATAGTTCCTGGGAAGGCTCCAAGGAGCCTGGTGTAAATATCTCCCACGCATGCATCCTCTAGAAAACAGATATTTATTTTCTGTGAACTGTAGTACATCTTTAAGTAGTCGGACTTGAGACTTCTATAGGGCCACTTCCTTTCCCTGAAGGGTCAAGGGCTAAGATAAGCAGCAATTCTAGCACAGACAGTGCTCCTCGGAGTGAGTTTGTCTGCACTGCATCTGTGGGACATGGAAGGTGACAGTGAATACTGGTCTGAGATCTTGATGCTGCATTAAGTGCTATCTTTTTTTAGTCCTGGAAGAGATTGTTAATAGTAGAGGGACATGTCTCTTTGCAATTGAGGTTATTACTTGGTTTCTATTTTATTTTATACTTCAAAACTGTTAATTATGATGATGCCTGCATTTGGCCCAAGATTTGGCTGGTAGTGAGCAAGGCACTGCAGAGTTGGAGACTACTCCACAAAGCTTATCTGTCTTCTTGTACATGAGGCTATGTGTTGAGGAAGAGGGCTTCTGGAAAGTAGAATATGAATAAGAATATATGATACAGGTTAAAGGCTTTTTCAGAAAGGAGCATTAACTGTAGCAGTCAGACTTGTGTCCGTTCTTTTGTGGTAGGCAAGAGAAGCCACTGCAAACTGTCTACGCTTCAAAAGGCTTTTTGCTCACAGCCTGCCTTGGAAATGGACAAGGATCAGAGGACTGAGTATTGCAGTCCATACACTCAGACACTGATGTGAGGTGATGAGTACATCAGGTCCTGCGTGAACAAGTGTAATCCACTTAGTTAAACTGGTATAGAGCCTTGGATTTGTTAAAGCAGTTTGGCTTTGGTTTGCTGTGCTTATGCTGTAAAACTCCCTTTCTCAGTGCAGAGCAGGGATCTGTGGGCAACCCTAGCTGAAGGCACTGACATGCTGTAGCATCTTGCCTCAGTTGCCAGGTGTTTCTGGGACTTCAGCTAGTAGTGCTGCACAGCTTTAGGTATGGAGGTGTTGCAGGAATTGCCGCACATCACAGCAGTGCATGTGTATGCGGAGGCCTCCCAGTTACCAACTTCAAAGGGCTCCCTTTCGTTTCCTGCCCGGACCTATGGGGCCCAGGGTAGGGTGCACGCAGCCATGGGCAGGAGAAGTGTTTTCCTGGCATGTGTCACCTGTGTTGATATCTATGCTCAGAATCCCACAGAGCTCACAAGTCAGTTTTTCTTTCAGCTTTTTTGGAGGTTGCTCTGCACTGAAGCCCATTCCTTTAGAAGTGGCTGTGTGTGCTCTTGGAGGCCGATGTCATTCATGTTAATGTTAGTGCTGGAGTCTCTGTGCCATGAACAGCTGGTTTTATATGAAGCCTCTGTGCTGTTATCTGACCCTTTGCAGCATTGCTTTCTGCACCATTCCTGAATGTCTGGGCAAGCTCTCTACGCACCGTGAAATCTAAATTATCATGTCTTTGCAGAGGCTGGGTGAGACTGCTTGGGTCTGGAAGGACATGGCCATTGTCCGGGTTTGTTTCTGTGTGTAGGGAAGAAGATACCTGCTCTGTGAATTACCATGAGTCCTTACATTAGAAGGGTAGAAAGTTTCAGAAATGCTCTTTGTTCGCAAGCTGTGTGTGGCTTGATTAACAAAAAGGTAGAGGAGATAAAGCTATATTGAATCCAGTCATGCAAAGAAAACCGTTATCGCAATCAGTAACCCAGTCCTCTGATGGATTTCCGTAGGCTGGGGTTTTGAACAGCCAGTTGTTTCTTCGTGGTGAAAGCTGATGCTTCTCAGCCTGCTCTTGATTCATGCCCTCCTACTTGCTTTGTCTAAGTTACAGTAGCCTTTCTGAAATTCAGGATATCTTGCCTTACAGTAGGGGAGAGTCATTCAGCAATACAGCCTGGTAAATTGCTGCTGAGAATGACAGAAGCAGAGTAAAAGAAAATACAGCAGAAGGTAGGCTCAGGAAAAAACGAAATGATAACTCAAACTTCTATAAAGTCAGAGAAATCAGGGCTAGACAGGACATTTTCTCACCTACTCTGCTTTACGGATTAGGCCACAAGTTTTCAGCTGTTTACTTTCCATATCCAGCCTAATAAATTGCATTTAACCTATGCATCTGTTCCAAAAAAAAAAAAGTACGCAACACAACCAAAGCTCCACAACTCTTAAGTGCTGATGCTACAGTAATATTGATTTCTGAACTACAAAATGCGTTCAGGAAATGGAACATGTCTCTTGAAAGTGGTACTGCTTTGATTAAGGAAGACAGTTTTGCGTTCGCTTGCCATGTGAAATATTTCATATGTTACTTCTGCTAATGCCTTTGGACAATAGATTTTAGTTGTATTTTAATATGGGATCTAGCTCTTCTTTTGTGCTTTGAGTTGTTTTGGGTCTTTTACAGTCTCAAGATGATCTAACAACTAAAGGATAGCCAGTAAAACTCTACTAGCTTAAGGTGTAGGTCTTTACAACCAGTAGATCTTCGCAGAGGGCCTGCTGACAGTGGGTTGAGCTTGGTTCAGAGATCTCTCAATGAGCCTGAAGGAGCAGTAATAGAGCACATAACTACAGCAGATGCAAATCGAGAGAGGTGTTTATTGATGTACTAACCAGTCCATTGAAAAGTAAGTGGCCTTACTAATCTACCTGCCTCTATTTTTTTTTTCTGAGCGATCACCCTTAATGTTCAATTTGGACAAACCGTTCAATCTTTAAATAGAGAAGTCACATTTTTAAATAAATAAAAAAAAAAGTTATGGTGGGCTTTGTTTTCCATTCTTTCACTTCCAACATGCACCACAAGTATTAATGAGATCCTTGAAGTGCGCTGTTTTTGCACAGCAGTGGGTGTAAGGGTGGCACTTCTTAATATTGCCCGAAAGAATGGTCAAGGATCAAAATGTCTTTGATAACAGTGATGTGACAACGGCTTCAGTGGTAGGAACAATTCAGTGTGTATGTGTTTAGGTTTTTTTCCTTAACTGTGCAGCCTGTTTTGATGAGAATTGTAGGAATGGTCAACCTTCATCAGACATACAGTACTTAAACACTTCAGCCTGAGGGCATCCTGTTGAACTATAGATACACAAGGAACAAGTCCTCCTCTCGCCTGTGAAATACTGCACTTCGAAAGACCAGACCTAACTCGTTGATGGAAAACATACTGCTTGGAAAAGAAAGAGGAAATTAGGGTAAAAAAAAAATTATTACACATACATAATCATGAATAACAGGCACTACTAGGCAATATAGCTAATCACCCATATATGCTAACAGCACATACAGATCAACAACTATGTGAGTGCAAGAAAATTTGGGAAAACGTTTAGTCTGAGAAATGCATCAGCTCAATCATAGAATAAGTAGAACAGCATGAAGATGTTCTAGTGGGAACTGTAGATCTTGTGTTACTGTTTGGGGAGGGGGGGAGAAAAACCCTGCTTTTGTTTGACACCTTCATTTTCATCTTATCACTAGCTGAAATCAATAACCAATTTAGACCACGCATTTTTAATGGTGATAAAAGAATGAAGGAGCATTGGCTGACTCGAGAGGTGTTCCTCTAATAGGCAAAGAAGCTAACAGCTAAATTTAGTTGCTTCATAGACTTTGACTTTAGAGAGTCCATCAAATGCATTCAAAAACACACTGCTGGACTCATTTGTTTGCTACCAGAAAAAGTGGTTATTATGTGGTTCAATGCTGTCTACAACATTTCCTTTCTCATAAGTCAAGTTCGTTCTTCTCTTTTATTTCATTAAATGCATCTTTAACCTTTCAGAATAAGAAAGATACATGCAGCATTATGGTGGCAACAAAGTTTTCCTCGTCACAATTTATTAAACTCAGTAAAAGAGTCAGCACCTGAAAACTAGGTGACTCGTGCCTGGAGGGGAATGTAAAGTCTGAAGTTTGGAATCTGCAATTTACCTACAGGGGAAAAATCCTCCTGAATGTGGAGAATTAAGCACCTCAGACAAGCTCCAAAGCAGACAGAAGGGTGAGTAAGGAGTAATCGAGCTCCAGCCAGCAGGAGATGCTGAGGAAAGGGCCTGAAAGCCACCTCTCTTTCAGGCTTAGGCAAATTTCTTGAGGTCACGGGAATAGGCTTGCAGTCTGTTGTGATCCTCAGCATAAAACTCCCTCAGGTGACTGATGGGTTCCATCAAAGGATTTCTCTTTAATGCAGGAGGTTTGACCCTCCATGGTTTTATAACTGGTTATAGCACCTGCCCAAGGGCAAGGAGACATCTTCCCTTTTTCTTCCTAAAAATGCTCAGATGTGCATCTCTTGAGACGATGCTCTAGCTCCCTATCCATCAGAGACAGCTAGGCTGTCCCTTGTGCTGGGTCTGTTTAGAGAAATGAAAATGTGCTGGGTTAGAGAAAGAAAACAAAACTTCACTGGATAGCTGGTGGAGAGGACCAGTTTACTGATCTCATTCATGGGCCAGGCAGGTCCTTCTCACCCAGTGCTTAGATCTGACCCACGGTATGCTGGAACAAGGCTGCCCAAGAGAGCGTGGGCAGAGGCAATGACTAGGTTACTAGACCTGGTGCGTGGGGCTGCTGCCTCCAGCCCACCCAGCCAGTGGTCCATATGGCTCGGGGGAAGCTGGAGGATACATCCTCCTCCTCATCCCTACATGTACAGCCAAGCAGGTGGGAGAAAGGGTGGTTTGAGAATTACCTCTCTGTGCTACTTGCTTTGAGGGGAAAGACTTCTGAAGATAAAGGGCTTTAAAGGAAAGAGTCGGGGATGAGGCAAGGAGGCGTGGAGCTAAGGGCAAGAAAAAGGAAAAAATGGATGGAAGAGAACAAAGTGCCAGTGAGAAGGGGAACATAAGGAGAGATGAAGAAACCAAGAGGTAGGAAAAAGAAAGATAGCGAGAGTGTTGTAATGCAGTACTTAAATCAGCTAATGCTTCTTACTTTAGCTTCCAAAGACAAGATTCTTTTTTTCTCCAAAAAATGAAATGTCATTTTCTGTTTTGGTTTGGGTTTTTTCCCTCTGTAAAACACGCATTATTTCTTTATCTGCATTACAAACATGAGTTCACTCTTTATGTAGTAATTTTGAACTCTGGCACATCCTTCTTTTCTCCTTACATGCCAGAACTATTGATACCTTTAATTTCCAGCCCCGCCCCCCCCCCAACCCCTAGCGATTTGAGATCCACCAACAGGTGAAATGTACCTTTAGAAGTCTTCCAATGCACTGAAACTCTCTTTATCTGACCGGGTATACTTTAAAAAGTGAGGTTCCTATACTGCTTCACAGAAATACTTAGCAATACTTCTAATTGTGCTAACTAAATGGTACGTATTTATAAGCGTGTTTGTATTCATAAAGTAGGAGCTAGTTTTCAGGAACAGGTTAACTACTGCAGGTATTTCCATTTTCCTCAGAAATCCCGTGTTCTTTCTGAGGAAGAGCAGACACGTCTGCCCATTATTTCAAAATTAGAAAAAAAACCCAACATGTCACATCTTTAGTGCTCTGTGCTGTCCAGGCTTCCTCCAAACCACCCTTAGCTTAGAAATGTCCTGAACTCCTCATTCTTTGCCTCTCATAGGGCGACCGTGTTCCCTGAGCCCGCGTTTTGTATCGTCCACCAGTCCTTCCCTTCACACACAAATTTAAGAGTCTCACTTAAACGCAGACCTGATATGCTCTCGGGTTTCCTCTGAAGCTCTAAAACCCTGCAATTTCTCACTCATTGAACCCCTTAATTGCACTAGAGCCAGATTTGGCACCTGGATTATGCTGTTGATTTGCTTCTCACCTGTTTCCCTACTCGTGGCCCTGGGAAAAGGGGTGCAAAGGCCAGCAGGCATGTTAAGGGGCAAGGCAGTGGCTGCAAGAGTGTGTGCCCTCTGCGTCTGAGCTCCTCTCCATCTCTGCCACCCTGGTCCCCAGACAGACAGCAGCGATGCTGGCCACTGTGCCTTGCACTCAGCTGTCCCAACACTGTTAGGAGCCATGGGGTGCAGTTATGCTAACGTAGCAAGCTCTGTCTGTCTCAGAGGGTCACCTCTGTGAGGAGCACCCTGCTGTGCTTTTCACGTGTCACCAAACTAATTTAAATTAGCAGATTGCATTCCATGCTTTGGAGGCTGTGAGCAGTGGCAGGCAAAATGAACCACTGAGAATTTGGTGTACCTGTGCTGGTAAGCGTGGAAGTGGAGAACAGGTACTGGCTTCTTAAAGTTTAAAAGTTCATTTTTTTGCTTTTTTTGGCTGCTTTCCCTTGTGCTAAATCAGGCTGGTGAGCCTGGAAGTGGTGGAAGAGCTATAATGCTTGCTAAGGCTCTCTGCCCGGGGTGCAAAAGACTAGTCAAGTGCAGTAGTGGGAAGGGGGGAAAGAGAGAACGAGGAGATCAATCTGTAACTGACTGTGAACAATCAATTGAGATGCCCCACTACCTTCGGACCAGCCGAGAAAGTTTTCTCACCGCCGAGCTATTTATACCTCCGATGCCCCGGTGCTCCCGTTGTTATGGCTAACGGGAGGGCAGCGCTTCTAGTTTTTCCCTGGCGACGTATTTCCGTCTCTAATCCCGACAGCGCCATAAAAGTCACGATTCCGAAGAAAAGCCGTCAATTACCGCAGCAACAAGGGATCCGTGTCCCTCTCCCTGGGCGGCCCCGCTGCATCCTGGGAAAGCGAGATGCAAATCAGAGGCGGGCGGGGCTCGGCGTCTATTTACTGCGTTTTCTCCTGAAAATTAAGCTCCAAGTATCATATTTCTCCAGGCACGTAGTTGCCGCTTGTTTGCATCTCCTTCCTTTACTTTGTTTTAATGGCTTCGGTAGGTGGGATTGCAAAAGTCATTCCATTTCTACCACCTAAGTGAAAGAGGTGTCCAGCCGCACAAAGGCAGCCGGCCCCTAGGCACCCCGGTGGAGGGAAGCACCCCAGTTTTCAAAACAGGGATTTTTTCCGAAAAAAAAAAAAGGCTGGTGTCTACATGCTTCAGTTCTGGGAGGCACTTCCCTTCGGCACCATCTGACACTTGAAAACGTGTGTCAACTCATTGGTGAGCCCCAGCAGGAACCCACGGGGAGCACTGAGAGCGCGTGGTTGGGACAAGCTGGGTATGGGACCACCCCACGGGCCAGAAGCAAGCTGTTAGATCTGCTTGGCCGCAGAAACGAACTTCGTGTCTGAGAGCCTCCCTTCAGCGTATTTTTCAGCTTCTGCTGCGTGGAACGCTGTCAATAAGCACTGTGAGCAATAAGTTCCAGTACGAATGAAATAGGCTCAGGCAGAATCCTGGGTGAAGCACATTTTTATTCACGTTCTTGCAAGAGCAGGTGACCTAGCAAGTAGGCACACTTTCAGTTCTTGAAACACACCTTTTTGTTTCCTAATCCTGGCCGAATTTTTCCCTCCCGTTTCCCATTGGTTAGGTACTCCAGGGTTCACAGTCTGTCCGAGGCGCCTAAAACTCTTCCCGGATGTCTTGCCTCTGTTTACTTCTCTTTATGCTACACCTAAAGGGATTATCTGACTAGTTTATTTCTTTCCTTTTTGGTAAAAAATTGTTTAATGTCATTAGCCCTGGTTAAATGTTTGACTACCCTTCTAGACACTAATCCAGTAGGAATCAGTTTGTCCTTTTGTCTGTGTGATAAGAGATGTTCTACAAGCCTTTGCTGGAGCCTCTTTGTCTTAGTCATTCCCTTATCATGTCACCTCTGATGGAAACGGCTTTTCTCCTCTGCAAAAGCAATACCTGCCTTTCTTACAGCACTGATTCACATAATTTATTTTCCCCTGGGCTTCCCTCCCCTCTCCCAAGAGGGCTGCTTTTTGCTGTGGGAATACAGCCCAGCCGTTCTGCTTGTGGGAACCTTGGGCCAGACACAGCCAAGTTCTCTACTTCTGTAAGTGGAAGCAACTGATCGTTAATCTCTCTAACTGCTGTCTTTTTCCTTCCCTGTGATTACTGAAGGAAGCTGGGTTTTCCTGGGCTTGGAGGGCTTCTCAGATTTTTCTCTAAAGGCCCGCGGGCACTTGTCTCCGTTGGCCGTTAGGTCTGGTGTAATTCTTCATCGGGAGTGTTTCCATAATTGACTTCACCAAATGCTTCCCAGCCGAGCCTCTCTTCAAACTCTTGAAAGTTTCCTTGTGTGCCAGCGTACGTTCTGGGTAAAATCTGTCCTGGTTAAAGGATGGGCAGGGGAACGTACAGTTTTATCCCCATGGTCCTACTCTGGTGGGTGTATAGTAAGATGTAACATGCCCAAGCTGCGCGTGGTTTCAGTCTTCACTGCAGAAAAGATGCGAGTATTTGGTCCTTTAAGCTCCCAATACACATGCAGGAGGAAACCTGATTGCCTATCCCTCACCCATTGCTATGTTTTCATGATGTGTCCTCCTGGTCCCTTCCCAGAACCATGGCGGTAGGTGCTCTTTTCCTTCTGTGGCCTTGCAAACTGCCACTGCAATTGCTGTTGAATCACTGGTTGAGAGGAGCCCCCGTGAGAGTATGAAAGTCTGATGAAGTAGATGGTTAAAAAACCTAGTGGCTGCCTTGGATCTAAAGTGGTCCATGATTAGGGACAGTAACATGAGATAGGTAAAACTGACTGTAACAGGAAAGGAAACTCATCGCTCTGCCAAAAGATGGCTTTCAGGCGGGCTCTGTGTTATATGAAGATATCAGCCAGGTGAACTCTCTCAGCGGCAGTAAAACCTGAAATACAAAAGGTGGTAGAGAGAAATCCTGCAGGGGCTATGCTTCCTGTACTTGGTTTGGAACCATATAATGAATGTTCCCGGCGTTTTCCCCAGAATGTTCATTTTTTGTAATGCTAAAAATACCCATCTGTAGAGAAGATGTGTAGTTAAAGAGCGAGGATTAGCAAAGGATAGCTGCTTAAATGTTTGGATGGATCACTGGTAGCAATGTTTTGACTTTTTGTTTTGGATCAGGAGCTGCAGCGTTATTAGGCACCCAAAACTTAAACCTTCACACCCAATCTTTATCTCACATTTTCAGAGCATGGGCTGCAATTAAGTGCGGTCCCAGGTAATCACTGAGATGCTCCTACACTTTGATATCAATTTATTCTTTCTTCTTTTCTTCTATGAAAGCTTTATTATGTGTCAATTCTACAAACTGAGTAGGTTCTGGTCTGTTTGATTTAGTTTGGCTTTCTTTTCGGCTTGCTTATTAGAAGATGACAGATTCAGATCTTTATCTGACCAGCTTTCTCTTCTGGAACCAATTACAGGAACACAAATCACGTTTGGCTTGTTGCCTTGTCCTCCTGCTTACAGTGAGAACTCTCTACAACAGCAGAAAGTATCAGAAACTATTTGGAGTCCGTGGTGCCATTGTATTGTGTTTGCGTGGCAGAGTTTTGGTAGCTGGGGGTCTACAGGGGTGGCTTCTGGGAGAAGCTGCTAAAAGCTTCCCCTGTGTCCGATAGAGCCAATGCCAGCCGGCTCTAAGACAGACCCGCCGCTGGCCAAGGCCGAGCCCATCAGCAATGGTGGGAGCACCTCTGGGATAATATATTTAAGAAGGGGACAAAAACCCTGCACAATTGCAGCCAGAGTACAGGAGTGAGAATATGTGAGAGCAACAACTCTGCAGACACCAAGGTCAGTGAAGAAGGAGGGGGAGGAGGTGCTCCAAGAGCTGGAGCAAAGATCCCCCTGCAGCCCACAGTGAAGACCATGGTGACACAGCTGTCCCCCTGCAACCCATGGAGGTTAATGGTGGAGCAAATATCCACCTGCAGCCCATGGAGGACCCCACACCAGAGCAGGTGGATACCCCAAGGAGGCTGTGACCCTGTGGCAAGCCCACGCTAGAGCAGGCTCCTGGCAGGACCTGTGGACCTGTGGAAAGAAGAGCCCACGCTAAAGCAAGTTTCCTGGCAGGACTTGTGACCTGTTGGAGGACCCACGCTGGAGCAGTCTGTTCCCGGACTGTACCTTGTGGAAAGAACCCACGCTGGAGCAGTTCATGAAGAACTGCAGCCCATGGGAAGGACTCGGGGTGAGGAGGTAGAGAAAATCGGGAGTGAAGTTGAGTCTGGGAAGGAGGGAGGGGTAGGGGGAAGGTATTTTTAAGATTTGCTTTAATTTCTCATTATCCTGATCTGATTTGATTGGTAATAAATCAAATTACTTTTTTTCCCTGAGTCAAGTCTGTTTTGCCCATGACAGTAATTGCTGAATGATGTCTCCCTGTCCTTATGTCGACCCACGAGCTTTTCTTTGTATTTTCTCTCCCCTGTCCGGTTGAGGAGGGGGAGTGATAGACCAGCTTTGGTGGGCACCTGGCATCCAGCCAGGGTTAACCCACCTCAGCCATTCATTGTGGCTAGAGACATTTTCATGAAAAGATATTTGTTTGCAAATTGGTTTATTTTATCCATACTGTTTTGCTTCTCTGAAACTTGGGTTTTTTTTCAAAGGAACGTTTCACTGTACTGTAGCAGTTCTATTCCAGCTAGCATGCACGGTCAGTTTCCATTTAATTTTGTTTGTTTACTTGCCGATAATTAGGTCCATACCTTCAGTAAATGTAAACCAATATTGCTTTATTAACATCAACTACTGCTAGCTGTTATTTACATCGGAAAAGCACCCACATGTCTCAACGAAGCCAGCACCCCCTCTGACAGACAACAGTACAAACAACGGGCAAGAGACACTTGCCTACAAGCCCCTTAAGGCAGAGATTTAATGCGTTCTGGTTTACATCAGCTCTGGTCCTTGGAGTATTCACAGGGCTAGGACGGTGACGGGGAATGATACACACTTATTGCAGCGCGTTCTTAACACCTGTCTCCTTTAGATGTCTAACCTGCCATTGTTTTAAATTGGTGTGGAATGACTTCTTAAATTATAGATCTGTATTTTCAAGACAACAGGGAAAATCATTTCATGTGACACTGTTAGCAGCGCTTCCTTCCGAGTCCAAGTAAGACTTGGTTTTCCCCTACTCAGGGTTTCAGTCCTAGGAGAGGTAACCTGTATCACTGTGGAAACATTTCATGTTTTCTGGGGTGAAAAAAAAAACAACTATGAAGTACCTGGAATTACACAACATGTCCTTTTTTCCTTGCATAGCTTCCATACAATTTAGGATTTGGGAAGACTCTCTCCCCATTGGGAATTAATTAAAATTACTGTATTTAATCTCTGCGGACTATAGGTATTTGTATATTCAGAGTCTTCTAACAGTTTTCCCTAGGGAATTCTTGCTGAAGAAATATCTCAACTTTTTCAGCAGAGGTAATGATGTTGCTTATTTGCAATCGTTATTTTTTACACTAAACATCTAAGTTAATACTTCCAGAATTCAGTTTAAACAACAAAACAAACTTCTAGTGAAAGGATAACTTTGCCTAGAGAGAAGGTACTATGTCTAACTGTACTTTGAGCTATGTTCTGTTAAAATTGTTTGTTTTGCTTTAATGAGACTTTTGTGATCTGTTAGCCTTACACTACTTCTGTAAAACTCAGCTGAAAGAAATTGAGTACATTTCACAAGAAACTTGGTCATATCGTGAGAAAGGTTATTTTTACCTGTTTTTGTTTACGTTTGACTCTTGCAGGTTTATCGTGTAGATGTTGTGGCTAAAACAATTGTGATTAGCGTCTATGGACTGATGTGGAGGCTAGGAAGGCAACAGTTTTCCTTTT
The DNA here is from genome assembly GCF_964199755.1 of Larus michahellis. Lineage (NCBI taxonomy): Eukaryota > Metazoa > Chordata > Aves > Charadriiformes > Laridae > Larus > Larus michahellis. The sequence continues at coordinate 61,074,449 of NC_133897.1, read as the reverse complement.
GCAGCTTATTTTGGGGACAGTCCTCTTCCCTCCTGCACGGGTGTAGGTAACCCTTTGGCAGAAAAATGGCAGCGTTTCAGTGGCACAGGCTGTCTTACAGAAGCTAAAGGCGTCGTGCCTGGTGGAGCAGGCACTGCACGTGCGTGGAGGGGCAGGGGTGCGCTGAAAGCATCAGGTGTAAGTCTGAAGAGGGTACCCACCGCTACATAAGGGCTTCCCCCCGCTGCGTTAGGGTCCTGGTAGGCAGAGTGGGCTCTGCCGCAGTGTGGTGCGACTCCGCGGCGCTGCAGGAGGGAGGATGTTTCCTTCGCTCCAAGTGGAAAGAGCTCTCTAGCACCCGCCTCCGGGACTAGGACTAACAGCTGACGACTGGATTTTGTCTCCCCAGTGGAAATGTCGGCGGTCTCAATCAAGTTACCTTCGCCACCTTTTCTTAGTCCGCTGAACTCCGTGGGTCTGAGATGGAGAAAACCAGTGGCTCTGTAAATAAGCTACTGTGATCCTAAAAAGACCTATAAGTCTGGGAGAAGCAATTAAAAATTCCTAATGAAATTTCCACTTGGGCGGTCAAACTAAGAGCACGAAATTGCGTGTGCCAATACCTTTTTCACTATCACTGACCTTTATATCACATCCATTTGTGTGAGCCTCAGCTGTTGCAGTTTATATCACATAGTAATAAAAAGTTCACTAGCTTTTGATTTACAATACTCTAGTAATTAATGTTCTAATAATTGATATTGTGGATGATTAATAAAACCAATCTATAAAATTTCATTTGAAACCTAGCAGCTGGATACAAATGTCACAGGTTCGAAATGTTATGAAGAGATGGAATTTTCTAGTAAAATAGTCGTCATGCAAATATAAAAGACACTTTATGGCATTCTTACCTCACATAAGGTACAGCGTAAAGACTTGCTGTCCAAAATATATGTTGAGCTGACAGTTGTATTTAGTATTTAGACAGTTGTATCATGTGTCTGAGTTTCAAAAAAAGGCCTCCATGATTGGAAGAGCCAAAAGACAGAGCACGGATATTAGATGGATGGCTTTTAAGCAGCTTGCACCCAATAGGAAAAGACATTAGAAACTTGCACTCGCATAGTAGTAAGCCTTAAGAAATGAGACTGTGTATTTTATAGCTGCGAAGCTCAGTGTATCTGCAATCAAAGTGGATGCAAGGAAAAGAACTACCGGCGCTGACAAGAAGAAAATAACCGATATGCTATTTATGCCTAAAGATGACAATTCAAGCGCGGCAGCTGGTGCGGGTGCCTTGGGATGACTGTCTCCAACAGGAGTGCCGTGCTGGCAGGGATGGCAGGGATGCAGGGAATGCCAAAATGGAAGAGGAGACTGACCCTGTACACGACTGTTGCAGGGGCCCTAGGGAGAATTCTGATGGGTCTGGCTTGTTTAAGAGGCCTTCTTTAAAAATGAGCGTGCTTGCCTAGAGGATGCAGCAAGTGGGAGGGAGAAGTGGTTAGAAAACAGAATCAAGATTGGGTTTCCAAAGTGGGAAAAGGAAAATTCCCTGTGAAAGCAGAGCAAACTAGAATCATATACTGTAAAATAATAAAAAAAAATATTAATTCCCCTGAATGCAGTGATGAATAATGCAGGTGCCTTTCCTCACACAGTGTATACTGCCTAGGTTTTATTAAGTATCTCTGTGGTGACGCAGATTTTACACAGAGCTTTGCAGATGAGCGGGGCGGGTCAGGCACGGCCCCTCATCACGGCAGACATGGCAGCGCTGAGGCTGGGCCGAAGCCAGAGCACAGCCCTGCCAGTCCCACACGCCGAGGGGAGAGGGAGGGAGGCCCTCAGGCAGCGGGCTGCCTGGTGGGCTGCGGGGAGGCAGCAGCGCCCCGGGATGGGGCGGGCTGGGGAAGTGACTGAAAGCTGGGAAGAGAAAATGGCGTCGAGGCCCAGCCATGGAAGAGCAAGCAGGGGCCGTCAGCAGGACGGCGGGCTGCTGGCACGAGCAGGGAGGTGTGACGGCGGAAAAAGCTGACGTCAAAAAATAAGGGGACGCTTGCTGCACCTCGCGGAGGCGCCCGGCTTCCCGCCGGCTCCCAGCTGCCACCCTGCCCCTTGCGGCACCGCACGTGGGCCTGGACCACTCGGACATGGCTGCCTGCAGCATTGGCTGGTCAGGCTGAAGCAATGGAGGGCCTCACACGAGGGTGAGGAGGGATTTTCCCTGAGGCATTTGCAACGCCTCTTCCCCCCAGAAAAGGTGCAAATATTGAGTGTGGAGACAGCTTCGTAATTTTTGCCCCCTTAGCAAAATGCCTGCCAGGACCCCTGTTATGCAGAGGTGGATATCATAGAATCCTAGACTGGTTTAGGTTGGAAGGGACCTTAAAGATCATCTAGTTACAACCCCCCTGCCATGGGCAGGGACAACTACAGCTAGACCAGGCTGCTCAAAGCCCCATCCAGCCTGGCCTTGAACACTTCCAAGGATGGGGCATCCTGGGGCATCCACAACTTCTCTGGGTGACCTGATCCAGTGTCTCACCACCATCACAGTAAAGAATTCCTTCCTGATATCTAATCTGAATCCACCCTCTTCCAGTTTGAAGCCGTTACACCTCGTCCTGTCACTACACTCCCTTGTAAAAAAATCCCTCTCCAGCTTTCTTGTAGGCCCCCTATAGGTACTGTAAGGCCGCTATAAGGTCTCCCTGGAGCCTTCTTTTCTCCAGGCTGAACAACCCCAACTCTCTCAGCCTGTCCTCATAGCAGAGGTGCTCCAGCCCTTTGATCATCTTTGTGGCCCTCCTCTGGACCCTCTCCAACAGGTCCACATCCTTGCGCTGAGGACTCCAGAGGTGGATGCAGTACTGCAGGTAGGGTCTCACCAGCCCAGAGTAGAGGGGGAGAAATTTGGCAGCATCGAGGGAACAGGCGACCTGTCCGCTGGGATGCCAGTAGGCACGGCTGGATGGGCAGCAGGCGCCTGGTCAGCAGTTCAGTTGAGGTATGCCTCGCGTATTAACTCCAATAAATGACACCAGGCTCTCAGCGTTACCCCTGAAGGACATATCCCTTGGGATTTTGAAGGGCCATGTCCCTGCAGTAACGGAGCCGAGGGTTCACAGGTGGGGAAGTTTTTGGGGCCCTGTGTTGGAGACAGCTGAGTGCTTCCAACCACCACACCCACTGCAGGGCTGGGAAAGGGAGCACAATTATTATCCCATCGATTAACAGTGCTAAGTTAAGTTAAATATTAACATGTGACAAAGGAGTGTGACTGGAAGGCTATCTTTGGCCCTCATTAAGAAAAAGGTTTCACACCCTTGGAGAAGGGATGTAAGGAAATACCTGTAGCAGGGAAAGCAGGAACTGGTAAAGAAAATCCCGAAGGGGGAAAAAAACATATCTTCAATTTAAATCTATAACAGCATGTAGGTTTCTACTGCTACATTCATGTCATTTGGCTTTATGGAAGGGTACGTGGTTCTTGATTTCCGGAGCTGTGCCTGCAGTTGCACTGTGTGAGCACAAATGAGCTCTCGCCGCCTTCGTGTGTTCAGCCTGCGGATGCAGGGAGAGGGAGGTTGTGGAGATGGTGACAGGAGTGTACAGTGCAAGTTAGCCTCCGCAGCTCAGTCACAAAAGGAACCTTTTGTTTGTACACTGTGTATTTGCGGGGCTGTGAAGCATTTATAAGGTAGACATAACTGAAAGGAAGGCAGTGGGGAAAAAAATGAAGGGTAATGGAAAATAAAGATAAACAAGAACAATAGTATTTTAGCTAGCAGGCTTCAATAATTGAACAATAAATGCAGATTTCAAATAGATGAGAAATGCTGATATAAAGAACCTACAGGAAAATGAATCTAGTGGCTGGGGATATATTCCTCTCAGCACAATTAACATCTCACACCTGATTTAACCCACACGCACATAACCCCCCAGTCCAGTAAGGTGCAGCTGAGACGGCTCGAGGCTCGGAGCTTTGGGCAGTCACCTGTGGGAAGCAGTCATCAAAGAAATATTTGATGATCATGACAACCAAAAATGAAATACCTTTCTGCACAAAGTCAGGGCCTCCACCTTGCTCAGTTGCTATATTCTCTGACAATCAAACGGCATATGTGCTTTAGGCACCTAGAGCAGAAATTCTCATGTCTTGTATGTGAAAGGTTTATGCAGTCATCACTTAATTTGTGCTGTTTATCCTTTTGACTATTATTCCATTTCATTAATCTGTGAAAAGCATGCTTGAACTTGTAAGCATGATGTATTAGAAATGAAAACTATATAATTAAAGCAGAATCTCAGGTAAGTGACTTCTCTTTCCTCCTTTACCCCCAGCAGCGAGTAACACTTTCATCTGCCATTGCAGAAATGCCTTTGAAGCACAGTGCCTGTGTTGTTAACAATGGTGAAAATCAAGTAGCAGGCACCGGCTTCTCAGAGAGACTGGGGAAGAAAGCATAGTCCGTGAGAGATTAAGATTAAAAAATACATTCTTGACTCAATGCTCATTTATTTTAGAAAATCAGAGGCTAACAAATAAGGCTGTCAGCTTACAAATTAAAGGGCACAGGACCTTCAAAAAATCTTGTAAGTCACTAAAGCACTTGAAAAATCAGGAGCAGGATGAGGAAGGTTGAATCATGTTGTAGTAATGTAATACAGTGGTGTGGTGTTGGAAACATCCCTGAACCTGGGCAGTGGCATCTCTGCTTTGTCCTGCCTGTTGGAGCTCTATACGGATGTTATTCCTAACAATGTCCGATTGCAAGTGATATGGAATAAATGTGATGAAATTCGGCAGCAAAAGACTAGTCAAGTGCAGCAGTGGGAGTGGAGAAATAACAAAGAAATCTGTAACTGACTGTGATCAATTAATTATAAGTACCACTGCCATCGGACCAGCCGAGATAACTGCCTTGCAGAAAAAGTATTTATAACTCATAGAAAGACAGGCTATTCAGGTTATGGTGGTATTGCTGGTGTTCCCGGTTTTGCAGCATGAAATTATCTTCGTTTTCTCTTTTAAAAATAATGCGGCCGTATCTCTTAAAACCCAGCGCGCAATGTATTTCACGCGGACCCTTTCCTTTAAGCAACAATGGGCAGCGTTGCATGATGGGTAAGTGATATGCAAATAAGAAGCCTCGAGCCATCAATTGGAAACTGCCGAAGAAGGGTGCTGTTGTATTTTTATTTTTTTTAGGTAGCCGAGCGGGCATTACAGATAATCTCTAACAGAAAAAAAAAAACAACAAAAAAAAACCCAACCTGTTTTAAGATAATTTTTAACAAGTGAAGTGCGCAGGGTTTATGTGAGGAGTCCTGGGCTCAGTACTGAGTTCTGCACCCGCATCCCTGTATCTGCAGCCCTCCAGAGACAGACGGGCAGCGTCACACACATATCCATGCTAACAGAGTCTTTCCCTTGCAGCCGCTGTAGCTTTTCACACGACAAATAATTTTCTCTGTTCGAGAGGGGCCGCGGAAGCCTTAAGCCCCCTGCTCCGCAGCACGCCAGCGCTGCGGATCAGGAGATGGAGAGGCAGTAGTGAACGGGCATGGATGGGATCTGGATCTCAACGGCTACTAAGAAACTATTCTTGCACAACAGAACTTCCCCTTTAGGGATAAAATAAATACCTCAAAAAATGTCGTCTTTTTTTTTTTTTTTCCCCTCTTTATTTTTTTTCTGGTGGTTTTAGAGGCAAAGCGCATCCAGGAAAGAACACAACCCAAAAAGTCGAGTTTTGGTGACATGGCTCTGCTTGCAAATGAACTCAGCTGAAGAAGAGTCTCCCTCCTGCCCCAGCCACCTCCACATCCGCCAGTGGAGGAGCACAACAGTGCCAGGGTAACTGCTTCTGCAGCAAAACCCCGCACCCCTGGGAAAAAATGGCCTCAGTTTTGAAAACCAAAAAAAAACCCATATAATATGTGGAGGGCCCTGGCTGGTGCAGATCAGCTCAGCCATACGATTTAGAGAGCGCAGTTCTCCGAAAGGGCACAACTGCAAGGGCAATGAACCGCAGCACTGGGGCAGGAGTTCTTCTACCCTCCACACTCAGCATCTCACTCACGGCTATTTCGTTGTGTTGCAGTTCTTTTCACTGCTCCCCTAGCAAAACAGACCTGGCGAGCAGTTCTACAACCTTTTCTGTGGACCTAAGCCTAAATTCCCGAGGTCACACTTTTTCTCACCAATTCCCTAGTTGCATAGTCCCACCCTCTCCTGGGCATCCCTACAGCTAATCCAGGAAAGTAATACAGTGGCTAATAACACTTCATATGTTACCTTTTCAACCCAATTGCACAAGGGCAGTAAGGAAACAAGGGAAGGATGGAATTGCCCTGGAAAATCTTCAGGAGCCTGATTTTAGACTGTCTTTCAACCGCTGTGTGTGCAGTAGCTCACTGTCTCATCTGAGGAGGACTAGATAATTCTAAAGAAAGCAAATATCACTCCTATTGATTTCAGAGAGGTTGCCTTAAAATATTCCAGAGGCTCAATTCAGCTCGATGTCTATGACCTATCAGGCTTCTTTGGGCCGTAAAAGGTGAAAATACAGACATTCCTTGCTCTCAAACCAAGCAGGCTGCCATAATAGAAAATGGAATTATTTTCTAAAATTTGAAATAATGTCTGAATTTCAAAATTTGGCCTATTCAGCCAAATTTGGCCTCTGTATTTATAATACTAGGTTGGAACTAAAAGAAAATGTTTCAGTTTTATTGTAGAGGAGTACTGGTATCCTGATAGCACCACGATTAATGGATTAATGTCTTCAAAACAGCGCTGCGCTTTCATTCCAATACCCATTAAGCACCAGAATTTTTATATTCTGAAACCAGGTATATCAGGAAGTGAAGAGTTCATCCAAATTGTTGCTTCTGAAGGCACATCAGTCCATTGTTCTTGAGACCCAGCAGGTTCAACTTCGGTCAGGGAAAGCTTAGTATGACACAAGTAGGGGCACTGAAGTAGCATCTCTTTCACGGGAAAATAGTGTTCAGCCAGCAACAATGGCCAGATCTCTTGTCTTTGGTTTTCTTCCTCAAACTCAGGACCTTTTTACCCTTCCTGATTTGTCAGGAATTCATAACTGTTTTTTTCTTCCTCCTGCAGAGTTCTTTTGGCTACATAAACCTACTGTGCAGAAAGGGAGACAGGGAAAAAAAAGAGCATTTCATTTGCACATGTTTTACATCAGTAATATCACATTCAGGCTTTTCAAATTAGTTCCTAATCTAACAACATCTTTTTGGACTATATCACAGTTGGAACCAATTTCAGTTGCTACTACTTCAAAACCTGTTTTGCTGTGGCATATAGTTCCTTCAAAAAGTTGCAGAATTGAGCCATCCTCAGCTGCCTGTCAGTGCTTTTATGCCATTTATTTCTTTCGGAAAGCTGCAAAATTGGGCTACTCTCAGCTTTCTCTCAGTGCTTTTGTGCCATTGCTATGTCGGACTCCAGCAAGTGAATACGCATCGGAAGTAATCTCTGTTTTCACCCTTAAAAAGGATTGTATATTTTCCTTGAGTTTTCATACCCCTATTTTCATGAATATTTTTTCACAACAGGGCCCTACTTACCTTCACAGATACATCTTTTACCTATTGCAGAGATTTTCAAGGGATGATAGGATTAGGCCTATAAGAATAATCCCTTATCGTGGCAGAGACCCAAAATATTTGTAAACTCTGGCAGATAACGGGAACCTTGGGCCAGGCCATGGGAAGACATAAAGATTGGTCCCGTGCTCACTGCTCCTAGCTTCATCTCTGGCCTTGTTCCAGTCACATCTCCATGGGCCTCATGGGCCTCAAATTCAGTATTATTTTAGCACACTAATTAGATACCCTGCAGCACGAACTGGGGTTCAGGGCTAAAGCAGGGAATATATATGTCATCTTCTGCACCACCTTTTTCGACACACGTGTAATAATACAGTCTGGAGCCTTGCTATCTCTTCCAGAGGACCCCAACTACAGTGGAGACCCACTTTGAATGTAATGGGACAGGTTTTTTATGAGAGCTTAAGAGGATTTCTTTATATAGCTTATGATAATTTGTTTCTTGTGAACCACTGCGCTTCCGACTAGACCTGTTAAGTTTAATGCTGACTTCTCTCTCATGATCCACTACATGTTTGTTTAGCTGTGTCTTTAGAGGCTTAACCTACAATCAAAATATTTGACATATTAAGTGGGAGAGTTAATGTTACTACAGAAACCTTTATGATCGCTTATGTATGGTTACTTTAATTAGTTTTGGCAGAATGAAAATGTGAGAAAGATTCTACAGTGTGCTTCAGTTATTGTGTGCTACACAGCATTTCAACGTCTAGCGTTAGGCATTCACTAGAAGCAACAAATGACCTCACTTGACACTTCAACATGTACTGTAAACCACACTCCCAAGAGTGCCTGAGGTATGCAAGACAACACATGATTCAACAAGCATGTTCACATCATCTTTACATTTGCCAATGTAAAGAATAAGAGGGATCTCCTTTCGTTGTGTAGGAACTGAAAAATAGTTAATGTTAGTCAAAGCATTCTCAAGAAAAATCTCATTGAGAAGAAATATTTTATCAGTTTTCCTGATCTTAGCAAACAATAGTATAGCTCATGTTTTGGACAGGTTTTTTGTTCATCAGGACACTCATTCAAAGCACTGAGAGGTAAAACTTCCTTGATCTCCATATGGCCTTATCTATCTAAAGAAAACAGAGGAGTCTGGAGCCAACACAAGTGATCTAATCTGGCAATAGGGTTTAAAGGGGTGGAGATAAGGTCCCAGTGACACCTCTTTTCTCCTTTACCTTACATTTCCTATGAGTAACACATGGTTTACTTTTTATAATGTTTTCCTGAACGTCCCTGGACTCATACAGTTTTATAAAGCGTCACAACTGTGACCAAGAAGCAGTAGTAAAACTGTTTGGTGATACAAATTTCCCACTGATGGCTGAGCTTCCTCGTCAAAATCAACCAACTAAATATGACACTATGGCATTCGTTTTCTTTGAAATAACTTCTTTTTGGTTTTTTGTACCAGGCCGGCAAGCTCTCTAATTCGTTACAGACTTGCAAGTGTCCACCGAAGACAAAATAATGTCATGAGTCCATCTAAATTTCTCTCTAGTATATACTGCTTCCGCTTTCGTCCCAGGAGTTTTAATAAGTCCATAATACTTAAGAATTATCAGAAACCATGTGTAGCAGCAGAACAACTGCTCTGCTTTTTGCTTTTGTGTATAAATGTAATAACAAATGTCAGGATATTTCAAAAATTGAAGGAGTGATCAGACAGGGACATGATGTAGTTGGGGCAGAGGGTCTTTCTTATTTCATCTAAGAGAAAGTCTATAAATTGGCAGTTATGTAATTGGAAATTTGAACAGAAATACCAGCTTTTGAGCATTTCCAGACATGGGGAAAAACGTTTTTCTAACTTCTCGCTTTCTGGTTTAAAGGTACAGCATGATTTGGTATGCTGAATCAGCTAAATGTTACAATTTATTAAGATTATTGATTCAGAGCAACAAGCTTCCCCACTTCTAAAGGCAAGAGATCATGACAAAAATATTTAAAGACTTGTAACCTTCATGGTTATTAGCTTACTTGAAAATAATCTGTTCAGAGCCTAAAGCTAATTTTATTTGCTCCCGTTCAGACAACTTTACGAAAGGTCACCTGAAAATTGATTTCTATCAGTTTCAGACTAGAAAATTATCTTGCCATTTATTTTGTTCTGACAGCCCTGACCACTCAGAAAAGTTTATTTCAGTTTAAATACTACTACGCTACCAGTAAGTCTCTTGTTTCATCTTTCCGATCTGACTCATTTTCCAAAGCTGAATTGATATTGCATTTTCCTAATTTATAGGACAGGTCATCTTATTCAGGAACCCACAGATGCTGAAATCTTAATACAGTAGTAAAGTTATGCCCTGTATAAGCTGGTATATCAATTACATTTGTCATTTGGAACATCTGTGTTAAATTGGTTTTGGTAGGCCTGATCAGGGAATAAGATTTTGTCATGGTGAGAATAGGGATTTAAATATAAAAATTACAAATGATGGCCATGGGTGTTGATACAATCGCGTTCCAAAATATCTCTGTTTCCACTAATACAAACATAGGTCTGCCCCTGAGAAATGCTTAGCACATCGTGGTTTTAACTTAGTGTTTCAAATAATCTTTACCATCAGTACTTAGCACTTAGCTGGCCTTCAGGTAAAAAAAAAAATAAAATACTGAATGCTTCTTTGCATATGATTTTATTTATGCTACATGTTTTTATAAAGGTTACAACCTTTTACTATACAGTCACTTTATGACCATATGCGAGCAGTTAAATGGTTTACGGCTAAGTGCTGCTTAGTCAAATCTCATTTAGTAACAATGTCAACTGAAGCCCTGATCTGACAAAATAGTTAAATATTGGCGGTACTGTAAGCATGCAGTGATTTATTTTGATGTTGAAAATATCGTGTGTGAGCTTAATGCTGAATCGAGGCCATATAATGTTTCGTCCATGCTGGTTGTCTAGACTGTTACAGATGTTTTCCTGCAAAGGCTTTGGCACGCTGCTCATTTTTGCTACAAGTGGAAACCAGTCCTCCTCTTGCCCTTTTCTCAGTAACCCTCCCCAAAACCATAGTGTTAGAAAAGGCCATGGCTTAGAGACACGAGAAAATTTGGATAATTCAGTCCTTGGTAAGCAGGTGTGGAGTGCCTCCGAACTTTTCTATGCCTAAATCCCTCTGCAAAAGTGGGTATCGCTGTTTTGCTGAGTGGCTTTAAAGCAAACAAAACAAAATTAACTCCTGTTTCCCCTTCCTTCTCCTCTCCCCTGTACCTTGAAAACCTGCAGCCTAGGTTTAATGTTGACAACCAAAATAAGGCATTTGGTATGCTACAAACTTAACTAACAGCTACTTTCTATGCTTCAAAAATGGACTATGGAATATGAAAGCAGGTTTTTTTGAAAGACTGCAGTGCACTAGGAAGGAAGGATTCAAAGTTTGGAAAGATACTCAGTTTTTTTGTGTCGGGGGAAAATAATAAACAGTATGTTACCCTTAAACTAACAGCTTTGTTTTTTAATTTTTATTCTAAGGTGTCATTCAAGGCTAATGAGGAATTTCAACTTCAGTTGAAGATCCTCTGAGAGAGATGAAGTAAAGTTATGGGATCCTGAGAATGTACTTTAATAAGGCATTGAGCAGCACTGGGCAAGCACATACACACACATTACTGCATATATTCGAGCACAAGTAATGTTTATGTTGCTACAACAGTCAGGAATGACCTAAGGGGGCCACATTTGGATTCAGTTTACATTTATAGTAATGTAAGCTGTTATCCAAGTTCAAGCCAGAGATTCTCATTCCAAAGGTTTTCCTTCTTGACTTTCCCTCTTTGTATTGTAAACCTTTTTTAAGGTCAGTTACGTTAAAACTGGGATGAGAAATTGAAGTTCCTTCTGAGTTTTGGTTCAAACCACAGCATTTAGGCAGGTTCCAATACAAAAATCCCATGTGTTTGTGATTGCCTTCTCCTCTCCTCGAAAATAGTGTCTCTGTTTATTAGAAGTGTTGGATTCTTGCCTGTAAGAACATGTTTTATTACTTTTGCTCAAGCTGAGTGAATACCTGGAAACATAGCTTTTAGATTATCAGGTACAATAGTAACATTTTCATATTTCCGCTCTTTATTTGTTAGTTTAAAGTTCATCTAGAAACTGGGGAGAACATCTAGCGTAGATCCATTAAGATTGCTTTCCTTGTATCCCTGTAATTTATTTCAGTAAAAGGCATAAACCATCTTACCTGTTTACAGCATGGGTTCATGGCTGTTCTACAACATCAATTTTAGATTGAGGCTGCTTAGAATACTTAAACTTAACAGTACGGACAAAGCTTGCTATCGGGAACAGCCCCAGTATCCTCCTCAAAGCAATATGTATGCGGGGAGATGCAGTTTGTGGAGTGTATCCCAGCTGGAAGGAATTACCTTTCCCAGCATTTCAGAATTGTGATCTCTGCTGACTTGCACCACTACTGCAAGAAAAAAACCCTATTTTGAGATATTGCATATGTTTCAGACTACTAACTGCACAGAATTTTCCTTTATGTCTTTCTATTCTATTTTCCCCCCTACCTAGCAAATGCTACCTGCCGCTCGACTGCTGTGAGGAGGGCCAGGTTAATTAAATAAATACACTCAGCCCATTTTACTGACAGTTTTTCCCGCTGAGTTGGGAGTTTTCTCTAATTTTACCCAGTGTTCCCTGAATCATCCTGACTTCCGGAGAACAATGTAATGCCCTACAGAGGAAATTCTCAAAGTAAAAATCACTGGAAAAATTAAAATGTGTCTGAGGAATGAAGGATTATGAGAAACAAGAAAAGTTTTTCTCAGAGGTCTGCAGAGAACGTTTATCTGGTATGATAACTCATAACCAAAGCCAATAATCAAGAGACCAGTTTCTGCAGAAGCATGCAAGAACCTCTAACCAAGAAAAGGATTTTCCCTGATCCTCCTTAGCTTTTTGTTGTTGTATAAATAACGATCCTCTATGCGAGATCATTACCCACATAAACGCCACGTCAGTATTGTACCCCTGATACGTTGTGGCAGGAATTTGCACGAATTAAAAATCCCTGAAGTAAAAGATCATTTGTTTCAATATCTTGTCTGCCTTTCATTACTGTGAAAACTCACCTCTTATCTTAATATGAGTAAGGGTAAGTAGGGTGCCAAATTGACTTCCTCTGTGCTATAATTTTACATCCCTCTCTCATAACTCCATCCATTCGTCTCCTCTTTTCTCTAAACAGGCCCATCTTTTTCACAAATCTTTTACTTTCCCCATCTCTGTTGTTTTGGTTTGGTTTTATTCAGACACCACAGATTAATTCCAAGTTCCTTTTGAGGAATGGGCTTAATTTATAGTCTGCCATGAAACACGTTCATTTCCATTTTTTATAGGTCCCAATGATTCACCCACATATGTAATTCCTTGCTGTCGATGAAGCAGACACTTCCACCAAATTATCCACCGCATTGCTTACGTTTCCTATTTTGTTACATTTTTTTCATCAAACAGTGTAGGTATGATTTCTTTTGGCTGCCACTGGGTCATCCTGTCTGCATTGGTGTTTCGTAGGCCATTCATACAACAATAATCAAATAGGTCACTCTGAAGACTTCACTTGGATTTTTTGTATGATTTTAACTTTTGACACAGACGCACTTTGAAGTCTTATAATATCAGGCACAATATCCTCTTCTTGGTTTGCTCAGTCCTGACTGTGACCCCAGTCAATGGACCACTCACTCGATACATCTGAGCATCAGTAAGGATGTGTACCCTTGGTAACCCCTTCCTTGCTTTGCTGCTCCAAAAATCTAGAGAGAGAAAAACAAATGAGGCGAAGTAATTAACTCACCTTATTGAGTATGAGGGAGGAGGAAAAACTGTAAGTCCAACTGGTAAATTCACCACCACCGCCAATACAACTGAGTCCTGAGACTTCCAGAAAAGCAGACAGATGAAGAAAGGGCCAGCATTTTTTGTTGTATTTTTGTTTGTCTTAGAAATTATATAGAGCAACTGTGGCGGTTTGATCCTAGAAAGGTATATCTACCTTACAATCTAGGTCAAAATAACACAAATGTTATAAACAAATCTAAAGCGTGGCTTTTGGGGCAGACACTAGAAACTCTTCTGTAGGGTGAAAATAAAAATAAAATCTCCATTTTCATTTCAATCCTTCTGCCCTAGCAGACCTTTTAACAGTAGGGGAGATACACAGACAGAGAACACATGGCAGCAGATGACAACATGGATAATTTGCCATCATGAACACATTGGGAAAGCCACATATTTACAGTTATTTCTGTTACATGAGAATACTTTTGCTGACTGCTCCCTGTGGATGGAATTTACATGCCCTGCTCTGATTTTCACTGAGGCTTAACAATTAGGTCGTGTCCCAGTGAACATAATCCATCACCTTTTTTGCCAAATAGGTGGTAGCACTTACAGTCTTCTCTCTCTCGAATGTCTGTCCCATGTAACAGACCCATACCCTCATTTTTCTCCATGTCAGGAAGAACTGCATCAAAGGAAACGGAATTTTTTTACACACTGATGATATTACCATACAAATGTTTGACATAATGGTTAAATTGGTCAGTGGTCAGCTTAGATTTCTGCAGGTACATCTTTCTTTTCTGGATTCTGTTCACTTCAAGGCTATGGTTTAAATTGCTGTTCAGCTTTCAGTGACAAGAATTTTCTTATTTTCCGGAATAAATTTTTTTGTCAAAATCATCTGTCGTACTTTTTTTTTTTTTCTAGTCGCCTTGCAAAGATAGAGAAATCAGTCTGCAGTCTTAAGAAATTCATCTTTAAAACAATCATAAAGGTGTGGCCTCCCCTACAAAATATCCTTCTTGAATGCTAGTAAGTCTTACTAGAGAGCTATGCTTCTGCAAGTTCTATGCCCTTTCCCACCTTTCACTATCTCCCACCAGGGTGTAACTTGCATTTTTCTACATCAGTATTTCCTTCCCAATTCTCCTTGGCTTCTTAAAAGTAAAAAGATCTTTGTTCCCTTGGTTCTATTTTACTCTCTGCAGGTTAGGTAATGCTTACTGACTACCTAAATCTTACCCATGTGTACGTACTATTTTTTCCTGTTGCCTTTATCTAAAGCCATCATCAGTACCCTTTTGTATTCAGAACAGAGAAACATAAAAGCTGTATTTCAAAGGAGATCATAAAATATCAGTGAAGTAAAAATTTACCAGGAAGTTGTCAACTAATCTTAATAAGAATCTATGCTTGGGGGGGGGAAAGAAGAAAGAAAAAGTAGTTACCTGGAAGAAATAGCAAAAAAGCACAAGTCTTTCCAGGGTATTATACACTATATTACCCACTTACAGCAAACAGTGTCATTCATTGACTTCAGTGGGGTCCACCCACGTGCTCAAGCAAAGCATGCAGTCAGCTTCATAGGTCCAGACCCGTCAATAAGAGACGTCTCGCTTCCCCTGGCACCGGAGTGCAGAGCTGCTGCTGTGATCCCTGGCAGCGGCTTAGCTGCAGACAGCAGCACCATACAAGTGCTTAAGAACCTTTTGGAATGTCCAGGGAAATTGTATGAATCAGACAACTAGGGTTAATCACTAGGATTTTCATTTGGTTACATAGCCAGATTTATCATCTCTATTTTTAGGTAGCTTTCCTTTGTTGACTCTTAACACCTAGAGTTCCTAGACACCTGAATATCTAGAATTGTGGCTTTATTACTTCTGCCAAAAAAAGCCCAGAAATTTGGAAATTCAGTGCTCCTTACGCCATATGTAGAACAATTATTTGCTTTTGTTTCAGAGGAAAATGCACCACGTACTGACCCATCTCCTGTAAAAGTTATGCTAGCTAATGAGAACTGACAGGCACAGCGCAAAGAGTCTATTGGAGGAGACACAGGGACACTTTAGCTACAGACTAATAGACGTGGCCAGAAGCTGTCAACCTGTTAGGAAAAGCAAGTACCTAAAAAGCACAAAAAAGACCAGTCAAGGTTAGCAGTGGGGTGGAATATAGAAAGGTTAGTTTAACTAACAGTAATAATTTCTGTTAACCCACTACCATCGGACCAGCCAAATGGGGACCTCCTTTGGCTTTTATATAAATCACTTAAGTCCCTGTCCCACCCTAGTTAGGATGATTTATCTAACTAATCCAAGCAAAGAAGATGATTAATGTATAGTATATACTTTGTATCATGAGCACCAGTAAACAATGTTTCTGTCCCCTTGCTGCATTTCTTTGGCAGTTCAGATGGCAGAACTTGTTCTTGGAGTGCAACAAATTTGCATGATGGGAAATATAAGCAAATGACTGAGTTGTAAAGTCCTTTCTGTGCTATGAAAACATTGTTTGAACGGAGCGACTGTTGCAAGAGAGGTGTGTTTAGTTACTGAATTAAAAATAATATCGGGTGCTTTGAAACCGGTGCGGAGACACGGATTTTGTCACGCTTGTTCTACTTTCCGAGCTCTTCCAACTATAATTAAGAAAAAAAAAAACACTCCACAAGCCTGTTGATAAAATGCAGCAGATGGCAGTAATGTACAAAGGAAACACGATCCTTTGCTTATCTCAGGATTACCCTGAGAGCACAGACTTCACCCTTCCTCACACTGACTGGCTGGCCTAGAGCTGCTAAATGTCTCCATTTTACTCATCTGGATTTCGACTTGCTTTAGTCCATTTGTCAGCAAGTGTCTTAAAGCACGAGTCAGACAAGAAGATTCAAAGCTGAATGCCTTTACAAGTTCAAAAGAACATCACTGGGCTGCTGTCAGCATAAATAAATAACCTGAGAAGAAATAGCTGCTGATATTAAGACACACCTACTCGGAATAAGAATGTCATCTTGACTTCATTTTAGCTGTATTTTTAAAGCAGCTGTGCCAGCAATTAAAAGGGTGAATCAGATAAATCCAGTTTTATGGCTTTTCAAAAGCAGTATTTCACGGATTCATGCCTATTTGAAAAAGACAGAGAGGCACAGCTCTCCTGAATGCTATCGGTTACCGAATTTCATCACATATTTCCTGCAAAACCTGTAGAAACTTTCGTCTAAAATAGGGCGCATCTTACTGAGAAACATTAGGTATTATTGGACATATTTCAAGACACGATGATATGATTTTTAGCACCCCAGGAATATTTGACTAAAAACGAAGAGGAAAAAAATCCTCTGTTTGACGCTGCTCAGAAGACCTTTAGGATGGAGGTCTCCCGAGTCCTTCCCTCTCCCGGCTTCCATGATGCCCGTACTCATTCTCCTTTCTGTCAGATTAATAACTCCGGGCTCCGACTCGCAGCCTGGGGGCTTTGCGCTGGAGCAGTGCAAGACCCAGCTTTATATTATAGATGGATTTGGCAGAATTAGCTGAAAGGTGCTGCATCTGATTTGCAGCCGCTGCTGAAATACGTATCAAACCCAAGGTCGGTGATGCTTTGTGTTAATATGTCCGGCTGTGACCTGTGACAAGGGGGTTGTGGTAATTCGGTAATTTGGCTGTGGGGTGGCGAGAGCCAGCATTGCCAGAGGTGATGAGCTGCAAGGTGGCTTGGGCATGAGTTGTCATAAATCATGTATTATGGGCTTATGCGTACTCAGATTTCAGCCCCCCTGTAGCTGCCCTTCAGAGTGCGCGTGATTTACACTCCCACAAATCGCACACTACCCATACGATCCCGGTGCACAGTGAGGCGTGCACTTCCAGCTGCAGCGGTGGCCGAAATCCCCTGTTAGAGATGGTCCGGTGGCCAGTCCCAAGAAGGCAGCCATCATCGATCAGTCTCCAAGAATATTGTGAGCGTGGCTTTGAGATTAGGATTTAGGAAGGAGGTGGGTTAATTGTATATACTTTGGTTTTCTGACATCTCTGGCCCAGTGACTTTTTTGTTTGTTAAGGATGGAAACAAAATGTGAGTTGGCAAAGCTCAAGCAGCAGTTAACGGAGGGTCCTGCATTTCCCTTGTTTCTCCCCAGTGAATCTGCCCTTGATTTTAACCATGAGGGCAAGAAATGTGCTTTAAAAGAAAAAGCAGATCATATTCACTGTTAATCACAGTTCTCATTTAAAAACACACATAAGGAGTTCATTTTTTCTCCCTGCCTCTCTTCAACGTTCCTCCAGCCCATCTGCAAGGTTTGCTGACGCTTTCCTTTCTCTTGAGAATGCCAGTGAATGTTTCAGTAAAGCTCTTTAAGACATAGAACTGAAGACAATATTGGATACTGTCTTTCTTGAGAAGTATTTTTTTAAAGGAGCAGTAATGCTTCCTTCTCCTTTATCAGTGACCAGGGAAGTAAATGAATAGCCTAATCATCACTTTTTTTTACAGTTCTCTTTCTTTTTTTTTAAAATGAAATAAGCACTTCCTTTATTTCTTCACAAAATCACTGCCACAGCCAACCCCATTGCAAAAAAAAAAAAATAAATTATCATCATTAGATGATAATAACAACACTCATGCACTGAAAGCCAGTGGTGACTAAGATATGCTAATAGAAACTGCGTTGCAGGTAAAACATAAATATAGAGCCCATTTTCATTAAATCAGCAACACCAGTGGGTGAAATACTTAGGATCAGGTCTAAGCAAAAATATTGTGATAAAGAGAAGCTGATCTAGCAAGAGTCTTACAGAACTGAGGCCACCAGGCTGTAACCATTGCCTTTCAGAAGGGAACCAAATCTAGTATGACTGTTTCAACCCAGAAACCTGAACACAGAAAACCAGGCGTCTTTTCTGTCTGTCTGGCATCGGCTCGGATCACTGACAGTTCAGGTCATTATGTGACACTTTGTTTTCCTAATGAAAAGATGGTGCTCTTAAAATGATTCGTACCTTTCATATATGTACACACATGGTGTTTCCCTTCACAAAAAAAAAAACCCAACAAAACATATTCTGGAACAAACCTAGTCAATGAAAAGGAAATGGATTATTTCATTACTTTACACTATCACTTACAATAATCTGGAGGACAGCCTGTTGGCATTCCATCTAATTATTTCATATGATACCTTGTATTCTTAGGGGGTTATTTGCTTCAAAAGTATACTGTAATATTATTCCCACTTCGGGAGAAAGCAAAACTCCATTTTCTATCAGTGTTGTGATGGATGTAAAGGAATACTGTAACATAAATTAATACTGTAAAATAAATTAATTCAAATCATGTAAAAACCTGTCTTGTTCTGAACTGTATTCAGCGCAAATATCTAAGCGTTTATGGAAAATCATCCACAGGTTTCACAGTAACTACAACAGCAGCTCTTTAGCCTTTAAAAGGAAGATGTTGCTACACTACGTGTATCAAACACAGAGAAGATATGAAGATTACTAGCATAACCTCAACTATCTTGGGTATGAGCTTAACCTAAAATTTCATCTTCCCATTCTTCCCAGCCAACAAGGCATATACAGTATGATCTGCCACTGCTGGCTGAATGCTCGGGTACACTGGCGTTAAGAGAAAATGTTCTTCCTATAAGTTGTGGATTTTAGTTTGAAGCTATGCCTGTCACTTTACTTTAGTGCCTTTTTATGGCCTATTTTTTATTTTTATGAGGAATATTACATGATATTTTCTCAATTATGCTGAGAACGCTATTGAGAGGTATCCGAGTCAAATTCATAATCCAAATACTCTCATTTTTTTGAAAAACAATTCTAAATTTAGGTTTTCCTTTTAATATGGTAAAACAGAAATGATCTGACCATGACAAGCCATACTGCAGAGTCAGTTCTTCGGGTCACTCTGTGTGTAAGAAATAAGGCAGTGCTCAATTTCCTCTGCAGATGAATGCAGAGATATCGGAAAGGAAAATTACAAGAAACGGTAGCTCAAACAGGGAGAATGTATTCTCTTAAAACCAGCAAAATACCAAAAGCACAATGAAAAAAACCAACCAAACAAACAAACAATGAAACAACAAATGTCAAAAGTAAAATAAAAAAAAATAAATTATGATCCTAGAGTTACATATTCCTGCGTGTAGAACTATCTATCCCTGCTCTGTAGGAAGCAGGAAAAGATAAAATGGGGAACGTACTGGATTACAGGAGTTTGTTTCATGGGCGTAAAAGGTATGCATCACGTGGAAATTTTATCTGCTTATTTTATTGCTGTTCTAAATGTTTTACTTTAAATCATGGCAAATACTATTTATACAGGCTTAAACAGAATATTAATTAGAAGTGACGGTTAAGGCTGAATATAAATCAAGATCTTAAGTGAGCAGTCTCAGTGGACATTTATAATTAGCATTTGAATGTGTAAGTAGATACTAATTGCAAGCTACCCAAAGAACTGTAGAAAAATCTACAGTTTTGAGTATGCAGGTGTTTAGATTTTATATGATTGCGTTTACTCATGCAACACATTTGGATAAACATGGATTCTCTCGGCTCCCAGTTCTCCTGAGCCCACAGCAAGCAGATTTTCTTCATGTCTGTCAAGACAATGGCTGGGGTTTTTTCTCAGTTAAAAAAAGAAGCTGCCTAGGATTTCCTTTGACCCCAGGATGCTGGATGGCCTTTTTACAAATCCCCCCACTGAGAGCAGCTGTGTATGTGCCAAGTGGTATTCGAGCAACACGTTTAAATAGTGTTCTGCCGACTGCACCCCAAGAAAGAGCGTAGCACGAGTGCCCCAACGGAGTCTCGCGTTATCTCTGTCCCTGTCATCGCATGGTGTTGCTTGCTGCGCTCTGACGGTGATCTGAGCACTCGCTCTGCTCCACATAGTGCCGCTGGTAGGAAGGGAATTAGAATTTAAATGATAATTTCATTAGGGATTCACAAGTCTCAACAAAACCCAGCTGACTCTCCATCAGCTGTGCAGCTCTGTAGTGCTAACAGTAGTTACGGGTATAGTTTTGTCTGCAGTGCAAGCGTGTAAAAGTAAGGGAGAGAAGAAATACATCATGTAGTAATATAACATTTTTCAAAATGCTAAAAACAAAGACTTAAAATCCTTTATATTGTTTAAATATCAGTATGTCATAAATATAGTGTTCTAAAAACAATACTTGAATCATGAATACAAATATTTTAACTGCAGCCTTTTGTAAATGTGTTATTTTTCTAACGAGAAACATGCTTCCAAATCAATATTTTTACCCTGCACTTTTGTCTGTACCAACAGAACTCAAAGCAGAAAATAACATACTTATTAATTTAATCCATTGTCATTATTACCACTGCATAATCATCAGTAATTTAGTGTATATGTTAAAAATACTACTTAATCCAGCAGGAATATATTATAATATACTATTTGATTTTCCTGCGTAAAGCAGTTGAAAAAAAAAAACTTACATGAAGCCAATCTGAGCATTTGTACTCTGACATCTAATTAAATTTTACTTTGATAAGAAACGATGACTGAAATTAAACAACACTAAAAAGTGGGTGAAAATTTTAAGTGCAGTGAGATGTCATTTTTTATCATCATTATATTATTATGATTATTATTACGTTCTATTTCCTTCAGGTTTGTAGGGAATATTTGGTATTAAAAAATCACATTGGAAAATTAAAATCATTTTTAGCTAATAATGATGAGGTCTCTGATATTCTGCCAGCCAAGGTTTATGAAGTGTTTTACAAATGCCTGCTTCATCAGTGTTCTCTGATAACAAATAAAGAAACAGAGGCGTAAAAGCGTGCATTGCGCCAAACGCCGCAATACAGATGGGGGAGCAAAGAACAAACCCAAAGCCTCCTGACTCATATCCATCCCCTCTGTTGTGTCACCAATGAATCATAGCACCAGTGAGACATGCAAAGGATATGTATGTAGGCTTTACATTTCCATGAGTGGATTCAAATAGGAGGTAATAGTGAAAGCTTGCTGGTACTTATTTGTGGTTGGTAGATGAGCTGGTGGTCCTCACAAAACCCACCAGCACCTTGCAGGAGATGTTTGGTATACACAGACACATTAACAACTAAAGAAAATAAGACCAAAAGCAAAGAGAGAAAAAGCAATCTGTGTTACACCCCACAAAGTAATCCCCAAAAGACTGACGTGCCACTAAGATGCTCTATCTGGGGCGGAAGTCTTAAAGGTTATCTTCTAGCTCATCAGGTCTAACGCTGGGGTTATCACAAGCGCTAATTCCTGTAATTTATGTTACAACCCTAGCTGGGTCCATAACTTTTTCTCCGTTCACCTATTTACAACCTACTCAACATCTCAATGCCTTCCCCTCCCCGTTCTGTGCATCCCCCCCTTTTCTCTGGTTTTCACTCACTTACACTCATTTGTATTTCCTTCTTCTTTTCCATGCCGACTTCCCATCTGGGGAACAGGGATGCAGGGAAATTCCCCTCTCTTGCTGCTTTCCTCTCAGGCCTTATCAGTCGCATCAGGGCATCTCCCTTTCAGGGAAAGCCCTGCCGTAGGCAGAACGTTTAACCCTTCAATGTCTTTGAGGAACACCAGAGTCGTTTACAAATGCTCCAACAAAATGAAACCCTGTAAAACCCCAGCTATCTAATTAATTCTTAAATGTCTATTTATACTAGTCAAAATTTACCTCAGGTGGCCCTCCTTTTGTGCCTCATAGCTGAAGTGATGTCTGGGCTATCTGCGGGCTCTCTGGACTAGGGGTAATTTCACATCTACAACAAAAAAGTGTCTTCTGATTTATTAAATGAATGAATTTGCTGCCAATATAAGTAAGTAGGATTTTATTTCATCAGTTAAAGACGGAATAAAAGACTTTATGTAAAATTTATTTGCATTCATACTAAATTAGAAACTGGACTGCTACTGTATTTATTAACTATAAAAATAAAACGTATATGTGTATTTGTGCCACTATTTGAATAATTTTACATATAGTTGACCTGTTTCAATCATCAGCTAAACAATACATCATCACCAGTCTTGCATATGTACATAAGCACATCTTTCGGTCTAGAGAAGCATTACATAATACTTAGCTGTGCCTACAGTATCTTGGATTCCACTTACTCATGCTTTGTCTGTTTCTAGCCATTTTCATAACATGTTGTAGATGATTTTATGTCTTAGTAGATGTCTGTGGGTAAAGAAGATTTTCAATAATTTACTCGGAGGCACAGGCTTCTCTAGCAGGGAAGTCCGTAGCAGATCGACTCTTGATCAGATAATTCAGCCATGCGAGGCTGTACATCCTGATATGAGTGGCCAAGCTCCAGAAGCCATGGACATGTATGAACATGCCTTCTTCTGGTCTTCACCTATGATAATACATTTCCCAGCAGTAAACTTTCCCCTATAGATTCCCCTTTCCATAAAATTCTTGCTTGAGGTCTAGTTACGTGACACTGAATTTGCCAAAGTTTGGGGTCATTCAGTAGGCTGAGGTTGACAACGCACACATAAGGGCTTAGTATAAACGTCCTTTTCTATCCACATAACTGTGAAGGAAAAGAACATCAGAAATAGCCTTTGCCTTATAATTTTCCATATTGTATTGAAAACTCTTGGTACTTCCAACTGAAATACCTGAAAAGGTTTAAAATTACATTTTGGTAGAACAATCCTACCTGTGGGTTAAGGCGTATACGCTGCACATCCCTTTTAAGGGTGTCACTTCAGCAATCGAGCTGTTTCAGACAGCTGCAATCCATAGGAAACTTGGAACGCTGTAGCAAACGTGACACCCATTCAGCAAAGCCCTTAAGCCTACACTTAACAGACTTTGCTGAGTAAGGACCTATAACTTTAAGACATCATAATTTGTGCTTTGTATATACTTACATTGATATATACAGGTATACAAGATCACACCTTCTGCTAAAAACAACCTCTCTTTAACATTAAGAGCCAAGTTTTGATATAGTTCCCTGATCCCCTACAAATACGCATCTTTCCTTTCCTCTCCTGATCAATTTGGAACTAGCAGAGATTTACAGCAGGTCTCAGTATCTGGAGCCCAAAGTCTAGGCACGTGAGTAAGCTACCGGCTGGCTCTTTCAATAAAAGGGGTGAAGGCAAACAAACTTGATACTGTAACTTCAAAAGCAAATCAAAATGGTAAATACCTCTTTCATCTCTCAACAAAATCTGACAGTCTCTAATTGTTTTGAAGCAGCCGCACAGCAAATGTTGCTGTAATTTTTCTTTACAGTGTATAGACTTTGTAAAATATCAGAAAGGTTGACCAGCTGTACTCCAAACATCTTCAATCACGTATTTTGAATGTGTATACAATATGTGGTAATAAGATAATAGGTGTTGGTTCCTTGTTGGCTGTTTCAGACCATAATGTAATCACATAATTGTAGTCTTGAAGCATCTCATTTACTTGTTAGGCCTGAACTGCAGCTCTCAAGAGCCGATTGCAAGAATACTCAGGCAAGACAGAAAGGATAATGTGTGGATTCATCTATGCATGGGTAAAAAGCTTAAGTAAAGCACAACAGAAAACAGAATCAGGGAGAAGTAGCTGAAAACCAATGATTAGAAAGGATAATAATCCAATAAAATAAGAACTTAGTGGAGTGTCAGTAATTCTAAAACTGTATCTATCGTCCTTATTGAACTGTAGAATGAAGTACTCCGTGAGAGCGTCGTGTAATCTGACAAAATCATATCTTTCAAAGTTTCAGACCAGACTGGTAATTCTAATTTTTACTCCTTTTTAATGACAAGATGCTGTTCCTCTCTGCCCTTCCCCTGGTACAAAACAGTGTGTGTGGGATTTGCACAAGTATGATAAGCCTGTCAGGAAATGGGTCTAAGAGTCCAAAAGCACTTGAAATTACTAGTATACAAAGCGAAATTGCCAAACGGTAAATGTTACTAAAAATACTTTTCTTTGTAACTTGGAAGACGTTATTGTGTGCCATCCAAAAATCTTAAATGAGTTTATACTTATAAAAGAGGTGTAAGTATTAGTACAAATCACTTAGGTAACAAACGCCTGAAGCACTTGGATGAAATGAAGTGTCATATTCTTACGATATAACAATTCCTATGAAGTATCAAAGACAACATTTTTTAATGTTGTCAAGACATTGTTACAAGACAACATTGTAAAACTGCTGTAAAACAGCAGTTTTACAATGGATATACTACTTTTGGTAGTTTCTGAATTTTGACATTTCAGGTGCCTGATCTCCTTTAAAAAAGGAGGCACTTAGAAAAAAATCCATAAAATTATTAGGATCGTTCCATTTACAGAACACTAAAGTTTTATTGAAGCAAGGCAGTTACCAATAGTGTGTTAAATTTTGAAAGGTACTGAACCAAATTGCTGCATCTATTATTGCTTTCCAGTAATAAGGCAGGTGCACAGTCCTTCCCAGAGTTTGTCTCAGCATCTTTGACTTACAAATATACTGCTTTCTCTTTTTTTTTTAAAAAAAAGTCCTCTAATTAGAAGTAAGCTGCTTTCATTTATTGCCGAAAATTATTTCCATTAACAGTAAAATACAAGATATGCATGCTTACAGAAAATGTTATTGACATTAAGGAAAGAAAACACGCATTATTTTTGGTTCTTTGCAGCGTTAACATTTTGGTCTAATCCACTTTAGATCTCTGGCAGACATTATTTCCTAAATTAGGACACTGGCAGCTTATGAGGTATGATCACATCTCACTGCCGCATGCAATGCTAAATGAGTTTAAAGTCAGACTGTGATTGCATGATACCATAAACTCGAATTTAACACTTGCACCAGCACTGGATAAAAACCACAATGGCCACGTAGTTTGAAGCATTGATCCAATATAAACTCTCCCCGCTGGTTCAAACGTGTTTACGGCCTCGGATGAAGAACTTTGCAGTGGCAGGCTTTAGTGCCAGAGCAGGTCCTCTCTCTCTGAGCTACTCTGACCTTGGGACGCCTTACGGACTCTCCGTTTTACCTTGGCCGATGCAAAGCCTGCACGGAAAAAACTCCGTCCGAGTAACGCGCATGCTTTAAGTAAGGCAACAGCAATGTGATCACGGGTGCGTTCATCTGGATCAAATGTGCACTGGCGGGGACCGCGCCATGCCCTCCTGCAACAGTGATGGCTGGGCAACCGCTGCTTCAGGAAAAATAGTCAGCTCCACAGCTGCATTTCTGAAGATAAGGTTGTCATCTTAAGCGTTTGCAAGTCTCTGTGCAGCCCCTGTTGAAAGGTTGCAGCACTCTGTGTGTGTGTGTGTGAAATATATATGTATATACTTATTTTACATGTAGAGGGGAAAAAAGCGAGGCCAACCAACCACAATGTGTCTTGAGAGAAACTTTGCAGAACGGATGTTTATCTGTTGTCCCCAACTCTCACTCGTTATGACAAACATAATTTTAATGGAACAGAAAAATGGGAAAAAAATCTGTAAAACTGCAAACTTCTTTCTCCAGGCCTACGGTATCTTTATATCGCACATCTAATGTGGCAGTACAGATATTGATAAAGAAGCCACAACAGGGCCCTCAATATGTTCAATTATCCTTAACTGTCCACTTTTGCATTAATATTTAGTGTTGTCTATCATTCAATTTGTATGGCCCTGGGACTAAGTCTGAGCGTTTTTCAAACCTAGTGCCAAAGCAGCCTCTACTGATGGCGAGATCAGTGTCAAAATTTTGGCTATTTAGCAAATGGGACTAAATCCTCCTCTGATTCCCTCTTCTCTTATTCTAGGCATGGAACGTGCATAGGCTTTGTTTTTCTTATCTTTAAGTAAATAATGTTGTAAGTTCTAGATGTTTTTCCTCAGGGAAGACTAGATTATAAAAGGGTGCAATTTCGGAAATGAAACAGAATAGATTTTATGGTAATTGATAAATTGGTATAGTCCACAGTCAACATGCATTATAAAAAAGAACTGACTCCTTTACACACACATGAGGTTTTGAAACATGTAGATGATTACACCTTTGGAAACTATAGTATGTTGCATAAATGGAAAATAAAGCGCTGTTGTACCCCTTCTTACCTTGCTAATCCCATGGGAAATGGCCAGGGTTCATAAACGTTTTTACTGCCATTTGTTATGGACCGTGAATACTGAATGGCCAAATAACAGCTACTCAAGGTCTCCGCTTGCTTCTGCAAGCTGTGTTTTTCTTTACTCTGCACCCACTGCAGAATAACATAAGAAGTTTGGGACTAGCTCTTAATTTGAAACGTTCCCATGTTCAAGGCACGCTTATTTGCAAGTTAGGTTGCAAATCCAGCTCTAACATATAAGACTGTTTCTACTAAACAGATCCAAATTATGTGTTTCTTGGCACACTTGACTTCAACTAGAAGACATGACTATAAGTAGGCTTTGGGGGCAGCAGCACAGTGTTTATTCTTCTAACATAATTGGAGATTTTCTTTTGGTCCTTTCAGTCAAATTTAATATCCGGTATTAAAATCAGAATAATAGAAAATAGCAAAGGTTCAGATGTTTCCTTCCTTAAAAAAAAAAAAACCAAAAAAAAACCAAGGGAAACCCCACAAAAGATCTTTTTTATGAATATGCAATGCACAAAACCAGTTCAAGTCAAATTCTCCCTATATTCAACAGAGTATAAAATATTAGTGATCAATGACACCATAAAAACACTTAAGAAAAATTTCTAACCACTTAACTTGGGTCCCAAACTTTTATTTATGCGTTATTGTGTGTGAAATTTATTCAGATAATAAATTGCCAAATATCACACATTATTTAATGAAGAACACGCTAATTGATACAGATCTTTCAGCAGCCCTTAGAAGGGTATAAATTTCAAAGCTCCTTCAGCAGAAAGGAGCTGGGAAACCTCTCTTGGTTAGTAACTTTTTGGGTGGTGTTCACTTTGAGCTATACATAGAAGATAATTTAAAACAAATAATCCCACAGCATAGAATTGTTCTTTAATTCACTAATGCAGGATGTTAGCAATCACAAAATGCAAATATTAAGCTTCTACAGCAATATTCATTTGCTCACAATGTACATCTGGTTTATTTTACAGCACACGCTGAACAGCAAAAGTACAGTAATCAATGTATTCAGTTAATTTTATTACTGAGTTGTATTTTATTATTAGGCAAGGGCCTAATTATATTTTTCCAAACAAGTGTGGGCAGTTTCGTTGGTTTGTTTCAGATGTTAGTATCTTATTCTCAAAAAATTGTGAAGCTTCTGCAGTTCGAGAGAGGGGCCCTACACCTCAATAAATGCCACAAGGAAAACAGGACAAGGAAGACCGTCTCCATTCAGTGTGGCTGAGCTGACATAAGAACATTAACTTCTGCGTTTCCTGACGTACATTTTAACAGGGTAACCGTACGTGTGCATGAATGCAGGGTTTCATTTGTTTATTTTTCCATTTCATTTCCTAAGTTTGGTGGTTTTTTTTTAAGAAGAGGGAGAGCAAATAAAACCACAAAGTCTTCTCTTTATGCTGTCTAATGAGGCCGATTTGGTGCTTTTGATGCGGCATTCTCTGTATGCTGGTTAAGGTGCACAGGGATAAACGTTTCTCAACTGTGCAGTTTAGAAGAGCCCTCTGAGCTGCCACTGTCCTTCAGATACAGCTTGAATCTCAGGATTAATAAAGTTTCTTTCTACCTGCCTTCAGACAATTTCTCAGGAAAACACTGTACATACTATAAATAATGGAGCTACAGCTCTGAGAATGTGTAAAATGTACTCAAAGCATGAATCTGAAGCTGTTCATGCTGGACATTCCTGCAGCGCTGTACAAACTGCTCTTAAAGATGCAGCTTTTGTAGCGGTTTTGTGGTCCCTTGAGTCTATACACAGAGGATGGCAGCAAAAGCTGGCGAAATAAAGTTGGACACTTATAAAGTGTCAATGAGCAGCTGTCAAATGGCAGCAGTTCTTTAGTATTGATCCTCCCTCGCTTCACACTAACGTGAACTTCTCAACCTGCAAGAGACACTTTGCGAAAGAGGCACTACGAACGAGCACGTGGTGTGCAAAGCGTACGCATTTGACTTCCGCGCTCTGAGGAAGCACGAGGAGAATTCTGAATCGGTTACATGAAGTGTGGACTAAGAAGGTGGAAAAGCGCAGCGCTTCCAGAGACTAGTCCGCTATCCTTAATGATCCCCGTGCACAAAGTATTCACAAGGTTCTGCTTTTATGCAGGCATCGCTGTAAGGCCGAAGATCAAATACGAAATGAATCATTCAGATTTTTATTTAGTTTTGCTTATTAGTCTAGTTTAAGAAACAGAGTGCAATCTGATAGCTGCATGCAGTGGATGCTCTTCAGCTAAGCTCTGTGATCCGTGGTAAACGTCGAGCCACAGCCAAACTGTGACCTTTGAAGATCTGCAAGAACTACACACAGACAAGGATTTGCTTGCTGTATTGTGTAACTAACATGGCACGTTGCCCTTTCTTATCTGAAAAGCTGATCCAGCTGTGGGCAAGGTTTCTCTCTCCACATATTCGGCCACCCAAAACAAATATGACACGATTTAACTCCTACTTATCTTCTGTTACTGTATTTCAATATTGCATTCACATCTTCCAATACAGGATGTACTTTGAAAATAATTTTAAAATTACACAAATACGAGTACCAGTGACAAGTTTCCACTCTATTAATGACATCCTGAGATGCTAAAGCCTCCTTTTCTCTAGGCATCAAAAGGACTTTATAAACGTTCATTAATCCTATCCTCATTTTGAAAATGGGAGAATTAGGCATATGGAAGTGCAGTTGCCAAAAATCACAAAGCAAATCAAAGGAAGAGTAAATCACATCTGTTCCCTTATCCTGTACCACCTACTCCTCACACCTCAAGTTCCCAGCAATAAATCCTAAACTCAAGAACTAGACTGAAATAATCCCCAAACCCTCTTCCTTGAAATGCAGTCTATCTCATGGAAATGTTGTTTAGCCTTATTGATTCAGTAGGACTGTTTGGAATTGGCAGCTGGAGACTCAGTGTCTCAGAAGAACATTGGCCAATTTTCAGCTCTTTATAAAACGTCTGCTAAGGGTAGCCTTATATAGGAACACGTGTTTTGATTGAAGAGACTGACTAGAAGATTTCTGCTGTTTACCACTTTAAAACATAGACTGATAATTCTCAGTTTTCAATACAGCAATTTTGCCATTTAAAAATTTTTCAATAATTTTTAGAATCATAGAATTGTAGAATGGTTTGGGTTGGAAGGGACCTTAACGATCATCTTGTTCCAACCCCCCTGCCTTCGTTTATCTCGGGGTGTGATCATTTTTTGTCATGAGAGCTGAATGGAATCCCACCCTGGTTTTATCACTGCATGGATAACTAGAACACACCTATGTGACTTCCAACAGAGCAGAAGTCACAATTTTTTACCTTTGGCATTGGGTTTGCACATACATCACCGACTAATTTTGCTCATAAAGTCAGATAGCTCTTTTGGCTAGGTAAACCCACAAAAATCCCCAAATTGTTACTCTCTTCAAAGCTAATCACATACTTTAAGGCATACAAATCAAGATCAAATACACTTGCGTATGCGTAACATCAGCATTTTGCTAAATCACAGTTTGTTTGCCAAATCATGTCCTTCTCTGGAGGACTGCCATCGCAGACCTGGAGGATGTAAAAAGCAAAGGCTTCCTGCTTTTTAAAGAATGGCAAAATGTTGTCAGATCATAAGATACATGAAAAAATACTGCCAGCTGCTCAATTTACTGAAACATTCTGAGAGCGTGCAGTGCAGATGAGAGGGCAGATTTTGGCTTAGAATCAGGAAATGTCTTCTACTGGAACAATCAGACGACATGCAAGAAAAAGCCTGAAAAACTATAGGATTAATTATGTAATATAGACATTTCCCATAACCTCAATTTTCATACTCAGAATAATTTACAATAATTAAAAGCTTTCCTAAGCTCAGGTCAAGACATCAGAGTTGCTGAAATGCTGGTAACTACCAATGCTTGATATATTTTCTTTCACCTTTCCTACTACTGGAAGTTACAAATATTTATTTAGTGATTTATTTGAGAAAAAGGGTGGGGTAATGAAGGTCCGTGAGTCTTCAGAAAAAAAAAAAAATCCATAGGGAGGAAAAAACTAAGTTTTCCAAGTTTCTAGATTATTTCTTTATATCCACACATCACACCTGTGATTTGATTGGATTTTAGCAGCGTAGCGTTGACTCCTGTTCTCTTAATTGCATGCAGCTATGAAATGAAATGTGACAATAGAACATGATTTACATACGACACAATAGCACAAGGTTTTATTCTGCTTCTGTTTATGCTATTTGAAGGAATAAGCTTTTAGGTTGCCAAAATTATTGCTAGCCTTGTTAACTACCTTGGAAGCAAAAGAGTTGACATAAGGATAGCCAAATCTGTTCCTTTATGGAAGTGTAATAAGACAGAAAAATCATTTCATTGTCAGATAATGCTTCAGTTTATATCACACAATTAGATTTGCAATAAACTACAAACAGATTTGGTAATGTCACTTGTGACACTAAACCTGGAAGAAGGGCTAGTGTGCCTTTCAGCTCCCTGACACCAATGGGCTGAAAGAAGCTGCCGTGGAACAGCTGATTACCCAACCCAGAGTTACATGTATGCAACCAAAAACTGACTTCAGCAAGTTATCATTCGTATTTTTAATTCATCTCCAAATCGCATAACGAATTTAGCTCTAGTCCACAGGTATTAATATTCCAAACACTTGGTTCATTAGTCTGATCAAACAATGGAAAGACCACACAAATATATGGGCTGTTCAGCAACCCTGACCCCACTCATTCACACACATGTAATAGCCCTGCCAGTCACTCATGCATAGAAATGATCACAAAAGCAAACAATGCCGTGCTCACTCACTCACTTAATTAGTTAGTCACTGTTTCACTCACTCGGTTGACTCAGTCCTTCGTACTTACAGCCTTAGAACCTCATCTCACTTTCCCAGTGAGTAGTGCCAATTAAAATTCACTTAGGACCGACGTGGATTAAGAAAATCAGAATTACACCCTCAGTCTGACAGATTACTAAACTTCATGAAACAATCTCTTAACGTGACTTGGAAGTATTTTAAGATCTTAAGTAGAAATTTAGTGCTGTGTGGGCCTTGCCCAGCCTTCTCTTTCCCCCCTTTTTTACCTCGCTTGCTTCGAAAGAAAAAATGTGATTCTGCCCTTGATATTATTTATTTAAGTAAGCATTATTGAGAGCAAAATGTGGCCTTTTGCACATAAATTATAGACAAGGTTTTAACACTTATGTAGTTGTCAGTAATCTATCCTTCATAAAGCATTTCTCAGCATCAGTCTGTGCAGACACTTATTTATTTAAAAATTTTCTTGGCTAAAGCTCAGTTCCCTTAATTTCTCTTAATTGTGTGTTTCTTACCCTGCACAAAGGCCTTAGAGGGGCAAGTGATATCTAACATTTGGAAACTGTTAAACCAACAACCTTTTTTATTCTATGATATGAGCTTGATACAAATGTAAATCGGTGATTCTTTCCATTATGGATCTGACCAGCATATTCAGCTGACACCTAAAATGTAATGCTGTCTGCCCACCTCATGACCAAGTCCTGCATCACTGCGTGACAGACTTTAATGTACAGGTCAGTCTGTATTTGTACACGCACATAAATCACTGCAATGGTGAGCCTTTCTGTCATAAAGCACAAAAAACTCTCGCTATCCTCTGATTTTAGAAGTAGAACATTATTTTCCCAGTAATAGCTTTCTCTCTACCGGCAGTAGAGTGATTTTTCGTTTTACCATTTTGAGCTTCAGAGACATGTATATGATAAAGAAATGGATATTTGGCAAAAGACTGCCAAATAACTAGAAATCCTTACAGCTAGGAAGTAAACTCATTGAAACAATGTCACAGCAGTGAATGGGCGTGCATGATCCTTTTTTTAAATTTGCATTTATTTGTGTATGTTTTCATCGAGGGCTAAGACTGGAAAACAAAAAGCCAGGGGTGCCAGAAGGCTTTGGCTTCTGTTGGAAGGGATCAGCATCTCAACTCACTACAGATTCATCACAAATATGCAAACAAGGAAGAGGAACCAGGCGGCAACTTGATATGGTCCTGTACTTGACAGAAGCCTTCTGCAACCCATGCCCAAGGGATGAAATTTGGAATAAACCATCACGTGAAAAGGCTCCTGAATCATGAGAAATACTAACACAACCCAGAAGCATATTCAAATAGGATACCTACTTTGTACTTTGTACATCTCCATAAACCTTTGTGAAGAACATCTTATTTTTATGACTTGCATTAGATGGAGTTCATTTAATGTGTGGATGAATATAATTATCTTTTTACTTTCTTTACCATACATCTCCTTAAACTGGCTTTTTTGACTATATAATTTGCTAGTCCTGGCAAGATTTAACAGATTATCAAATTCACTTTCAAAGTGTCGGTATTGCCAGTCTTCTCCCATAAAGGTGAGCAGACTAGGATTTTTTTTTTTCAGTTTAACCAAATTTATGTTGCTAAACAATATTTTCATTTTTACCTTTACGAATTTACTAACCTTGAGCATGTCAGATCCCATGTATATACACATAAATAATACACATTATGAACTTTTTAGAAAGATAAGCAGGGTCTGAAAGTAGGCATACCATAAATACCAAAGAGAGAATTAGGAGGGGCAAACGATGCTAAAAATGGAGGCCTATGCACAGCAAATTCACACACAGATGGAAGGGCGGCTACATCTGGAGGTAATACTTCAGAGAGGTGAAATGGTGAACAGAAGGAAAGAGAATTCACGACTGCATTCACTTCTGCAAACAGTCTGACTTATCATTACATGTATATTGTGCTTCGCTGTCTGGAGAAGTACCTTCTGCAGCCAAACAAGAAGATTTGATTCTAGTCAGTGAACTCTGTCCATCTGCTAAGGTAATTTAGCCACTGCCACTCAAGAACTTTGACACCTCAGAAACAGAATATTCAAACAGAGTTTAGGCTTTTAATCTTGGATTTGGACCGATGGAAGACCATCCATCAACACTCATTGAATGCCCACTTGAACCTTTTAAGTTTGCAGCTTTTTCCGTGTGAGGAAAATCCTCCCCTGTGAGTGGCACACCCAGCAGTATCATACAGCTACCCTGCCAAATACACCTGGAAACGGGGACGGGGCTCTGCAATTTAAGTTCTCAAGAACATGCTTTCATGGCAATTTTGTTACATGAGACTATTTAGACCTTTAAGTGGTTTGAATACAACAGTAAATGTAGGTCAGGTAAAGAATAAAAAGAAAAGGGAAAAACAAACAGACAAGGACGGGAAAGTATTTTTCTCATGCAACTTCAGCAGCTCCAGTGACCACAAAATAAACAAAAGTAGATTCTTTAAAGTGAAACCATTACCTACAGATAGTTTTTAAAGTTGAATTAATTTCTAATTGTAGCCAGGGGAAGTCAATTAATTCCTTTCACAAATGCAAATGGATGACCACATGCAATAAGCTTTATTTCTGTGTATTAAAAAAAGTTAATAGAAAATCACTTACAGCGCTACTGTTGTATAAAAACAACACTAGAGTTTTTCTTCCGGCAGCGTTTCTCCTTAGCCGAAAAGATACTGTCCTGTATTTGCTACAGAGCCATAGTGTGAGTTAATTGTTCCCATCACTCTCGCTTCTACCTTTATTTGTCTTGCATCCGCTTCCCTCCAAAAAAATGTCCTTGAACTCCATATGATAGAGCTGAGGTAGCCCAGCATACTGAAAGGGCTTATACTTAGTATAAAATATATTACATGCTTTTATCATGATACGTGACGCAAACATTCAGTGAAAGGTCAGGTAGTTTTCTGTCACTTGGTGGGAGGGGAACGACCAATGCTTTTGCAGAGCTAAGAACCAGCTGCATGTGTTACCATTCACAGCATCAGACGCAGACAGACCCTAAATGGCACAGAAACCCGTGCATTTTCCCGTAAGAGCACTTCATGAAATCTTGGTCATGTTTAGCAACGTACTTATTGCTATACTGTTTTTCGTGCATGCAGTCTATTTAATTTTCATGGTGCTCTGGTATTATTACTTTGAGCTAATAAGTACACTCACACTTGCTGCGGTACACATGTACGGTACACTACTGCATGTACACTACTACATCCACCTCCCAGCCTTCTTTTGGTTATGTGAGTTCCCGGGTACCCGTTTTTGTAACAAGTGCATTAAGTCAAACGGCAGCCACGCCTCTGGTCGCACGACAGGGAAAGAGTTTACAGTGCCGAGAAACTTCTGCTTGCAGGGAGCCTTTGGGCACGGCACTTCTGTTGCAGGCAGGCATGCCTTCAGCTGCAGCCAGTCTGTGCTGCTGTTTCTTCACAGCCCCCAGCCCCGACCCCTTCGGCGGGCGAGGTGCCGGAGCAACCACGGCCACGGCGCTGCCCTGCAGAGGTGGGGGAAGCAGGGGAGGGCAGAGCAGGGGTCTCCAGCACAACCCCTGAGACCTGGCAGGTCTGAAAAATGATGTGTAGGTGTTACATCTTGCAGTGGCTCGGCTCCTTGTTCTCTTAATCTAGCCTACTAGACAAGAGGCCAACTCTTCAGAAGGGTGTATGCTGACTTCGGCGTAATCATTACACTGCGTAACAGTTTAATGCTATTACGGATTTACTGTTTTAGGCTGTAAATACATTTCCATGTCTATAAACAGTTTGTAAAATCTTACCAAATTCACATGGACTAAAATGCAGAGTTTAAGCCACGCAACAAGCCTAGGTGTCAGGAAAAGTATGGGTTAGTGTTAGTAATTGAATGAGCAGTGTATGGAAGTCACATCTGCCAAAACAGACATGAAATGCATTTAAAAAAAAAAAAACTTAAGAAGAAAAAGAAAAAAAAAATAACGAAAAAAACCCCAAAGAAACAAAGACTGTGCTCCTAAACAGCCTGCTGAACAAAATACCTGCAGTGCTACAGGCTTTACTTGTAGGGGTAGGTATAACAAGGACGGGGTGTGCATCCTCCTCCTCTCCCCACCACCGAGCAACGGAGCTCAAAAGCAACCAGGCTGAACCTTTTGAGCCTGTGTGACTAATACATGAAGTCCACTGGGCCCACCCAAAAGCTGCGCGCAGCTTTGTTACGGACACATCTCGAAGCACAAAGGAAAGCGACGCTGTGATCAGCAAGTCACAAGCTTATCTACAAGAATTACAGGCGCTCCTGGCCTGCCTGCTTGGGGCTGCTAATGGCGGGGGGGCGGCCTAACTGGGCTTCTCCTTAACGAAGCCGGGTAGACGAGGGGAAAACTGACCAGCATTTGTGGTTATTTCAAGCTAAGGTGGTTCCCTGACTGGTCTTGCTTGGTTCCACCAGCCAGATGGAAGGAACACTGTATGATGCTGACTGCAAGGAAATGCATTAGGATAATAATGCATAAAGAATAATCTATGCTTGGGAAATACTACCTCATTTGAGATGTCAAAATCTTTAAAAGAAACCACTCGACTATTAATTTTGCTTTGGAGGGTGCTATACCTCTTTTTTCTTTTTTTTTAAAGGGTGAAAAGAGGTACTTAACTACACGCCAATGTAAGCAATCAAAATTAGCAATATCCTGTGATGCTGTTAAACAATTATTTTTATGTCTAACTGATGTTAGTGATCTAGCACTGATTAACCTTATTCTATTATTATAGTCATACATACAATATGAACATACATGTTTCATTCACGTGTTGGGAACAAGGAAAAAGCTCTTCTACAATGTGTTAGCTATAAAAAGAGGCAAAAGCTTTCAACAATTCTAGAAGGGTCCAAACCAAATATGATACTTTTTTCCTGAGTCTGATTTTATTTTCATTGTCATGTAATACAGATATTTCTTCAACTTTAGCTACTTTTCTCAAAAGTGTCATGCTGCCATCAGAATTCACTCCTTTCAGAATGACTTGCTCAGAATACCAGATTTCGTAATTATTTCAAAAATTCTTGTATTATTTTTGCCTGAAGATCTGGTCTGAATGTCTCTGCATAAAGCAGATCTTTGTTCCAATAGGTGTTCTTTAATCATGAAAATATGGCAGAGACAAACCCATTTGGGCGGTTTACTTGTGAAAACAGAAAGTCTGTACAGAGCTGGTTGCAACATTAAACAGCCGTGTGCAGAAAAAAGCCAGCTGCTAAACTTCTCCTGGATGTTCGAGACAGCCTGAACGACTGATCAGAAAATCGGCGCCTGATGGAGTTCCTCGCTGAGGAGTCCATTGCTTTAAGAGGCTGGAACGGAGCCTTGGTGGAAAGGTTGTTTTGCTACAGTGCAAAGGAGAAAGAGTAACTCCATTCAAAACGTATTTAATTTTCTAGTAAGCATTAGTTTCCGGTATAACAGATAAATATTCTGCTGTGCAAGACAGAAAAACAAAGCTATCTGTGCTGAGGTCTATTTCACAGCGTAGGTTCTACAACACAGATTTTTCCATCTTGTGGCTGATTGTACCACTTATATTAAGTTACCCTCTTATTTAGCTGCTTGTTTAGCAACAATTATTTATGCTCGCTGACTAAAACCAGATCCCATGAAGTGCAACTCTAACAATCAAAACAAAATACAAATTCTAAGGTGTGAAGGGACTGGGTAGCCATTTTGGTAGTGGCAGCCATCTTGGGGCAGAACAGATTCAAATAGCTGAATTTCCAGAAATGACTAATATTTTGCAAATGTGATAATTTTAAGATATTCTTTCCAATTGTCAGATACTCCACTAGAATTAGAGAAAGGTTATGGCAATCTATCACATTATGACATGTAACTGTAAAAGGAAATAATTTCTGCTGCACATTTTTTGCTCTTAACTCACAAAACCCCAGAGATTTAAAAATAAGCTATTAGTAGAAACGCTTTTTCAAGGCCATGGGCTAAATTGAGAATCTACAGTGTAGGAATGCCCACTCTTAAGATCTCATTGCAAGTTTATTACGCAACTAAGTTTCGAAATTTTAAGTACTTACACATAGACTATAAAAGCACACAAGCACATCACCTTTAAGTGGAACACTGCTCCTCATTTGACATGTAAGACCACTGCGTGATTTGGGAATGAGGTTGCACTTGGGATTTATTCCCCCCCCCTCCCAAGAGACTGTTATCACTCGGGACTTCATTACAGTGGCTGCTGCTCATTTTTGGAGCTTCAACCCTGAAGATGTACCAAGGCATTCACAAGGGAGAGGGGCTGATATTTGGTAAGAATGATGGGAATAAACTGTGGAAGTGAGGATGCAGCTCATGTCCCAGCACACCTTGGAAGAGGTGCTTGATGTGGGATGCCCTGCCTTAGGAAACTTATCTTCACAATTTTATTTTTCACTGCTGACGATGAAGAAAGGTTGGAGTGATCAAAGAGTGAGATGACAGTGAACGAATCCTCAAGGTTTAAACACAAGCTCGGCAACAAGATTGATGAACGTGTCTCTCAGATTAGAAACGAGGGAAAACGATAGTAACCTTAGAAGCTGGAGACAGCATGTAACAGGCAACACGATCCAAGCCTGATGCGGAGTGGACACCTTGCTGCTGCCGTGATTGATTACCACTCCCACAACAGGGTAGGGCAGGGTTTTGACAGCGGAGAAACCGCTCTGGATGCAGAGAAGCGAGGCAGCGAACGCCAAGCGGAACGGCCTGATGCACGAAAAAAAGAAAAAAAAAAAAAAAAAAAAAGGAGATGCCGGTAAAGTTTGGGGTTTGGGTAAGAAAAGGTCAAGCGGTACGACACGAGGGTGCGACTCTGGAAAGTGACTCAGCCAGCCGACATCCGCCGGGGCGCGGGGGCTGGGGCCCCGGGGAGCTGCGAGGGCGCCCGGCGACGGCGGGTGGGAGGGAAGGCGGGCGGGCAGGCCCAGAGGCGGCCACGACCCTCTCGATGTGGCGCCGTCAGAGCCGGGCTGGCTGAGGGCTAACCGGCGGGGAGAGCCGCCCTGCCCGCCGGGGAAGCAACAGGCGAGGAGCGGTGGCGGCCGAGAGAAGCGACTGCCCGGCGCCTGCCGCTCTCACCAGACCTCCCCTCCCTCCCTCCCTCCCGCCTGGCGAGCCCCGCGCCTCTCCCACAGGGCTGGCTACCCCCTCCCGCGCGCGCAGCGGCGGGACTGTTAAAAACCGTTACCGCTCCCACTTTCGAACTGATTCAAACTCGGCAGCGAGGAGCCGCGCGGCCCCTCCCGCCGCCCGCCAATCCTCTCGCCTCCCTCCTTTCTCCTCCCTCCCTCTCTCTCTCTCTCTCTCTCTCTGTCTCTCTCTCTCCCCCCGCTCCACGTGAAGGCGGCGGAGAGTTTCAAGCCACACCGGCCCGGCCCGCCGCGACCCGGGCCCAGCCCCGCTCCGGTGAGGGGGGAGCTCAGCGGGCGGCGGGCGCGCGGCGAGAGCGGGAAGCGCGAACCCCTCGGTCCCCCCGCCAGCAGCGCGAGAACAAAGAGCTCCCCCACCCCTCCCTCTCCGCCCCCCCCCCGCCCGCACGTGGGGCGCGAGCTCCCGCCCCTCGCCCCGCCCCTCGCCGCGCCTGATTGGCGCGGGGGGCCCCGTCCGCGTCCATCCAATCGAGGCGGCGCTCGGCGCTCGCCAATGAGGGCGATGCCGATTGGGCCGCCGCGTTTGGCGCTCGGTCCGGGAGGGTGAATCCGGCAGCCGGAGGCTGAGGGGAGGGAGAGCGGGCGAGCGGCGCGGCGTGGAGCTGGCGGCGGCGGCGGCCGAGGCGGCGGCGGGGCGACAGCGGCGCCAGGCCGGGGCGGGGGGGCGGGTGAGTGAGCGAGCGACACCTCGCGGGCTTGAGGCGCCGGCGGCGGGAGCGGCTATTTATAACCGGCGCTCTTTGTAATGGGGGGAGGGGGGGCAGGGAGGGGGCGGGAAGCGGGGGGGCGACGGCTCCCGAGGAGCAGTCACCCCCCGTCCCCTTCCCGCCGGCGCGGCGGGGGCCGCGGGGGACGGACGCCCGTCCGGCGGCGCGACACGCGCTCCCGGCCGGTGACAGCTGGCGGGGGGAGACATGGAGTCTGAAGTGCCCTTTGTCTAAGTTGGCTCCGTCCAGCCCGGCCGGCGGTTCCCGTTCCGACCCCCGCCCGGCGCAGCGCGGCCCCGGGCCGGGGGCGAGCTTCTCGCCCCTCTGTCCGCGTCCCCCCCCTCCCGCCAAGGGTGGGGGGCGGGGGAGAGAGAGAACGGGGGAGACCCGGCGGTTTCCTTCCCCTCCTCCCGTTCCTGCCGGCTGCGTGCGGCGGCGGCGGCGGCTTCAGGCACAGTTTGATTGAAGGGGCGGGGGGTGTGTGTGTGTGCGTGCCGAACGTACGCCGGGCAAGGTCTGGGGGCGCCCGGCGGAGAAACCCGTGAACCCCCCGGTGGGGAGGGCGGCATAAAGTACCCCCCCGCCGAGGCGGGCTCCCGGGAAGCTCGGACAGGTCGGCTGCGGGCTCGGGTGCTCGCAGCCTCCCGGAAGCTGGCGATCGGCGGGGCGAACCGGGCGGGGAGGCTGAGCGCGCCCCGGGTCCCTCGCCGGTAGCCCAGTGCCCTGGAAACCAGTTCTGGTTTGAGGGCTCGCCGCCCTTCGGGCTGCCGCTCCTGGCCTCGGAGGGTTCTTGGTTCAGGGTGGGAGTTTAAGAGGGCGAGTGGGTAAATCAGTCTGGCGGCGGCTCCGTCCAACTTCCTAATCGGTAAGGGCACCGTGCGATCCCGATCTTCCAGAGCGCCGCGATAAAGTTCGTAGGGAGCTGGAAATTCTGGGTACGGAGTGCTCTGTAAAAAACTAGGGTTTCTGGGGAGGTGTGAAGGAGGGTACCTGGAAGAGCTGTCCCAGAGCAACAGATGTATGATTGGATAAAGATGAAGAAATCGGTGTGTCGTGGCATCATGTGTATGTATGTATTTGACATTAACAGGTGTTCGTGGTGATTCAGAAATTTTTATTAGCAGACAAAAGAAAATCACTCTGTGCAGAGATGCAGCAGGAATAGGATAATAAACTTGTACGTTACTCAGGATACTTATTTCTAACTTACAAAGCGCTACCCTTATTTTAGTGGAGCTACAGAAAAGTTTTGGTTTTTTTAACTATGGAGCTGGAAGTTCAGAGTTTTGGTCTCTCTAATAAGGGCATGTAGCAGTTTGAACAAGGTTGCTTAATTGTTGCAGGATAGCTTTGTCTTTGTTCAAGTCTGGCAACTGTAATTTCAGCTATTATGAGTTTGGTTCTTACTAATACAGCTTTCAGCGAAGAGTGTTACCAGCATTTTTAGTGTAATCTTCACCTCCAAACTGGGATTTTCTTGTAGATAGGTTCGTCTTTTTTTTAGGGGATGGCACATTCAGATTATTTATGTGATTTATGAAAATTAAAAGGTCGTTCTTTGTTTGTCTCCAGTGTCTATATCAAATTGAGAGTCGGGGGAATGTTTATTTGTGGTAGCAATAAAGCAGCTTCAGAAGGGTGAGTATTATTTGTATATAGTGTACTATAACTACTGTCACTTCAGATTATTAAAATGTGAATACTTAATTCTGAAATACAGAGTATTTCAGAAAGCATGCTTCCAGTATTTTAGGAGATGCAACTCAAAAGTTTTGTGCGACATATTGAGTGTTTTTAACTTCAAGAGCTAGTGCTTTATCAAGTACTGGGTTTAAGATTGTTGTATCAAAAATGGTATGTTTCTTCTTGTGAAGTTTCCTTTACCGAAAAAGAAAACAGAGAGGGAAAAATACTTTTTTTTTTTTTTTCCTTCCGCCGTCCACATGAGGAATGAAAGTAACAATTGAAGTTAAACAACCTGTGGAGAAATTGGTGACAGTAAAATGTTCCATGAGATGCCAATAGCTATTTTTGTCTGTAACTGTGGAAGAATTCAATATTTTAATTTAGAACAAAAATTGTGGGAAAAAAATAATTTTTTCAGAGTTTTTTTTATATGTTATTTCACCCTGAAAAGTGACAGACACTGAAAATCCACATCGCCAAAATGTTGTAAAATGTCTTTGCGCAGTTTAAAATGAGCTAAAGCAGTAGTGTGTAAACTTAGGCCGGTGATTTGACATTCAGGCTCCAATTTTTTTTTTTCCCTTGATGTATTTTTTTCCTGTCTTGCTAGGAATGCCAACAAGCTGGAAGAGGGTGATTTTGTTGAAGATATGCATTCAAATGGATTTTTGTTTGTTTGTTCTGTAACATTGCAACATTCATAGGTGAAATGTAACTATATTCCTGCACTTCTGCTTACCTACAAAGAAACTTTGGTTTAGTGAGAAGGGAATTTTTGTAATGCGTTATTGAATGCACTAATTGTATTATATAGAGAGAGGGTGCAAGCTAACTGCCACTTTCTGTAAAGTAGCTTATGTCAGAATAAGATATATCTAGCATCTAGCACACTTCAACAGTGTTCCCAGAAAAGTTGGTGCACTCTAAAATCCCGCTTGAAATTAGTAAAAAAAAAAAAATCTGTTCTTGTCACCATTCACAAGAAGATTCAGCTTCTTTAGCTGTATATATCATTTATACATTTTAATAAGTTCACAGCTATAATGTTAAAAATGAACAATTTTAGACGATAGTACTATATTAATGTGATTGAACAGTAAGAGTTATTTTTTAAAATGTCTGCAATACTAACAAGGCATATTTAATAAATGTTTGCTTTACGTTGTATCTGAGCAAAAATTCTGTGGGAAGCTTTAGTGTAGGCTGTAATCTGAAAGTTCTGTAATTCTACAGTTAGCATTTATAGATGCATCTTAGCTGACTTGAGGAGAAGTATCCATGAAACATAAGGAGCAATAAAGTTTTTCCCAGCAGGGATGCTGAAAATCTCGGGAACAGGACCTGGCCTTTGCTAAACAAGGAACTTTACTGAGTCAAATTGTTCAGAATTACCTATCCAAGCACAATTCAGT
Organism: Larus michahellis; assembly: GCF_964199755.1. Taxonomy (NCBI): domain Eukaryota; kingdom Metazoa; phylum Chordata; class Aves; order Charadriiformes; family Laridae; genus Larus; species Larus michahellis. The sequence continues at coordinate 61,031,996 of NC_133897.1, read as the reverse complement.
TTACCAGATATTTTTAAAAGTGGAGGAAATGGTTTTCATACTGTAAATATAATTCTTAATGATTTGATGAGGTGTTTGAATAATACTTACAGTAGGAAACAAGGCATCTCTTAACAGAAGCTGATTGAAGACAACATTTATGCTGTCTCTATAAATGTATCTATACATGTATCTATAAATGTGTCTATACATTTAGCATCTATGTGTATGACTTGTACAACTGTTCTAGAATGGATAAGTCAGTCTTTAAATGGATGAGTTACTCTAGTAGTTTAAGTGATAACTTCAGTTAAGCAGCTATGTTGGAGGAAAAAAGGTGAGACAAAGAAAAACCTTGTATAAAATGGATGCAAAACAGGGAGAGGGGTTTCACAGGGGAATGGTAAAAACATTGGTTACAAGTTAGCAGAGTGCTTGGGTTTGTTTATATGCCCAAGAGTTTTGTTGAGCTAAAGATTAAAAGGAAAACAATGTACAGAATTATTAAATAGGTATTCCGTCTGTTCTCACAGAAATCAGTTAAAGACTTTGAGATGATGCTGTGTATGTCTATTTACGGATGAGGTGAAACTGAAGAGTGAAATCTGTTGGAGGAGGGAATAGGTTCTATTGAGCTCCAAGCAAGAAACAGTGAAGTTTTCTAAAACATGGTAGTGACAATGCTGCTTTCTGTAATTGATAATAGTAGGTAGCTTGGTTAATACAGGCTTTTTCTAATTGTATGCCTAGATTTCCACTAAGATGTATCAGACTGTGGACTGGAGGCCTGGATCCTCAGCGAAAGTGAGAAAAATACTGCCAGTGTTACAGTCAGAATATGTATTCTGAATTAAAAAGATAAAGTAACACTAGTAAACTCGGGTGGAGGCAACTTTTAAGAAGAAGAATGAAAAGTATGATTTCTATATAATATTGACAAACTACACTTCTTTTAAAAATAGTAAAAAAGAAAGGAACTAATTATTCAGACTTGTAAATAGGTTGTAGTTTAAAAAAATATTGGGAGAGAAGAGGACGTGTGTTAACGTCCCTGCTGTATCCAGAAAACATTGTAAACAAACACTCCCCCCCCAGATTAATGCAGGTCACACCCTTATTTTAGGAATCTTTTGGCTACCTGGCTGAAGTCTGCATATAGGTTTTTTCAGTAATTGTGCCTCTGCTCAATTTGTGAAAAGTACTGTTGTCTTTGAACAATTTATTATGCATACTGTGCTTCCTTTCTAATGGTAAAATCACTAGTACTTTTAAGATGAGAGGGCCATTTGGAAACCTAGATAGATACTGTGCATGTTCTGAATGCTGTGGGTAAAAATAACAAAGTAATGATGTGAGTGGATCAGTGCAGTATCGTCACTTGCTTGAAACGTGATGTAGTACTTCCAAAGCTTCTAATTTGGATATATACGATTTCATTAACGAATTAGGTAAAACTGATGCCTTACTGTGTGCAAATAAAGACTTCCTTGGTACGCAATTGCAGAAGAACTTCAGAATTTGCTATGTTTTCTTTTTTTATATATATGCACGTGGTGCCTGCTTAAATGACATTGTATGTGTAATTATGCAAGCAAAGTAATACGAATTGCAGTCCACACCCTGGTCTTTCTAAGATGTGAACTGAAAATAGGTCTTTACAGGAAGGTATGATTTCTTTTTACTTTCACATTATTTTTTAATCTAGAACTAGGCCTGTTTCCCTTGTCAGTTTTTGTTGTATCTGGCTCCTTCCCATTCTGCCTTTTACGTGTTTGGTTCAGTTTTTCCTGCCATGCATTCTGTTTTTCACGGCCTGCATGTTTGGTTTAAATCCCAAAGACATCAGATGTAATTTAAAGAAACAAAGTATTTGAAAGGAAGGAAAGTCAAACCTTTTGACTCACATAATTATTTTTTTTTTTATATGAGCTGATTTCCTTTCCATGTTTCTTAGCATGAGTGGATCTGGCAAGCTTTATGTTGTTGGTGTGTAGTTGTCTGATTTAATTTTTTACTAGTAGGATTAAAAAATTCTAGAGATGAAATTGTTTGCTGCTTCTGTCAGAAATCATGTAGATGTGTGTTACAGATGCTTGATTTACTTGTGAAACTATATGATGACAAATGGATTAAAGTCATTGAGTTGTTATTGTCTCTTTTTTAATGATACAATTTATAACCAGGGACAGCATAAAATCCATCCTTTGTGATAACTTCTGCCAGCTATATGTCCACTAGCTTGTACCATGTTCGTAGTGAATATTTATTACTAATATGCTCAGTGCAAAATTAAATCTACTGTTTAGCTATTGGAAGAGGAGATTGACATATGTTGTTTTATTCTTAAAATAGTTTAACCATTACTGGTGTTCAATCCATCATTGCTTTGAAACCAGGAGATATAATCAGTCCCAAAGCCTTACTGTTTGTAATTCTCTTCCACAGCCTAAGGGAGCGGATTTTTTTTGCAGGAGGGTGGTGGAGTTTTTTGGGTTTGTTTGTTGGGTTTTCTTTGTTGTTTTGGCTTGGGTTTTTTTGTTTTGATTTTAAGATAAAGTGTTCCTCATTGATTTTTCTCCATTAAGTCAAGCTTCTGGAAAAGTAGTCTCTCTGTTTTTCCATTTATAAGCAACATTTAATCTAATGTGCTAATGGATTAATCCGCATACATTTTATAGAATAGGGGTGCCATAGCTTAGATTCAGTTATTTTGAGGACTTTAAAATGAGAGTTGTGTAAATAACTCTTATGGTTGCTTTCATCATTTGAAGCTCATCTTGGAATTTCTCAGACAATTGGCAGATATCAGTTCAGCTCCAAAATTTGCCAGACTGTTCTACAATAAATTCTGCGTGCATGGAACTGTAATGTCTTTCAAAGTTTAGACTATTTGCCTATGCAGGGAAAGAAATATGAAATAGCAATTGAACCACTTAATTGTTGTGTGGCAGGGATTTTCCGTGGAGTGTGTGTTGCTTTTGCGTGTGTGGACTGAGCAGAAGAACCTGTGTCTATTTTAGAGTTTTTAGAGTAAAAAAGGTGTGTCCATAAAACAAGTTCGGGTGGAATAGTCAGTGCACTTGAAATTCACACCCTAAATTATTTTTCCTGTAGAGACATGCCTTAAGTGTTCCCAGCAAGTGTTACATTTTTTTTTTTTTTTTGCCAGATTTATCCAGGATATCAAAAAGCTAAATTTTAAGAGACTGAGGTGTTAGGCAACAGAGGTTATTTAGAATGCGTATGGGAGTCATCTAACCCCTCTGGGCATCTGTGAATGAGTGTGAAGGGAGAAATTCAGAGGTACACATTTGAACAACTCAAAGGTGAAGTTCAATTTTTATTCATAAAATTTTACTTTCTCCTGACAAATAGCCGGGCTTGGTCTTATGTAAGAAATGTGGCATGGCTTTAATGGTGACTTGTAAAATGCATGACCAAAATCGAGCTTGAAACTTTTTGTCGCTGCTTGGAGTTTTAAAACATTTTATTTTGTTTTTGATCCAAATAGTCTTACTCAGGCATGCAAACATACTTAAAAGTATTTATACATGCAGATATCCAAGTAAAAAGTAAATACTTGCATTACCTGCTGCACAGTGTGTGGCTGATGTTGCCCTAGCTGAAGTGTCAGTTGATTTCAGTTACTGCCAATTTTGGTTTGATCTTTAATATAAAATAGTTGGTTATGATCTCCTCATTCTCTCTTTCCCCCGCACCCCCACCCAAATGGAAGAGTACTTGAACTTGTTATTTTTATTTCCAAAAGAGTATTTTTCTAAAAGTGTCAAATGTTGAAATGTTCTGAAAGAAAGCAATAATATAGGGATTTTAGAAATTTTTTCTTTGAAATGGTTACTTTTACTCCTTTCAGTAATTATTTCATGTCTCTTTTTGCTTCTCTAAATCCTGAAGCTGTAGGGATACAGAGAAAAAAAATAATTTTTGAAGGGAAGAATACCTTTGGAAGTTGCAGGCTTGCATATATGGACTGGTCGAACACCCTAGTAAGGATTTATCTTCCTCTTTTAAGGGCTGCCTGAAAACAATTATACTATGTTACTTTTTCTGTTCTACTTTTGTATTTGTTTAAGGAAATGTATTGGAAATCTAATTGTTTATATTGAAACCTTATTTTGTTGTTAACAGACATAACAGTTTTATTTTTCTCTACTGAAGAGAATGAAACTGAGAAGTACCCATACCATTGTTTCTTGATGAGTAAATGTTCTAAATGAAGGACTCCCACAAAACAAGATAATGTCAAAATAAATCCAAAGGCTGTGTACTATTATGAAAAAAGTAATCAAACTGGTGCCCTCCTTCTTTATGTCTGGAAGAAAATCTGAAATAAGCTTGTTTTCTAGAACAGTTCTACTGTTGGATCTTACTCAGGTACTGCATGTTTAATCAACCTATAGTTAGTGCACAAAGCTTTTAAAATGATGGGGGGATTTTTGTCAAGACTAGGTGAGTCCTTGCTTTTTTTAAAATTTTTATTATTTAAATTTTTGAAGCAGATTGATTAAAATTATTTTAGATAATAAGAGCCACAGACAACTTTGGCTATAATTTCTGAAGTACTTATTTATAAACTCTGAGTTGCAAAGTTTTTTTTAAACATGCTGGCAGATAGGGTAAGGGGTGTTGAATACGCAGTAGTTGCTTTGCTAGTTGTCTAACCCAGAAAAATAAAAAATTCTAATGTAAAAACAGCAAGAAGATAAATTAAGATTCCTCATGTTTTTCCAGGAAGGAAAAGGGACTGAAGGAACATTTCCTTCTCTTTAATATCCAAGAGCTACTTGACTCCTCATTCGTCCCTTTCTTTCCTCCTTGTCCTTGGTGAAGAGTTGGAGTTTCTAGTATTTGCCTGGTCAGTTTATAATGGTGGTAGAAACTCAAGAAAAGACTTTTCAAGCAACATAGTGTTAAACTATCGATGTGAATGAACTGTTAGGGGAGAAAGCAAGAAATAAAATACCATGAGAGGCAAATTAATTTATTCTTTTTTTAAATCAGATGGGGAGCATGATTGAAGAAAATGTGAGTTCTGTGAGCCCTAAAGTTGACTTGTTTCCCTCCTGTCTTGTGTGTCAGTAACTGAACTGCTTTGATGTACTATGTGAGGTGAGCATTTCAAATAATAAGTGGTATGAGTTACAGTATGAATTGAGCACATCCAGAAATTGATCTGCAAGCGTAGGCATTTAGTACTCTCACAAGGAGATGAAAATTAAATGTCTAAAGGTGTCCTCAGGTGGGGACAGCGTGGCTGGATGCTCACTTTTCTTCAGTCAAAAGTAGCAAGGTATTTTCAGGCAGAGGACTTGGGCGCTTCTGTCAGTGTCTAGCTGCAAAAATGCTCATGCTGTCAGGAGGGAAATGATAGAAAAGGTGCAGGAATAACTGTCAGGTAAAAGTGGTTCTTTTTGTAGCAATGCCAGCATAAAGTAGTGGTGATGCTTGAAGGTGAAAGCCCTCTGGTCGTCCATATAATTTTTGTCTTGTATATTTGGGCAGTAATTGAGAAACTGTGTTTGAAAAGATTCATTTTACTGTTAAAAACAGACAAGGAAGGTAGATGTTGTGATCAAGGCAAGCAGAAGTCAGGAATGGGGAGGGAAAACCGGGACTCCTACCAAATCTGGAAATCGGGCTGAAGGTTAGAATGCCTAATATCTAAGATAGGAGCATTCCCTAGCAACATCTAGGAGTACAATGCAGGATTGTAGCTACTATAAAGTATATGTAACTATGTTACATACTCAAGCAGGGAGCAGGTATGGCAGTGAGTCTTCTGAACTGTGGCATTGCTTGGGTAGGGATTTGCTGCTATCTGTTGATACATGAGTGTCTGCAGCCTTAAGTGGTGTTTCTCCCTAATAATTGTTTCTGGTTTTCATGACTTCCCTGTTTTTGTTGGTTTGTTTTTTTTTTTTTTTTTATTTTATAAAATGTGAGTTCACACTGCAGCTTTTCATAATACCAGAGCACTTGCAGTCCCTCATGAATCTGTTGCAGAAAACATACATAACTTAATCTGTAAGACATGTTACGTTTGATTTGTTCGCCATTTGCATCAGAAGTTACTGTAGAGGATGTATGCAGAAGGATGCACCAGCCTTGTTATCATAGGAAAGCCAAAAATCAGCCGTTTAGAGGAAATTCTGATTATACTGATTAGCTCAGATACAAGGTATTGCCTATGTTATTATAATTGGGTAACCACTCCAACAAGTGTTTAGTTTGGGGAACAATATTGCAAATAAAAATATAGTCTTTACAGTTAAAAAGTTAGTTTGGTAGTAGTACATCTACAAATAAGTAGTTTGATTACATTAAATGTGTCATGAAACTGATTGTCGTTCATACAGCTGTAAGAGAAAAGGGTGTGTACAGTTATTTTATGACAGACATTGTGATCAAGGTAGTATGTGATGACCAAGTCTGAATTTGCTGCAAAATGGTGAATTTTTTTTTCTTTTTAAAGCCTCTTTTGAAAGAAGCTTAAATTCTTACTCAAGGTACAGAAAAGCTTCTCAGTAATCTTGAATATCCTGAAGTATCAATTGGTAGCCATTAACTGAAGAAGCTGCTGGGATAGTAACAAGGCCCAAAAAACATTGTCCTCAGGAAGAAATAATTGAGGAGGTACATCTTTTGAGTTGCGGGGAAGCAGGTCATAGAGTAGTTGTTTATTGTGAACATGTGTCCTGCTTGACTTGCTTATTGACATCTTCTAGAATGTGTTTAAATTTGTTTAAAAATCAAAAAAAGTAAAATTGAAATCTGAAACTCCCCCCTCCCCCCCCTCCAAAACAACCAACCATTTAATGTCTAGGCTCCTGATCTTAAGTACACCAAGCGTAAGGAAATGCTGTAGTCACTTAAACGACAGAAAGTAAAAGGTCTGAAAAGCGTGACATTTCAAAGGCACAAAGGTTGGGCTATAAGAGAAGCAGAACCCTATTAGGATAAGAAGACAACTAATTTGAAAAAGCATCCCTTTTAGGGTTTTTTATTTTAAACAAAATGGTAAGTTTGTGGAGAGTATGTAGCTCTCTACTTAGACTACATTCTTAATTAGTGAAGAGCTTTACAATCTGTCTTTTTTAATTACGATTTCTAAGAGGTAGAACTGAAGGCTCCAACTGTACTGTTAAACAGAGAAGGCCTCTTTCAAATGAACAAACGCATGGAATAGTAGTGGGAAGGAGTGTGTGAACTAACTAGTTGATGGAGTTGTTAAGAGACTGTAACATAACAAATGTTTCTACTGATTAGAACAATCAGTGATTACACACCAAACTGAAGCGTTCAGTCTGATGAAGATCGTGAGCATTTTAATTCACAAATTATTGTTCCCTTAATATTAGTGTTGTTTTCTGAATTGTGCCTGTAGCTGATTGAAATACCAAAAATTTTAGGATGCAGTGGTGATTGTTTTCATCTTCTGAAATATTAAACTGGAATTTAAAAGGCAAGCAAACTCCATAGCATCAGCTTTAAATATAGTGTCGTCCTTGGTTTTGAGATGACAGGCCCAGTTCAGATTTGTATTGTAGAATAGGTTAGGCTGGCAGGTACATCTAGAGGTCATTTGATCCAGTTTCACACTCAGGCAAGGCCAACACTTAAATTGTCTTTTCCACATGACTTTTAAAATGTTTTCAAGAACGGAGATTCTAGCACCTCTCTACTTAATGCATTCCTATACTGAACTGCTCTCACTGTGAAGAATTTTCTCCTTATATTGAAATAAAATCCCGTGCTGAGTCTTGTCTGTTGCCTCTTGTACTTTCATTTCACATAGATTAGCATGTCTCAGTAGAAGGGTTAGAACAGTGATGAACTACTGTGATGATCTGTGTTTAGCTCTTTGGGTAAGAAAGCATGCTGTTCAGGGAATTAATTCTTTTATGTATTGGTTGAAATTCTTGAAGTGACTAATCCAATTTTGATAAGGCCCAGAAATAGGCAAAACCATCACGCATGTTTTGAAGAGTCTGTTTAGGAGCTTGGGAGCCTACATGTAATATTCTTAAATAATTTTGTTAAGAATAACTAGAACAATCCTTGAAGCCTTAGACTTGTACTAATAATAGGACATGGAAAACAACCATTGTTAACTATTAATTTGAATATATGCAGTTGTGAATGGCTGTAGTGGGATGTATGAGGCAGAAGTAAATTGAACAAACCTACACTAACTGTTTGTTTGTTAGAGACATCTTATATTTGTCTTGCACTGGCAACTGTTGTAGACAAGTTACAAATGGTTGCTGCTGTTGTTTGCTACTGAGTACATCTTTTCAGAGCAATCTTTAGTTGATCTAGAGATAGCAGGAAACACGGTTCTTAAAGCTACTTGTGCAGAAGTAGTTTGCCACATTAGCTGCTTTGATTGTGCAAAGTCTTATAAAAGCAAAAATTACACAGTGTGAACAGTGTGTTTTACTTCATACAGAAGATAAGTGTTGTAGTCTAAGGCAAGTGGATGGTATGCTCTAATGGTTTGCTGACATTGACAGGGAGAGGCTTTGCTCCTTTCCCTGGACCCTCGTCGCATGGTGGTTGTTCTTCCCTGCCAGCTTGTGTGCTTATCAGGTAAGTGAATGTGCTGCTTAGTTTTGTTAAGTTAAAATGTTCTTCAAAGTTAAATTCTGTTAGGTAACTGTTAATAAGCTAGTAACCATTGATTATGTCAGAGAGGAGAGAGTGCACTGGCCTTGAAGTTGACAACTGTTCCAGCGGAGGCAAAGGTTCTAAGTTGCTGATACATAAAAAACCCCACAGTATTGTAGTGACAGACTACTACTTTGGAAGGGATTCCACTAACTGAAATGTATTTTAGTGTTGCAAATAGTAATTGCAAGTCACTAACTGTATCACAATAATAGGAGTTTAATTGTGATGAAGACTGCTCATAACAAAAACATGCCTATTTATAGCAGCAGACCTTCTGCTTTTGGCGCTGCCGTATTACCTGGAAAGCCTACAGCCATCATCAGTCTGTATTGGTGTTAGGGCTGACAGTAAAATGTCTTGGATGTGGTTGTTACCCACACTGCAATTGAAACATGGGCTTTTAGTTCTGCTTGCAAGCATTTTTCTGCTAACTTGAGGGGAAGGAAGAGGAAGTACTCTGAGATTTGGACACTTGCTTTCACACACAGACATTACTCTTCAATTTGGGGTTATGGCATTGGTACATCTAAGCCATCGATGGTTCTCCTTACATCAAGTTTGTTAAAATTAATAGTTTTGTCTTTGACAATAGCTTGTATAACAGTTTCCATCTCTTGAGTAGTCAACGACATTCTTGCAGAACATGAAATCTCGTTAGAGTTGATCATGAGTGTTTTATTAACCTACATCATCCACAATCACTGAAGCCCATAAGAGTGAGGAAGGACAGATGAGCTGTTTAGAGTTACCTGCTTAGATCAGTTCATGAACTGATCAATTTCTTTTAGATACCGCCAAACAGAGACCAATAGAGGTTAAGCCTTTGTAGGCCAATATAAGTCTGCCCCGAGAGTGCCACAGCTGGCGTAGATGGCTTAGTAAATGTTTCTGGTTTCTGGTTGTTAAGAATAATTTTTCCCTACTGGTAAAACTGCGTGGCAGAGACATGACATAGCTTGTGTGTTTATTTTCTGGACTGTTCAGACAGTTTGTTTTTTTCCTGACCTAGTTTGATTAACAGAATCATAAGCACTTAAGCTCTCACAGTAGAGAAGGCTGAGTAGAGGTGGAAATGAGTGACCAGGGACCACTGATACAGCAGACAGATGATGTCTTTTCCAGGTAAAACTACACCAAATAGCATTTGAGGAGGGCAGTTGAACTGATGGCAGCATTTGATGTAAGTTCTCTTTCTAAATTTAAGCATCTTTTAATGATGCAGAACTTCAGCATATGGAGTAAAAACATGATGTAAATTTTTAAAGCATAGATAAGTATTTTTAGATATTCTTTATTAAAAAATAGGTTAAACTGCACTGTAAACTTAAAATACCACATTTCTATGATATAGAATAGTAAAAAACACAGCACAGTTTACTCCCATCTATTTCTCTGTGACTACTTCTGTAAAAGAATAAATGTGCTGTAGTTTTTGTAGTGAAATTAATAAACTATGTTAATCTTTCCTATGTTGTTGTATTTCAGAGCTAGAGATTTTTACTAGTCAGTCTAGCTTGCTATCTGAAATACCCAAGCTGACAGTGGCCTTGGGAATATTTTTCTTCCCATGGAAATAAGAATGTGCTATTTTACATAGATAAGTTTGAAAGAAAACCATGTTTTGTTTTGCTTCAGAAAATCCAGAAAGTAGAGAGGCAAATAACTACAAAACTTGTAGGCACATGGTTTTTTGTGTCTGCTGATAGCACAGGTAAAAAGCCCTTCGAGGTGCTAGGAGTGTCATTTCCCCCCCCACCCCACCCCTCAGCTGGCATAACATGATGTGGAAATAGTTAGCAGCTCTGAAATCACAGCAGTGAACAATTTTTCTTACTTAGCCCAAGAGGTGCTGTTAACAAAAGTTTGGTATAAATGAAGGAGACAGATCTGGCAGATTACAGCATTAATTTATAATTAACTTTCAAATCAAGTTTGGTTTTTTTTTCAAGTCTGGCAATATGTATGTGTTTTATTGATAATTTATTTTCAGGTGCTTGATAATTGTAATATGAGTCTACTGGAAACTGCTTACTCTGGGGAGGTTTAGGATAGGTTCATGTGTCTTGCATTTAAAGTGCATGAAGTAAAATACTAAAAGTAAATTTCTAAGAGTTCCTAAGTAATAAAGTTTACTTTAACGTAGGTAAAAATACTTAGCTGCAGTTGAACAATCATTTCATTGTATTGTGCTGTGTAAAATCCTGTAACATAAGAGAACTTGAGGTTTTTTTGTGAGGTGGTTTTGGAAAGTTAGCAACTTTACATCTAAGCTTAATGCATTGATTTTTTTTTTTTTAATTGAGATATATTCCCTTTTTGTTTGTTTGTTTTCTAGAAAGTATTGCATTTTTTGCAGATTTATGGAAAAATCTTGTTAATCCCTTCTGTTGCTAAAATTCTGCTTTTTCAGTTGGACACGAAAGTTGTCCTAAATTCTGCTGCCCCAGAAAAAATTTATTTTGAGGAAAATCATAGAAGGGTGTAGTGGGGTGTGGTTCAGTTTGTTTTTGTTGTTGTTTTTTGTTTGTTTTTTAACTAAAGCCCAAGCTTTGTAGATGTTTGAAGAAGTTCAGTGATGACTTCAGATAGTGTTTAAGATGTAATAATTTCTTCATTAGTAAGATTGCATATGTTCAGGCTGACCTATATACTGTCTGGGTCTGGTAACAGCTTACAGTTAAAGAGCATGCCTGCCGCTCCAGAGCAAACTGATGTATAAAACCAGTGCCTGTTTGTGGTGTAATTGCCTGTGCTAGTTTTTCCCTAGTGTTGGTCTGAATTTCTAACAAATCCTTCCTCTTTATAGTTGTGCACAGGAAGTCACAGTTGTGGATGGGATCATCAAAATGATCTGTGTTTCAGAAAACAAACAATCACAAAATTGAGCTTTTATTTATTGCTGGTCCGTTTAATCCAGTTTACCATGTATCCCTTTGAGATGAGTGGCTGCAGCTCAGTGAGCAGTATTGGGGTGAGAATAAAGAGTTGGGACGGGTAGGACGACTGTAAGATGCTATCGCTGCTGACAAAATTTCTTAGATGAATACCTTTACTGTATAGTGTTGAATCTAAATTAATATGTTTATGGTATCTGAAGTGGCAGATCATGAAGCCAGCTCAGGTGCATGCTTTGAGTTTACCGGTGCATCCAGTCCAGAGAACTTAGTGGAAGTACGTCACTGTTCACAGCTCTGTGGGCATGCAAACGGTAAGGTAGAAGAGGTTGAGAAGCACCGTGATGTAGTTCGTTGAGCAGAGCCATGCAGTTAAATATATTCCTTTAGAGCTTAAGCTTCTGAGAAGCAAATGTGATAGCATTTGCATTTGGCTTTATGGGAGGTAGAAGTAGTACTTCCCTGCTACCTGCCCCCCCAGCTGAATTCTTTTATTCCTTCATTACTCTAGCCAACAAAAACCATGATGAATTATTTTATTGTTCAGTTTGTATCAGGTTGCGTATGCAGTTTCTCTGTTGGGTTTTATATTCTCCCCCTGTCCTGTGTTGAAACTGTTGGTTCAGAGTGCTCTGAAGTGCAGTATTGTATCAGTGTATGCATATATTTAAAGTATATTAATAACTTTTTGGGTATAGATTAATTAATGAAAAAGAATTGAGAAGTTCTACTGTACACAGTATGTTTTAATTCATAACTATGTCCAAGCAGAAATCCTGAGTAGAGGGAAGATAACATAATATTGTTACAGTTTAAAATATTGTCTAACATTAAGCACAATTACAAACTAATAGCATTCTTTTAAAGGAATGCTATTCTTTTAACCCCCTCATTTGTTCTCCCATGCTTTCCAGTTTGATAATTTTCATTTATTTATTTTTTTTCCTGAAATTTTGCACGGTAGCCAGAGGAGCTTAAATATAGTCTTTGACAGAAGTATGACTGCTTGACTAGACTGCCTGATTTAGAGAATTATCTGTGTGCTTGCCTGTCACTGGTGGATATTGCCAGAAAGATGGAAGAAAAATAGGGTATTGTCTTTAAATAAAGCTATTTCTATGCTCTGTAGGCAAAACAGGACCAATTTGAGCTGAAATTTTTCTACACTTTTTTTTCTTGTTGTGAGTTCTAGATGTATTGTACATGCTTTGGCTGATGAAAGTAAGTATTGGCTAATATAAGCTTATAGGCATCAAGTTTCTTTAAAACTTGTAAAGATTGTGAATCTTGTACGTAACTTCATAATGAAATGCTCAGCAAAGTTTTTTAAAACACAAACGTATATGCTCTAGGACACTGCCATTTTTTGTTGTTTTTCATTTCCCATTATGCAGGCATGAGTAGAAACTGAAAAAAATAGATATGTGTTTCTTTTTATTTTCTTGTAAGGTTTTTTAAAAAATCAGTATTTAGGTGGGTTCAGTGCATCTCATTCCAAATACCACGGTTCAAAGTCCTTATTGGTCAAAGAGGCGTTGATTTTGTTATTTTTCTTGTATTTTATGGTGGTCTGTTTAGAATTACATTGGTCCTCTCATTAGTATAATTATCTAATGTCCAGTTCTACCCATGCACTTACTATACTATGCATGGCTATACTCCGTATCTCAGGGAATTAGGTATCTGTAATATTACAAGTAATGGAAAAATCTGGATGGCATGAGAGCTGGCGAGCAGAGTATAGCAGTGCCCAGCTGTACGTATGGAATAGGCAGTGTGGGGTCACTTCAGTTCTGGAGTGCTGTGCTCTGGGAGGGCTGGCTGGATTAAGTACAGCTTTGGACCTAAGGTATTAAGCCTTTGCATTTAAGTGTGGCACATGCATCTCTTTGCTTGCCGTGGTGTCGGGGTAATTGTCCAGTCTGGAATGAGACAGTCCATCTGCCTGTGGCTGTATCAGGTTGACACTAGAATTGCTTGGGATGTCTTGCCACACTTCCCAGTGTTCCCTCTTCTGCAAAGAGGGTGCAGGGAGTTAGGGCAAGATTTCCTTCCTCAGTGTGATGCCAGGTAAGGTATGGCAAGGTTAGCTCTGGTTCTGCATGGAAAAGTCGTTTTGCGCTTTCGAGATGAGCTGTCGCTAGAAACAGTATAACTGCTTTAGAGTTATGCTTGCTTTATTGTATCCATTTTGGAGATGAGATAATCTGCCTTTAACTAACCGAGTTGACTGCTACATAGTCTCTTTCTTTTGGACAAAATTTGTCAGGACTGGGATCTTTAGCAGTTAGATGGTTTCTGTAGGCCCTTTGTATGAACAGGATGAAAAAATGGGAAAGAAAAAGTTTTTAAAACAATAGAAACAGCTAGCAGGATTCAGAAGGGGAAATGGGGACAGAGACAAGGGACGTGGCCTGGAGGCTCTCAGAACCACACCATTGCACTAAGACAATCCAGTATCATGTTTTTATTTATTAAAGGGAAACTGTTTAACATTATGCTATCTTCTTAAGACAGGCTTAACTATTCTTAGACAGATGGAGTTTAGCTTGTCCCACTTGTGCTACTGTAGGGAATATTCTGAAACTTTATATGAAAAACTGACTAGTTCCGACAAATGGATCTTAAAATTCACTAGTTTTTCTGCTCTGCAATCCTAGCTACATATCCCATACAACAAAAGTCAATGAAAATGTATAAGCTTTTTTCTTGTTTAGCAAAGTGAAAACTGTGTAGTTTGTCACAGCTCAGAGTACTTACGAATGTGAACAGCAGAAACAGTGAAAGAAAGTGATTTGGTAAAATTTTTCTTACATGTGGGTAGTAGTGGAAGTGGACCAATAGCAGACTTGAAACAGCATCTACAGTCCTGAATTTGCTGCAGAGACTGACTTTATGTTGGTGCTTCCCTGAAGTCTTTTAATTCTCCAAATTACTTTTCCTTTCGGGGATGGAGGTAGTGTCCAGCAGCTTTCTGTAAGAGTTCAGCTTTCTGTCTCATTTTTTACTCCCCCAGCCCTGACCCAACATGAGCTGTCCTTGTCTGTGAAACTTGTCCAGTTTCTCAAGTTTAGTTTCTTAAATGTATAGTTTTGGGAGCAACCTTTGAATTGACACTACAAGTTGTCAGTGGCATTTGGCTATAGTCCTAATGTGAAGACAATGGATCGATTACACTGAGAATTAACTCTGTCTGCTATGAATACACTCTTCTGTCCCTACCCCCCACCTTGATTTGGTCATCCTCCCCCCCTTCCCCCCCCCCAGCACATTTTCTTCTGAGATTAGGGACAGAAAAACAAATGCCTCTTACCACAGTACATGTGTTAACACTGTAATTCTACTTTGGTGATGTTCAACTGCCCAGAAACATACAAATATGGTTTACTTGGTTTGAAAAACCACTGCTCAAAATCAGAATTAATTTATTAGTTTTCGGGGATTTTAAGTAATATTTTACAAACATGCATCCAGGAGACTTTGCTTTTTTCTTAGCTGTATTTTTTCTGTAACCTGTATGTGCATATGCTGTCTTTCCACTCAATGCTTTTTCTCTTAATACGGACTTGCCATTTAAGAGGCTGTTTCTAATTTGTTTATACATATTTTACTTAATATACTGTGTATCTCACTGACTGTTGCACACTAACATTATTACTTTATCTAAAAGAGCTTTTCCTTGATATCACTTGACATAAGTAACAGTGCATTTTTTCATTTTCTATGGTGTGTTATTTGGTGCTTCAAACATTAAATTGTTGTCGATGTTGTGCCCCAGATAGTAGCTTGGAACTAGTGTGAGAGTGTTCTTGTAAGTCCCGTTTGCTTTCAGATGAATGACTTTGAGTGTGCATAAGTTATGCTGTTTTAAAAGGAAGTATTTATCTTCCTATCATATCTAATTTTTCTTACCATTTTAATACAACAGGTAACAATGACATTCATTACTGGAAAAATCGAATTGATTGGGTTTGTTTAGTCGATGGGGATATATTTCTCTCAGGTCTTAAATCCTTGTTTGTGGGGTCTTCTGGGGGCTATATTTCAGTCATATGAAAGAAAGGTGGGAATTATGTTGGGTTTTGTTCGTTTGTTTTTGTTGTTGTTTTCAATCTAATTACATATGATTTCCATATAGATCTGCTTTTGATGAGCAGGGCTTATGTAGCAATTTAATTTTAGTTAAGAAAGCTTTTCTTAAGACTGAGTCATTTGTTATTCTCCAGGAAACTAGAATAAGGAGGGCTGTGGTTGAATGCAGTATTAGAGTAAGTAAACATAATCTGTGTTTTGTTTTTATGGGATATGCTACTTCAGTATTGTCAGATGAGCTTTCATTTATCTTTTGAATTCATTGGTACTTTTTCCATGTCTTTTGGCTGTGCCATAACTGAAGTGATTTTAATGTTCTGTAATTACTTACAAATTGAGATTCTGTCTTTCTGTTATTTAATGATACTTATTCTGTGTCTACTTTATTTCCAGTTAGTGGGATGTTTTTCCATATTTTTGCTTTGCTTAGTTTAGCATATAATGATGTACTTCATAGTGCTTTTATGCTGTTCTGAAATCAATATCGTAGTGCACTTTGAATCACTGACTGTCTTTACTGTGCTCTAACATGAATGGTCTAGGACTTTTTTTTTTAATTATTATTTTACTTTTTACCTCTTTTTCTTGTAACCACTGGTGTTGTGGCAAATGAGATACAGGTGGAATCTAGTTGCTGTCTTGAGGTATGGAAGCAGAGCAACTGTATTTGACACTTTGCTCTAACTCTAACTCCCTGTGCTGGTTCTCCTCCTCCCCCTCTGTCTAGTCAGTTGCTTTGGGCATTCTTTGAAACTTATGTATGTGCTTTGCTTTTTTTTCTTCAAAGGATACTTCCCATGATTTGGGTCATCAATTGTACCATTGGTTTGTTGATTTATTTTCATTCTAAATCTAAAAACTCATCAATTTTTCTTACAAAATATGATTTAATATCTTGCATAAAAATGGGTGTCAGGCTCTCATAGACTATTCCGTTTTGTTCAATGTAAATGTGTTCAGTGTAAATAAAGGCATAGTATTGAGAATAAACAGGTTCTGTATTAATTCCCCCACAATCATCATGAAGCCTAGTAGAAATTAAATCTGACCTGTACAAAACTGCTGAAAATATATCTCTACCTCCAGCAGCAAAGACCTTTCAATAGCCTGGATAAAGCTGTACTCATGACTGTCAGGGGAGTTGTGGTGTGGGACAGGGGAGGTAGCACTGGGCATTCGACTCCAGCCTGAAGAAGACACCTCTGTTCATGTTTACCTACCTTGGTAATTAGAAGGGCTGGAATTGTTTCTGCTCAAATTGATTATGCTTGTTTGAGAATGTATCAGCCTTGGGCAACTGGACGTTTCAGCTTTCCAGTTCACGATGGCTATTGTGAATGCTATTTTGAGCTATTCAGTGAAATACTGTAGGTTGTTACAGTGCAACTGTTGAGAGGAAGCCAGTCTTCGATGTAGTGGTTTTGTTTCAGGATGCTGTCAAAATAGTTGTTGCCAGCAAAGTCGCAGCATACGGTCTTCGATTTTGAAAAATGCTGAGCAGATTGGCATATTCTAGCAACGCTTTTGGATTATAATGTAAAAATACAACTTCATTGCCAACAGTCCCGTAACATAAAAATCAAGCACTTGGTACTAGGAGGGTTATCAATAAAAGTGGAATCAGTTTCGTGTTTGCAGTCAGCTGGACACTGGGTTTCTGTAGAATGCTTGCGAAGAGAGCAAGGTCTCTTATTCTGGATGTTTCATAACTCTCTCTGTCTGAATTTCTCGAACTTTTTGACATCGGAGTGGTTGGGTAGGAGGACTGTACTTGGGGTAGCTCTCTGCACTTGAAATCAACTCTAGAAGCATATTCTAGGAGTTGGTATCTTACAAGAGGAGGAAATCTGTGTGGAGGAAAAAGTTTGTGTGCCATGAACATAGCTGTCCAGAACTTAATTTACAAGACTGCTTGCAAGGATTCCAGTTTGTATCTTTGCAGTAGGAATCTTGATTTGTTCCACTTCACCCCTTTAAATCCATCAGGTACCTTTTTGTATAGAGGCATTAGAAGTGCTTAAAGCAAATGTGAATGGTCCCACTGATTTGTAATTAAAATTATTGTTTTCCTATGTCTGTCACTTAAGTATGTTGATTTTCTTCGTTTTTTTTCTGGTTGGATTGGGATGGTATTGCAAGTGTCTGATTGAAAGGAATTAAAGGAATTAGATATGAAAGGTATTAAAGGAATGTCTCTATGCTACCTAACTTCACTCTAAGTTCTTCTGTAAGCAGCGGCATCTGTCAGATTTGATAATATTAATATGACACTGTGTCTTGTAGGATAATCATGGGTCAAACCGGAAAAAAATCTGAGAAGGGACCAATTTGTTGGCGAAAACGTGTGAAATCAGAATATATGAGACTGAGGCAGCTCAAGAGGTTCCGACGCGCAGATGAAGTAAAGGTATGTCATCTTTTGGTTCTCTTGCTTAAAAAATTATACAAAAATCCATTTTATTCTGAAGTATGAGTTGTCCTGCAGTTAACACCTGCAATAACAGTTTCATTAAACGCTTTGTTAACATACTGAAAACTTGTCTTAACTCTGTGATCTTATAAGCAGGTATGATACATTTATATGTGATTGAATCAGGCATGAATCGGAAGACACTGTGGAGAGCAAGTATGGTGACTTCCTTAGCCATATGCTCTTTCTGATTCCATTTAGAATTTAATTCTATGCTAAACCTCTGAGTCTCTAAACATGAGAACATGTTTGAGTCATAGAAAGGAATAACGAACTATATTGAGCCTCACTGACATTTAGGCAAAATTTGGACAGTTGAGTTTTCAGCACTTTTCTTTTTTTACACTGTCTGGTTTTGTTTATTTTTTTGGTAAATGTTATAATGCCTTAAGATGCTAGCAGGTGAATTTAGTGTCTTTGATTTATTTGTAATGTTTACAATTGTGATTAATTTTTAGAGTATGTTTAATTCTAATCGTCAGAAGATACTGGAAAGAACTGAAATTTTAAATCAAGAATGGAAACAACGTAGGATACAGCCTGTTCACATCATGACTTCTGTGAGCTCATTGCGCGGGACCAGGGAGGTTGGTTAACATGTGTTGTGGTAATTCCACTTACAAGGTTGTTAGCACATTTTTGTTTTATTACTGGGAAGCTGGCTGTTCTTTATTTTTTTTTCCAGCATGACATGACTTGGCAGCTAAATATTTTTTGTATGAATCTCTTAAATAATTTATTTATTATTTATTTACATCATATGACTTCTGGAAAGCAATGAATAGGTAGCAGGCTACCTAGCTTTGTACAACACACAAAAATGAAACTTCTTTATTTCTGATAATATGTGAATCATACCTCAGCATCCTTTAATCAAACTGTTTTGTCTCGCTGATATTGGGAGTTTAATCTTGCTCCTATTGGAGTTGACCCCGGTGGCGCAAATGAGTAGTTACTTTGGTTCTTACTGAGTTAAAGCACGTGAAAGTTGTGAACATACCCACTTGACAAAGTCTTCTTTATAGTGATCAGTCATTTAACCACAATGGTTCTAAAAAAAAAGTGTTAGTTAAGTTGATGCACCCTTGTGTTGCACAAGTGGGCTAATTTGTGAAAAACAATTCCATGATGGTGATGCAATTTGAGCACCTAAACCGTCTTTCTTGTTGGTAGCTTGAACAGTGGTTTAAGCCTACTCCGACTTTCTATATTCAGCCCAGGTTAATTTATCTTCTTTCTCAGTTGCTCTTTAGGCATTTCTCCAAACTAAGCCAGTTTGAAGATGTTTCACGTGTAATAATCTGAAAAGCCAACTCTTTTCAGTAGGATGAGAATGAAAAGACTTTACTGTGAATAGGTTAAAAAACCCAAACCAAAACACTTTCTTCAAGAAAATTTGTCAGAATTTCCTTTTCCTAAAATTTTAGTGGGCAACTGCGGGGGCGGTATGTCACAGAGGTGCAGCTGTGTGCATGCATGTTCGAATGCAAACAGGCAAGGACCTTTGAGTGTTTTCCTTTCAACATGATTGAATATGCAATTACTCATGTACAGCTCTATACCTACTATATAGCACTGTAGGATCAGAACTTCTGATAATAATTGACACAGGTACATGTACAATTTTAACTTTTTTTTTTTTAGTAAAAGATCATTCCTCACCACCTCACCATTCCTTTTTCTTTTTCCTTTTTTTCTTAAGCTTGATTCACTATTCTTTTATGTTAATTTCCCTGCCTGAATTGATTTCCTGCCTGAATTGATAGAGCACACTAATTACTGCATTCAAATCCAGTCTCTGTCTCATGAATCAGAACGCTAATGCTTGATTTAAGATTGCCATAATTTATAGTGAGAGAAGTGAGACAAAGAAATGGTGGGGTTTTTAAAAGATTACTTTAAAATCTTTTTTTTCTGAATGTCCTGAATTTCTTCAGAGTAACATGGGGCATTGGTTTAGTGACCTGATGGAAAGGTTTTGTGAGAGCCTTCATATGTTTAGTGAAGACTGCAGGGCATTGCTGGTAACGTAGGTTTTCTCCAATGGCTAGTCTAGACAGCATCAACCAGAGACCATAACATGGCCTGTGCTAGCCTAATAAACATTAAGCTGAGTTCCATATCAAAACAATGGGGCACCATAACTGAGACTTAGTACCAAACGCTTTGAGTCATTTTGACATAGCTCATTTGTCAACCTGAGACTTCTAGTTCCAAAGATAAAGTAATTATTTTTTAATTTTGTATTTTTCTTTAAAAATACATGAAAAATATGCTAGATGGCTGCTAGCTAGAAATTTAAACATTAACCTGAAATGGGAATAAAGTTCTAGTATAGGACAGTGTCTTGAGTCTTGATATACACAGCAGAAATCTAATTTCATTTGCTGCAGATTAAAAAGAAAATAAATAAATCTGGCTTGTGTCATTCTACCGGGGTACTGTCTCTGTATACTGTTTGTTACATTACTTTGTGTATTTCTTTAGAAATGTGAAGCTCTGTTCATCTTTCCCTTCTGGAAAGGAGAAAGATCTTTTGTCTCCACTTCCTTTTTTCCTTTCAGGTAGCTATGATAGCTGTTCTAAACTTTGTTTTACCTACCTCCAAATCCTCTTTGTTGTACTTTCCCTAGCTTTGTATGTTCCTGTCTGCTTTTGTTTGTAACTTTTTTCAGAGTTCTTCATACTGCTGTCCAAGTATTTGAGAAAAGTTGATCTGTGTCTGTTAACTGTTGAATAGATGCAAGAATAACCTTGAAGATGTCTGTATTTCTATGGCATATTTATCTTTTAGAGGCTACATAAACCTCTGAATCTCAAAAAAAAAAAAAAGAAAAAAAAGTGCTGTAGCAGAAAAATTCATTGACGTGTCCAGAGGTGCATATTAAGAATTAATTTTTATTTTTCCATTGTAAGCAGTGAGCATAATCAAAGGCTTGAGGATAGGATTAAGATAAACAGACAATAGTGGGGAAGCAGGGCAGGAATTAACAAGACATATGGAGGATTTATTTCCATAAGATGTCTTGCTGGCATTAAAGTAAAAATTTATTTTTTTTAACTAAATAATACATGATTTCTGCAGTGTATTGATCCGAAGCCAGGGGAATTCAGTTGCCTCTCTGATGGCTTGAGTAAATACTCTAACGTCAGCGCAGCAGCAACAGCTACTAAATCTGTTTTGAGATACCAAACATAATTTGTATTGTAGGCTGAATAGTCTGAGTAAAATACTATCACAGCCACTTAATATTAAGTGGAAAAAAAACCATCATGATCTATTAGCAAAGGTATTGACATAGAAATAATTCTTGCGTCTTTTTTTTTTCCCTGCTAAACCTATTCTTACTATTATGCCCTAAAAATCTGATGCATATTTCAAAGGCTGATACGGCTAATTTTGACAAACACTTTGGATTTTGTACATTGTAGAGTGTTCTTCTGTGATTATTTTTTTTCTTTTTGTTTCTGATGTTGCTATGTAAGTATAACTTCAACCTCTTATTTCAGTGCTCTGTCACCAGTGACATAGATTTTCCAAAGCAAGTCATCCCACTGAAGACTCTCAATGCTGTTGCTTCTGTGCCTATAATGTATTCTTGGTCTCCCCTTCAACAAAATTTTATGGTGAGTTTAAAAAAAGTGCTGGGAGGACAAGTGTATGGAGAAAAGGGAGGGGTTAATTTTAGAAATAAACCAGCGAAAATCTGTTGCCAGTTACCCTCCCTATCTTTTTGGTATTGGTAATGAGGCAGTAATAATCAGAAACAGGATCCCTCAAATAATTTTTTTTTAAAAAAGTAACTTTGGTTGCAAACTAAACTTCTGTCCTCAGTGAACCTAAGTATCTCTAAAACCTTGCTGTAAAGAGACCCTAAGTTTATTTAATTCAGGTGATCAATTGTCTTGTATGGCATTTAACAAATAGAGATTTATTTGAAAGCATATAACTAGTGTAATGAGAAAAGAGGGATATGAATGTAAGGCAATCGACAAATGTACCTGTGGCAGAATAGTAATTCTTAAGGAATAAGGAAAACTTAATCCTTAAATTGTCTTCCCACATAATGGTCATTCTTATATAGCAATTGAGGATAGCCTTTTCTTCTGATTAGCTTCACTGTATGCAGAAGCCATAATGTTAGATTTCTGATGTAGGTATTTAACTTATTTGAAAAGCTTAGTTTATTACAAATCTTTGTCACATCATTTTGTATATGATCACCTTTGCTGATTGGTTATTATGATAGTAATCGTAGCAAAGTGATTTAAGTAACCAGTTTTATCAGTATATGTACGGAGTTCTTCCACACATTTTTCTACTTGCTTTCAATTTATCAGTGTTTGGATATTTGCACTGGTGCAGAATCATGATCAGCAGGAAAGTTTATATTTATTTTCTTAACAATAGAAGGTTTTTCTGTAGTATTGGAAGATACAAGCTGAGTATCAAGGTCCCTGAATACTACTGATAAAACATGGGAGTATTAATGCATTTAGTCTATACTCAGATAAAAAAAAATACAGTGGAGTTCAGATTGAATTGTGAGGCAAGTTTCTGTCCTTGCTGTTTAGGCAACTTGAATTTAGAGTGGTTTTGTATCATATTTTCTTATCTCTGGCAAAGCAATGAAGGGGTGGTTTCCATTGCCTGTTACTGTGGAAGAGAAACAAGGAAGGGAGAATGAACTTATCAAATGCAAGCTTCCCAAAGCTAGGTAGCTTACTGCATTTCAATAGTAGAATCTTTGTGGAAACACTGCTAACCTTAATGTTAGGAGCTAATGTCAGTATCTTGAACCAGTCATCACTAGTGCCAAAAACTGTTGAACACAGATGAGGGTTTTGTTTTATCTATCTTGTTAATGGTAAATGTGCTGAAGCAGGGAAGCCAATTAGTTAACTGATAGCTAGACGCTTGCAGATTGTGAAAATAGCGATGCAGAAATGGTCAATTGAAAATGCAATTTAAAATTGTTTGGTTATGACTGTTGTTACTAGGTAGAGGATGAAACTGTTTTACATAACATTCCATATATGGGAGATGAAGTGCTTGACCAGGATGGTACCTTTATTGAAGAACTGATCAAGAACTATGATGGGAAAGTGCATGGAGACAGAGGTGAGCCCAAACACTCAGGTATACTAATCACTTCTTCCTACATAAATAATTGTTGTCAGTGTTGCTTGTTAAGGCCTGATGCTTGATTGTTACAGTAGTATCTCTAGAATCCCTACATTGTCTAAGCATTGGGTATAACAGACTTCCTTAATTAAATATATTGCTTTGCATTTTCGTAAGGCTGCAAAGGGTTATAGTAGTAGTATGGAGAGGTTAAACACATTAACTTTTTCCCTAGACCATGCAGCGATTCGTCATAATGCCTATGTGCAACTTGGACAGCTTTAGGCTCAGAGGTTTGGAATGTCCCTATGTGTGTCCTGCCTAGCAGAAAGTTTTAGAAGTATGCAAAATTTTGATAATGACAGCACTCATGAACGTGATTTGATAGAATAATCTCTTGTGGATTTTGTTTTTTGTCTGTTTTTTTTTTTTCTTTAAGGAAATTATTAGCTACGTAAAAACCTCGTATCTATAAGTCAGCTTACGGAGCAAAGCTGTATACTTCTGTTGGTAAACTATATATATGTATTCTTAGGTGCAGTTTACCTGTTATTCTGTGTGGGAGCTGGACTATATGTGATGTCATCTGTCTCTTAGTTTGCTAAAGTCTCAGTGAAGTGCAACCTTTCACTTGCTCTATTTGCTCACTCAGAACTGGCTTATACAAGCTTGAACTTTACAGTTGTAAACGTTTCTCTGACTACTCTGCTTCCTCCTTCACAGAAACGTTACCAACACCCCCTCAAACCCCCAAATGGGGAATAATTTCTTAAAATTGATTGTATTCCTGTTAATGCTGCTGTGACTGAGAAAGAGAACTACATTTTTGAGTGCGTTGTGTGCCACTCATGAATGTTAAGCCTGAGATTCAATAATAAATGCTACTCAGTCCTAAACCAGTCTTGTTAATGTCCTCAGGATAGCTGGTGCCTTTATATTTCATGAGGAATATGAAATATATCATGGGGGTTTGCCTTTGGATATTTTTACAAATGTACTGATTGCTGACATCCTTCTCAGAGAACTGGTTATGTCTAAATGGTGACATTGCTAGTAAATGTCTTCTATTATTGATTTAATCTATTATTAAATGAGTCTAGCTTTAAAATTAATCTTGTTTCACTGTCTTGAGTCCCAGGTTTATGATGGCACTTACTGTTATTATGGGTCCTTCAAAACTGCATATTGAAAGTAGAAAGATGGTTTTTTAGTCTCCCAATAACTAATATTCTTGTGTGACTGTAAGTAAGTGTAAATGCTGTGGGAATCTGTAATCCAGAGGCACTCCCATGTAGGAGTCAGAATTGTAACACTAGCTCTGTAATTGAACTTTTGGGAGAGAAATTCATATACACACAGGTTATTATATTAAGAGTTCTGTTTAACACATCCAAATGAAGTACCTGCCTGCCTTTATTGTCTACATAGGAATAAAACTTAGTTTCCTTCAAGTTAGTTTGACATCCAACCTCAGTCCAGGTTCAGAAGGATGGTGATAAGCGCTGTGGTTCCTACACAGTTCACGGTTATTTTTTGAAAAATAACAGTAGTCTCTGTCAACACTCACTATGATTTTCCTCTCTGCAGAAATGCATTATTGTCTATCTGTGCTGCCCTCTGAATTTCACAGCAGAATATAAGCTAATAAGCAGATATATGCAGCATTGTATCCTTCAGTTTTCTCTTGAAATTTTTGTATATAACTGTATTCTTTTTTTATCGCTTTGTCAGTGGGGTCTATAGTGGGGAAGTAGATGCTATGGAACTACCAACCAAAAGTCTCTCTGGAGATTTCCTAGCTGTCCAAGGATAGCTTCATAAATTGTTAGCGTGCATTTCCAGGCTGGCTTAACCCTACCATGTTGGAATTGGCATTCTGGCATAAAATCTCTTCAATAGTCTAGCTAGTAAGTAGTTTTTTTATCTTCCAAGGAAGAGAGATTTATTTATGTCTACTGGTATGAAGCACAGGGAGTTGGTTAAAAAAAAAAAATAAAAAAAAAAATTTCAACAAGTTTCCTTCTCCCCTTTGCGGTTGTCAGTCTAAGAAATAAATACTGAGTATTTTTAACTCTTCTCAGTTCATACATTGAAACTAAGAGGGGAAAAATACAAAATTGTTTTTCATAAATTGCAGCATTTACTATAATTTCATTAAAGTGTAGGGAGGATTAAAAATACTACATATATACCTTGTGCTTTTCTGTTCACTCCCAATTTTGCTGAATTTCAGAATGTGGATTTATCAATGATGAAATATTTGTTGAGCTGGTCAATGCACTTGGTCAATATAGTGATGATGAAGATGATGATGATGGAGATGACAATCCTGATGAAAGAGATGACAAGCAAAAAGATCGGGAAGGTAACAGGATGGGTATGTTTGTCTGCAGACTTCAAAAATTAAGACCAAAAAACCCTTTAATCACTCGATAAATTTGTTCAAACCCTTCTACTTGATAGATTTCAGGTCTGAAGCAGCATCACTTTTTTCATCATTTCCTTTGCCATTTAGTTCAAGAGTTGCACAGAGAATACTACGAAAGGTGCTTTTGCCAATTTTTGTTTATCTGCATACTGACACAGTCAAATGCACCAAAAATCAGTCAAGTATCTGTCTAATAAATGCTTTGGTGCCTCTCAGAAAATGAAATATTCTGAAGTAGGCAGAGTTCTGAATTGCCATCTCCATCTGCTGGTGAAATAATGGTTTCTCCAAATTTTACTAGTAGAGTTCTCTTGGCAGGAGAGATCACTTAATGCAGTTTAAGTTTTCTTTAATTTAGAAATAAAAACCTTTGCTGCTTTTTTTTTTATTGGGACTTCTGGTGAAGTACCCCTTTCTCTGAACACCTTCTTGAAAGCAGCAAAGGAGCAGAAATATATATTTTGTTTGTTTGTTTTCCGAATCTTTTGCTTCCTTGACAGAGAAAGAAAGCCACCCACCTCGGAGATTTCCTTCTGACAAGATATTTGAAGCCATTTCCTCAATGTTTCCAGACAAGGGTACAGCAGAAGAATTGAAAGAGAAGTAAGAATTTCTTAGGATATATTGCTGCGTTGCTTTACGAAACAAAGATTCTTTGACTTTATTAAATATTTGTTGATTAGGAATAGTCCCCCTTGCAGCTAGGTTCTGTGGCAGTTGTGTAACTTCTGCAGGTGATACTTGAAGGGAATTGGCTGTTCCCACCGAGTCAAACAATATAGAGGTGTTTATTAGCCTTCCTTTCAAACTATTGAAAAGTGAGTGTTTGCATGTGTTTAAAAATCTGTTATTTTTTTGAGGTGGTAAAATAAAAGTTTCCATTTAAAAAGAAAAAACAATCTCCTTTTTGGAGTTAGTAAGAAATATATATGAGGAGATGACAGTCCAGAAAATAAATGCATTCTTTCCTAGCCAATTTTATATTTATATTAATGAGTATGGAATTAATAGCTTATCATGTCACTGACTGATTGACCTTTCTTGCTGGCATATATTTCTTAATTTATTTTTTTTTTTAATTTGTCACTGAAAATGCAGAGTTATACTGGAATCAAAAATTACTTTTTTTTTTAATTATACTGAATAAATAATTTCTATTTCTTTTAAGATACAAAGAACTCACTGAGCAGCAGCTTCCTGGAGCTCTTCCTCCTGAATGCACACCAAACATAGATGGACCAAATGCTAAATCTGTTCAGAGGGAGCAAAGCCTGCACTCTTTTCACACGCTCTTCTGTAGACGCTGTTTTAAATATGATTGCTTCTTACATCGTAAGTACAATTATAGTGCACTTGTATGTCTCTTATTTTTTGCAAGTCAGGAAACTTAAAGTACCATAAGATGCAATACAGAAGGAAGGAAAGAGAAGATAAAATAAAGCAGTAATATTGCTAGAGTTTGCAAAAACAACTTGTTCATGTTGACGTCATTTTGCAGTGAAAACTGTACCTCAAAAAACTGAATGCATCTGTTTGGGGTAGTTTGTTATCCTTTTTGCATTTAGGAGTTCATATAGAATTCCTGGCTTGGACCAACCTATAACGTTACTTCTCTTTATATAGTCTTCAAGAAGACTACATTGTTTTCTACTACTGTTTCTGGGCTACAATTTCTCAGTTTGTGCATAGAGAATGGAATATATTTCTCCATAAATACCTGGTTATTCATCAGACTTGCTTCATCTTCCAGCAGGGAGAATGAATATCCATGAACAGTTTTTATCTTTTATTCTGTCGGGTTACTTTCTAGACACTTTACTTGTACCTGATCATTTGAAGAATTGTTTCAGACAGTTGAGTTTTAGAAATTGTGATATCCTTTCCACTGAATTGCTTTCAGGTTGCCACATTCTTTTGGGGGAAGGATTTAATAACAGTGTCAGCAATGATGTTTCCATTTGCAAAGTGGGAAGAATAAGAGAGATTCTGAAGTGCTACTTGAGACAATTCTTTCTCAGAGAACTGAGTCAAATGTGGAGGGGAACCTAACAGTCAGATATGAAGTGGTTTCAACTTGTAGTTGAATGCTACGATGCCCTCTATTTCAAATTAATTTTCTCTTTTGACTTAACCGTTCATTTGCATGTTTCACTGTGAGTGTGCATGCATGTTCATTTGGAAATCTTTGTGCTTTTGTCAGCAGCTCCTCATCCAGCACACATGCAATCTGCCTGTATTTGTACTTCACACTGAAGGCTTTACACAGTGCTGCTGCTTTTTAGTATCCCTTAATTGCCTTTCAGTTTGAGGAGGAACTGGAGTTCAGATGGCGGGGGGTGGGGTTGGGAGAAAGCTTTTCCTTTTCCTAGTTTCTTAGTATTTGTGGCTTTTGGAGTTATGTCTGTTAGTTTCACTTTCTCCTTGCATTCTATTGGCAGGCCTTGCTTGAAAATGCAAAGAAAGAAGCTCTTACTTCTGAATAATGTTTAAGAACAGTCAGTAGGTTTCTGGAGGTATAGCTGCTGCCTTGTCCAGCAAGCTTCAATGCGGCATGTTCTGTGAAGCTGTAGGTTTTGTTTTAGAAGTTGCCTGGATGACTCATTCCAAGAAGTGCTGTGTGCAGCCTTAGTCTGTAGGACAGGGAAGTGAAGCTGTATGCTACCTCTTGGCAAATCCTTTCGTCTGGCAGTGGTTTTACAAGTTCTTGACACTCTCAATAGTCTAGCAGGGAGATTGAGTGCCAGTCTAGTTTTACTTCTTCAGAAGAATTTTGGTTTTTTTGGTCAACAAGAAAGCATTGTCCAGACATAGTGAGAACAAACTTTTTCCAGTAGCATCCCAGAAGATTTTAGGTACTTCTGCAGCAGTGGTTTTAGGCTATTTTTCTCACTAATGTTATAAACTTGTAGGAGTTTTCCAGTGAAGATACGGGCTCCTCTAAAATACACATATATTTGATTACTTATGTAGTTTATATAGATTTGCCTTTCACAGTCATTTTTGCAAATTGTTAGAAGTAGAATTGAAAGGATCCACAGACCACATTTTGGTACCTACTAACTCTGGGAAGCCTGATATTACCAGTCCACAGTTTTGAGGCATCAACTCTGTGAGACTTCTTTTCTTTTAGTGCTGTGAAGAACAGGTTCATAGTGTTGTTCATTTTGACGTGTTCTTTAGTGCCAGATTCAGACAATGACAAAGTCATGTCACTGATCGGCTGAAGGACCTCAGTTCTCACAGTAGCAGCATCCTTTAAGCTGAAAGCATTGTGCCCCCTTTTTCTGTGTTCCAAACCTTCAGATGGGAGACAAAGTGTTTATGCTAAAAGATTGCCTAAGTTCTTGTTGCTGGTGATTTTTGATAAGACCCTTAAACAAGTCAGTATTCTTTCCGAAGTGGAGGATGTCCGAGGCTTCGTTTTAAACCATACCTCAGACTTAAAAGGGCCCAAACTTTAAGTCATCTCTTCAGGTTTTCAGGGATGTAGTAGAAAGAAGGAAGAGTAACACTTCCACTGTGGAGGCATTCAAGACGTAGCTTTGTGTCAAGATGGAGTGTGAAATTACCGGTTATGATAATGTTCTTCATGACAGCTTATGCAGCACATGCATTGTCATATGCATGCGATAAACGTGTATTTGATACTGGATTGTTGCAAAGAGATCTCTTGAAGCTTGATTTACACATTCACTATGTAGCCTCCAGACTAGATGCTGAACGTAGTAAACTGGTGCTTCAGTCACCATTTTCTGAAGACATACCCAAATCCTACTTCTACAGTGACTGGTCACCGCTTTGGATGCGTCGCTTCCTTCTGCTTTTGTCTGTAATAACAACAAAGAAAGAGGATTGTTTTCTGTCTGTGTGTTTGTCTGTCTGCGTGTCTGTCTAGAGCTAGGAATTTATTTGTTAAAAACTGAGAGTCAGTTGTATGATCTGTTTGCTTTCTGTGAAATTTTAAGACTGTTGGTCTAAATCCACCAGATTGATTGCTGGGAATAAGTAACTCATCAAAAAAAGACTACTGCGGTTATTGGAAGGCTGCACTAGCAGTGTATCTGCAACAATTTAACTTTTTAAAAAAGTTAATAACATTTCACCCTAATCAGTTGCCCCTGTGTTCTGCTTCTTGCAATTGCCAAGCACTACAGGATGATGTCCTGGCTTCCGCAGATGGTGTTTTTGATGAATTACTTTGGTAACATGGTGGGGTACAGTGATCAGTTTTGTACTTTGAAAGGTGCAAGTATCCGGAGAAGGCATAGAGAATTAAAAAAAATACAGGAATTCTATTAGGTCTGGTTTTGATTTTTATAATTCCCCCTCTTAGATTCCTTTTTTGTTAAGATTAGCCTTATTTTTTAAGGAGTTTCAAATCTTTGTTCTAGAACATCTGGGTTAAATACTGGAAAAGTTATCATTAGATTTTTAACGTGTCAAGTCCCCTTGACAACCTGGCAATCCCTTTATGTGCAGGTGATGACATTACTGAAAAAACTTGTGTACCGACTTCATTTGCTGACAGCAAGGATTTATGCCTAAATGTCTGGACTAACAAAGAATTTAGAAGAAGGAAAAATATCAGGTAGGGAGAATTTCCCAAATAGCTTGACTGTGAAGCAAATGTACATTTCAGGCTAAACTGTTGCCTGTGTACTTTCACATTATGAAAAATATGAGAATCGAGCCCGTTGGGGATGAGACAGGTAATACATATCAAAGAAAGAAAACATGCTCAGTGAAGCAGTTTTAGAATGACTTCCTTAAGGAAATTATTGAAAAAATACATAGTTTAGTTATTTAGGAAATTCTACAAAGTCTTCTTTGATTTTTTTTTTTTTTTAAAAATTACTACTGATATTTGCAAGATTCATAATACAGCTATACAAACAGTTTTATTCTTGTACTCAGTCCTTTCTTTGTAACAAGCCTCCCCAAAAAAACACCTCGCAACAGCGGTGGTAGATTCTGACTATAGTATAGTTGTCAGTACTATACCATGTTGAGTGTTTTTGAAATAGTGGAATGCAAGATACAATTCTAATAGTAAATATCAGATATAGCATGTTCTGGAGGTCTTACTGGTTTAAAAAGTCAAACATTGGTTTGTTTCACTGAATTACAAACTAAACATTTCTTCATTGTTTAAAGGAAAACAATTTGTTAAAAAATAAATGCTCATTTTAGGAACTCACAGAAATGAACTTATAAGAGAAACACTTGCATCTGCAAGTGACATATGAAAAGAATAGTTTTGATTTCTGTGCATGACAGCAGTCTATGGATCATGGCTTGCAAATGTTTTACTGTCCTTTTGCATTGTTGCAAAATTATTTTCCTTGTGGTATAAAGAGAGGGTAAAACAGTTATGTGGAAAAAAAAAAACCAAACAACCCAAACCCCAAAACCCTAAACCCTGAATTAATGAAATTGTATACTGTGCAAATTTAAAGATTCAGTGTTGAAAAATGTGGGTACCTCCCCCCCTGACTTTTGGGTGGTGGGCTCCCATCATCTCATCGTTTCTTAAAAGCTGGAAAAAAGTGGAATAACTTGGCGTTACTGGCATTAAATTGTGAGTTTCTTTGTTATTTAAGGTATTTTACCTACAGAATGTATGAACACTTCAAGGACATGTGAAACATGAGAACTGAAATACTGCATAAAAGCTTTTAACTGGAATGTGAGGGAAGGAGGAGTGCCAATAGCAACCACATGCATAAATTACATTCCTATGCTTGCTTGTAAATAATTTTTACATATCTATATATCTATATGTGGAAAATTGAAGCTTTTTTGTCTTTCCAGATTTATAAAATGTAATATATTTCTCTGTAGGAAGTGATGCAATATTTAATTAGTTATACTTTTATATTGTATATACCTTTTTAAGAAAGCCTTGGAAGAATACACTGCTTACCTGAGGTTCCCATGTGCTGCTGTCATTAATGTAGGCATAACATTATAGAATTTATGATTTGCTTTGCAGCATCTTCCCTTATGGGAGGGGAGCATGAAGTGATGGTTCCAAGGAGGAGTGGTTTCATCAGAGAAGCTCTTAAAAGAAGAGCTCACTGCCACTGGTCACCCTCCCCACTGGTGCCAGAACAAGTGCTTGTGGAGCTATGCTGCAAATCATATCACTGAAATGAGATTTGCTTTTAAAAACTTTGTCTATGAAAACATGTGTGAGCTCTGCCCACATTCTTTAAAAGGGAAGGAAATGCATTTATAGTCAGTATTGAAAGTGTAGTGGACTATTATACAGAGAAGCCTTGTGCACAATCTAGGAAAAGTAGTAGGAAAGCCTGTGGTGGTGGCTTATTGAAGGAGAAGGATGTGTGTGGTGTTGGTATGGAACAGCCCTTACGGATTAATATGGGTAATAGGGGAGGGATTTCTTCCTTCAGTTTGAATGTTAGCACTTTTTATTCACTGAGCATTGAAAAACTTAACTGTAACTAACTGCAGCTGTGGTAAAACTGCAGCATAAGTGCTTTTTTACAGTGCTTGGAAATCATGCATTTTCAGACAGGCCTTTTGGAGGCCTTCAGGAGCATTAGGAAACAGACAGCTATCACGGAGTAGTGTCTCTCTCTCTCTTTTTTTTTTTTTTTTTTTTTAAAAAAAAACCAAAACCAAACACATTCTCCATTTTTGTTCCTTGCAGTTGTGTATGCCACTGTTGGCACATTTTGGGGGAAAAAATATTTATTGATATCTATATATATGAAAAAAAAAAAAATTTGTTCCTTGAGCATGGAGGGTTTTTTTAAAAAAAGAGAATTGCAGAAAACTAAGGATGATATTTCAGAAAGTTCTGAATATAATTTGGGAGCATGAGTATATGAGTTCTGGTGAGAGTCTAGCTGCAGGTCTTCCAGGCTTCAGTTACGTAAGAGATAAGGAAGAGTTCCCAAGACTTACAGTAAAATGAGGAAAGTCAGTCTCTCTGAAAACATCCTGGCGGGAGGCAGGGATTGCACGGGGAGGGGAGAAAGCTGGTAGAGATGAGCTCTGGCAAAGGGAATGGGTAGGAAACTCTACCATGCTTTTATAAAGGTGCTCATGTTGCATCTGTAACGTACCCAGTTCTGCTCCATTCTGAGACACCATTCTGCAACTTACACAGAGCTATACAGAGTCCATCAGATACATGATCAGACACTTCTCTGCAACTTGCAGACTTAACTGTGGTTGTTTTGATCCATAGTGACTGTGTGATGCTAACTTATTTTTACCCTGCAGCTGGGATATAGGAACTCTTATCAGCTGTCAGTTTAGTTGGAATTCTGATAAACTAATAGAGTAAAAATGCTTATGTGTCCTTCTCGCTAACAAAAAAGAAAAAGTGGGTCCACTACCTTTCCAAACTGTGTGGGGTTGGATTTTTTGACAAGACAGAAATTGAACACCTGAATCTTCTGGATTGAGAGATGATCATGCATTAATAGGAGAAGCCCTGAACAATTCTGTTTAACATCGTAACCGAAGTAACGTCTGTTACGTTTGTTGGGAAGGGAGATATAGCAAGTCTTCCTTGACACATGAAACAAATGTGATGATTCTCTTCACTGACGTAAACAGGCATATGAGAAACTTATCCATGTGCTGTCTCTGTATTTAAGTGGTAAGTCAAATGTCACTAGATGGATTTTTTTTTTTTGTGTGTGTGTGGTTTTTTTTCCATTTATTCTGGTTTCGTTTTCTATTCTGATTTTAGTAAAGTCTTGGTAAACCTTGTGTTTCAAATACTGTTTGAGGTTAGATATTTAATGTATTTTTTTTATATTAAAACTTACAAATGTGGTATTTTGCTTCAACAGCATTCCATGCAACTCCTAATACTTATAAAAGAAAGAATACAGAAACAGCATTAGATAATAAGCCTTGTGGACCTCACTGTTATCAACATCTGGTAAGATAATTTTATATGTTAGAATTCACTAAGTGCTAGTGCTAGCTGCAGCATAGCAAGCTAGACTTAATGTAAGGATGTGCTGTATCAATGATAGTGCATATACTTGTGGGCCATCTGCAGTCAAGTCAGTTTATGTGAAAGAGAAGAGTTAACTTCCAATTGTCAATTGAAAGTCTAAGTAGCAATAATTTTTAGCTCTATTAGATGTAGCCTGAGATACTTGTAGGGAAGAAAGATTATTACCTTCTAATAATGTGTTGCTGCTAGTGTGTCCAATCTAGTCGAAGAACTGGGTCTTACAGACTTAGCTCTCTTGGAAGTTATATCACAACTAAAAAATATAGAGGTTTTTTTAGTTTGCTGAAGGCAGATTCCATCCTGTGTTTGTGCGCTTAAGAAACAACAGGATGGAAATTACTAAAGTGAAATCCTTAGTAATATAACTTCAAATCTCTCTCATACTTCCCCTGAATTTTTTAGTATGAGAAACCACGTAATTTTCCAATCTAAAAGCTTGCTGCGTATTATCGTGCCACTTTCCACTAGAAAACAAATTACAGTGACAGCATTTTAAAAAACGCAGAATGCATATTGTTTAAGTGCCACGTGCAAGAAGAGTTCTTGTATTTTGAAGGGTATTCTTCATGGGAGATTCTCATTTTTTGTGTCATCTAGGAAAATGGAAATTTACTGCTGAATTATTTTTCACTTGGCAGCCAAAATGAAAGTGGAAGTGAAATACTGACATAAGTACTTTGTAAATGTAGATTTTTTTCCCTGATAGCATCAAAAGTATTCATGTTCACGGTTAGAGTACATTTAACTGGATTTGTGTGTACGTGATTAATTTGTAGAATATTGTGAAGTTATACGGTATGCAAGTAGAACATGTTCTCCCCCAGTCTCTGACCATAGGTAAAAACATTTTTTAATTCTTTTACTGAAATTTTAATATTTCTGTGTTTAGGAAGGTGCAAAGGAGTTTGCAGCTGCCTTGACTGCTGAGCGTATAAAGACACCACCAAAGCGCCCAGGTGGCCGCCGAAGGGGAAGACTTCCAAACAACACCAGCAGACCCAGCACGCCAACAATAAATGTATTGGAATCAAAGGACACGGATAGTGATAGAGAAGCTGGAACTGAAACTGGAGGAGAAAACAATGATAAAGAAGAAGAAGAAAAGAAAGATGAAACATCCAGTTCCTCTGGTAAGGCTAGTCAATGCTTCTTTATTCAATTAGCTGCAGTGCTTGAGAGGATTAAAAAAAACCCAACAAGTTGAGCCACACGGTCCAAGAAACCACGTATCTTGAGCGTATGGAACTGAGTGAAAAGACAGAGTAATAATATGAGTGTTATCAAATAGAACCCTCTAAGAAAATTTTCAGATTGTCTCAATTTATGTGTAGCGGTGAGATTGTGTAATTTCAATAGCTACTGTTACCTAATTTTTAGCTTCTTTAAGAGGTATGTGAAAAGTGCTCTTTTGTTGTGGCACTTAGATTAGGAAACAACAACAAAAACCTGGGGTATTTTTAGCTACAGGTAATAATTTGATGTTTTTAAGGGCTGTGTAAAATTTTGGAAACATAGCCTTACATTGACCTGTACTCTCAATTATTTATTACAGAAGCAAATTCTAGGTGTCAAACACCGATAAAGATGAAGCCAAATATTGAGCCTCCGGAGAATGTAGAATGGAGTGGTGCAGAAGCCTCAATGTTTAGAGTTCTTATTGGCACCTACTATGACAACTTTTGTGCAATTGCCAGACTGATTGGGACCAAAACGTGCAGGCAGGTAAGAAGGGAAACTACTTACTAAGGATGGTAGCATTTTACTTTTAAAACTGAAGTATAGAAGTACTAGTATTGATTACTAAAAGAGAAAATTAATTAATTTTCTTGGTTTTCCCAAGAATGTTATGATCCAGAATTCATGCCACAAATATATAAAGTTAGTTTTAAAAAAATGTTTTTTAAATTAAATTTACAGGAGGTTTAAATTAGACTATCTGTTCTTAAATGACAAAAATAATCAACTTTAAATGTATTGAAAAGAGGCTATGACTGGATATAATCTGTAAGTTGGAGGAAATCATACTAACTTAGAAAATGAGCAACTTTCTACTAGTGAGAGATTTATCGTGGATGTATTATGGTATCTCTTGTTAGGTGTATGAGTTTAGAGTAAAGGAATCTAGTATTATTGCTCCAGTCCCTGCTGAAGATGTTGATACTCCTCCCAGAAAGAAGAAAAGGAAACACAGGTAAATCTGTTACTAAATAACCTTAGCATAATGATAAATTTGAGGTACGGGGGATCCGAACAGAAAGTATCTTGGAAGAAAAGTCATGCAACTCTTCTCCTTTTGCTTCCAAAACCAAAGTTTGCAGCAATAAATAAAATGGTGTTTTGATTTCAGACAAAAGTCTTACTGCATTGGCAAGTATAACCTTCCACTTCTCTTCCCCTCTCCCTTCTTCTTAACCTCTTTAACAGCCAGGTTCTTGTTACCAGGTTTTTGTAGGTGTGTTGCTGCAAGTAGTCAAACTAGTTTAGACTAGAAATACTCTACAGTTTGTTATAATGTTCAAGATATTGTGGTATAGTTTTGTTTGCAGCAATAAATATTCAATTTACAAGCATTATAATGGGGTTCAATAATAATTATATAGTATTTTGTAAATTAAAACTCACGGGGTTTTTATGGTGAAGTGTATTCCATTAAGATTCAGATGATCAGTAAGCAAAAGTGTTGTAGCAAACTGTAGGATTGCCTTTTTTGTTTCTTAAGAGAAAGTATTCCTTTGTAGCCATCCCGGTTTCATTATCAACTAGAACTTCAACTAAAGAACCAGGTTAACAAGTTATTATTTGAAGTGAAGCTGCAATGAAGAACAAAATCAAGCTTTTTACTGGAGCCACAAAGATCATCTGAAACAATTTCTGTTGAAATTGTAAACTTGGTGGCTTCTATCTGTCAGTGAAATGATTTTTTTCTTTGGGAATCCTGAGGTCTGAAAATGCAGTTCTCCATTGGTTAGTTTTATTCTCGGGGGTACGAATCTAGGAGGTAAAAAGCCAACTGGAAATTAGCAAGAACATTTCTTTCTGCAAGCAATAAGTACGCCTTTTTCCGTAAAGCTTCCTATTTCTCCCTTTAACTTTCCTTATTTACCCCCAAGTTTGTTCTTCCAGTTCTCCTGTCAATTCTTCTTGCTTCTGTCTTAGCTTGTTTAAGTATATTTATTATTTCCAGGCTTAGTGAAATTCCTGATGCTGGCTTGAAGATACTGTTGACGTGGAGTAGAACATTTCTGCTTTGTAGCATACAGGCAGCCAATGTGAGCTAGGAAAAGACTCAGTGAGCATCTGGAGGAGATTCTGTTCTCAGCAAAAACTATTGATATAATGCTCTTGGGGAAGTTTTCGGGATTTTGGGCACTTGGTGGATTTGGCTGTTTAAATCTGGAGTTATTAGCCATAGTGCAAATTTGGAATATGCAGTTGGGAATTAGCTTGCTTTCCGATTTGTTCAACCTGCTATAAAAATGGTGCCACTACATCTGTTTGAAAAGAGCAACTAAAAGGCTCAAAGGTATTTTGAAGCTGAAATGGATTGTATGGTTACGAGGTTGAGATTGTTTTGGAGGAATTTTGAGACTTTTTTTGGTTTGGGTTTTTTTCCAAATAAATAAAAGTACATGCCACTACATGGGTTTTCTTGATGTTATTTTGTTCTTATTAGTTGCCAATACAAAAACTTATCTGGTAGCAATTTAGTTTTGAAATGCCTTTGAGTTCTTTTAATTCTCATTGAAGGAAGGAGATAAGAATATGTGGCAATCAAACTGTCTACATTCTTCTATGTGCAGTAGTCTTTTAAGAAAGGAAAATCTTTCAGCCCACCTACTGTAATCTGAGCACTCCCTAAAGATGTCACACAACTAGCAATTGGGAAAACCATCTGGAATTCTTTCTCTGTTTCTTACATTTCTTTGAGTTGAGTTTACTCACTCCTAGAGTAAATTCAATCTTAGAGCCAGAAAGGCTCTTCTGTCCTGTTTGCGCTTTTCTGTTGCAAGGGACTTACTGGTCTGCAGGTTTTCCATGTAGACATGTGGTAGACAGCCTTTGAGCAAACGCAGCATTTGCCAAAGAGAAAAACAGCAGTAGAATGATGCTTTTAATGGTCTCTTGTAACTGATTTGATAGCAGATTTTCTTACAAGGCTTCGCCTATTTCCCATGCGATCTTGGTGCCTGTATAGGCATACTGAGCAACTAGCTGGCAAACTACCCTCTTGGGTAGTAAAAGATACTCTATCCCTCCTTCCAGTGTCATTTTTGTTAGATAGCCATAATAAAGCTGATCGATAAGAGGAGAAGACTTTTTATATAGTTGTTTTTTGGAGAGCCCGTGTGAGAGTCTGTCCTATGTATCGGAGATCAACCTGACAGTCTGTGAAAACTCAGCTTTGCTGGAGGAGTAAGTACTTTGCATAGAAGCTAGTAGAAAAATCTGAACCAAGAAAGAATTCAGAAAAGCATGAGCATGTGCTGGAGGGAGAGTACCTCAGTACTGTTTGTTCTCTTATGTGTATATTTTTCTTCGATTGCTGGGAGCTGTATTGTAATTGCTTTACCTAGTCAGCACTTCTTCCTCCAGGTTGACGTAAGGATCTGTTATTGATTGTAGGGCCATGTAATGCTGCTGCTTGATTACTTTTGTTTTCTTCCCCTCTCTCAGTCTCTATTTGGATGAGAGTTTACTTAGTAAACCTTATTTGAAAGTATTTTCTTTTTTCCCATTTTCTCATTTTTCTCCTCCTGTCCCTACCTTCTGCTGGACTGATGTTCACTATATATGTTTGAATAGCTTATGTGGTTCTGCCTGGGGTTCCAGGTGCCTTTTTATAGTCACTGTTATCAGGCAAAAGGTGCAGCTGAGGCATCGGTGCTGATATTCTTATGTGCCACCAGGCTGGAAGGCTGAGTCTTAGAGTTGCCGGGAGGTTGTGGATAAGATATGATTTAGGAGACTGAAAAGAAGTCTTCGAGTGATGCCAGAAAATCAATCACTACAGACTTAACTACACATATTGACATAATTAGCATGTATTTTGAATTTTCAGTGCTATTTCAGGTAGCAGGGTATCCCTGTGCAGAGAAAGAAATGCTAGTGTAGCTTCTTCCAAAGCTACCGCCTGATTAGCTGATACCAGTGCCCCCTAAAAACACTGGCAAGATCTAGTAGGTTGTTACCAGAGAACAGCAGTATTTTTGACAAGCTTCTGTCATAATACTTCTGGAAACACTTGTTTTCTAAGCTGGCTATCCTGCAGATGTCAGTAACCAGATGTACAAATCCACCTGCTTGCTTGGAAATTTGCCACCAAGTTTCCAGTTTGTTTTGGTTTTGTTGTTTTTTTTTTTTCTGAAGCTTGAGTTGCTTTCTCGACTTTCTGTCTTTTCTTTGCCTTTGCTTCCTGATGCATGGGACCAGATCTTGCCTTTTATATCTGGTTGAGATAGCAGATTATAGGGCAGATAGATAAATTAGTCCACCTTTAGTATGGTATTCATTCAGGCTTCAGCTTTGTGCACTGATCAGGGGAACTTGCAGTACTTCCTGGCAGTTTTTGAAAGTTACAAGCCAATGAATGTACTACTTGATTGTGTTAATCAAACCTCCTATCAAATTGGTCAGTGTTGGCAGCTTACTTTGTGTTGTCTTCTGTCATTCCCCACAATTTATGCTCATAGTGTTTGTCTCCAGCTTCCTTCTTGCTAGGCTCTCTTCCTCCTGTGACACCAATTTCTTACAAGAGTGGCTAAGCTGATGCCTTTGCCATTGTGACTGCCATATTTAATTTTCTATCCATTTTGAGTTCTTAGCATTAATGCTTTGTTGATGGTGGCAATCTCTGTCGTATTCAGGCAACCTTGTCCATAGAGTTTATAGTTTCTGATAGAATCCAAAAAGTGTCAGGTGGCAACTAGTCAGCAAGTGGCATTTTAGTTTTAAAGTATTAGGGTAGTGCTTACCGAAAAAGTTTCATACTAATTACTAACGAAATGGTGTTTAAGAAGTCTATCCACAGAAAGCTTTTAAGGGTTTGGTATGCTAGTAGGCCCTTGTTATCTTGGGCTGAGAGACAAGCTTCTGTGAAAGAATTGTTCAAAAATACGGTGTATATATTACGTTTGCTGAATACCAGCCAGACAAAAAAGAAAAGTAGTTTGATGTGCATTAGAGTAAGTCAAAATTGCAGTCCTTCTTTCAATTTTATAATTGGCAACAATTTAAAAAGGCAACTGTCTTCTTACAAAGAGTCAACATCTCATAATTCATAAATTTATGTTGGTAGCCTTTTTATTGTAGAGCGAGTCACTCTTAATAGGAATGTCATCTATTTATTACAGTGCTCTGTAACGCTGATAGTCTTTGGGTTTGTTCCCTCCCCTCAACCTCGGTTACTTGGACAAGTCTGCCTCTGTGGGTTTCTAACTTGTATGGGTTCCTTCATATGCTTGTAAAAAAGCTGACAGTTGAGCACTTCACATCAATTCTAACGGTAAACCTTTGAAAGGATGATTGCATAGAGAATCTTCTTTACTGAAAGCTGGAGGTGGTGGGGGGGTGGGCAGCACACCATTTGATTAAAGTTGAAATTGATATCATGCTTTTCTGAAAGAAGTAGCAGCTGAAAAGTCCAGCAAGTGTTTTTCCAGAGTGCAAACTTATGAGTGTTGCATTTACTGAAAGGCAGAATAGCTTTTTGAGTGTTCTGTGCTGGGGATTTTTGAGTACATGTGTTCACAAGTATTTTGGACTGCTGAGTAAGTCTGCACAGAAAGTGAGGTTGCTAGGTGCAACTAGCAGTGTATTATTTGGCCAGGGAATGAGGCTTCTTAATATTCTCTTAATGTTGCTATATGACATAATAAGAAAGTGCAAGAAGTATAAACTTTGAAAAGCCTTAATCTAAATTATTTATCGTATTTGTTCACTGAAATTCAAGTGCTAACTAAAGTGCATAGAATTGAAGAAAAACTAAAAGCATTGATTTCTCCTTTAATGTTAAGGCTACTGAAATTTAAGTCTGATTTTCCTTTTGGTACCTAAGGTCTGGACAGGTGGTTTTGCTCAAATGTGTCTGACAGCTATTCATGGAATAGTAGACATTTCATACCCAAAGAGCTTGTAATCTGAAATGGATACAAAAGAAAAAGGCTAATTGTAACTTGCAAGAACTTTAAAGTATAGTGAGTTATGTTATGATAACCAAAAGCATGTTATTCTTAAAAAAACAAACAAACAAACAAACAAAAAAAAGCAAACCCCAAAACAAAAAAAACCAAAAAAAAACCAACAAAACTTTAAAAAACCACTACGCAACAAAAACACCACTTCTTGCAAAGGGGATGCTTAGCTAAGCTAATGGAGACAGAGGACATTGAAGACAAACTGTAGGGATGTAAGAGAAAGGTGTATGGAGTTTGAAGTAGAAGGGAAAAGGCTTAGCACAGTAGCACCAGTCAGAACAAAACTGTCTGTCCAAGCAGAAGAAATACTGAGGTCGCCTCAGTGTGGCTGTGCCAGAGAGAAGCGGTCTCCTGTTGCCATATACTTGGAGCTCAGCAGAGGAAGGGTAATACCTGGCTGTGAACTGTAGGAGACCACCAGCGTGGTGCTGGGGCCAAGTCCTGTGAAGCAAACAGCTGACAGACCTTCGCTCCCCTATTTAGGCATGTCCCTCCATATCTGCAATTCTGTATCCTTCCTTCTGCTGCTTCTGCCTGCTGGAAGCAGCTCCAGCAGCCTCCTATTTGCAGGTTTCCCTTCAAGGCCATCTGAATTTAATCATCTCTGTAGCCTGGGCTGGGTGGGGGCTGCTCATCCGTACAATCCTGGGACCAGAGAATGGTGCGGGGAGGGGGAGGGAGCAGCCTGCAGAACGTCTGTCTTGTCAGGTC
The DNA here is from genome assembly GCF_964199755.1 of Larus michahellis. Lineage (NCBI taxonomy): Eukaryota > Metazoa > Chordata > Aves > Charadriiformes > Laridae > Larus > Larus michahellis. The sequence continues at coordinate 60,990,411 of NC_133897.1, read as the reverse complement.
CAAGAGACTGGGACAGGATGGTTCTGCTGCATCCACTTCCGACTTGTGTGCCGTTAACAGGTGTTCATGTTACCAGAAACTTTCCCATTTTAAGTCAAGTGTGGGTGCAAGACGCAGCTACCTTTCCCAGCCCACTGCAGGAGGAGTTCCTGTCAACCTTCTTGTGTTTGTTTTGTGTTTTTGCAGGTTGTGGGCTGCTCATTGCAGAAAGATACAGCTGAAAAAGGGTTAGCATCTTTCCATTCAATTTATGTCCTGAACTTTTAAGATCCTACTATTGCTTCTTTGATTTTGTTTTTTTTGGGGTTTGGGTTGGGTTTTCTTTTTTTAATGTTAGGCCATTATGTACATTCCATGGGGAGCTAGAGATTATAGGGGGAATGAAAAGAAAAAAAGTAAGCTCTCATTACAGATATTGTAGGGACAAGAGGTACTGTTTGGTTTATGTAACTGGAAGAGCTCTGTATGATTCAATAAAAAGGGAAGGAGGCTGAATTTACAGTCTTTTCAGTATGGCCTCATTGAAGCACAGATAAAAACAGTATTAACAATAGGAGCTGTGGTAAAAAGCAGCAATTGGGTTTCTTCTAAAACAACTTATTTTAGTAGTTGTCTGTAAATTTCTTGAGAGTGGTTGGGACTTCTAGCAAAGTAAATAATTGATCAGTTAGTTTGTTTCTCTTACCTTTTTGGTTGCTGATTGCTAACCTGAGCATTTTTATGAATACATGCAAACCCAACACAAGCCCAGGAGTATTAACAGCAAATACAATTTATATAGCACAAAATTCTCCTAGCTGCTCTATAGGTAAAGCTCTAGCCTTGTCCCTGATAGTCCCTCCTTGACTCTAAGATGTCAGCATTCTCTGTACTGGAAAATTGATTTAGGAAAGCACAGTGGTATAATGACCAGGTATTGTTTTGCCAGCGCATCTGTTTGAAAGTTGACTGTTGCTCCAGAGCAAAAAATACTTTGGGTATTTGAGCAACTTTACTTTGCTGAACAATATCAGTGTTATTCTACAACGTGTTCATATAGGAAATTATACCATTGTAGTTTTGTTTTTCAGTTTTCCACAGTAAACAGTTTTCAGCTCTGAATACTTGTAGCAACTGAGAAATGGGAAGAATGAAATGCACTAGGAAGCAGGGAACTAATGGTGACAAACGCCTAACTAACGTTACAGTTCTCGTTTGGTGTCTTTGGGGTTTTCTTTAACCCTGCTCATCATAGGTTTGAGGGTTTTTTTTTCATTTTGGGGGTTTTCTTAGTTAAATGAATAAAAGGGAATTTCTACTTTAAAGAGTGAAGGGAACTGCATATTGTTTGTTTGCACCTTTCAACTTTACAAAATGTTGCTATTTTTATTCAGATGGGTCATCGAATCATGTTTACAACTACCAGCCATGTGATCATCCACGTCAGCCTTGTGATAGCTCATGCCCATGTGTAATTGCTCAAAACTTCTGTGAGAAGTTTTGTCAGTGCAGCTCAGAATGTAAGTAAAACATTTAAAAGCTATCTATAAATTTCCGTCACTGTCCCAACATCTGTCTCTGTACTAGCAGTCTGTCCATACTGCAGTGTTTGCAGAAGCAGCAAATTGTGTCAAATTGTGTGAGAAGGGAGCACATGTTCAGTTTAATTTGGCCCTCTTAATTAGCCATTGAATGAAGTCAGAAATTGTCTTCGTACTTAAAATTGAGGAAGACTAAAGTAAAATCGGGGAAGGAAAGAATTTACAGTACTTCCGAATGTCCTATATGGGTATCAATGGCTATGGTTGGGGTTTTTTTTAATATTCTGATATGCTGTAATCTGCACTGTCTTCATTTTACAATGTACTTTTTTCATACTTGCTCTTTTTGTTTTCCATACGTTCCTTTGTAGGCCAAAACAGGTTTCCTGGATGTCGTTGTAAAGCACAATGCAACACTAAGCAGTGTCCATGTTACCTAGCTGTACGCGAATGTGATCCTGACCTCTGTTTAACATGTGGAGCAGCCGACCACTGGGATAGCAAAAATGTTTCTTGCAAGAACTGCAGCATTCAGAGAGGATCCAAAAAAGTATGTAGATAGCTATACAGCTACATGCCCGTTGCCTTGTTTTTGAGGTGGTTTTACATCTTCATGGCAGAGAACGGAATGTCTTTGCCGCCTTGCTGTCAATCAGGAAAACAGAAACAAAAAAAGAAACCCAAAAACCAAAAAGGGAGGTAGCTGTCACTCCAATTAGCTCGCTTACGTGCCGCTGTTAAGCTCTGTACGCATTTCATCATGTACCAATCAGTTACTGTTTTTTGTGTAGCACTGCAGTAGAATCTCTCCTTTTTCCCATTTGAGGCTTCACTTGTAATTTGCAAATAGGCTGCTGTTTAAAAGTTACAGCTCGGCAGATCAGCAGATGGAAGCTTGGTTCAGGCATAGGTACTGGCTATTTCTTTCTTCACTTGTTGATCCTAATGTACAAACTTGTATACAGTCTACCGAAGATGTCTCAAAAGCCCATTTAGCTCTGTTAAATAAATGAAGAAATAAACCAAGGTTTGCTTATTTATAAATTATTTATTATTTTTATTTATTTATTTATAAATGAAGAAATAAACCAAGGATTACTTCTGCTTTGGAACATCTTGTGACAGACTAGTTCAGTCGAATACTGAGCTCATCAGAGTGGGCTCCTGTCTGCAGACCTTTCCAGTTTGAAGTCCTTAGTGTATAGGTTTTTATGTAACACCCTCATTTCAAGGTTAAACTAAAATTTTTATTGGTTTTTAAGTATTTTGCGTGGTTTTTCTTTCACATACGACTTCTGATCCACACGCTGTAAATTTTTAGTCTGCATTTGATAATTAGAAGAATCTGTGTTTGTCTTCTCTCCTGGAGTCCCAGTATACGTTTCATTAAGTGATACAATTAAAAACAAAACAAAGAACAAATCCAAGCCAGGCATGTCTAAAGTTTTTGTTTATTCTCTCCCACAGCACTTGCTATTGGCACCTTCAGATGTGGCAGGCTGGGGAATTTTCATCAAAGATCCCGTACAGAAGAATGAATTCATCTCTGAATACTGTGGTGAGGTAAGGATGGAGAACGCTGGTTAGGTATGAGCTTAATTGGTGAAGCTGTGTGTTGGCTGGGGACCAAGAGATTGTCTCCAACTTGGTATCGTGTTTAGACAGAGAGATGTGATTGATTGACTAAGTATACAGCCACTGCTGTCAGAGACTCCAAACCCAGGAGCCAGACAGTTGAAATGTCACAAAAAAATTGCTACAGGTTCTTGTGAGAACGAGAGGCTGGAATGCCATTTTTATCTTACATGTAATCTCAATTCAGACATGCCTGGAATTTTGTGCAAAATCATTTAGTATAGTACTGAAATTCAGTAGGCGCTTTCACTAAATCCTATTCTATAGTAATAAAACCCTGGATCGGGTATGCAGTCTTGATTTTGGGATGAGAAGCAAATCTTGCTTTCCTTCTGCTCTGAAAGAACTTACTTATGCTAAGAGCAAACCATGGTTGTTTGATAAGCACAGAATGCTTGCTGAAAACAGTACTTTATGTTTGGGAATATTTTCAGTCCCAGAGAATAAAAAACACCAACTTTCTTTCAGGATGTCTGGGCTTTTTGACCTTAAGCTGCTCTAGTTACAAAAGGGAAGGTGGTGATCTCTTTTACAAGTACTATTTCTTTCAGATTATTTCTCAGGATGAGGCAGACAGAAGAGGAAAAGTATACGACAAATATATGTGCAGCTTTCTGTTTAACTTGAATAATGGTATGTATTAGTCACATAAATAAATAGCATAAATAAAATATGAATGCTCACCACTTTGTTCAGCCCTGTTCTTTTGCAGGCAGCAGGTGACATGGAGAAATTTTTCTTCTGCCAATCTTTTCCTAGCAACGTGTGGATTCCTAATATTGATAGCTAGTGCTTTTTTGGTTTTTTCTTCCCCTAAATGCTAGTCAACTAGATAGATAGTAGCGATGGAGCCTATTACACAAGCCAACTCTACAAGATGAGTTGAAGTAGAATTTCACAGAGTAAAATTACAGGCAAGCATTAAGTAAAGTAGCCTTAAGAACTTAAAAGGCTTGCTAGGTATTGTCTGAAATAATTTTACTGTTACTTAAATTAGCACTAAGTTATGATGGTAATTTTGTGTCGGGGGAAAAAGCCACATACAGATACATGGCATGTGCCTACTGCCACTTGAAGAGAAAAATACACACTGTGTCAAGCGTGACATGCTAGAAAATATTTGAAGGGAGGAAAAAAAGCTGGTTTATGTTGATGTTGCCTTAGCATATTTATGGACCCTGTCCTTGTGGAATAAAGATAGAGAAACTGAGGTGGTGCTACTGTGGAAGGAGATAAATGGAACACACAGTGTGGGGCAGTAGGAATATTTTGAGCCTTGCAAGAACAACAAAACTATCGTTGGATGAGGTGCCACCTCTTCAATGTGGGACGCTGAGCAGTTATCTCTTCCAGCTGCTAAAACCCAAGCACGCTACATACTAAACACAAAAATTTGTTTGTAGGTGACCTATCCATCATTTGTGGGTTTTGTTTTTCCCCCCCCTAGATTTTGTGGTTGATGCAACACGCAAGGGCAACAAAATTAGATTTGCAAACCATTCAGTAAATCCCAACTGCTATGCAAAAGGTAAGTTTTGACTTTACTTGCTTTTAGCAATGTATGAAATGTTGTGAGATACTTATTTAGAATATACATTTTATCAGTACTTGTGTTCACGCAAGTTTAAATTTCTTTTCAACAGTTATGATGGTTAATGGCGATCACAGAATAGGAATATTCGCTAAAAGAGCCATTCAGACTGGTGAAGAACTGTTCTTTGACTACAGGTTGGTAGATGGATTCTGTAACTTCTTCCTATCGTAGACTGGATTTGCTTTCAGTATTTCTGCCCAGCTCATAATTTAATTACTGTGCCTGCCTCCTTACAACCTCGGGCATCAGCACCTGCGAAGCAGTCCCCTTGCACATACTACGGTAAGACTGACTTGAGGAAAGCAGCTGGCTAAGAGCTTTGCAAACTTGGAACAGCAGCTTGTATAGAGAAAAGTGTAGTGACAAATGGGGACGGACCTGCACATTAAACTTTATCGGGTGGTAGGCTTCCCTAGGTACCAGCACGGGTGCCAGAAATGGGCAAGAAGTATTCTTGTGTTACTACAGAGAACAGCTTGCTAAGAGTGTGTTTGTACGTCCCTCTAAAATTACCTCACTTGAAGAAAACTAAGCTGTCCAGTGACAACCTTAAGAAATGCAGTTACTTTCCGCTGCTTAAAAATGAACTTTAGCGTTGTGAGATTCAAGGTGAAAAAGTGTGGAATTTTAGCATTTTGTTTCCTCTTGGTCTAAGTAAGTCCTCTAAAAGCAGGTTCTTGAGTGGTCAGCGTTGTTCTGCACCTACAAATTCACGCAGGGACTAAAGACCCCAGCTGGTGAGAAAACAATGGGAAAGCTGAGAGTATTTCAGGCTGTGGTGCTGTTCACTGTCAGAAGAATGCAGCCCAAATGTTCCATGTTACTGGTTTTTATTTTGGTTTTATTTTTTTAATTTCAGATATAGCCAAGCTGATGCCCTTAAGTATGTGGGCATTGAAAGAGAAATGGAAATCCCTTGACACCAGCTACCTCTTCTTTTAAACAAACAGCTGCCTTATCTTCAGGAATTTCTAGTACTGTGGGCAATTTTAGAAGAATAAAAATGATGCAATTTGAAATTCTGTATTTGAAAATTCTGTATTTGCAAAGTACTGTAACAATAATTTATAGTAACAAATTTAAAAAAAAAAAACAACTTTTTATTGCCTTCTCACCAGCTGCAAAGTGTTTTGTACCTATGAACTTTTGCAATAATGTGGTGTGGTACATTTTTCAACCTTGAATAAAGGATACTTGAACTTCTTCATTTTTACTGGAACTGAGTGGGAAGTTTGTGCCAGCCAGTTGAGGAAGCAATGTGAATGCTGACTTTCAACTTCTGAGCACAGGCAACTTTGAAGTTGTCTACTTCTCTGTTACTTCAGGTCACGCGAGATTAATGTGAAGAGGTAAACGGTGCAGGAGACATCTCACCTAAGTGAAATGGTCCTGGTCATGCGCCCTTGCCATGAACCTACACTCATGCTCTCTAAAGTGAGGCTGCTGTTTAGAAACTCCTCCACTTGCTCCTACAGCTAACCTCGGCACAATTATTTATAAGTTTTCCTCTACTTTTGTCCAACCTCCTCAGTCCTAACACAGGGTCTGTCTATCAGCTTTGGATGCATTTAATGGAAGGAGAAAAGGATCCCCACCCTCCTCCCCTGCCCCAAAAAAACCCCAAAACTGTACAGCATAGCTGTGATTTCTGTGACAAAGCCTGCTTTCAAGACATTGGTGGTACAAGGTTTGCTTCCACCTGCCTATTAGCTGAAGCAGGTGCCATGACTCTCTTCACTCTTTTCACTCAGTGTGGAAATAGCAGGAGGACATGTTTGCATCATTTGATAAGGGAAGCAGCAGTAGTATTCCAATAAACCGGAACCTTCAACTGCAGCTTCTCTGAAGCGACAAACTGAATAATGAATGCAACAGTAATTACACCTCCATTTCTCTTCTGCATCTCTTATTTAGCTGTAAGCAAACACTATGCCAGTTACTGTCTTTTTACTACAATTTTTTTTTATATACATGTTTTTATCCCAACTTGTTTAGATTGCAGCTTAGTTTCCTTCTTGGGCCTTGTCCAGGGTTTATTTCTGATTTGCCAGCTGAGCGTGAACTCTGCAGCCTGCTGCTCAATAGAACATGACACTCTAGTCAAAACAGCTGGGCTGGGAGGGCAGGCACAGGGACACGCTATGGCAAAACCCCTTTCAAGAAATCCCGTCAATCCTGACCATGTACCTTCTGCAGGGAGAAGGCTCCCAAGGGGGTGGTGCTGAGCAGCGCAGCCTGCTTCCGCTCTCAAGTACGGCAGTCCTCAGTCCGACTGAGTAAGAACTAAGAATTCACACCCCTCCTCTTACTCATGAGAAAAAAATCAAGTCCAAAAGTCAAAACTTATTTTATCCCATGCTTGGGTAAAGCATGGCTTTCGTCTGAAGCTGGACTGACAGCAGATGGCTTTTAAAAATAGAGCTCTGCAGGAGCCAGCATACAAAGTGCATAAAGCAATGCCGCTTTAACCAGCGATGGGCTAAGGCTGGGCTTTGAGAGGCAGCTCAGAGCAGGTTATTCCTGGCCTTCTGCACAGGAATATTGTTCAGCCTTGCTTCTGTCACCATACCACCCTTACGGCCTGCTACAAAAATCTACCAGCACTGAACTTTCTGCAAGGAGGAGTTACAAAAACAAAGCACAAAACAGCATCTAAAACCAAAAAAAGGCAGCGCAGGAAGCATCACAAGCTCCTTTCCTCTAAGTTTCAAAAAGCAATTTGAAAATTGAACAGCAAGATGCTTCTGTTACCCATGCCAGCCCTCTTTAGTGCAATTAAAGTTCTTTCAGAATAGGAATAGCAAGTATGCAGTATCTCAAGTGGGGATGAGACTTTCCCCCCATTTTCCAAACCAGTTTGGATCACATCCAATACTGCTCCATAATTTTTATTTTTTTTTTAAACCAGCCATTTTTGTGGGTCAGAGCTCAATTGTAACCATGAAAAATTAGTTTCCCTCAGCGAAAAAAACCCAGTATGAACACAAAACCTGGCTCCCTTTTCTTCGCGCCAGAACAAACACTGAAAAACAAATCACAAATTCTAAGGGGAAAAAAAAAGGGTTTGGCTGCAGAAGTTAGGTTCTTTTCACCACCGAGAACAGAAAATATAAATTACCCAAACTGAGACCTGTGGGGATGGCAGCATTTCTCTTGTAACATGTGGAAAGATAATACTCATTTCACGTGTACATAATGAACACAAAACATTGGGAGAAGAATGGAATGAAGCCTGGACGATCAACGCAGATGTAGTAACACTCAAAAAATATTTTAATTCCCATCACAGGTTGCATTCAATGGGAATTAACCTTTAGGAACACACTCAACTTTCTGTTCTAGTCAAAAAAAACGGGCATCCTAAACCTTATTTATTCAGGGCAGCATTTAGGCAAGTGTGATGCATTTTATAGCATACCGAACAATATTAAAAGCAGCTCCAATTTCAGATGACCAAGTATTGCCACATGTATTCTCAGTATTTTCTATTCTGCATATTCTTGTGAAATCATCACAACTTTCTTTTCTTTTCAAAGCACAGACATTTCCTCTTAAAAAAGTAACATGCACGCTTGATGATGGCACTTAATTTCTTCAGAGCACAAAACGTGCTTAAGTCACAAGAAAACAGGGAAAAGGCAGAAAAGCAAAACGAATTTCTATAGCTTTCATAACCATTATACCTTTTTATTTACATTTAGAAAGATAAGTCATGAAACTTAAAACAATAAAACCAAATGCAACTTGTACAGAAATCTTTTAAATTTTTTTTTTATTTATCACACATTAAAAAATGAAACACACTATACAAATGGTTTTTCATAGCAGATTACACATGGGTCCATTCAGACTCGCTCTCAAAGTGCTGCCAACATTTATAAGTGCTGCCTGTGATGGCAGCTGTTTATCATATAGCCAATGTATTGATTTAAAAGCAGTAGCATGCAACCCTTAAAGGAGAAGGGTTTGATTCCTTTCTGTTCTTAAATTAGGTTAAATGGCATTGGTGTCCATATTTACATACTTGAAATGTATCAATCCTGAGCAGTTCTGATGTAAATCTGAGACTGGCTGATGGGAGTCCTGGTCTCAGTTATTAAAAAGGGAGGTCCAAATGGCAGCAGGGGGGCTGCTATGAAGTTCCGTTGCTTTCATTCTTTCCATCACATACCTATTTGCCGAGTGTCACACAGTCAAGTAATTGCTAATAAAAACGTTAGGCCAAGTAACTGTAGGTGTCCTTCTCACCATCTACGCGTTCCAAGTACTCCTTCTCAATCAGAATGTCAATGCATTTCTGTGGGAGAAACAAACAGAAGTGGTGGGACACCAGCAGAAAAGCCCGCTCTGTGGTTGCTACAAACTTTCATAGAATGGTTCAGGTTGGAAGGGACCTCAAAGATCATCTAGTTCCAACCCCCCTGCCATGGGCAGGGACACCTCCAACTAGATCAGGCTGCTCAAAGCCCCATCCAGCCTGGTCTTGAACACTTCCAGGGATGGGGCATCCACAACTTCTCTGGGCAACCTGGTCCAGCATCTCATCACCCTCACAGTGAGTAAAGAATTTCTTCCTAATATCTAATATAAATCTTCCCTCTTTCAGTTTAAAAACATTACCCCTCGTCCTATCACTACACTACCAGATAGAGTCCCTCCCCAATCTTTCCTGTAGGCCCCCTATAGGTACTGTAAGGCCGCTATAAGGTCTCCCTGGAGCCTTCTTTTCTCCAGGCTGAACAACCCCAACTCTCTCAGCCTGTCCTCATAGGAGAGGTGCTCCAGCCCTCTGATCATCTTTGTGGCTCCTCTGGACCCGTTCCAACAGGCCCATGTCCTTCTTGTGCTTTTAAGCAAAGCAAGTCTCTCTACTCTTTCAATGATTTTGGCCACTGAGTTCCATGCCAAGTAGAGGACAGGAGTAGGCAGAGGGCACAAGCCGTGGCAGTTCGCACTCCCACCTCTGACCACATCCAAGCAGAGGACTTCGCTAATCCACTGAACTGAATTTGCTTGCTTGATGCCATTCCACGGTAGTGACTGGGAGATCAACTAACCGATCATCAGTATGCTGAGCAACTTGATAGTAGGACAGCAAATAAAGAGTTAAAGCGAAACACAGAGCGCTTACTGCAATGTTACTAAAAATAGCGGTTGTGGTAACTGCTTCAGGAGGTGACTGGGTGCATCTCCTCCGGCACTGGTGCCAGTTTATGCAACTGCTCTCCACTGCCTGTTTTTTGCCCCACCTATCCCCTCAGTTGTGGGTGCAGAAACCATTGGTGGGACCACTGAACAAACCCATGAGGAAACCATAATTAAATACAACGTCCCCCTCCCCAACATTTTTACTCCAGAAGAGATCAGGCAACTGTTCTATTGAGCGGCCCACAAGCAGTGGTACTCCCACAACTAGGAGAGCAGGAACAGGAGGGCAGCGTGGAGTGGAGGCTGCCGTAAGGTGGCCCTCACATCAAAAGACGCAATCGAGCTACTATTTTACCCACTACCAACAACGTAAAACATGCGTATTACCAGGAGAAATCCAGTATTTCTGGTTAAAATATTTCCTATGTATTTACAACTCCAAAAATCTGTCCTTACCCATCCCATCTCCTTAGCTTCCCTTTCTATTTCAGAAGCATGTATTTTGTCTACCTATATCCTCCTCACCTGCAATCCAGGTTCAGAGGTGCGGCTCTCACATACCTTAATTACTGGAACTCGCGGCTTGAACCTTGAGGACAGCTGTGTTAGCACTTCTCCAAGCAGTTGCTGGTGTTTTAGAACCTTCCTCATTTTCATGATTCTCACAATAGCAGCCTGCGCAGCAAAGTGGGAAAGGTGTGCTTAGGAGCAAACAACTTATCCTTCTGGATAAAGCCATTTTAATTCCCCGGCAGATCATGTCTGCTAGTGCAGGAGCACCATGACAGCGAACCTGAGTACCAGATGGGGAGAAGCGTGCCTACACACGTCCACGACTCACCCGGACTTTAAGAACTCGGATTCTACATAGCATACAGCCATCAGAAGTGGGTTTGACACCCGAATTTTAAGAACTACTCTGCTTATGGTCAGTCATCACGACAGTGCCAACCCGTACCAAAAGCAACACGAAACTACTTCTGTAACAGAAAGCCGCCTTTGTATATTTTACTGTGACACGCTCTTAGTAGAACAGTTGTAGTTCCCTCCCCTGCCCCTTTGCTCCTCAAGTGGCTTCTCCAAGTGACCTGACAGAAAACCACTGTTAAGTTGATACTGCTTAGGGTTTCACTAGTTTTCACCCAGGACAGAGGTCTGGTGAGCGTGTGCCTCCACGGAACCCAAACACTCATCAACACGATGCCAGAACAAACGTGAAGAACAGCGTCCTATCAGGCCTTTCTCCGTTTTCTGTTGCAGACTCCAATCGCCTTTAAGAGTGTTGTAAATATATTTTTAGCTCCGACGCAGTACACTGCAATGGCGTGTTGTCTTTTAATGAAAATTAAAGATAGCCCCCACAGTAAGCTTCACTAAAGGATTACCAAAATGTAATTCTAAGCTCATAGCGCGGCAGCGCTCTGCAATACAAGTCACCTGAATCAGTAGTTTCCTATCTTCCTCTATGTTTTTGTGTGTAGTTTCTTGCTCCTGCTTCTGTTCAGTCTTCATTGGCACATTGATGTTTACCCTTAATTTTTTGCTGTAAAGAAAAGCAGAAGTTAACAAAACAATTAGCCTGTTTAAAAAAAACAATCAAACAAACAAAACCCCCTCCCTAAACCCCGAACAAAACCCAACTCCAAAATAACAGCCACACCACCACGATTACTTTACAACAAAAGGGACTTTGGTGGCACTTCTGAAAATTTCAGACAATCTTATTCAAGTTTAAAAAAAAAAATTAAATAAAACCCCAAACCAAAATACCTTTTTGGTGGTTTGTTTGTGTATTTTGTGACTTTCTGAATCCAACCTAGTGATGTGTACAAATTAGCGCTGCACAACTACACCCTATTTGACGCATTTCTAATGTTTAGCAAGAAGCTCCCAGTCAATGAATGGGACAAAGTTAGTCAGGGAAACGGAACCACTTTTCTGATTTACAGACTTGCTTCTGACCACAATGTGATGAAATCCATTTGGATTTGTTCCGTAAAACGGAATTCTGCCTTTCTTTCACACGCTCTCCAGTGCCCTCGGCTGTGCTAGGGCAAGCCCACCGCCACCACCAGCACCACACGCGACCGCTCTCAAGACAAGGTGCGGCGCCGCAGTGGGGAAGGAGCCTCGGCACCAGGCAGCGCTCGGCCCTGTGTTGGCTGCACGGGGGAATGCTGCGGTGGAGAGATAATAAATCTGGTATTTATTTAGAATAGTCTTGTGCGTCATAAATCGTGAGCCACTGAGCCACGCAGTGCAGCAACGCTGAGCTGTTTCCATCACCGCATTAACGTAACTGACCGCAAATTCTCAAACCTTGAATTATTGGTCAAGAAGGGAAGAAAGCAGATAAAGAGTGAGGTACAAGGAAAGGTTTTAAGGTCTCAAGTGAAAGAAACAGTTTATCTTCAAGGCAATACTGAACTCCTCACTGAATTTACATCTATGCTCTGGTAAGCGTGATAGTCACCACGCTCCTGTGAACAGCTTAAAATACGCAAACGTTGAAAGCAACACTGGTTAAAGTAGGTAATAAAACCTACTGAAAATCATGTTTATTAAGTTTTCAAATCACTGTACATTCCAAACGTCTAGAATGAGCCTGCCGATCTTCTCACGTTATCTCTAGCGGATAAACATTTAAGACTTTGACCTTCGCTGGCCACCGTACACTACTGTAACCGTATAAAATATAATGTATTTTGCTGAGCGTGCGCAGGCCATGCACTGCAACCTCAGTGAAACCCAGCACCATTTCTTACCAGAAGTAAGTTGTATAAGAATTAGACAAGAATCAAGGAACAAAACGGACAAATGCAAATACGTCCGGGCCTTGACAGACTTTATGACAAAGTCGAAGTCAGATAGCTGAAATCTTACCCACCCCACCCTCTCCTGTGGCAGCAGTGAACCCTCCCCTTTAAAGATGGTACACATTGGGATCTATAGTTGAATTGGTACTCGAACCCTGGAGTTTTAGGTTTTAACCAAAATTTCGAAAGCAGAGAAGGAGGATGCTACCCGTTATGCACCAATGATGTGTGCTGCTGAAGTTTTTCCTTACTTTTTATAACCAAGATACAGTTTTATTAAGGTGTCCGGTTTTAACTCCACCTCATCAACATTCGCGTTTTCATCTTCCAAAACCTGCAATAAATAAAATAAACAAACAAATAAATATTCGTTAATACATTTTGCGGAATGTGACGCGGGCCATAAAAAAGCAAGAGTACTTACAAGCAATTTTGATTTCAACAGTATCTGTAGAACTTGTGCCAAGATATCCTACAAAATTACAGAAAATATTATCAGCGCAGACAGACAGCACCTTTCTCTAACTTGAAATACAATTCAACGAGAATACACATATTTTGACATATTTTGCAGAACATTGCAAAATAAGTGGGGGAAAAAAAGCACGGTGAAAATGGAGTTTACAGAAATAAAATGTAATGAGGCCCTTCTTGGGTGCTAAGACATATTCCCCTTGCGGTCAGTCAAATGCTATCAAGTTCTTTCGAAAGACTAATTCCAAGCCACTGATCTTTCCAGTTGCTGTTTTAGGAGCTAATTTGCAAGCAGATTTTTAAGTGTAAGAAATCATTTTTCCCATACCATGCAAATATAGATACCATTGCAAGCTTAAACCTTTTTTTTTTTTCTTGCTTACACCAGGGATCTGTTCTGGTTACCGTCGCTAGTTGGTCACCCAGATGGCTACACTACTGTCAACGTTCTGGGCAGGCCCACAAAGCCGCAATTTTACCACAGTGGAAATCCGGGTTTCATGCGGTTCAGTTTTAGCTCTAGAAAGAGTTTTAGTCTGGTCCAACCGTGATTTGTGCCAAGTATTAATTTTACGTAAATAAATAAATAAATGCATGTATGCATCTATAATAAATGGCAACCCCATAAGACTTCTGGGTTTGCCGTAAACCATCATCAGCAGTAACTTTCTAGATAGGCATTTCTGTAAGTACGGATCTCACTGACTAGGAACTGCCTAATTTTCCAGAAGTCACAGCAGACTTGATTCAAACTTTCTAGTAAAGGACAGACGCCAAATGAACTGTGGGCCGTAAAATCTACTTGGAAAGAAAAGGCAAGAACCTTTTCCATGAGAGGGAGTGAGCCAATGAGACTGCAGATTTCACTACGTTCATGTATATAAGCCTGGAGATGTAAAGAAGAATGGATGCGCAGATCAATCATTTAGGGAAAATGGTGTTTTTCCTAGAATGTTGTCTTTTAATATTAAAGTGTATGCAGTGAAACACTGAAAACTTACTACCGCGGCTCAGCAGGAAGCTAGGCAATTCACTAGTCATGAACAGGAGTACATGCACGCTAAGATTCATCAGATGACTGGGCAGTTATGATTACAAGAAAGCGAAGCAGGCAAACAAGTTGACCAAGAACAGAGCACATCTGTCTCCTTCAGGACAGAAACCGACTCTGCCTTCAAGCATGTCTAATCCCAATTTCTTCCGACAGCTGGAAAAGCCCTGAAGACCAAAAGACTGGTTCACAAGAGTGTGGTAAAATGTGCAAAGTCACTACCATTTTTATTTGAGTGCTGTCTGTCAGCTGCTGCACGGTATAGGCATCTTCTGTGTTGTACTGCAGTAAAATCGCCATCTGGAATGTGGATGCCTAACAGATCCAAAAAAAAGAGAATGGAGGGGGGGACTCAGAAAATGAGAACGAACAAACATACTTTCCGATTTTGAACAGCCTGAAATTCACCAGTTAAACACATATACTGGAATATTTAGACAACAGAGAACGGCCAACTAGTGTGATTCATTACAAAATACAGAAAAATCTGATGTTACTTATATGACCAGAACTCTACCTTCAAGGATTATCTAAACACAAACCCCAAGATTATGATCATTTAACTAGCTGCAGACACTTCATCATATCTTCTACTCTGGTGTCAAAGCCTTATCTTTCTACTTGCTAATATAATTCTAAATTATTTTCCTCCGTCACTCCCTGACTCTTACCCATTTAATCTTCATTAAAACCTACACAGCCTACTGACTTCATCCTCACAACCCTCCCAACTCCAGCAGAATAATGAAACCAAGTTGATAAACACGGCAGCTATCAGCGGCTTATTCACGTCTATCACCACAGGGTTAACACACGTTGATGACAAGTTCAAAGTCTGAGATTATCTTGTTTCTTCTCACTGTTGTGAGCTCCTCTCCTCTGTCTACTTTTTGAGAGAAAGCAGACATAAGCCGTATAAGCAGCATGAGATCTTACGCAGAGAGGTCGCAGTTGTCTCACATAAGGCGGTTCAACACCTGTTTAAACCATAAGTAATGTATCCCCTTTTCTAAGTCAATTTTCTTTTAAGCATAGATCTTCAGTGTCATTACAGTAAATAAATCCAACATTTATCATAACACCAACAGCCATCTGGGGGGGGGGGGGATGGCTAACATTTATGTTCACTTGAGTAATGCACAGATCTGCAGCCATCAAGTCTTGCACCTGTGCTTTGCTTTATTTAAAGGCAGTAGCGTTATTCACGGGAATAAAGCTAACGAACGCACGTGAGCATCGCAAATGGTGGCGACACATGTATCTGTACATATGAATGCACGCCCCCCCCCCCCCCCCCAATTAGGGAACTGAATGACTTAAAATACTTAATTATGATACATCTCGACATACTGGTAATGAATATTTTGACATACAAATAAAATAAAGTTCAATTCACTGTATTACCTATTAAAATTAGTTTGTGCGCGGGCACAGGTATTCACATGAATTCTACTAACTACTTCAACATCTACACACTTCACCGTTTTAAACACATTTATCTGCACGACAGTCCTTTAACATAAGGAAAAGCAATTTTCTCCAAACAAGGAGTAAAGAGGCTGAGCAGCTCATACAGATAACGTAAGAGCAGCGGAGCAGAGCACGGATGCGTGACTTCTAAACGCTCAGCTGCATCCAGTCTTCTGAATGCAAATCATCACCAGGTGTTTCTATCGGCAGGATGTTACCCTTACCTGTAATGTGTATCTGTTTTTGAAACAGTTGGTAACCAGTTCCCCTTTGGACAGCTGATACAACCATGTTAATTTTCTTCCACTATGACGACTGGCATAAAATGCAGTAAATCTCTGATAGCTCCGTTCTAACTGTATAAAGACAACAACAATAAATAAAGAATATTATTTACCTTCATTTACCACTACTGGAACATGCTCTGGAACCAGCACAGGAGAATCAAATCTGATCACTCTCAAGTGCCATGTTGGCCAAATGAGACAAACAGAAATCCAAAGTATTCAAATACTTCAGACGGGATGAAAATTTCCCTTTGTTATGAGTTTCCCCTTGGACGTGTCATCAACAATACAAACCTAAACAAGCATCTAAGTTCCATTCTTCCTTGTAGAATACGTTAAGCAAGGCTAGAAAGGCCATTTCTTTTAACCACCTTGATCCTCCAGGTACCAGCAGTTAAACTTATTTCTCATGCTAAGGATTCATGCCTTGTCAATTCTGGCTAAGCACTCAACAGAAAACTAACGATTGTAGTGGCTAAAGATTGTACCGGACAGAGCCAAAGCAATGGCAAGAAAAAGTTGCTCAAATAAAAGTATACACAGAAAACTACACTATAAACAAAGATTTACTTTAGTTACTGTTGAATGTTTTGAAGAAAGATTCACTAACCAGCGTCTTCCCATAGCAGAAAACAGTTACGTATTTCACACGGTTCCCTCCTACTACCTTAATCAGTCATCTTGTTTCAAATATCCTCCAGACAAATAGGCAAACGCCACAGAGACACTTCCCGTCCTCTCTGGCACACAACACAACAGGAGGAGACACCAGCCTCGTAAAAGCACATGATCATTCCACGTTCGGGCAAAGGAAGCACAAGCGCCTCACCTCAGACGGCAGAGCAAACGTGCAGGACTGCTGGAACGGCCACGATCCAGAACTCAGCACCTGGATGCTGAAATCCACTGGAAGAGAGGTGAAGAGGCTGAGCCGCGTTATCCCCCTTGCTCCCAAACCCCCTCTTAACACAAACGAGAAGTGATTCTGCCTTGGCCAAACTAACGTGGTAGAAAATCATTAAGCAATGTATTTTTTTAGCATTCAGACCATAAAACAAAGGAATTCATACAAGATGTTGCTGCAGTTGGAGAGCTTTAGATTTGCTAAGACAGCCGCTCAATTTTCTCTCATTTGTAGAAGTTATTACCCTGTTTCTATCCCCACAACGGACTTCTCTTTTAACATGCAAATGTAAAAGTTGTAAATGTTCATTTTTACGTGTAACAAACTCATCACTCCACAGTACACAACTGCAAGAATAAACATTTCACATTCATACTTGTAAAGCGTTTTGGGCAAGTCAATAAGAATAATACAAAAACTAAGTAAAATTTAAGCCTGACAATACACAACTCGAAATTGTAATCCAAGAAATAACTATCAATTCTTTAAAGAATTTGTTTCAACATTCTTCAATTAAAAAATTTCTTTATAAAAAAAAAATAGAATGTGACAGGGCTGTCTAACAAACGAAAACACAACATCCTTTTTTCTTTAATACTTTTACACAAGTACGAACTTAAGCCATGTTGTGCACAAAATTGAAAATGTTTAAAAGAACAACATCTGTCCAATTTAAAAAAAGAAAGAAAGAGACAGGAGCCAACTTGTTTTAATGACATACCTAAGCATGAGCTGCAAAAATCAGGAGGAGGCTACCCATAACAGAAGATATAAAGTACTATTAGAAGACAAAGTACAGACCTAAAAGACTAATTTAAAAATCCTAACTATCTCGGTCAAAATAATACTACCTCTAAGTTGTGAGAGTACGGTGTCTAAATCAAATATTTCCCTCGTGCAGTTAGCTCTGTAGAAATAAGAGTAAGCTAAACTACTCAAGAGTAACTTAGGTAAATGCATTACTTACAATCTAATGGTTCTGAATTGGTCAGGTGCTTTTTAAATTGCTCATTCAAGTCCTTGCTTACACCAATATCTTGGAACATCCGCTGCAGCTTGGAGGTATACTCAAAACCACAAGCTTGCTGCATTTTAAAAGCAGAGATACGTCAGCAAGACACATTTTTGATCATTGCAGAATGAGAACAAAGTATTGGAGCCTATTTTTTTAAAAGATGCATGACATTCAGTATTTCCCTTACTCAAAGTACCGATGCCAGCTAGACGTGCTCTTTAACTGCCATCAAAAACTAAACAAAATTTTGTTTAAAAATGAAACAAAACACACAATGAAACAGACTACTGACAAAGTATTAGATCATATTTTGCTTGACCCTGAATGAACGAGGGTTAATGAAATTAAGCAAATTCTCAGCAGTCATTCCCTTGGATAATTATATCCATGTCATTCATTTGGATAAGAATAATTAAGCTTAACTCCATCTCAGCTCCATCTGACAGACACGCGCTACATGCTCCTAGGAGGCTTTAAAAAAAAAAAAAAAAAAGAAGACAACCTAGGTTATTTTTCTACTGTATGTAAAATAACGACACGAAAGGACATACTTTCCAAGGCAGCCTGAAGACCTACAATAGGGTAGATCATGGGACAGTCATGGAATACTCACTTTTAGCTTAGAGATCATGCTTGCCTCAGCATCGTCACTAGCGCTGTTCTGATGTACGAGTCTTTTTGCCAGCATTTTAGCATAGAATTTTTGAAACACGTCTTTATCCTCAATGTACTTGAAGACAACCATCTGGAAAAGCCAAGATAATTTGTAAGAAACAAATATTTAAGCATTTGCCTTGAAAAAAGCTACTTGAAAAAGCAGTAACTACTTCCTTTGCACTTAAATTTTTAAAGGCAGGGTGTCTTGTTTGGGGGCTGGGGGCGGGGAGGGGAGTGTGGTGGCATGTGTTTGTTTCAAATGTGGATACTATTTTAAACACATTAACTGTATATTCCACACGTCCAGCCTTATATATGAATAAATATAAATACGTAGTGCGTGTGTGTAATTATATAAAAATATATTGCAGAAATTATATATATTATACGTGTCTATAAAAATGAAGTAAAGCATAAATTCCATTTAGCCTCTTTAAATCTGCTGTAAACGGCTTCTTTTTTTTAAATAAAAAAAACACAACAAGCCACAAAGAGATGAAGATTATTACTGAAATATTAAGTAATGAAATCAAACATACTAAGGAAAAGGTTTTCTCTCATCTGACAATCGAGTATTATTAACTTGTTATAAAGCTTACACAGAAGAGAACTGCATTTATAGACATCTTACCACTTGATTGAGCGTATCTTCCAATTCTGCTTCTTCTGGATTCTTTGAGCTGCAATTAAAGAAGTATATTTTTAATGAGTCCCAAAACCGCTGAATAAAACAACGTATAGGCGTATATAGAAATATCATAGATAAGGAACACAGATTGAGTAGTCTGGGGATCAAAGACTTTTTAGAGAGGAAACCTTGTAATGAAATGAACACTTCTCTTCGCTATTCCATATGTAAGCAATTCTGAAGATTTTAAACAATAGGTTGAAGTCCTGGACCATGAATTGCTCAGGACTTCCTGATAGCATGACACTTCTCTGGATTTACAGGCTTAAACACAGATCTCTTTCTTCCTGCCTTCTTTCTGCTGCTCAATGCTATCTTCATTTCTTATCTTAGATAGTACCGTGAAAAGAAAACGGCTCAGAGAGCTGGGTCTTGACTGGCTGAGAGCTCAGGTGGCACCACATTGTTTTCCTCCGTATCATGGTTGTCCATCAGGCATACCCCACATCTACCCTGCAGAAAGCTAGTATTTATAAAGGGGAAAAGAAATCCTTTGCTGAAGGGAGGAGGGGATGGGGAAGGGAAAGGTGGGCAAGTTCTTCTGGTTTTGGGTTCATTGGTGGTGGGTTTTCCCTCCCTCAAAACAGCTACAAAAAGTTGCCAGTGACAAAACTGACACCAATCCAGTATGAACTGAACTGATACCAACTCAACGCATGAGTTGCTGAATCATTTGAAGCCAAATACCTTAATTAAAATTATGAACCACGAGAGGTTAGAAAGCAGCTTTGGTCCTCCTCTATCTCTGCCCAGATGGAAGAAGATATAGAGAAACCAACAGGAGGAAAGCAAGACTTTTAATGGAAAAAGCGAATGCGCGTCTCTTCTTTACAACATGTAACAAAACTAAACTTGCGGGGGGGAGGGCGGGAACCAAACTAAAAACCCCCTTCTGTTTTATTAAAAAAACAGAACTCAGTTTTCTACAAGGAAAGAAAGGTCGTAGATCATTTATTATTTCCCCCCTCTTCTTTAAAAAAAGAAAAGTAAACTCCATATAATCTTTAGGAATGGTCCTACTGAAATTTTTGTTTTCAGAATTTGGTATAATTAATTGTTCTTGAAACATTAAGTTCTGTTGCTGAAGACACAGTATAAAACTCCATGTGCTAAAACCTTTTAAAACAAAAACCAACCTGAAATATTAATTTGTCTTTGAAGACGTACCTTTTCTTTAGTAAAGAGTCACAGTATCGTGCCAGTAGCTCTGGGGATTTACTGGAGGATTGAGCCATTTTTGTCACTGCATTATTATTTATAAATCGACCACAAGCCTATAAATCACAAAAGACAGTGAAATTTTGGGAGACAAAACACCAAATAGAAAAAAAAAACAAACGTTCACTGCATGCCACTACGTATACTTACTTTGTCTAGTGCAGCCACAAAGCCAGCATCGTTGTTGAATGCAGACATGACTAAAGCATTATATTTCTTATGGACATCCAACACTGTCTGTACATACATTTTTGGATCCTGCAATAAAGAGAGATTAGTTTTTTTCAACCTGTTGACTTTCTGCTGTCTGCTTCCTCCAAAATGGAGCTTCTCACTGGCCTAAGCAAATTTTTTGGGGGAAAGCATACAAAGTATTAGAAATATTTTAAAGGCAAAATAGCATCCAGACTAGTTTATGTCCTATGTCCAGGACTGACTTAAATTAGCACAAGCTTTCATTTACAGCAACCAGAGTGCAGAATGTACTACGTTATATAATACAAAAGATGACAAAACCACTTACTCAACCATTGCAAACATTTCCAAGAAGGACGTTTCCAAAGACATAAGCTTAATTCGAATCAGACCTGAGAGAGCCGGACAATCATAAAATGGCAGTTGCTACAGAAGAAACCCTCGGAATAAATCTTTGTAGTAAGAAGTGTATCCCCAATAGGTACAACTTAGTACCTACAATAAAAATTATTTGCTCAACA
Organism: Larus michahellis; assembly: GCF_964199755.1. Classification (NCBI taxonomy): domain Eukaryota; kingdom Metazoa; phylum Chordata; class Aves; order Charadriiformes; family Laridae; genus Larus; species Larus michahellis. The sequence goes on along the minus strand of NC_133897.1, from coordinate 60,969,218 downwards.
TCCAGTGGCCACCAAATGCTGATAAACAAGTTTATGACGCTCACAGACTGAGTCGTTTATGCAATTACCGATCTCTGCATCTCAATAAAGACGGAATGGAGTCAGAGCATGAACAGTGAAGAGCAACTAAAACACCAGGCAGGCAGAGCAGCTACTATACAACAGACTAAAAAGGCTAGAAGTCTTCAGTTTGGAGATCAGAAGTTTGAAAAGGCACATAACCAAGGTTTACAAAATCAGGAGGATGACCAAAAAGATGAACAATCCCTAAAAGTCACATTTCGTAACTATTGCGCGCTTGATGAAAGGGATAGGAAACAAGTTTAAGACAGATAAAGTAAAGAACATCTTTTACATGCAAGGTAGTGGACTTCTGGAACTTGCTGCTGCAGGAGGTTGTTGGAAGCAAGTAACATCAGCATGTTCAAGAATGAATTAGACAAACTCACAGACAACAGGTTCCTAAACAAAAGCTAAAAGGATTGGGCATGGAGGTACTCCTGTAATGTTCCTATTGTAAAAGTTCTGGATGCTGGCAACAAAGGGCAAAAGATGGGCAGGGTTCTATCAGGATCTTGAAAAAATTTTTTCCTGTTGCCACTGAAGACAGACATAGACTACACGGACCACCAATCTAATGCCATGCTTGAGAAAGAACTGAGATTACCGGGAACTTCCCAGACAAGAAATTCAAGTGGACTCGAAGGACATTCAGAAAGGCACCTAGTAATTACAAGACTCCAAAAAAAAAAAAAAATTAACGAAAAGCACTAAAAGCAGTAATCTTCTGACTGAAGAGCAGTCTCGTTAATATAGTTAATGGAGTCTAGAGCACAACTCATTCTGCAGTAAAACCTAAAATAGGTCAGATGAGTCAAGCAGGTATGACTATTTCTCTCCACTGACTACAGAGAAACTGAGAAGCATTCTCCCAGCTGACTACCTGTTTAGACACAGTACAGATAAATTAAGTTAGGCAGAATCAATCCTACCTAAGTGCGATAGAGGGCTAACAAGGCAATGATGAATAGCGATACAGTGGAGTGAAGGATATTGGAAGAAGAGGCAAGATGGTTCCCAAGAGAGACAGCTAGAGACGCTGTTATGAAAATAAAGAACAAACATGCGGAGAAAGAAAAGGAACAAAAAAGAAAGGTCAAGAAACAAGAAGTAGTGTTACGATCAGAAGAGTTTTGTAAATGGCTGGAGTCAAAAGAACCAATACATACAAATTACAGGCCTCTCCTCTTAAAAATGAGCTAACTCCTGAAGAAAAAGTTTTCGTTTTTCCGGGAAATTCTTCAAGGCCCAAGTAAAGAGAAACTCAAGAGTTATGACCACTAGGGGAGCGTGTCAACCACAGAGCACGCGTGACTTCAAAATTTGAGGTGATTTCTACAAATGAAGCTGAAGATTCCTGAACTTACGTCATGATTCATAAGAGATCAACACTGCCAAAAAGCTACACTCTTAAAACTACAGAAGAGAATAACAGACACTAAACACATGTAAACCATTTTAATCTGTGCTAAAACCGAGAGTTCTTACCATTCTCCATGCAGTCATTACAGATTACAGCTTTAATGATTACTAGCATGAAGCTATTTCAAGAGTATGAGGCCAACTGGTTAAAATGAACTCTGTCAAAAATAAAAGTTAAACCCCATTTTAAATAGCATTTACCAGAATCTATATTCTATCCTAACTTTGTTTTGTGCAATGTTTTACTTAATTACTTTTTTTTTTTTGCTTGTTGTTCTTTTACTGGCCAGCCCCGTCTAAACTGCAACAGATTAATTGGACAGATTGACAGTAGTTAGAAGAGACTTAACTGAAAAGTAAAGTTACTACTGCCTCAAACCAGGACACTGCTAGAAAATGTCATATTGTCTACAGACAAAAAGGCTGGCAAAGGGTTTAAACAACTTCACGTTGCCAAGACTCAACCCTAATCAGTAAAAATTAAGTCTGAAATTACAATTATGGGATAAAATTAAGAAAGCCAATTATACGGCTAAACGACCACAGTGTTGCAGAACACCTGAGCTGCTCCTTATATTGTGCCCTCTCCAACCATTTCAGTTATCCCTTCCTCTTACGTTTCTCATGCTTTTCCAAACAGAATAAAACCATTCACCAAAAAACTAAAACCAACAGAAACTTCCTCCACACGGTCCCATCCAAGTCAGAAGTCTGCAAGATGATGAAATAAACCACAGTCCACTGGAGATAGTGCTTCTTGAAACACTGGACTTTCAGGTGTATTTGTACTTGCAGGATGTTGCATTTGCACAGACAGCTTTTTAAGCACGATGACACCCTGACAGAGAGCAAAAACTCAGAAGGAAAAAAAAACACAAAACAAAACAAAACAAAAACCACAACACAAAAAAAAAACACCCAACCAAAAGCTCAAAGAGTTAGTAACACAGTGATGTGACTGGGTTTTTTTTAAGCATATTATCAACATTTGAGAATTGCCTACTCCTCACAAATTAAATCAGTGAGAGGGAAAACATAAACAAACTGGAAATTATATCAGGAAGCATTCGCCCTCCTCTAATGTAAAACTGGCAGCAAACTTATTTTGATGGGATACTTGCATTTAGAGCAGCTTCTCCACATTTCTCAATTGCAGCTAGACCCTGATTATGAATGTGGGTTTCCAAAAGTTTTTTCAGCTCTCCAAGGCCATCCTGGATTCGAGATACAAGGTTATACATGCGTCCCAAGTCTGGAAAAAAAAAAATAAAATAGGAAAGCCAACATCTCCCATTTGTATTAGCTATGACTGCAGTTTCCCGTTTACAAGTTGCCAATGGGAGGTTAAACATCCACCATCACCAAAACATATGCGCAATTGCTCCTATAAAAAGCCAGAAAAAAACTACAGCAAAAAAATTATATGGTATAGCAAATCTCTGCACTAACCTGGAAAGCTAAGATGAGTTAAGAGAAAAAAACCTGTTAAATATTAAGATCTGTTTTACCTTCACATAAATCTCAAGAAGAAAAGAAAAAAACAAACAACTTAAGTTACAGAAATACATTTACTTCTGATTTCTAGTTTTCATAATTTTAAAGAGGTGCAATGATTTTTTTTAAAACGGGGTTAAAACCCTTATGTAGATGAAGTTTTGAAGTGTTACCCTGAATTAGGACTGTCACTAGTTACTGCTGGCCGTGCTAAGAGTGCAACAATCTCCACCTGATCACTGTCCTTTAAATCTTATTCTGAACAGGAAAGTTCTCAGGGATCTAACACTCCCTGTGGCCTTTTGTATAAATAACATTTCTACTTGGGGCAACATCAGTAGTAAGGGTTGGAAACTTAAGGCAAAATGTTATGTATCGATATGACCTTAGCAGATAAACTGAAACATTATAAACCAAATTTCCTCCAATAAAGCACTGTCAAAAGCCATCTCTTAAAAAGACATTTAAGTAACTGATGACCAGTAGAAATAATTGTATCTCAGGAAAGAAAAGGTTCTGAAACCCATGGAACAAAACTAACAAAGGTAAAAATAAATTAGACATCATTTCACGTATGTTAAAGCCTCATATTAAAGTCTCACCAGTTTTCAGCCAAAACTCTCCAAAAATCAATTAGTAATTTTGAAAAGTCTAATATTAAAGAGAGTTTTGGTTTTATTATTCATTTTCAACAGGGGAGGTGTTTTGTATTTTGAGTGCCGAACTCTCTTTAAAAAAAAAAAAAAAAAGAAAAAAGCAAACTTTAATATGCCCATAAACCAGGTACACAAACACACTAGTTGCCTCCGGTAATCGTGCCCTCTCTGAACCTGCACTCAAGTGAAACAGTAAACAACCAAATTAGTTACTGTAAACTAATGAGGATATTTCACCTTGTTGAATCCATCTTAAGGTTGTCAGCTGCATCTAGCACTTCTAAAGTGTAAGGACTTCTCTGAAATGCTTATGAGCAATATATTACCACATGAGGATTACCAGATTAATTAAAGCAAAGCAATCAAGAAGCCGTACCACTACTTAACTCTGAAATACAACACACAGAACTTGATGCCTTTGATACCGAGGCAATGACACCTTTATTCAGACCCATTTCTGTATAATGCTTTCCCTTCCTTAGAACTTTTGCAAGCTTAAACTTTTGGATTTGAAAAGCAAATACTTTTTTGCCTCGCTGAAAACCACATTCACAATCTGATGTTAAACTTCTATAACAGTGTAAGAACGCTCTTCTTTTTCTAAAATTAGGTAGGTAAAAAGGTAGGCAAATAATGCCATGCATATTATATCATAATATCATATTATATCGTTATATCAGGCAGCTTATTTTGATAATTAGCCGCTGCTAGACCTACCCACAAATAAGGATTCACACGTCGGTCTGTCAGGATGTCTGTATTTGGTGAAATATGGAAGAGATGCTACAAAGCCTCAAGGAAGATTTACATGGTAACTCCACCTAAACCATTACAGCCTGCTCCCAATAAACATTAACTACTTCCTATAGGTGCCATACTAATGTGAATAGGTAAGATATGACAAATGTGCCCACAACCTTTCTAACTAGTTGCACAACGCGATTAAAAAGTTACAGAACACCAAGAGGAGTGGCCTGTAATACAATATGCTTAACAGACTTCTCATGGGAGGACCTCAAAACCAGTGTCCTTTCAAAAGTAAAGCAATAAAGATTTTAATTGACAGCAAGATTTCATTATAGTTTTAGGATAGTCTACGATAGCCTATTTTAGAATGTTACAAATTCGAGAGTACAGTGATTAAAGAACGAATTCTCAAAGAATCGTTCAAAATAGATGTTTCTAATCTTGAGAATTCACAAAACTTAAAAAAGGCCAGGGAACTACTGTAATTTGCACAAGTGAAGCCCAATAAAAAGAAGAAAAAAATAAATCAAGCATTTTAAAATGCCTAATTAATCTTAGAAATACGCCAAATAAAAGTAAAACCAAAGACATAGAACAAGATGGTGCCCAAGACACAAGGTAATTCTTTTTTTCTTTTTTTACCCCGACAAACTTACGGAATTGCATCACTATGGTAAGTGACTCTATTGAAGGCTCACATAACCCATGAGCTCCATAAAGTAAGGGGGGGAAAAAGAAAAGCCTGAAGTCCTGAGTCTAGACAAATTTTCTTGTTCGTGCTATTACTATTTCTTCTGTCAGAAGACATTTATAAAGTCATTTTACTAGTTAACACCCACCTGTATCAAAATCTCTTCCAATTACAGAGTAAATAAATTTATTTACAAACATAAAGAACATCTCACTCTTACATACTAATACAGGATAAAAATCTTTTATTTACATTTGAAACAGGTAACTTCTGACCTACTAATCATGCTGAATTGCCCTTTTCTATTTCGAAGCATCTCTTGCATATCAACATGACGATTATAGCAATTATTCACGGTTGCTCTTTTAAGGTTGATATATAAAGAGACAGAGTCATAGTTGCAATTCACATCTCTCAAATGAGCAGTATCAACTTAATCATAGTATCTCTTACATTCTGTCACTTTCTTAAAAGCAGTATTTCAGCTATTGAGCCTTACCTTGACTTCCTATATAGATTTAATTAATTCCCCAACTAGAAAAATCAGAAATTCCATTCACCCTTATTTGCATGATGGACAGGAATTATTTGGCCCTAGTTTTGACTGTTATTTTGTGCTAAGCATTAACTCCTGACGAAACTCATAAAAACCAATACAACTGACAATTCCTTAAAGACACCTAAACTCTGATAATCTTTACTTATTTTAGAGGAACCACTGAAGAAGTCTCTATTCTATGTGTTCTCTATGAAGGTATAAACTCGACCTATTAGTGGCACTTAAGACTCATTTTCACAGCTAAAATTATCATTTAGTAATTTTCACCCTTTCCTAAATGCAGTTTTATATATTTTATGTACTGTATTTTAGAAGCTCCTTATTTGCTTCTGGTCCTCTTTTAACATTTCCTATACATACTTCCAAGCAACCTGGATTTTAAAAGTCTCACTGATAACTCCGAAAGATCCATGGATTACACTGAAACAGCTTTTAAGATTACTGGTCTGTTCTTCATCTCACATCTCTCTCATGCAAGCTTCAGGTCCTGCTGGAAGGATGGCTCAAGCGCTCTTGAGGCTCTTCCAGCCATGTTAAGAGAAATCAAGGTTAGTGCTGTTTCGCCTTAATATTTGAGATCAGAATAAGCTTCTTGAGACGATATCCTCAGCCATCCCAATTTAATGAAAAGCTGCTTGTCAATCAATTTAGTGTCTATCTTCTCTTTTAATCTAATTCCTGAAAAAATCACATTTAGCCGTCATCAGAATTTACATTATTCACAAAAAAATCAGGGAGGAGCTCCAAGCCTAAAACCAATGTTTGAATCTCCTTACCTTCATTTTTGTCAGCATCCAACAAATTCTGAAACTCTGTATGAAATATCTCCAAGTGTTTTTCAATAAGTACTTGCTCACATTTCCGTGCTAACTCATCTTGTGTGCTCTCATGGAGGTATACCTGAACTCTACGCTGTTCCTCGAGAAGGCGAGCTTCAGCCTACAGAACAGAGAGATAAATATGAAAACTGTACGGAAGGTGGAACAGAAATCCAACAGCACAAAACAGATGACTATTTAGTATATTCATCTAGAAAACAACAACAAAATCAAATATCTCCCTAATGCAGTGTTATAGTCCACCTACTTAAGCAGTTATTTTTCTGGGAATCATAATGTGACCCACTCCCCACACATATGGAATCAATGTTTATGTTGATGATAATATTATATACTGTTTAAATGGGGGGGAGAGTCACAGCAAGACTGTTTTCCTATTGCTTCCGAGTAATAAGTTTACCGGTGGAAATCTGCTGTCAGAAAAAGAGAAAGCTGCTGACATGAGATGCTGGGAGTTTTAGCATCAGCTCTCCAGCTATAGAGGCAGTTTTGTTTAAGACAAACATGAATATATTTCATGCCTCCACAAAACTAAAAGGCAGAAAAATACAATTTAACAGCATGCCCATGACAAAATTATTTGAATGTTCTCATCTAAATTCTTACACAGAAAAGCTTCCCAATAACGTACAATCATTTAAATTATACTGGCATTTAATTTGGCATATGAAATGCTACATATGCATATCTTTGCAACAAACCAAAATTCTAAATGTCACTCAAGGAACAGTACTTATGCCAAAAAGTAAAACGGAAGTTGTTTATATAACAATTACCTCTATTTTGTTTGCAAAGGTATTAAAGCTTCACTTTACAAGCCATCTGTAATTGCAGCACATTATTAGGGATAAAGTCCAAATTATTTAAATTAATAATGTCACCAAAAAAAGGAAATTAAAGTAATGAATTTTCCTAGTATTTTAGAAAATTGACCAAGTATGAAAGATCTTATTAGGGACAACAACAAAAGAACAATTTCACTGCAAGTACACTGCATCATACACAGACAGCTTTAAATACTCTCTGCCACTGTTAGCTTCACTCATTTCTGTAATAATTTTGCACGTAGCTCTTGTGAAACAGTCCTGGATAACTGTCTCCTGGAGTTAAACCAGTACAGGTCAAAACACAGGAAACAAAACCAACAGTTTGGGAAGGGATATAAGCTCCTGCTTCAGAGTATTTGCCAGTTTCTTACAAGTGATAAGTAACAATTAACTACCTTACTGACAAGAGATAGCAGCAAATCTTTCTGATGAATGCTGGAAACTGGAATCGGACTAGTAGGACTACTTATCTTGTGTTTAACCAATTAGGTATTTCTGTAGTTCAGGAAATTCTGTCACTTCTAATGCTGCTTCTTAAAATATCCTTAGACCTTCACACTTTTGCTGTTAACAGTCAACTCTCACTTTGAGCTCCTTTATGAAAACAAACATTCACTCTGACTTCAAATTTGCTTATACTCTCTAATTTTTTGTGTTCTTATATTTCTATTTTCCTTTTAAAGTCATTTCATAAACAAGAAAAATAGTTAGTTCACACAACAGTATCTTTGGCTGTTTCATCTATAAAGATCTAAAATTCAATTTGAGACTTTATTTCAAGGGACAATTTTAAGGAATACTGACCTTTTTCCCTACAGCATATCAGGCTATGCCAGCTTTACTCATGAGTTCTGGCCTGAGAAGAAAAATCCACAATCCTTCTAAACTCAGTAAGTCTGCCTTTACAACTACATACACACCCCCTAATTCTAATTAAGATTTCATTGACTACTTCTTAGGATGCCATGTGACTGCTGGACAACTTGCAGCTTTTCACACCAGTCTCACGTAAGGTGTTTCATAACGGAAAAGAACCCTGATTCTAGCAATACCTGAGTAATAATTATGGGGAGTACTACTCTGTTCCAGGCATTTAAGTGGCATGCAAGATTACAATACCCAAACCAAAAAAAAAAAAAAAAAAACTACTAAGTTTACAACACTGCCTTGTCACATTTAAGTAAAACATATTAAGGATCTTCTAAGCACAACGAAGTTAAGATAAAACTGAAGGACAACCCTATCTGAATTTTAAATTAATAGTTCTGAAAACTTGCACGACCTCTCTTGATCTCTCCAGCAGAGCACGCAGACTAGAGAGATCAGACAATTTGTTCCATTGAACTAGCTTTTAGCTTCAATTCATAAGTTTCCTCTTTCTGTTAGGTCACATCCCTTAGTTCATATCATTTTGCAAGCTCTGATCGTATTTACTGTAGAGTCTAATACACATCTTTTTCAGTTTCATCAGTTAAATCCCGGAAAACGAGTAATGAAAACAGTTTCTTGTTCAGTTTGATTTCAATGTATGCACGTTATCTGCAAGGAGATGCCAAGACAGCCCAAAGAGTTTATGTACATCTCTAGTATGTGAATTTGAGCAGAGACTTAAGACGACATGCTTTCTTGCTAAAGATTTCCCCTGCCTTCTGCTAGCTTTATACGTTTTCAGCTTCAAGATCACCTTCAAGCAAAGCGAGTTGCTCTTTTGTGGGGATTTTTGAAGTCTTGGAAGATTGTTTGGGGTACTAGTAAGTTCTTTCTACTTGCCACTAATCTCTAGTTCTTGAAATAGCGATGACCTTCAGACAGCTTTTTACTGTCCTGTACCAAGGAAGCCTGGATGAGCCAGTCACTCAGGTTATGAATGACTGAAATCCCCTTACTCTGTTTTTACATATATATTTTAGGATTAAAGACAAGAAATTGAGGGGAAAGTGGCAAAAATCATTAATTCAACAACAGAAAAGTAAATACAGGTAGGTCTGGGCACTACTGAGCAACTACCCCAATGCATTAAAAGTAGGATTCATAGTACTGTGTTATTTCTAGGACTCCCTCCCCTCACCCCTCCTTTTTTTTTTTTTTTTTTGGAAATCATTGACTTTAATGCCAAGACTCAAGACAGGATGTGTTCTGTGGCAAAAAGAGTTTTACACAAAAGAAACACAAAGATACTGCAGAGGGAGGGATGTATATCTATATATTACGTACTCAAAAAAGCTCTCTTTTTTAAAATTAAACTGAAAGGGGAAAAAAACCCAAGCAGCAATTCAGAAAGTGAGGAAATGTGCTGACAAAAATATATGAAGCAGCACTTGTCCAAGATGGAAGATGACCCATCTATTTCACATTCAGTGACACTGACCCAATAACCAGGCTAGAAATAGTTTGTGTTTATCCAGCTTGCTCTTAATTGCCCTTTCTGGGATACCCCAAACCAGAGAATTTAAATCTAGCCTCTGTTGATCACAAGTATTGTGTAAGGTTTATTATATTAAAATATTCTGAGAGAATTAAAGCTAATTAATGATCTACTTCCTTGGCCAGCTTGCTCAGGAAGAGATTTCAATAAATGTGCCAACACACGGTTCCTTGCATAGGAACAGTAAGCTTGTAGGTCTAAACCAGAAAGACTATTTTGGTGTCTTGAAGTCTAATGAAATCTGAATTTATTTTAACATTCTCTTCTGTTTTGCCCATTAAGAAAGTTTCAAACTTTCATTATACTTAACTGAAATACACTAAGGAGACAAACTTCAGACCAGGTAAACACAGAAGCAAATCAGCACAGGAAGAAGAGCTAACTGTTTCTGTAAAATAATCAGCATTTTAAGAAACTGATAATAAAAGCCAAGAATTTATATTACTTTACCTCTAAACAATATCTGTATCCAGAAAACAATCACAAAGCTTACTTAGTAACTTACCTTCTTCATGTACTCTGTGACTGGATTCTGTTGCAAGAATTCAGTGCTTTCTCGTGTATAAAATCTCTCTGTGTCAGCAAGAAACTGAGATTCAAAGGACTCTTTATAGACAGTTAGTGTAGGTCCTTTTGCAAATGCATCATCTTCATTCAGCCCCAGTTCCACTACAAAAAAAAAAAGCAGCAAGTAATGAAAAATTGTCTTTTATGAAGTGGTCTGTTGCAAATAAACATGTACCCTCCTTCTAACTTACATCAAGGTAATCAATCAGGACAGTATCAGCACCACTTTTTAAAACTTTTAAAAGTATACATTTATTTTGCATTTAAAAAATAAGCATCACAAGACATTACTCATGTAAATTGCACTTTTTGATACATTACTAAATGGATGATAAGATTTGGAAAACTTCACTATCTCAAAAGCTAGTTCAAATTCCCCTTCTGTTTCTTCCTTGTAAAGTCCCAGATTATACGCATGTATGTTTTTTTATTAATGAAACTGGTCATTCATCTGCACGGCAGGACTCTCAATTTCATGCAAATTGGATAAAATAATCCCACTCCGCTGTGTAAACCACTGTGCTTCCCCACTTCCAGAATTAGCTCCTAAATAAATGATTCATAAACAACGAACACTCTTGTCTATCAGTTGCACTTTCAAGCTTTACACACGTGGTATAATCAACTGTAATTGTGTCGAGTGTCTCTATAAGCATGAAGTTAAACAATATATAACTGCGTTTATTTTACTGTAAAAATCTTTACTGGACATCCAAGGAGGTGGGATGCTACTTCTGGACTCTGATAGAGGATATATGTTTATTTACGTTTAAGAGAGTAATAAAACCTCAAAGAAATCTCGTTTACCGTAAGATTGTACAACTCCACTGATCAGCCTTGTATTGATAGTTTCACCATTTCTTTCCTTTTCAATCAATTTCAACACAGCATTTGTTACCTTAGAAAACAGGGATTAAAAGTAAATCAAGCTCAGAGAAAGCAGCTGGTAGGTCAAGTACAGTATTTTATCAGGACTGTATTTCTATATTAAGACAAGTCAAGATCCTTGCGAACAAAATTTAAGGACACCTGAACATGTAAGTTTCCTACAGACATCACAGATTATGCTACATTTTAAAGGTGTACAATGTAATTACAGTCCGATTAGTGGTAACCCATGACAGGGTATGAAAGTGCTTAGTGTCTTTTTTTTTTTTAATAGCAAAAAGCACCTTCTAAACCAAACTTCTGTTTGTTTTATACCTGAGAAACAAGACAACTTTGCAGTAAGAGATGAACTAACTTCCTGTACTTTACACAAAGAACGCTATTGACTTATGCTGATAAATAATGTATTGCAAATACTGTTCCTCTGAAATCTAGGTAATAAAATACATAATATAACATAATACAGTCTCTTCATCATGAAATACTGATGAATAAGAACGAAATCAACATATAAAAATATACATTTTGTTGTGATGGAATGTCGTGTTATATATCGTGCCAATTCACTAACTAAAAATATTTGGTTGACCTGAATCTCCCAGGTATCAGTGTAAATTTAAAGATTCACAGTAACATTAAGGAGAGACCAAAATCCCGGACCTGTCAATCTTGACTCCTGACTTAAGACATGACTGTCAGCCTGTGCTCCTGCCTGGCTTGGAAACAGCTGAAGCCGTTACTTCATTTAAGAGGTGCCCCTCTCAGCAAAGAGATAACAGAATAGTCTTAGTATCAAGGTTCAACCCCACACACAAAGAAAGGCCCATTCCCCCCAAATATTTACCTTTTTAACATCACAAAGGAGAAGCAGAAGGCTCCCTTTTATTTTCTTGGTCTGCCCTGTCCCCTTCCCACCCTGTCCCCATCCTCCAAATGGTCCGTGGAACAGTTACTAACAACATATAAAAAATTAACCATATAAAATAACACTGTAGTTATAGCATATATATATATATATACCTGCTTATTTAATGGCCTGAATAAGCAGTCTCTCCAGGTCACCAAGGCAAGCTAGAGGCAAAAGGAAGAGAGAGGAAAGATGGAATAAAGGAAATTTTTTTATATATATATATACACACACACACACACACACATATACATGCAGGATAACTCCTTAAGGAAAGCTGATATACTATGCTAAATAATCAGAACTTTTTAAATGATTGGGGATTGGACTACATGATCTTTAAGGTCCCTTCCAACCCAAACCATTCTACGATTCTATGATTATATTGTGGCACACACATTTCTCATGCAACAAGACTGCTCCACAATAAAATTACCATTTGCTTTATTACTAACTCTACCCAAGCTGCCCCCTTCTCTGACAGTGATCCACTGACAATTCTGAATGCTAACAAACCCTGCAAATTACCTTGACAACATACAGCCTTTTTTGTTGGCGACTTTAAGGCTGACACAGTCCCTTAGCATTAGGCTAGTGAAGTTAAGAGGGAGGGAAGTAAGGATACCAACTGTTTTTCTACCATATGCAAAGTTATTTTAGTGAAGTGGTAAAATAACACATCACTTTTCTAATGCTTCACCAGCAAGGACAACAATTATCCTTTATAAAAAAAAAAAAGTACTTTTAGTTATCCAAGATACACAACTTCTGCTATGTTTTTCCCTTGTTTATATTACATTACAAAAAAATTATCAAGATCACATATCAATCTTTCAGAACTGTACCAAAATAACTTATATTACAAACCAAATGTTGACTGCATCTTAGCAGCTTGGATGATAAAAAATTTGTAAAGATGTATTGAAGTCAACAGAAAAAAAATGCAATTTACTTCTCCATTCTGCATTTGAAACACTTGACTGAATTCTGAGTGGAATGACAAGGTCACGCTGACGCACACATATAACAGTATAAGCAGCAAATATTCAGAAACAGACAACCCTCAACAGTCTAATACTGGTAGTCCCAATACGTACAAGGCAGACTGAACATCTCTCAGGTTTAGACCCATGGAATTTTTACAACTATACTGCGGTGGGAGTATGGAAAGGGGGCGGATTTCCACTTTGCCCACTTCTTCAAAACTTCTACGAACTTCCTACAAGTTTCAAGGAGCGATCTGGAGGATGATAATGCAAACATGACAGATGGAATGGATAAATCACTCAAGTCAAAAAGCTACTTACTGAATAAATTTCATATATTCCTTTACGACCTTCATCGCACTCACGACGAACCCAATGTCGATTGAGGTAGGCACATATCCCATTCAATACTTTGCTTGAAAACCTATAATCTTCCCACTGTTGAGTGTAGAATTTCAGCACACTCTCATCCATCAAATCTTCACCATCCTAAAATAACAGTTTGCCAGTACTGTTGGGTAATTTTAAGGTACAAGCAAGATATATAATGGTATACAAATTGACCGTGTAATAAACCTACACCATGCAGTGTATTTATAGGAAACATAGTGCTAATACATTTACTTCTACATTAATAAAGCACAAGGTCAGTATGAGATTTAGAAATTTAAAAATTGGTAAAAAAAAAAAATGCACAGCATAGACAAAGCTCCAGAAGACGCTCTTGTCCCTCCTGTGGGAGAGAGCAAGAGGGCACCACATTAGAGCTGATGAGTGCGCTAGGTAAAACACGCCAGTGCAACGGTAATGCATTCAACATAACAATCTCCGTAAAATATACCACCCACTCCCACTGCTGCTACTTGGGGAGCTGAAACAAGTGAGTATGGATGGGGTCTTCTCTAGGACCCTGTCAGGTAGTAAATGGAATCTTGTATTCTTGGAAATGGGTACGGTATCATATTTGTTCTTGTTACAGAAAAAAAAGATAAAGTTGTAACACATGGAAGTTCAAGTATCTTTCCAAAGCTTGACTGGAAAAGGGAATAAAACCAGGAGTGCATTCTGCATAAGACCTCAGAGACCTTTATGCAGCTTCATAAATGGATTACACGGTAGACTTGATAGAACACCAAGAAGCTTTTATTATTACTCAAAATTAAAATCCCCAAAGTTAAAAGCATGGTTCCTTTCCAAGAACAGCGAGGAACCATTCTCTTACAAAGCAGCCCAACATCCTGCTCTATTAGTAGTTTATTTATTGAACTAAATTAATGGCTACCGTCAGGCATTTTCAACACTACAGGCAACCATTTTTTCAGCATTATTAATATGCTGGTTAATTAGTTAGAAAGTCTAGCTATTCTCGTTGAAGATGAAGGACAGCTTAAGGTGGCACATAGCATTACTTCTGTAAAACACAGAAATGCTGTTTTGGCTTGAAGAAGAAAAGCAGCTCACAGGTACACTTAGCGACTGATCTATGCCTGAGGTAAAGCCTATAAAACATTCTAATGGCTAATGGAGACAGAAGTAAATTTCAAGTTCATTCAGTTTACTTCCAGTGGCTGCATACACCTCCAGGTTTGTTGATACAAGCTTTTCTCAACCCAGGCCGTATTGCTACTACAAATGCAGATCGATCTAATGTCCCATCTTACCTTAAGGAGATTTGTCAAGTAGTTCTTCAGAAATTCTTTTAGCCGTTTGTACAATTCCAAGCCAACAAACTGAGCACCTCCAGGTGTCTGGCCCTTTTTCGATTTAGAAGGAGGTACTCCAGCTCCCCGTGCTTGATTAGACTGGTGTACGCTAGTACAGTAGTTATAAACATGACTGACAGGAAAGTTAAGGAATATGCATGTGCCAGCATGACACATTAAAAATACAATGAAAAACAATATGTTAATTTCAATAAGCTATTTTTATGACTGTAAATGACTTAAGCATAATACATTACAAGATGCATCAGCCCACATAAAAAAATCAAACCAAAGCTAAGAAAATAATTTTCATCAGAATTATCTGCATCAGAAATGCGTCAGACTGCCAAGTGCACTGCAAACACTGACACCAACATTAAATTTACCTAACGCTTACTTAACAAGACCACCAAGAAAACAAAGCAGCGGAATTTGCTGATAAGATTATTTTCAAGGTTTAAATGGAGTTTATTTGATGTACTATATTGGCCTTCTACAAATACGTAAGCTTTCATTTGAACAGGAAGAAATATCAACACTAGCCTCAAGGAACATTCAGTAGTTGAAAACACAGAGGATAATATTTTTGCACTCTTTCAAACACAGTCTTTTATAAAAGATTTGGCCATTTAATACTGGCTGACAGGGGACAAACCTAGAAAGCAGTAATGGTGAGACATACTCAAATGCACCCCACAAGATGAGATTCACCAGTTGTAGGCTACAAGTATAATCCCACCATTTAAGTAAGCGGTAGCAATAATTGTGCCTTTCATACTGATACAGCCTGGAAGACCGGCTGTATCTGTGAACATAACATTTCAAGAAAACATTGTTTTCTGATCTAGAATGTTCAAATATTCAGAATTCTTCCAAAGTAATACGTGGAAGTTACATTGCTCAGAACACTTCAACTAAGAAAGCATCCTGAAATAAACCGTACTCCACAAACAAGGAAAATAAACTACCTCGGTAGCACTCAAATTCAACTTGATGAGGACTCGGATCTGACAACAAGAATTATCCTAATGACTCACCTGGAAAATGATTACCAAACAGGAACAAAGCTACTGGGAGTCTGAGGGCAGACTTTTGAGTCACATCCCTTGTTAGAGAACATCATATTAAGCAATCCAGAATGTCTAACTTGGTTTTAACTTGTGTTTTAACTAATGGGACAAGCTTTAACCACTAGATGGACTTCCTCCACAGTATGCCACGTATTAGGAAATTAATACATTGCTGAGATTTGCCTTTTATCTTTCCCTTCAGAAAGGCCAGCACAATATAATGGAAGACATCAGCACAATTAAATACCAAGGGAATTATAAACCCCAAATATACGATGCATTAGAGTCTTTATGGACAGTCTTGCTTCTAGTATTTCAACAGTAAAGCTCAAGCAGAAAAATCTCTTAAAATAAACAGTTAACTCCCTTGCAATTACTTTTTTAAAAAAAAAAAAGCTTCACAGACAAATCATATCCTTAAACTGGGCTTAAGTATCAGAGTATCCTGCATGCCACCAGGAACAAGGCTCATGGTCTTTGTGTTAAACTGAGAGGAAAGCCTGCGCAGTCTATACTTATGTACTTGTTCAAAAAGTCATCACATTCTGTTCAAGAGCGTAATGCTCTTCGCCTAAGATTAACCCTTTTTGAAAACATGCAGCATACATTTCTCATGTTTCCTCAGCCAGGTGCCAAATAATTAGATTTCCCACGATATAAACCAATAACATAAAACCTTCACTTGTTCTTAGCAACTGAACATTTATCAGCCTCTTATCTCTATCAGCCACTTATTTCCTGGACATTAATGATTTCTTCCAGCTCCTAGACATTTGTTTGTTCAACTTTCCTGGCACTGTTGCTACTTTTACGATCTATGCTTTGATTTCAGAATTCCCTGTTCAAGTGACACGGCCTGCCACACAGCATCACAATTTTTCTCTAGATACAAAACTTTCTTGCTTTTCACAAACAAGAAAAGCTGGGCCTACCTCACAGTTTAGCTTTAAAAAAGTTAATATAAGGTCCTCTGAATTGTGTATAGAAAATCTCTCTATCAAGATACAAGGAATTCAGGATGAATCTTTCTTCCCCTCCCCACTCTCCTATCCCAAGTGGCTTTGAGCAAGCCTAAAAATACAAGGATTGTCCAGATGACAGGTAATTCTTGCAGGTTTTGTAAACACCGCCTGATGAAAATATTCTTTCTGTTCATCTCCAAGACTAATCACAACAGTCTTCAGAAAAACAAAAGACCAAGTTCAGAAGACACAAGCCTTTTTCTAACCCAATACATTTTACTATTAAAACCAGGGTTCCTTGTAAACAGAGCGACTGAGACCTTCTGTCCATGCCTGACAGTAATCAACTCAGAAATGGAGTAAAAATATAGCGGTAATGCCCATCTTTACTTGTTATTCTAGCTTGAGTCTTGCTAGTCGAAGTGTCCAAGACAGCACTTTTGAAACACTCTAGTTTAGCTGTTCTATCCAAGTCAAACTGAAGTTAGTTTGCCTGTGCATAAGGCAGTTTGCAAGTGTAAATAACTCTTTGACATATTATACATAAAAGAATGCTCTCTCAGACTTTGTTTACAATCTGTGTCCCCATCTGCTAAAGCCAACCACTGACAGAAAGACTGACATATTCAAAACAAAATCAGACTTGCACTGCTTACTACGAAGTACATGACAGTTCATCTGAGAATCACGAGGGGAACGCTATGAAAAGAATTCTTGGTTGCAGAAAGCAAACTAATCTCCTCAACTGCTTCGTGTGCTGGAAGCCATATACATATCCAAACAGCTATTAGGAAACATTACTGTGGGTGTTTGCACAATTCTGCACAGCAATTCGCATACTATAACAAGCAGAGAAGTTAATTCATCAATGGAATGGTCTGCACCGCAGTGAAGCTGCACTGCTCCCCAAGCTTCTGGTTGCTGAACTTCAGATTTGGCCCAGCAAACAGACAAACCATCTACAGGAGGAACTGATTGTCTCTTAACCTCTACACCTTCCTTACAGTGAAGGAGAAATTACATTTACTTATCCAAATTAAAACTGAGGTAGAAGACTGGAAGGAAGTTTATAAATTGATTCCACATTGGGCTGTTCAAGGTGAAAAATGTTTTTCAGAACTTTGTTCTTCTCTGAAACTCTTCAAAATGGGATAAAAGAACCACCTAAAGATAAATTACTTTTACCACTTTTCTCTTTGATATAACTCACACTGCTTTTGACAACCTTGACTCAGTTTTTCTAAAGCTGAGCAGTGCAAAGGAAAAAAAGAATTCCCATGCTGCCACACCATAATGAATTTATTTCCATTGAAGGAAGGATCCTGACACACAACCCACCTGGAGGGCTTACTTGCCACCTGCTTTTCCAGTAGCATGGGAGTTTTCTGCAGGTAACCAGTGATTTGGACTGGGGAAGCGACTGCCACTACAATTCACCGTTGTCCCTGTTCCCAGATCCTTTGCGGAGCAGATCTGAACTTCTGTGTCCACACAGGGCAAGTGAAACAGGCTCTTTCAGTAGTAGTGCCTATACTTTTTGAGCAACTACACCATCAAAACACAAGCTTAAGTGCATGACAGTCACCTGCAATCTACCCTCCGCGCCAGAAAAGTACCAAAATACTCCATACAGCAGTTTTTTTTCCTTCAGGAGCAACTGTAAACAGAAATTACGCAAGACAAGTATCAGGTTTGTAATCCAATACACAACAGGACAACACTCAGATTTTACACTGATGGGTACAAATTACTCAGTTTCACATGACTCCCTAATCTTAATTTTTTTATAAAGAAAACAGTTCTGCTGAGGTAATAACTGATCCCCCTTCCAGCAGCACAGTTGGGTGCCCACAGTTCTTCCATTTGGCTATGAAAAATTAACAACTGGGCTAAACTGGCTTGAGGAACAGATACTTAAAAGGAACTGAAAGGGAAGCAGAATTAATACAATCTAGCACAAAACTATATAGGGCAGAGAGAAATGACAACAAAGCTTTTGGAAAGGAGGAAGCATGCAGCAACAACCACAAAAGCTGAACAACTCTCTAACCAGAATTTCTCATTATTTCTAGTCTCTTTATTATAAAGATAATTTTAGGTATAAATTTGCTGTTCCACAGATCTTAAGCTGTAATTAACTCTATGCTGAGTGTTCTGACACCTCAACAGTTGGCCTACAGGAACAAGTTGAGATTACTTCCACTTTTGCCAAAAATTTGTACTTTCCTAGATTACACCAAAGGCATGAAAGAACAACATACAGAAAGTTACTGAACATACCAATAGGAAAATTGCTAGGACAGATTACAGAAGTTTTGTATTCTTGTAAAACCACTTTTAATACAAACAATACAGCTTCCTATATTTACTAGAGAACAGCTTTACATATTTTCTTCAAAATTATTAAAGCTATTTCTACTCCTGTGTGTCCAAAAGATTAGACTGTGCGAACCTCACAAAACCACCTCACGCATAAGTAAAGCTGCTAAGAGAAGTGGATGTGCCTATGCGACTTTAACGTTTCATAAGCCAAACAGATGAAGGAATTTTGCACAAAGTTTTGAAATTATGAGGTTGCCAAAAAGCAATCACTTCTCAGAACAAGTACTTTAAATGCCCACTTTAGCTTTTTGGGGGGCAGCGGTAAAACAAAAAACCCAGAAACCAAAAAACCCAGAAACCTTCATTCTTCTCAGGGAGGTACCAGCAAGAGCCTATTTTAAGTATGTGCAGTTTGTCAATCAGTAAGGAAGCATACCCCCACGAGGCAGTTCAAAGAAAACAAACAAACAAAAAAATTAAGACCCTGCCCCACACATTCTCCCACCCGTGTTTCAATACACTTTATCCTAAAAATCAATTACACATTTAAGTCTTTAGGTTACATACAATTGCACTGTTGAACCATTCCCAATTTAGTCAGGGGAGGACTATGGCAAGAAACTGAAGGAGCTATTACAGCATCAACTGTGCAGCTGCTATGAAAATCCAGGCATAACGAAGCTCAGACATGTTTCTACAAGTCTGAGATCAGAGAAACTTCCAGCAAAAGCCATCTGAAGGCTAATAGATAACTTCTTGTTTCCCTCTTCACGGCATAAACTCAAAAGAATCACAGAGAAGCACTGAGTTACAAAGGAAAACACAGATTGTCAAAGCCAAATGCATATACAAAATGTACAGTCTTTATGCCAAGGAAGTGTAAGAACCACCATAACTGAGGTTGCTTTTAAGTTTAAAGTTCTTTGCGTTGACAGAAGTTGGTTTTGTACATAATATTCTTGGTTACTATAAAAAGCAAGTAGAACATCAAGAAATCGTCGTGGAGAAGGGCATAAAAAAAGGAAGCAATCACACTAATACAAACATATTCTGCACTTCTTTCAAACTGAAGCAGCAATTTTTATAAATATACACAAAAATCACATAACCCTACCTACCTTTCCAGACAAGGAAAAGTGTATTAGGTACCCTTTTAGCATGTAAACAAATACATTTACTTCTACCTTTGCATACCACACTGAGAAACACTATGAAATATCATATTGAATATAAACAGGATTAATGCTAGCACAGAGCAGAGGCTGCTTTGATGTGTCCAGAGTGACCTTAAACAATTTGACATTAAAGTGAAAGGATGGCTTGGAGTGAGAGAATCTCATGAGAAAGTGGAACAGTTTGAGGCTTAAAAAATGCATGCCCTAACACCCCAGTATCTCTTCTGTACAGAAAAAGTATAATAATGTGTTAAGGAAAAAAAACCAACACCACACCATGCTGCCTGGTAACAACAAATTCATGTGATCAGAAAATAAAAGATTCACACAGTTTTAATTTACATCTGCTGATCCAAAATCCTACTAAAATAGAGGAATTCTAGTGAAAGCCACTAGGACAAGGACCTGCTGCCTGGTAACAACAGATTCATGTTATCAGAAAATAATAAAAGATTCTCAGAGTTTTAATTTACATCGGCTGATCCAAAATCCTACTAAAATACAAAAATTCTAGTGAAAGCCACTAGGACAAGGATTGCAGTAGAAGCAACCACAAAAGACCTTGGCAAATGGATGCCAGGAGAAGGGCTTCAGGGCTTTGCCTGGGCAACATGTACTTACTGGTGCTGAATCTATCCACAGGTGAAAAAAGGTAATGCATTTCTACATTCTATTTTACGAACAGAAAGATTACCCTAAGTCATCTGGTATTTTTAAAACGCAAGCATACTACACTTAATCATTTAACGTTTAACACAACCTTTTCCTTTATCACTTGCTAATATCTGAGGAAAAAATCCCATCTTATAAAACAGATTACAGTAACCTTTTGTGATGTACAGTCATTTACATTTGGTATAACGGACAATTGGTAACTACCACTTTGTCAAAGTTAACAAAATTGAATCACAATAAGCAAATTCAGAAACAAGGAAAAGATTTTTCATAAAATAATGAAGTGTGACAGAACAACCTAGCCTTTACATAATCTTACTTTAAAATACTTAAAGCAATTATTTTTGAAAATAATTACTGTGACTAATAATAGGACAATAATATAAGAAACACATCTGTAAAATTCAATAGACTTGAGCAAATTTTAGTCATAGTAAATTCAGCCATTTAACTTCAAAGTTTCACGTAAGAGCTATATGGTAATTATGCCAAACACAGCTACTCAAATGTACTCTAAGAGCTGCTGAAATCAACAGTGTGATGTTTATGCACACAACATTAGAAAGACCGTGAAAGTCAATTCGGACATTGCAGATGCACTTTTTAGTAAGACACCCACACCTACCATAGTACTGTATATTCCTCCTCTTATCAATTAAAAGGTTTTAAGATATCTTCACGTAAATAAAAACCTTATTTGTTATAAATTAATGGTACTTGGAATCTTTAAGCAGTCTTATTTTTCACAATTGAATTCTCTTTAAATATTAAAACTGGACAAAAAGGTTCCTCTCTTCCATATGGGCATAAATTAACTACACTGTCTAAAATATTCCTTAAAAATGCTTCTCAGATTATGTTTTGTAAATCAAGACAGTGAAAGCACGAGTATATGCCAAAGAAGTCATTTTGACATTTCAAATAAAAAGCACACACATATGAAATAAAAACCCACCACTAAGCTTCCCATTCACCAACCATATCTGGAAATTGAGAAGTTGATACACGCTTGGAGGAAGAAAATAAGAATTTCAGAAAGTTATTCAGCTATAAAAAAAAATTATGCTAGTTTAACATAGGGCGGGAAAGTTTTCTGATAGTCTAGTACCTGGTCTGAGAAGCTGCTTAAGACACATAAAACAAGAAGAGGAACAAAATCCTTTTGTTCTCTCCACCAAAGAGAATGGATATAAATCCCAATTCATCCTCTCAGACCATGAGGCCTAAGGAAAATAAATTGCAGACTCACTATATGATTAGTTTGGAAAATGGGCATCACCTTCTGCCAAAAAAAGAAAAGCAGCACAAGATGTACAATTATTTTATCATTGCCAAATGGAGTTTAAGAAGAGGTGTCCATAAAGAAAAGCCACTTACAGCAATATAAATATGAGTAAGTTGAGTAGGAACAATTCTAGTAAACAAAGTAATAGGTCTTCGACCAACAATTCAAAACAGAAACTCACAACTTGCTGCACGCAAGCACAGTCCTCTCTCAGACAGACTAACTGGCAGCTTCCTCCAAATAGACTAAAAGCCACAGAGAGATATTCTGTATACATTGACACTACAATTTCATTACTCCTTGACTTATTGCAACAACGGGGATCCTTTTTTACTGTTGCAGAGCAGAGGCTTGAACTTTGCATAAAGTAGAGAGAGTTACTTCTGAGTGAACCACGCTCTCAGGTGCGGTGTACCAGAGTTCCAGGAGCAACTGACTCCTGAAAATCTGGGTAAGGGACAGAAAAACATCCAGACGAAGGATTTCATTTTCAACAATCTCACACATGGGGAAAAAACAACAACAATAAAACAACATGGGAAAAAACCAAAACAACAAACACACAACAGTAAACCCCAGTCTCTTCCACAGAAAGCATCAGTCTAAAGAAACTCTGTTTCTATGTGGAAGTTGCAAATTCTCAACAGGAAACACAAAGAACACACCTCAGAAAGTGACTAAAGCACATTAGTACATTGATCTTCATAACCACGTAAGGAGGAGTAAATGAAAATATCACAACTTCCATAAAGGACTGTTCTTCTGGTCAGGTGCTTTGGCATAGCTGGCAGGGCAAAAGGAATCACAAAAGCTTATGTAGTTCTGAAAAACATTTGGTAATCACCTTATCTGACAAAGAATACACCCTGCAACCAGGAGCACAAATTAATCTGAATTAGAAAAAAGTAGGGATGAGGACCTCTATAAACACCATTCAGAAACAAGATTTCTTGGTTCATCTCTTCAGTATTCTGATCTAGAAAACCGCTGGAATAATCAACCTCTTTCTTCTGCTGCTGGAATGAAGAAAAAAAAAAACAAACCAAAAAACAAACCAAACCACCTAAAGTACAAGCTCTGGCCTGTACTCAGAGACTGAATCTAGTGTTTCACAAAAAGAGACACTTGGAACAAAGAAAATGAGTGGAGGTAGGATGGAGATCCAAACCATCTGAATTGCATAACTCTTCCAATTCTTTCCCAGATTCACTTGAACAAGGCAGAACAAAAACTTCCAGATCTCTGATCAATTTTGACTGAAAATTTGCTACCAGATACAGGGCTAAATGCAGGTTTGATTGTATGAGTGGTTCTCTTCCTCTTACAAATTAGAGGGATGAAACAGAACACATTTCAGGAGCAATACTCTATCAAAAAAAAAAAAAAAGAGAGGCAGAGAAAAAAACCAGGACAAAAGAGGATGAGGAAATGACTACACTGTCCACTGCACAAGATTTCCAAGCTGCTGTCGCATCCAGCAGCCTTCTAAGTAGGACTGATGTTCAGAACAATTACAGCTGCAGCTGAAACTCATCTGCATGCGTTCTGCTTTCTAAACCAAGCTGTTTGGAACCAAGTCAGAGCTTCCCAAAATAAAAGTCCATCAATCTACACCACTTGCCGTACGCAAAGACTGAGCACATGTTATAGGTACTGCATCTGAAAGGGAAGTAATCTTTTAAGCACAACTTTTGAACATGTGCACTCAGTATAGGATGCAAAGGGCATTGTTATCTTCATAGTAGATTAAAAACTCTTAGCCTAACCACTGTCAAGTATTCTGAGTTATCAGACTAATAAATTAATCCACAGAAGTCAACTACCAAAATCATCCACTAAATTAGCTCACTTATGAGAGAAACAAAAACAGCCCTAAATTTCAGACCAAACAACTCCTTGAAGCAGCGACAAGAAGGAAATGAGTAGTTAATAAACAACATATCCCTTTTATAGCTTCATTCCAAGAATATCTGAGAACATCAGAAGGAGAGGAAAAAAAGCAAGTGTTTTAACATTACCATTATAATAAGTACTCAGTCTGCAGTTACCCTGCTTGACAGACCTCACAAACTGGAGTATATTAAAGGCACTCAGAAGAAAAAAAAAAAAGGACTCTCTCAGAGGTTCTACTACATGTCAGATTTCTATCAGACATTTAACTTTTGCAGACTCGTTTCATTCAGTCAAGAACAATGCTGAACCTAGCACTGTGAGAAATCAGTCATTTTAAGTCTTAATAAATGTCCTTACCCTAAACCAAATGTTATTTCATCTTCCCATCACAACTAAAGCAGTATCCCAGAAACACTCCGCAGACTGCTCAGGGTTTTTCCCACCCCACAGGAGCATGGATTCTGCAGGCACAGATAAGATCACACATGACCTCCGAGATTATATGTGCAGAAAAACTGTTCTATCTCCTTAGGAAAGCCAGAGAACTACAGAATTAATTGCTTTATACGCTTCAAGCTCTTCTTTCTTTTACAAAAGCTCTGTCCTTTCAAAAAACTTAACACAGACTAAAATTAGATATGCAATTCCAAATCAGTGCCAACAACAGCTTTAGACATTAATTTATGTACCAGAAGAATAACCTTTATTAAGAAAGCCTCTAAAAACTGATAAAGAAAAATAGTAGAACTACTTAAAGTAAGATAGGAAACTTATTCAGTCATCATTTCTCTTATCATATGTTTACATACTTTGCTGTACCATCATCTTCATAATCAGTGCTTACTCTACTGAGCAACACAAGGTTACAATACTGAACACAGAACAGATGCAAAACAGAGGTGGGTCCTCATCAAATCCCTTTACTTGCCACGTTACAGGTGGAACATAAAAGAAGGATTTCTCACTTTCCAAACAAAGTGCTGAAGTCAAACACTGAAGCTCTAACACAGAAAGAGGAACATCACTCCTCCCAATTAGTTATAAAAGATCCCTATGCGCTACCTGACAAGAACAAGTTTTCTACACTCTTCCAAATAGTACTTCAACATACACATACAAGAATGAAGACAACCCCTTTTTATCATAACTCCCAGAATGGGTAGACACTGGAAAATTTCAATAGCGCTCTCATGCAAGCTAGGAATTCAAAAGGAATCCACTGGGCGCATTCTCACTCCTGCTGGAAAATTATAAGACCAACTCAAGAGTAAAGTACTACTCTGAGGATGACAAGAGAAAAATTTTCCAGGTAATCAGACATTATTACCAAGAAGACCTGCAGCTTAATGACAGAGACTAACAGAAATGAAAAAGAATTTATATTTTCTCTTGGTCTATTGTGGACTCAAAATTAGACCTATCAATAAAATCACTTTAGACATCTGCTGTCAAAGATAATAGTAATCAAACCTGAAATTCGGAGGTAGCCATAATTATGAAGACAGTTTTCCAGACAACAGAATGTTCCTGCTTACTTGCCAGTAAGATTAAACAGAAAAGGCTAACCTTCAAAATAAAGATATATACTTAAAAGACATTAAGTCAAACAGTTACGAAACAATTTTGAGTTTAGAGAAGTAAAAAGCTATCTCTAATCGACTAACAGTGAAAGTACTAACTGGTGTAGGCATTAGGATACGTGTAGAGTTCCATGTATCTGGATTTTGCCATACTTTGTCTGGTGTAAACCTGTTGAATTCCAGCTCTCAGGTCATCCCATATCTGGTCAAGACCGATCTGTTTAAGTCCATGCGGGTTCTGACTCCTATTTGATGACATTTTGTATTTCCTGTAAAGTTTTCCAGTGCAGCAGCCTGAGATCTGGTTATTCCTCCATCAGAATCACAAGTCAAGTAACATTCTAAACTCAGTTGCAGCAACTCGGCAAGATATTCTTTACATATAAAGAGTGATGTTTCCCAGGAAGACAATCTGCAAAAGGAAAAGAAAACATATGCATTATATGACAGTCCAAATTCATTCACACTAGAGAAAAAGATACAAAAGAATGATTCCATTGAAACATTTTCATTTACACAGATGAGAAATCCATGATGAGAGCCGAAATACCAAAACCAAGGAACATAATTTTGCAATTCATCAATCCACTACAAAATGTGACTGTTAGTGCCCAGATCTGCCCGGAGGTACTTAGGTCAGTGCTGCTGACAACAAAACCCCGATGCTAATAAGAAAACTTAACAGTAAAAATCCTTCCAAGCAGCAGACTAAGAAGTGTTTACTCCCTATAAAACAGTAAAACTTTAGTATTTCCAAACAGCTCGGGGTTCTGTGGTAACTCACCATTTAACAAGCATCCTGATGGATATCCAAGATTAACCAGAAGATACTAAAACTAACTATTTTTCTTTGGTTATCAATAACCCTTCCAGACTTGAGATTCTATTATGGGTAACCTGAAAGTCCCAGGGAGCAGAGAATTTTTCTATCTGGTAAGTGCATGCTTACATTAATTTCTTCGCTAAGTAACCGAACACCACTTCCTTCGATGTCATCTTACCAGCAAGAGAGTATACAGACAATAACGGTGAGAAGAAACACCACCATTGCACAAAATAAAGATTGCATGAATTGTGAGTGACAGAAGAAGAAACTACAAAAATGCACTACTCCCATGAGTGCTTAAGTGCACAAAGTTTGGGAGGCAGTTAAAAGATGGTTATCAATTCACCAGCCTCGTGAAATTATAAGAGTAGGAAAACAGTCAACCTGGCAAGGACTACTGAGAATATTAAGCAGAGAAGATCCATTTTTACACAAGTCCTTAAAAATATTTTTGAAATTTTAACATGTCTTATCTACTGTAGCAACAAAATTGAGAAGATACCCAAAAAAGACAAAGGAGGTAACACGATTTAAAAAATTAACCCACAAATGAACAGACTTGTAGTAAGTCAGGACCGACTTACTGCAGCCTTCCGATATATAGAGAGGGCTTATAAGAAAGATGGAGAAAGACTTTTTACAAGGGAATATTGTGACAGGACAAGGGTCAATGGTTTTAAATTGAAAGAGGGTAGATTTAGACCGGATATAAGAAGAAGCGTTTTACAATGAGAACGGTGAGACACTGGAAGAGGTTGCCTAGAGACATTGTGAATGCCCCACGCCTGGAAGTGTTCTAGGTCAGGCTGGATGGGGCTTTTAGCAACATGACTGTCTCTGCGCAAGGCAGGGAGGTTGGACTAGATGATCTTTAAAGGTCCCCTTCCAGCCCAAACCATTCTGTGATTCTGTACCCTACAGCCCATTCACTGAAGTACTCAAAACACAGTCAAACACGATGACTTTTTGCCATGCTTCTATAGACAAGAATATAGCTTTATGATAAATCTGTCCTGTAATAGAGCCTGCCAGCCAAGGCTTGCATGAACTCTTCCATAATTTCAAGGATAGTATAGGCCGAGATCTGATAAATCCTATTATTTGGTTTTGGCCTTTCAGCAGCAGAAAATAAAGATGTTCCTTCGGGATCTACAGTATGTCATAGGTGCTTCATAACAGCCACTTCTAGAATATTGCATGTTCCACTCCACGTTTCGCACTGTTTTAGAGATTAAAGATTCTGTTATACCCTCCCTCACCCTCGCCCATTTATTTACAGGACTTCTCTTCTACCTTTTCTTCTTGACCCTAAAAAGACCAGCTAAGATCGAGATATTTCTTCAGGTTTTTTTAGTCAACGACTGTCTTACTGCAGTAACACAGAAGTTACCACTCCTCATAGTCCTTTATTATCCATCACCCATAAGCCTTTAAATCTCAAAGTAAAAAAGCACTGAGAAGTATTTTCATTATGTCAATCTGAGCAACAAGTACTGTCTCATTTCAATCAGACATAAAATGCTTCTGCAGCTGATTTTTCTTTTTACATGAGCAACAATTACTTAGGAGATTAGATAGAAAAAACAAGAATTCAATCAATATATATCTTATAAAACATATACTTGAAATTCAACCTTGCCATTCTTTTTCTATAATTACAGCAAACTGGTTATTAAAGACACATGGGAATAATGCATCATCATGCTGAAGTGTAATACAGATTATACCTTATTTGTATGTAACTTCTTTAATTTCTAGAAATCAAACCTGCTGGAGTACTAATAGTGATGGACTTTCACAACTGAGCAATGAAAGCCAGAAAGAACAAAGGTTCACAAGTGGCTATTTGCCTCTACTGTGGGGAAACACTCTGCGCATGTTACACACCCACAATCTTGGACTATGATCTTAAGTCAGAATTGCAATAAAAGGCAAGAAAACTAATTTGATGTTCAGAATCCAGGAGGGAAGAAACTTTTTGATTCCTTAAATTGGGTACTATTTGAACTCTCCACAGAAGCAAGAGAAGACACAGTTATGAATCTACAACTCTATTATGACTGCAGTATTTGTACAAAGTAACTGACTATTACTCTCTTATTAATCTGCAAAAAGCAAACAGCCTAGAACTAGAGTGCATTTTAGTAGAAGTATTTCGGCAGAACTAATAGAAAAATACTTCACCGCTGTACAAAAGTTCCTAACAAAAGGCCAACCCCTTGCTAACTAGCAGAAAGCACACCCGTTACAATAGTTGACAACTGGGCCAAGGTCCCTTCCCAGGCAGCCCACAGAGAGGAGTGACAGCCAGGGCTCTTACTCAGACGTCTCTGCAGGTGCCAGTAAGAGGCAGCCACCCTTCCACTGCAAGCCTGCCACCACCAGCTGCCCAGCAGATGTGGGGTTTCCCCCTGTATGATGATGGAAATATTTAACTTTCTTCTCTAATTAAGCACCTCCTAGTTTTTATGTACCCTCGTGCATCTACAAAGACTACGCTTCCCAGAATCTTTTCAACTCAAGGTGTTCCTCCTTCACACTGTACCAATTTTCCCTCCCTTGCCCCTAAAGTAACCGTCCATGTGTAAGTCAGGATGTAGCCGTTAAAAACAATGCCATGAGAAAGAACTTAATTTTGACTTTTATTTTCTCATGCAGTCCACTACATAGAACTATTCTTTATAAGGAATAAATTCCACTGCATTTGACAACATTGCCTCACTGTCCCTTGGCTGGCTTCCAATTTAAATTTCACAATTAAAGACATGAATACAGAATGATAGCATCATGTCACTAATTTCCTAGACTCAAATAAGTTACTACTTCCAGTTAGTTACTAGTTAACACAAGTTGGGAAACGGAGCACCAGATGAATAATGCTATAAACTACTACTAATTTTTTTCCGATTTATTCATGTGCAGAAAAACAGAAAAATAATTATTAATATATTACCTTAACAAGAGTAAAGTTTCACTATGTAAGAATTCTTTTAACTACAAAATCATATTTATGAAAGCAACCATTTGTACTTAGTGCTTAAACTAAGCTATGATGTTACACGCACAGAGAGAAGGGATAAAACAAGGCTTTATTACTCAACAGAGTTGTTATTGTACACAAACACACAGTGAAAATATGAAATTCTATTTCACGTGAAAAGTGTAAGTGTAGTTTTCAAAATTATTTTTGTGATTCACACACAGAAAACCTCTCCTAGCAAACAATTCTGGAAGGTCAAATCTGGTCCGCTGGTTACATTGCATCTCTTTACCCAACATCCTGATTGCTAAACTTAGAAAGAGGGAGAAAAGAGTTTAGAAGTCTATCATTTCTCAGTGCCCGGGCCTGTGCGCAACTGCCAAGAGCAAGGTGCCCTCCCAAGAACCATGAATTGCTACAAATGAATTAAAACCTCAACATTAAGTCATAACCTTCACCTCAGTGAGATCTCTCATCTTCCAAAGTGGTGCTGGCAGGACTATGCGTAAGTCAGTCTCGAACTGACCATCACCTTGCTTTCTCGCCCCAACAGATGAAACTCGCTGTTGACCTGCTTCATGGACAGGACCACCTGCCTGAGTTGCAACATCCGCTCTGTAGCTCTCAACTGGAGAACCCAGACTTCATTGTATCTTCAGGACCAGCTATATTTACATGAAAAAAATTCTAGATCATAAATACACAATTTGATGCAGCAGTATGACAGCATTCAACATCATCCTATCTTTCACCCAAGCACTGCAATTAAAACAGTGTCAAATAAATCTGTCGTTTCTGCCCGTGCCAGTTGTCAAAAGGAGTGTATATTTCTGCCAGAACTTCAGAGCAACAGCCCTAAAGGACAGAAGAAAATGTTTTTCGTTACTGGGGGGAGAGGCGGGGGGGGAAGGAGGACACAGCATGACACACCTTATGTGCAAGGAAACACATCACATTGAAAAACTGGTTTGTTTTTTTTTTTTTACTGATCACCTAATAATAAATGGTATTTCTTTTAGATATCCCATCTGAGGAAAATTATGCGTATGCTGAATGAGACCTATAAGAAAATCTGAAAGTTAACCCTACTTTTATCTAAAAAAACATAAATAAAACCCACCAGATTTACAGCATCTCAAGGCGTCCGCTGGAGCGAGTACCTCATTTTTATGTCCTAATACAACATAACTTTCAGCTTCACAGCTCCAAGGCCTATGCACCACCTGTTGTCCTTCCACAACTACTTACTTCTCAACTACAGATTTCAAGATAGCTTATCTCAATAATTACAGATTGAAGTTGTCAGCTTCTCGGTCCAGTAAGAACTTATAGGTCCAGAGCAAAGTTTTGCAGCTGACCCAAGAGCCCAGACAGCATTTTTTAAAGACACAGTAGAGAGGCACAGGACCTAGACTTAGTAATTTCCAAGTCTCTTTCCCTTGTCTAATTTCAAACATGTGGACAATATTCTTGTCACGCCTAAAAGCGTGAGCTAAGGTGAACAGATTTAATCATACTGAAAACACACACAATAGGGAAGAGAAGCAAGTTTCACTCATAATTTATGGTGGAATGAATGCCATTAAAAATAAGTTCAAAGACTTTTAGTGCTACAAGGTTTCCAAAGTTTACAAGTGTGTATGAAAAGTCAGAATTTCACCTCCGTGCACTGCCTCAAATCCATTTTCTAAAACTGAACGCAAGTTTCCTAGTAACAAAAATACAGTACAAGTTCATTTGGACACTGGCTGCAGTTTGACATCTTTTGTAAAAACTGATGCAGTCACCATATTCACTTAAACGGCCGCTACAAGCAAAAGATCAGCCCTCTGTGCTGAAATGATGAAGCATAATAAACATTTAATCTTTGGCTTCAAAAGACAAGAAAAAGGAGTAAGTTTAATACAGCCATACACTTAAAAACACAAGATGAAATTCCTCTTGCCAAACTCTTTCCTCCCCATTTTTCCAGCTTTACTCCTCTAACTTACTTTAACCTGCTCTCCTGTTGCTCTATTTCAGCAAGTCCGATTCAGAAATTCAACAGATGCTCCTGTATTCAGCAAAGAGCAACACTCAATAAGGTTCCCAACCAGTTTTACTCCCTCAAAGTCTCTGCTACATCCGCGCCGAGACAAGGCAACTATTAAGGTTATTTACCCAAGATATGCAATACTGATTGAACCAATGCCATACGACGCAAGCACACAAAAAGTATTTTCAAAAAAACCTAAAACAGAAGCAAATTAAACACTACCTTTGTTCTAACACAAGCCGTTTGCTTGTTCTTACACTATTTTTAAAACAACTTAGGATACTGCATGCTGGTTTATACTCTAGCTCACATAAATTTCAAAATTGCTATGGTTGAAGTGACCCTGAAGTATTACCGTATCAAAATGTTTGGCAAGTTTTTGCCTTACAATAAACATCCAAAGGCACATCTATTGTTTTCAGTGTTAGGCATGATATAGAACATACCCCAAAATAAACCAAACCCCTCTCATAACCAAAGCAGTCAGTTTATTATTCATATATCCTCTCTTACAAACCTGGATAGTTTCATAGACAGGACACTGCAAATGATCCATCCCACAAACCAGGTTAAAGATTCCTCTTGAAGTCATGCAAACACACGCCTTTTGAGAAGACGTGTAAATGCACAGTCCAGAGCTGAGAACAATATACCGCCCTCCACTGCTAGTTAGCCTGTAAAATACAATCTACAAGATTTATCCAATATAAGCACAGGGGCAGTGTGGGGAGACATTTAAAATTTCCCTTTGCTTTCACCTTTTACTTCTTTGCCTTTACAATTTATAAGTTATTTCTTGGAAATAATTTTCCAGGTTATAAAACGTCTCTTGAACCTAAAGCACACAACCTCCATTCTAGTACATATTTACGTTTGATGAAGTGGAAAGAGACAAGAGAAATAATTCTGTTTTGTCCCTCTAATCACTTGCACTCATGATTTATGATAGCAAAGACACTTTTTATATCCAGGCACCTGCAGATTAATTATTTTGTGTCTACTTGACTTCATTTGAAGTTACTATTATGAGCTCAAAGCTACAATGTAACATAGCTTAGTTGAGCCATGGTCCTGCACACAATGTTTCACAGCACTGACATTTCTGTCCAGAAATATTTTAGGTCACTAAATACACAGACTATAAACTAGGCAGACAGTTTATACGTGTAAAGTGACCCGATCCTTAAAGCAAGACTAGGAGCAAGTGTAACATCCTTAGCACTTTACATGCTACAAATGTGTAATTAATCAACATTTGGAGACTCTCTCTATAGGAGACGTTTCCACTGTGCCCCAGCAAAATGAAACCACAACTATCGTAAAAAATGGTTATTACAGAAATCATATCAGTATCAGAAGAGAAATACTAGAATCCTTCTGCTATTTCAATATCAAAGATATTTAAGAGACAAATTATGCAAATTACAATGTTCAGTTCCTCTGTATTATTACAAAATACTGAGTTACATGTAGTGTGAAAAGCCTTAGCTTATCTTATTTTCAAGGGAGTTAAATTCAGTTCACCTAATTACGTGGAAAAGGCAGATGTATACATGCATACACTTCTCCCTTCCAAAAGTTGTCTTTGGGTGGTAAAAGCATTCTGCACAGCATTTAAAACAAAACAACAAAAAAAAGGCAGTTTAGAGTAAAAGCAAGTACGCTTAATTTGCCAGTTAGTTCAATGCCAAGTTGTGTAAATTTGCTGTAAAGTGATTGAGTAGTTGCTACTTTACCTCCCTGACAATGCCTTCATTCAGGGCTTCAATGTTCTTCTCACACCCCCTCCTCTATGTGTTACAGATCTGGATCAATAATATCTAAAATGCTATAAGAATACACCCCTATGTTACTTCATGTGCCAATGATACAGTTGCCAGCCGAAAAAACAAAATAAAAGCCTGGATGCATTCTTCACAGCTAGAAAGACACAAAAATTCACCTTGATTTTAAAATTTAAGCAGAATATATGGAAGTAACTTGGAATTGCAATTTTTAAACCTTTCTTATTTACTTAAATTATTCATGATCATGTTCACTAACAGCCTTTTTAACTGACATGCTTTTAATTTGGACACCCGATTACAATGGTTTTTGGAAAACACAAATGACCTTTCCTCAGAAGAACACCAAGCAAGTTTGAGTGTGCTGCTTTTTCACTTCTCTTTGCCTATGCTTCTATTAGTTATTTAACATTCTTCCTTTACTTCTTGATTTCAGCTTTACCCTTGTCTTCCTTGAGCAGTTCCTGCAACTTTTGACAAGAGATCTCACTACAGTAATGCAACAGCTCATACAAAACAAAAGAAAAACAACCATATACGTGCTACCTAATAAACAGAGGCTAGGTCTAGAATAGACGAGGTTTGTTGAGGCATATATACAAGCAAACTGTCCTTTCTGCACTTGCAGCTGAAGTAAACTTCGGTCAATATTAACAATCCTGCCAACAAGAAAAGTTTCACGGTAGTCTTACTGCATCAACAGCAAATTTGCAAATAATGCAAGGCATTATGACCTTAACACTACTATACAGGCAAAAGTTCTCAGGTTTTGTTAGACCATCTTTAAGAGAGTTATCCTGGGCCGCATCAAAAGAAGAGTGGCCAGCAGGTCAAGGGAGGTGTTTCTCCCCCTCTACCCTGCTCTCCTGAGACCCCACCTGGAGTACTGCGTCCAGTTCTGGGGCCCTCAGCACAGGAAAGACACACACTTGTTGAAGCTGGTCCAGAGGAGGGCCACAAAGATGATCAAGCGGATGGAGCACCTCTCCTGTAAGGACAGGCTGAGAGAGTTGGGGTTGTTCAGCCTGGAGAAGAAAAAGCCTTTAGAGAAAAGCTTCTTTAGAGACCTTAATGATCCTGCAATGACAATTCTTACACATAACTGCTTTTCCAGAAGTTCTCACCAGCCTCAAAACTTTAACTAAATTCAACTTAATAATCTAAAACACCATGATCCTACTGATCTCCACCAAGAAAATCTTGGTGTGGTCTTGCAGGTCACTTCAGACACAGCATGATCTCTGCCAGAATCTGCAGGACTGACTGAACCCCGACACAAATTCCCCTCCATTATAATAGCATTTAGTGCACCACAACATGCACTTTCACACTGACACAAACAGGAATTTTCACCTGTAGTAATGTTTCCATACGAAGTTTTCCCATGCTCTTGGAAGGTGATGATTCTTATCAGTAATTTTAAGAAGTACTAATGTTAACAAGCATAAAACAATTCTGGCTGGAATATCTTCGAACAGCTTGCTAATTTTACAGCATCTTCCATCTTGTTACTTTTGCAAGAACTCAAGCGATCAAGGCAACGCAGTTTGCCACTTCCATTTATAAATAAAGATTACGGCCACGCTGGCTCATCTTGCAAACGGTCTGACATTTTCAGATGTTCAAATATACCACAAGAGCATGGCTTAAATACTGAAGAGCTTCCTCCTATATTCATCTTCATGCTAATGTTTCATTCACAAGTGACAAGGACTGCAACTGTCATATCGTTTAAACAGTCTACAAATCGGGGACTGTTGCAGATACTCACATTCATTTCCTGCGTGTGACAAAATGACTACACTGTGAAAGCTGCCCCCCACTGTTAGCAATAAGCAGTACAGCTCTTATATATTTCATTCCAGATGCCTAAATATTGACAAGGCACACACACGTCCACTGCCAGCTAGATAAAGAATGAGAACTTTCTCATTAAAGCCTAGAAAGGGATTCATACATGATTTTCCTGGTTCCACTATGAAATCTGAACTGTAACAGCCCTAACTCACACCAAGGAATTTACACTTCACAGAGCTGTTCCGCATAATTTCAGTATCATTTTCAGCAAATTTTTAATCAGTTTTGACCTCTAATGACTGCAATAAGCATGTCTGGTACAGAAGTGCAACAGTTTAACTTAATTTTGCAAAAGTTAAAATTAATACACATCCCTGACAGCCACACTTACATCCTGCTTCTTGATGATTTAGCTTGCACCATTAAGTTCTAAAGCTAAGCATGCAATAGAACCTAACTAAATCAAGTTAATTAATTTACTTAAGGATATACATTTTTATTTTATACTACTCCTATCAGTGATGGCCCTCTAGCAAAGGCACATTTTCAGCGACAACAAAACTTTTTCATAGTTCTCTCCGAAAAAAGCACAGTAATAGAACAGTCTGTTTTCGTAAGAAAATACAGACATTTTTAAGCACAGAATTTTTCAGAGTTGGAAGGGACCTCTAGAGATGATCTAGTCCAACTCCCCTGCTAAAGCAGGATTGCCTAGAGCACACTACTCAGGACTGCATCCAGGCGGGTCTTGAAAGTCTCCAGAGAAGGGACTCCACAACCTCCCTGGGCAGCCTGTTCCACTGCTCCGTCACCCCCACCGTAAAGAAGTTTTTTCTCATATTTGATCGGAACTTCCTATGTTCCAGCTTGTGCCCGCTACCCCTCATCCTGTTCCTGGGAACCAATGAAAAGAGTCTGGCTCCATCCTCCTGACACCCACCCTTTAGATACTTGTAAACATTAATAAGGTCTCCCCTCAGCCTTCTCTTCTCCAGGCTAAAGAGTCCCAGCTCTCTCAGCCTTTCCTCATAAGGGAGATGCTCCAATCCCTCAATCATCTCTGTTGCACCTAACACTAAAAAAGCGTTTTCAATTGTACATTGAAAAGTTTCTCCTTTGGCTACTCAGCAGCAAGCAGAACGTTTCCCCATGACATTATTACCATGAAAAGCAAGATGGAAAGACTAGC
This sequence comes from Larus michahellis, assembly GCF_964199755.1. Taxonomy (NCBI): domain Eukaryota; kingdom Metazoa; phylum Chordata; class Aves; order Charadriiformes; family Laridae; genus Larus; species Larus michahellis. Next base: position 60,932,874 of record NC_133897.1, on the reverse strand, counting down.
AGCTAACAAAACAAGAACTATTTCCTACAACCCTCTTCTTTCCCCTCAATTCAGTTCTCCAAACTTTAGATAAAACTTCCAGATGACAGTCTCCACTGCTCTGAGATAAGAGGAGCTTGCAAATTTACATATGAAATTAAGTTTAAATTACAGAGCAAAACAGGGTGAACTAGGGTCACATCAGCAGTCTTACTTCTGAACTCTAATCCACATTAAGATATTGCCTTAAACACACAGAGCAACAAAAAGCCAAGTTACATCAGATGCAAATTAAAAATGCAAACAACAAGTCTCTGAGTTCAGCTATGATTGAAATTGCATTCCTAATAACCCAAATTCTTATAGCTCCCTGCTTTAAACTTAAAAAAATTAACTTTTGTCTCCATTGTATATTAATGAATTGAATACATGAAAACGGAAGATGAGAAGCATGTCCATGTCTTCAAAAGATCAGTACGTTACCAGAGCAGAGCCAAAAGCTGCCCATACTGCAAAAACTTTCAGTCATAATGATCCTCACCATCCTATGTGTGAATAAAAGTTTCCATTTCTCCTTCACAGTAACACCAAGTTTGAGACATATAACAACATTAACTAGAGCAAATCTAACGAAACCCAAGGACAAGGAGCATTTTATATCGCCTTTAGGTACTTCTAATTTACAGAAAAACAGAAGTCAAGAGTATTGAACTGGTATTTGAATCTAGTGCGTAACTACAAAGTCCTCAGAGAAAATGTATTTGATCCTTTATTCTTAGTTGTGTTGTCAAGCAATGCTTCATACCCGCTAGACCAAGCTATAGCAGTGAAACCTTCCCAAGTCCAAAACTAGAATAATCAAAAGGGGAAGGAAAGGAGACATTAGTTTTTCCTGAGTTTTCGGAAAAACATCACATCAAAATTACACTGTTTATTCAAGAATCACAGAAGCATAGAATGATTTGGGCTGGATGGAAGCTTTGAAGATCATCTAGTCCAACCCTCCTTCTACAGACACCTTTCACTAGATCGGGTTGCTCAAAGCCTCATGCAACCTGACCTTGAACAATTCAAATGATGGGACATCCACAACTTCTCTGGGCAACCTGGTCCAGTGTCTCACCACCTTTATCGTAAAAAATTTCTTCCTTATGTTCAATCTAAATCTACCTTCATTCAGTTTAAAACTGTTGACCCTTGTCCTGTCACTGCAGGCCTTGGTAAAAAGTCTCTCTCCAACTTTCTTATAGTGAAAGGTCTCAATAAGGTCTCCCTGAAGCCTTCTCTTCTCCAGGATAGACAACCCTAACTCTCTCAGCCATTCTTTCATAGGAAAGGTGTTCCAGCCCTCTAACCACTTTTGTTGCCCTCCTCTAGAGCCTCTCTATAGGACCATGTCTGTGTTGTGCCAGGAACCCCACAGCTGGATGCAGTGCTCCAGATGGGGTCTCGCAAGAGCAGAACAAAGGTGAGAATCACCTCCCTCGACCTGCTGGTCATGCTTCTTTTTACAAGTCCACAATACAACAGGAAAAGAAGGTATGGCAATCTTGAGGATAAAGCAAAAGAGAATCCGGCTCTGGCAAAAGTTTACATATGACCCTATATCAGTTTCCTGCAGTGCAAAATGAAATTCATATTTTCCTATTTTCACAGGAGCCTTCATTCATTTTTTCAAGGTTTTAATTTGAAAAACATGACATTAAATAAAGTGGAATGTAACAAATGTTTGGTTTATTTAAAAAAATATATTTGATTTTGACCTGCATCATTTATAAGAGGTGAGGTGGCAACATGAAGCAGTTCACTGCTGTGGCATCAGAGGTTCTGTGAGTAAAAAGAAAACTGTCAGAAAATTAACTATTTCCTAAAATAGCACTTTTCCCAGCAGCTGTACAGCAACCATTCCCTGATTAAACCTCATGTAACTACTCATGCTGGATAATACAACAAGTGTTTAAATCTGACAACGTTCCATCGCTGTAGTTATGTTAAAGGCTACAAGTTACAGCACCACAGCAAGGCACATCAGGTCAGGACAATTTGATCATGAAAGTCATTTAGTCATGTCTGTAACAGATCTGAACTGCATTGTTGTAGAACCATCAGTAGTCAATCTGTAGTCGTTCCCCCACTGATAAATCTACAACTCTTATAATAAAACAGCAAGTTACTTATGTAGAGAAGTTCAACAGCTTTCTATAATTTTCCAACCATTACATTTTCTTGCTGTTTCCTTACTGAAAATTCTCCTTTAACAAGTAAGGGAAACTCAATGGTCTCCATAACAAATTAAAAAAATAGTAGTTTAAGTTTGTACCTTATATAGGTTACAACTTTTACCTAGACCTCTAAATGTTGGTTCCAACAACCATTTCTTTACCTGAAGATTATCTTAAAAAATACAGTAATAAAAAGGTTTTTATGAGTTTACACTTGCCAAAAAAACAATGTTGGCACCTAAGCAGTCTGTTTAAAGCAAGTTCATGTATTCCTAAAGCGCATGCAGAACATCCAAGAGCAAGCTTTCCACACTTGTCTTTCCTCCCAGCTCTGTGCAGCGAGAGGATTGTAGCGACCTGAAGGCTGCTGGGACTGCCTGTGCACGTCCTCCCATCCAAGTGGGACACCTACTCTGTTTTCCTCCTGATGAAGGCAGACAGACCCTGTTGGACAGCATGGGAGGTACAACAGCTTGGCCATGCTCTTGAACAGACAGCACTGATCCAGTCACCTTTCACTTTAACCTGATTCTGCCCTTCTGGTTGAAAAGTGTAGTACACATGACATCTGTATCCACCTGCAACGCACTGACAACTTCTTACTAGGACAATTGCCTCACTTCACATTCACGATACGTATTTTTTGATGTCGAGAGTGGTATAAGTGCAAGAAGGGCATCTTTAAAGCTGTTTAATCAACTAGGAATTTAAAAGAAAACAAACAAAAAAACCTAAACAAACCCCCAAACTTCAATGCCAAGAGAGAAGACTCCAGGTATACCAAATTCGTGCAACCACTGACACCCAGGATGTGACTCATTATTAGCTGGGCCCTACTGAAATAATTGTGACTACACAAAACTAGGCACTACTTGAGAAACACAACAGATGAAAAGCAGTACTCAGAGATCTTAACATATCAATTGTAAGAAAACACTTTTTAAGCTAAATATCTGAGATAACTTTCTCAAAGGACTCAGTATTGTTTTCATAACAGTGCAGTTAAAATGTATGACCTTATGCCAACACTAAGAATAAGCTAAATTCAAAAAAGCCACCCCCAAATCAGTATCCAAATAAGGGTGTACATCAATTTAGCTTAAATTAATTTAAATTGTTTAAATTAAAGCACTGCAATTTTCTCATGCCGACAGTCCAAGTAACAGGCCCAACTTATAAGGCAAGTTCAAACCAGTGCAAAAAGGACTAAGGTGGAAGAAAAATCATTTAGTTAAACCAGTACAACTGTTTTGTCAGATGAGGAGCAGGGCGCATATGCATAATTTAGGTGCCTGAACTAAGAAACTGTTCTCTACTTGTTCCCTGGCTAGGCAACGGAAGAAGTTTTCTCCAGAGAAGTAATTCAGATCAGAAGCCTAGTTCAGTTGCTCTGAGCTGTTGTGGAGTTACTAGGATCTGCATGTACTCAGCTGAGAAAACAAGAAGCTGTTAACGCTAGGCACCAAACCCAGATTCTAGAGTTAGCTGTATAAATTACTCCCAAGATCAAATGTGTTCCCCACACCTCCATATGGGACAACTATTTCAATGGCACCTCAAATACATAGTGATGATATGATTGTGAAATGTAACTAATATTAAGAACCAAAGCAACTAAGAAAAACATAAAATAACTTGTTGGGTAACAAATACTGAGAAACAAGAGAAGTTGCAAAGCAGGGGGAAAAGACTTCTTTCTAGTAGAGTCACCAGCCGAGACACAGAGTGTCAATGCAACTCAGACAACACCACACAACATTGCAGCAGTTCACTGTGAGCATCTCTGGAGTAAAAACTATGCACCATGGTACCTATGAAGTACCTTACTACTTCTCCAAAGAGAACCCTCCAAACACACCCTGCACCAGTTAGGCAGCAACTCACAATATAGTATTACAAACAATATTTGGCCTAATTTAAGTTACATGGCCACTAGGTATTTCTGGTCCTCGTGGACCATTCCTCACAGTCCTGCCAAAAGGATTTCCCAGACAGACTTTTTTTTTTTCCCAGACGAGCACCAGGGTATGCATAGGTATTAGGAAGTATATGATTATATATGAACACATACACTGGGGAAAGTTTGTTGAGGAAGTCAGTAACAAAACAAATGAAAACAAAATAAGGTAAAAAAATTAAGTAATCTGTGTCCTCTTAGTGCTGACTGACAAGTATACAGATAACCTAGGGTTAAATTCCTTTCTCCTCAAAGGCACAGCTGGTGGATTTAAATACAAAGTGGGGGAGACAGCATGTGAGTCTACAAAGAAACGGAGTATGTGGAAGGAAAGAGTATTAGGTGATATCACAAGGAAGGTTTTAATGACAGGAAAATAAGATCAGACGGGGAAAAAAGCATGGTGAAGTAAATAGTTACTGTGAGGAAGAAAACTGAAAGGGTAAAGGTAATAAAGGGATAATGATGGTGATGGAATATAAATTGAAGAGGAAATAAGCAGGATGGGAAAAGGATCCCAGTCAGGACACAGTTAGCTTTCAGTGGCAAAGTTCCTGGGAAACAAATGAGGTGATTACCTGCCAACGATGAAAAACTGCAGAACTAGTCATCTAAATGCAGGCAATAAATGCACAGACTAATAAAAGGTTACAGAGGGCACCTTCTCTCGTAAGGCCACAACAGTAGGTGGCAACAAGGGGAAGCCTGGTGCACAGTCCTTGATAGTGAAAGAAATCTGGAGAAGATGACAAGGAGGAGCTGTGGGAAATATCCCCCAGCAGCCACGACCGTACTGGGGGCACGGGGGAATTTCTCTAGGTACAACAAAACAGCTCCTAGACAGACCTGAGTGTCACTGGGGATCTGGGGATGGCTGGGATACAAGAGGGTGAAAGGAGGCAGCACAGAGAAGGACAGGGAGGACAGAAGGCAGGTAAACACCCAAAAACAGTGCCCAGTGAAGTTACGGACAAAAGCTCATGAGGAGAAGACAGCAGAGGCCTGGGACGAGCAGGGCCTGGGGTGGCTGGGGCGGGCAGCCCTGAGGCCGAGGAGGCAGAGCAGGGGCGCGGGAGGACGGGCCCGAGGTCTAAGAGCCGCGGGGCGGGCGGGAAAGGCACGGGCGGCCACCGTGGCGGCCCCAGCCATGCGGGGGCCGCGGTCACGGGGGAGGGCAGGGAGGCGGAAGGGAGAGCCGGCCAGGCCCGGGGAGGGAGCGGGCAGGCTGGCCGGCGGACAGGTCTGGCGGCGCCGGGGCAGCCGGCGGGGCGAGCTCCCGCCCCAACGAGGGCGATGCATTTTGAGTGCGCAGTTAGCGGCCTCCCCGCTCCGAACCGGCCGGCGGCTCCTGAGGCCGGATCTGCGAGCGAGCCGGACAACAGCTCCCGCCGCCTCCCTCGCTACAGAGCCAGGTACGCGCCCGGGAGAAGAAAGGCGGGCGGGCGGGCAGGCCGGGCCCAGCCTCCCCTTCCCCCGCTCCCGCTCCGCGCGGCGTGACTCAGTGCCGGGCCCCGCTCCGCCGGGCCCGCGCGGCCTCGGCCCGGCAAAGCCGCTGCCTCCTCCCCGGCCGGTCCGGGCCCGGCCCGGCCTCGCTGCGACACAACGCCGCGGCCTCCCCGCACTCACCAGCATCGCGCGTCCCGCAGAGTCAGGCCGCGTCCGCCCGCCCCTTCCGCCTCCGCCGAGCCCGGATCTGCCGCCACCTCCCCCCGGCGCGGCCCGGAGAGCGCGGAGGCACCGCCCGTTCCGCCCCGTTCCATGGCCCGCCCCGTTCCACGGCGGGGGGAGGCCCCGCGGGCCGCTGGGAGCTGAGGACTGCGGCCGGCCGCGGTGGCGGAAGCCGCCAGTTCCCTCCCCTGAAGGCGGGTGAGGGGCGCTGCGGAGGGAGAGGGAGCCGGAGCCGGGGCGGTAGCGACGCGGGGCCGGCGACCTGAGCCCAGCCGCCTCCTCGGCCGCTCCCTCCCCCGTCCCCTCTGAAGATCGCGGGCAGGTCGGGGCCTGGCCCAGCCCAGCCTCGCTGGGGCTACGGAGGGGCCTGGGCGCTGTCTCCCGCAGGCGTTAGCGGGGCTGGGGAGCTCGGCCCTTTCTCGGAGCCGGGGGCGGGAGGGCGGTGGTGCGGGCGATGGCTGGCCGACCGCCATCTCCTCGGCCGCTAGGCCCCTGCCCTGCCCGAGGGGTCGTCGCTGTGACCCTCCCTTCCCCCCAGCTCCGTCCCCCCAAAGTCAGTCCACTGCCAGAAGAGCCGTCGGATGTGTTTCGAGATAGCACTGATAAGCGTGATAAGACTTTCTTCCATCCATAACTACGCAGCCACTCTTGTATTTATGAAAAACACGGGTTTCTAGCGTGTCCTGTACGCACTGAGCTGCACCATACCTAGTCCCAGAGCCCGAGTGGACGGTACAGCAGTGCATCGACTGCTTGTCCTTGTCGAGCAAGTGTTAAACCCAACTGCAAGGCTCTGAATTATTCACGTCAAGAGTCATTATCTCGAGGTTAACATTGTTGCATTGAAGACTTTGGTGGTGATTAAAGTGCGGCTGTCATAAGTGTAGTTCTATCTTCCTATAGTTGTGAATTTCAGATTAATAAGAAAGCAACTTGGAAAATAACATTGCAGAGAGAAGAACAAGGTAGAAATTGAAGGAAAGGAAGTTCTTTTGTTCAGCTGTGAGCTGGTTCAGAGAGGTGTGAAGGTACCCGGTCTGACTGATTTAGGGATAAGTAGTTACGTGAACCTGTTTGCAATCTATGAACAAATTTAAGCAAAAATACCTAGTGTAGGTAACTTCATGGTGATAAAATACAAGCTCCCTAGCATGTTTGCATCACTTTTATGTGGATTGCAAGTGAGGCAGTTAATTTTTCTGTGTAACAGTATCAAATGGATGATACAAAATCATACCAAAATTAAGACAGGTTTCAGAAAAGTAATGTTTTGGAGTCAGACCTGCCTTATTTATTCCTGGGGACTGTAGAATTATATTGCTGGGGCTATGTTGCAAAGGAAGAGATCGAGGTTTGCATATCCTTGGTATTGTGCTGTGTCAAGGTTCTCTGCACAAACTATGTTGATTTTCCCTGCTGATATGAATTCAGATCCAAATTATACCAGAAAACTTTTAAAGCAACTCAAAAGAGGTCATAAAAAGTTCTTATCTTTTACATTAGTGTAAAGATTCCAACTCAGAAAATGCAGTAGCTTCATAAGAAAGGAAAGAGAAACAGGGAAGCAATATGAAGAAACAAGGTTTCTTTGCTCTGCAAAATGCTTCACTCCCATCCTGGTTCCACCAGCTGTACACCATTTTTGAAAATTTGCCTTCTCAAAGCTAATGGCCCTTAGTCACCTAAGTGCTGAAAAAATTATTTCCCTGTATAATAAGGCCTTACTATGGCACAGCCTACTGAAGTGGACGCAAAGTCATTGACACAGCTCTAATGAAAACTGCTGGCTAAGCATCTGAGAAGCACTGTCTGGGGAACTGGTTTAATGTGTAGCAGGGTCACTGTCTCAGTCAGCTGGGTGCCATCGCAACGCTTACATTAATTTTTCCCATATAGACATACTTTGCAAATACCATTCCTAGGCTTGACTAAATTTCTGGCTTGCTAACGTATGTGAGTTGTACTAGAGGAGAGTTTGTGTGAGTCATGCTGGATGCTGCATCAGCATGGCCAGTTCTGCATGATGTGTTAAAAACTGGGGAGAGTGAGGGAAAGCAAAATAGTCTGTGGGAGACAGGAACCAAATCTAAAGGTGGGTAGACTGATCATAAAAAAAAAAGGACTGATTTTTCAGTCTCGGAAAGTAATTTTACTGCAGTTGTATTTACACAGAGGTAAAGCCATTATTGGTTTTAAATTCTAAAATAAGGGGACAATAGAGCCATGGATATGCAAGGAAAGTGGAAGAAAAATGATGGGAAGTGAAGAAAATAAGGGGAGAAGGAAGGTCTGAATTAGCACCATCCTGCACTAGGCTGGGCTTTTTTGCTTTTGTGGTTAACTTCAGTACAAGCTTGGCATTTGACAGTTTGGAGTGTTTCTTTTTTTTTCCCTCGGGTTGCATTATAATTTGCGTACACTTTAAAGAGGCAAGGCATGGTTCTCTGATTTTATTTGTGATGGTGGTAGATTAGTTGGCACTCTGAAAAGGCAGGCCATGGGAAAATCTTCGCTAGACGACTTAGATATGATGCAGAACATGGCTCATTCATTACACTATCAGGATAAGTGGTCACAGAGAGAAAAGGAAATTGAACGCCAAAATAAGTATTACCAAAATTACTCATAGCAGGATGGCTAATGCGCTTTAAGTTGTCCAATGGAATTGATGTACTTTGCGTGCAGGGAGAGATGCTTCCCCTAGAGGTTGAGGCAGCCAAAATTTCAAGGACAGCCTTCATGAGAGAAATCCACTCTGTTTTTACTGAGGTGAGTTTGCAGTGCTGCTTGAGAGGGGCCTTTTTTGAAAGTAACTTGCAGATTTCGCACTTGTTGCATCAGCAATGAATCAGCACACATCAAGCAAGAAGATTATCATGACAATGTTTGCTGTCAATGGGAGTAGGAAGTTCCTTGGCAAAGAGGAAAAGCCTGAGTCATTCAAAGACACAGAGTTGCGGTGGCTGCTAGTTTTATTACTGCTGTCAGGAGGCTTGACGGATGGGGAGGGATACATTCCCTGCTAGTTATGTCTGCAGTGATTGCCTGAAAACAGTAATTGTATCACCACCTGAATACAGCCAGGAGGACAGGCTAAGGGGAGATGATGATAACCAGATTTTTTGCCACATTCTTTTCAAATATGAGTTCTGTTGTGCTGCCAGTACACCACTGACTCAGGCTCGCAAAAAAAAAAAAAAAACCCAAACAAAAAAAAACCCAGAGAGGCAATGTGCAAAAGTGTTTAACCAGACAACATGACGAATCTGCTTGTTGGAATTTACTGACTCTAAGATGTGCAAAAGTAGTGAATGTGGTCAAACACACCACATGGTGATGTCTTATATAAACTACAGCTAGCTCGAATATAAACAAATATTTCTTTGATTATGATACTGACCCAAAAGGAAAAAACAAAACAAAACACACCACTGCATTAGACTCCAACTTGTAAATAATAGTTTTGAAGAACTGGATAAAGAAGATTCCCTGTGTGACAGTAGCAAGCCTGGATGCAAAGTTCTCTGAGACACCGGGATTGTTCATAGAGAATATATGGTGAGAGGACAGGTAACAGCAGAGGCGTCACTGCTAGACCTGTGTCTGTCCTAAAATTAGTGTAAAGACTATGCTACAGAGATTCTTGAGTGTATTCATACTTTTTAATCAGTGGTAAGGTACTTAGTATTTTGAACCCCTTTCAGTTATGCTCAGTGGGTTTACAAAGTGAGAATGACTTCTGAATTTATGTATGAAGCAGAACACTGATTTGTGCATCGACTTGTCTTAAAGGTATGAGAACATTAACTAGTATTATTTTCATCTAGGTTACTCAGTCCAATGCTTCTTATTTATTCATATGCAACCGGTCAGTGAAAGTGATGAAGTGAGACCACTGTTTACTTTCTGCCAGGAAAATCCTTCGGATGCTGTAGGGACTAAAAAGATGTTAATATGATTTGCGTGGGGCAATAATATAATAGAGCTGCAGAAATAAGTTATTAATGGATAATTTGGCCTTCAGAATACAGCTAGATGCAGAAAACCACCGGATATGTACAGCTTTAACTAATAATCTTGAGCTTTGGAAGATCTGGGAAAATGGTACTACTCTGAGGGGAAGGCCTGTGAAACTAAAATGAATTTGTTAAATGGGATCTGTTAAATTTGAAACAGGTTATCAGGATATACAAGCTAGCTGGCGAAGGGAAGGAGAAGATTTATCAAGCTGAAAAAGTCACTCAAGAGCAGACTTAGCACTAAGCTGATGGCGCAGACTGTGCTGTGCATGTGAGTCGGAGATGAGTGACTGGAGCATTCCCATCGCACTTGGCAGCGCTACTGGGTAGGGGACTGCATCTCTCCTCCCTTGCCTGATAAATCTCCCAGCAAACATGCAAAAAAGTTTGAGTGTTGTTTCCTAAACTCAGAGTGTTTGTTTTGTTTTTCCGCAACAACGGTGTGGATAGATACAGCCTGATAAAGTTAGGGATTTGATGATGTGGAGGTAGGCCTGCTAGCACCAGCTTTTAAGCCTATGTTTTTTCATCAAATTTGATGCCGGTGTGTTACAATACTTTCCTTCTTTGTGGAAAGAAACTCCCTGAGCACCAGGGTGGCCCGACTGGGAGACCCTGTCAGTGGTGTAACTGAAATACTCAGACCCCTAGGTAAAGAATTCCCATAGTCCAAAAGGGATTTTAGTTCTGCACAGGGGCAGGCAGCATGAACAACTCTGACTCACACACATGAATCTGCCACGAAGAAGGGTGGATGTCTGGAAGCCTGTTTTGCACTTGTTTCCAACCAGCCATGGTGAGCACGGCACACTTTCTTCACTGTCCTTCATTCTGGAGAACTGCTGATGGCTCCTCAGAAATTTAAGAGAGCCAAACGCTTTTAGACTTACTCTCAGATCCATTATTTGGAGCCTGAAAGCCAAAATTTCACAGGTAATATTTTTACAAGGTATGACTGTAGCTGAGAGGTGCCCTCAGCTCTGGTATTTTTTCTTTTGGTAAGCAAGCTGTACATGAACATGATGGATTCAAACTGAAGTGACCATGTATATGTTGTGCACCTCTCACACACATAAAAATCTATTCCAAAGCGTAAGTGAGAATGCCTGGGTGAAAATAATGAGGTTCAGCAAAAGGTGATCAGTCAAACATCTAGGGAGGTTGTGTGGTACGTGTTAGGTGCATGCTTCAGTAAAGATTTTTCTTGCTACAAGTCAGAAAGTGTTTGAAATTTATGCTGCAACCTGGTAAGGAGGCACAGAGTTTTCTGGATACTCTACATTTACATAGTGGATAAGGATCCCTTAATGCATGAGTTTTTTCATCTTCCTTCATAGCCAGAATACTGGGTACTCAGTCATACATCCTCAAGTCTCAATGACAGATACTGTTTCCAAATATCTGGGAGATTCAGAGGCCAACTTTCAGTCTTTTTGTGCATTAAGAGCATGTACCGGAAGAGATTTTCTATGCGTCTCATACATTCTTGTAAGCTGGATTATCACAATGTTATTGTTCTACCTCCAGGAAGCAGTTTAAAGTGTTTTCCTACTGTTTTTGTCCTTTAAAAATTATTTCTAAGCTTTCTTTTTTATCTGGTGCCATCAAACTCTTACCACTAGAAGCCAATGAAAACTATTCTCTATTCTTTGTGAAATGGGACAAAGCTTTGCCCATTACCTAATGAAACCACTTTTAGAAGTCTTTTTCTCTGTAGGCCCTCTGAGGGTTTTGTATTTGAATCTGCCATTAAGCAGTTCAAGGCAGAATGCTCTGAATTACCTCTTTTTGATGAAATTCTTACTAGGTTTTTGTGGTTTTTTTTTTTTCCGGGAGAAGGTCTGTGTAGGTAATTGTTTTCAGAAATTGTTACAGATCATGGCAGATGCAAATTTTCATAGTTTTTTTGCATCTGAAAGAACCCTCTATGTCTTTCCTTCCGTTTTCGGTCCCCCTTCCCCTCCTAAATGTTTGACACAAAGCATTTCATTTGACCTGAAAGGAAGGTTTATCTACAAGTGGCAGAAACTGAGTTTTGTTTTGTTTTCTTTTGTATCAAAGTGAGAGCATTGTCTTCATTTTTTATTTCTCTAAGGGGATCTATAAATTTGCCTCTCTTAGCAGGAGAATGCTCTTCCCATGTAGTACTAGACTTTGGTTGTACCAGCATGAGCCTTACTGTGCTTTGCGGAAGTAAAAAAGAGTGGGGAGCTATTATGCCATTCAGCTGGGAGGTGGGACCTACTGCCTGTAGGTTCAAATTTGCTAATAGTTTGAGATTACTAAACTACAGCTGTCTTTTTTTTTTTTTTTCCAGTTAGTACATTTGCCAAAACCAACAAGTCTTGTTGTGAGTGCTCAGAGGAAGCAGTGTTATGAAGGCTGACATAAGGAATACACGCTGGCTGTAATCTTTATTATTCATACGCATTACCTATCCAGAACCACAAAATATCCTCCTGTGTGTCTTTCAGTTTCCATGCCTAATGTCAGATAGAGAGTCTGAAAACAAAGCAAAACTCAGATTAAGTGCTTAATTGGTATCAGTTACTTCTGTGCTGTTGGTTGGTCTTAATGAGTAGCATCAAAACTGGCAATTATTGGTCATTTTGACAGCATAAACTTGAGGAAACAATACAGTCACTGCTAGTAATGCCTACCTATTGCTGTATGATACTGTATTGCAGTACTAATAATTGTATTTGGTAAAGGTTGCGTGTCTGTATTGAAGATCTCTTGCTTTTTCTGGCAAATCCATTTTCCTCAATGTTTCAGACAAGAATGTTTATCTAAGCTCATAAGTGATGGTTTCCCACTTTAAGGCTTTGTTCCTGCTTTTGAGCTGAGCGCAGTTTTCTTCCTTGCTCTAGAACCTCTGCTGCTTGAACTAGCCAGAGGCAGCAGATATATTTTTCCCCTTATTGTTCCTGCTTGGGGGGGATTAGCTTGTTAGAGCTCTTTCTTTGTAGGAGTTTTTACAGATTGAAAGACATCCTTGGTTATGCTTCTCATTATTGTTACTCCATTGTTAGGAACAGCTAACCCGCTCCTAATGAAGCAGAACTATAAGCTTCATTGATGCTTGGTAAAAGATGTATTCCCTTTCTTTTTTTTTTTTTTTTTTTTGCAGTGGTTTGATATTTTGTGATGATATAGAAGCAACTGTTCACAGACAAAACGTGTATATTGAAGCAAATCAATGTTTTGCACAAACATTTTTCATGCTGGAAGACTGCTTTTTGGGCTTACCATGTGAAATTGTTTCTCACAATATTTCTACCTGAAGGGAGGAGCACAAGGAGGAGAAGTCTCAGAGGAGCACAGTTCTCCTGCAAGTCACAGCTCAGCTTGTCGCACTCGGTAGATTCAAAACAGGAGTATATCCTCAGGGTTAGGGTTAGGATTAGGGTTAGAGTTAGAGGGGTTAGGGGTTAAGGTTAGGGTTAAAGTTAGGGTTAGGGTCAGGATCATTAGGGTTAGGATTAGGATTAAGGTTGTTAGGGTTAGAGTTAGGTTTAGGGTCATTAAGGTTATGGTTAGGGTCATTAGGGTTAGAGGGTAGGGTTAGGGGTTTAGGGTTAGGGGTTAGAGTTAGGTTTATGGTAATTAGGGTTAGGGCGACTAGAGTTATGGTTAGGGTTGTTAGGGTTAGGATCATTAGGATTAGGGTTGGGGTCATTAGGGTTGGGGTTAGGGGATTAGAGTTAGGGGTTAGGTTTAAAGTTAAGTTTAGGGTAATCAGGGTTAGGGTCATTAGGGTTAGGATAAGGGTTAGGGCCGTTAGGGTTAGAGTTAGGGTCATTAGGTTTAGGGTCATTAGGGTTAGTTATAGTGTTAGGTTCGTTAGAGTTAGGGTTAGGATTGTTAGGGTTAGGAGTTGGGATTAAGTTTAAAATTAGGGTTAGGTTTATTAGGGTTAGGGTCATTAGGTTAGGGTTAGGGTCGTTAGGGTTAGATTTTGGTTTAGGGTCATTAGGGTTAGAGCTAGTGTCATTATGGTTAGGGTCATGAGGGTTACATTAAGGGTTAGGGTCATTAGGGTTGCAGTTACGTTTAGGGTTAGCATTAGGGTCATTACGGTTAGGGTTTAGGTCATTAGTGTTAGAATTTGGGTTAAATGTAAGGTCATTAGGGTTAGCATCGTTAGGATTAGGGTTATGGTTAGGGTCATTAGGGTTAGTGGTAGGGTCATTAGGATTAGGGTTAAGGTTACGGTCGTTAGGGTTAGGTGTGCTTTGGGTACGCATGTATGCTTACTTGTGCTGAAGCTTCAGACCTTCCAGGGCTCACTTTCCTTGGTTTGATGCCTTTCACATGCATCCCAAGACATGTTCTCTTGTGAGGGAATTAGTTTCTCTGTGATCAGTATCAAGTTTAGCCACTGTTGACAGAATTCCTCCACACAGGAAGATCTCTGGTAAGGAGCATCCTGAGAGATTGGTCATAATCTATTGAAATGCCGACAAGCTTGTGATTTTCCTTCAGTGCCATGATACTTCAGAGTTTATATGCTTCAAGCTTATGGTTTAGGTCTTGCTGTAAAGTTTTTTGGCAGAAGAATATAGGCGGAGGGGATATTTGTATCCCAACTTCTCACCAGCTTGAAAGGTAAAACCAGTGAATTATAACAATCACAAAGGGGATAATTTGTAGTAATTATGCAATATGTAGAAATATGCATTATCAGCATATATCAGTGCATGGTATCAATGTAACACAGATGTTGTCAGGAATGGTAAGAAGAGAGGTGGTTTACGTGATCAGGAAAGCAGATGATACCTGAAAAGCTCTCTGAAATGTAGCTTATGCCACAGAAACGTCTGCAAGTCCCTGCTTTTGGTGTTTGTGGTGTGAGTCCATGGGTTGCTATGACAGTGACAGGGCTATAGCAGCTCCTGCGGTGTTATAGGCTGTGAAGACGGCTCTTTCTGTGAAGAGACCATTGGTATAGGGCTGACATTGGGGCCCATGAATGGACATGCTAGCTAGTGCCAAAGGACACCAGTCCTTTTCCCAGCAGACCAAACTTGTCAGTACTGCCCATTACCAAGCACGCCATGTGTTTCTCTAACACAGAGAAGAGATTTCAATCTATCACCTCCTTTCCCCCACAGCCTGGCGCTTCTCCCAGATAGGGAGGTCACTATTTATTGATCCTTTACTTCTAAAGCCCACCCTTCCCTTTTGCTACCAACTCAGGACATCGTGTGAATCAGCATCAAGCTGTCCCTTCACGGCTTCTCCTGTTTCCTGCCTTTGCTTATGAACAGCTCTGCAAGAGCACTGCTGTTGGAGTTCCCTCCAGCTTGTCTCCCTTTGCCCTGGCTGCAACTCTGCTGTTTCTAACCGATGTCCTCAGCACATGCCCTCCGTTGGACTTACCAGTACTGCTGTGATGTGAGGGTTTGTTTGCATTAACCCAGGAGATAGGTATAGAGAGAGATAGAGGTATAGGTATGTGTGTGCTTATGTGTGTGTATTATTTTTTACTGGTTGTTTCTAAGAGGTGATTATGCTCTGTTATGGTTTGAGGAACCCACAACAATTTATTGTTGTTTAGACAATTATTCTGCCACCCGATAAGCCCTCCCCACCCAGGAAGGGGAATCAGGGTAAAAACAGGGAAACCCAAAGGTAGAAATATAAGCAGATTTAATAGAATAAGACTAAATAGTTAACATTAATAATACTAAAGAACCGGTATCGATCCCAAGACCAATATAAAATATACAAGGATTATGCTCGGCCAACTCTATCAGCAGGAAGCTGTGCACTCCCAGCAGTGGACAGCAAATGTCGGACACTGCGAGCGCTACGGCTTCGGGAGGAAGGGAAGGGCTCAGGGGTCCAGCACCAGGGCAAGAAGTTCTCAGGATCACAGCCATCAAGGGAGAGAGAACTTCTCAGCAAACTTTCTAATTTATATTGAATGTGATATTCATGGTATGAAATAATCCTGTTGGCCAGCTTGGCTCAAGTGCCAAGGTCTCGCTCCTCCTCGTCCCTGCACCTGGCTAGCTCGAAAACACTGGCACCTTGAAACCTGCATACCATAGCTGGCTATAGAGTAAATATTTTCACAAATTCAGACACTGGAGTCTTCTAAAAATGCCGTTTTCCCTAGCATTAGAAGAGACCTTATCAAAAAATAAAATTACTGAAAGAGAAATTAATCCTCTGTCATTCAAACCAGGACATGCTCATTTTGTACCAGGAGTGGGGAGAGGTAGTAGCATATTCTACTGTTGTTTTCAATGTAACTAACAGTGTTTTGCCTAAAAGACCAGTTAGTTCAGACAGACACAAATATTTCCTCATTTCAGATAGGAACCCAGCTGGGACTGTCTTCTGCAGCCTACAGCGTCATCTCGAATAACAAATTTGGTGGCTTTCCCTTTTCCCCTGATAGACCACTCAAGAAATAAGCCTTGTGGGAGAAAGACCAACAGTCCTTCTGCATTTCAAGGATGTGAACAAACTTGCTGGGGGGATTTATCATCAATCTCTACCCTCTGTACAGTACCCTTTCTTTCAGTGATATTTGGCTGAGGTTTTTTAAAAACTGATCTACACAACTGAGTCAGTTAATTGTTTTTCCTGAGTGTTGCTGGGAAAACCTACTCATTCCACACAACTTAAAGCAAATTGGGATCCAAGTGCTTTATTGATCTGTCAACAACATGAAATTAAGCATCAATCAGTGAAGTGTTGCGTTCAAGATCAATAGTAGTAATACAACAGGTAAACCCCCAAACTAGACATTTACTAATGTTAATAAGCACCAGCAAATTTCTAAACACCCTCTGTAACAAACACAAAAGAGATTTCTGAAGTGCTAAAAGGCTTTCCATAGGAAAGGCAAGCATTGTACAAAGCCCTGCTGAGAACTCGCCTGTACCACTAGGGACCTTTCTCATTCCTCAGGTTCAAGAAAGATAAATTCCATCTGGGCTGAAGGGAAACAAAGACTGAGCAGTTGATTAGGAGCGTGGAGGGCTTGCAGAAAAAGACAACTAGCAAGAGTAAGACAGAGGCTGAAAGGGCTCCCATCACTTTCAACAAAGATACCAAAGGTGAAGGCCAAAGGGGGAAAAGAGCTCTTAAAGTGCAAGGAAAAACATGGTCAAGAACACAAAACCATTTGTGACTTCTTTCCAAGAAGAAGACCTCACCATGAGCAGGGTATTAGCAATGACCCTTGGTGCACTGGTAAGGAATGGTGAGGAAATCGTGTGTGCTCTCTACATCTCTGCAACGTTCTTGCAGAGGGAGCCAAAAGCCTGCCTTTCACCTCTGGCGTCCCCACAACCAAATGAATGTATATGGTGTAAATGCTCTTATTTACATAGTCTGAATGTCCAGATGAATTTACAGGCACACCCAGCAGCTGTGCCCAGTGTATGGCCACCAAGGGCAGGGACAGCCCCCTGGGCCTGGGCACAGGGACTGCCTGGGGCCAGCACCCCAAAGGCCTTCCTCCAAAGGATGCTGGGTGGAGGGGTGGCGGGCAGAGCTGCACAGGGGGGCCCCGTCACCCCCATGTCACAATGCCACCACCCGGCAACACAGCCGTCACAATGTCTCCAAGGGCAGGATAAGAGGGAGAATCCTCCCATGCCTCACTGCCAGACATGGCCCAGCGGCAGCCCGAAGACATCTGAGAGGAAGTGCTTGAGGATCCTGTGGAATTGCTTGGAGAGGCCTGAGGGAGGAAGACTAGAGGAGGCTGGTTGAGGCTGCTAGAATGATAAGAACCACCAACACCTGGAAGTGCCCGTGGCTCTCAGGGCCTTTTCAGCTGGATAGCAGTGGCAAGTACAAGGGAACACCTTCTTGAGGAGCACTGCAGAGCTACCATCCTCATCCCCTGCAGAGCCAGGGGCAGCAGCCGTAAGAAATGGGATGCGGGGGTGTTGCCAGGGGTCCCAGTGCTTTGGAGCACCCACTGGTACCCTGCCAGGTGTGGGAAGGAATCTTGCCCCCAAGGTCAATCAGGCCGGGGGCCTTTGGCTACTCTTGGAAGGCCCTGAGATGGCTTCATGTTGAGGGAGAACAGGGCTTGGGCATCTCCTGGGAGGCAAAAGCAGCCTGTGGGATGAGGAGGCAGGTCTTGCTCACATGCTCAGGGAATAGCCGATCGCCAGCACTGGGGTCAGGAAGGAATTTTCCCCCGGGGCACATTGGCACTGCTCCCTGGGGGTTTTTTGCCTTCCTCTGCAGCATTGAGCACGGCCACTTGTCAGGCCTCCTCTGCTCCATAGTGGCCAGGTTACTGCCTGCTGCTCATGCACCACGAAGATGGCCTCTCGTGCCCTGCAGCTGGGGGGAGGAAGGCTTTTTTTCCCCCGCAGTGAGCTGTCAAGTGTCCCCGGGGGTTTTTTGCCTTCCTCTGCAGCATTGAGCAGGGCCCCTTGCCAGGGCTCCTTTGGGCCCTTTTGGCCAGGAGCCTGCTGCTCCTGCTCCACGAAGGTGTCCCTCGTGCCCCACATCTAGGGGGAGGAAGCTTTCTAGAGTTGCAGGGTGGGCCCCCATGGTGGCACCTGGTGGGTTGCTTCTTGTCCTCTGTAGCATTGAGCACAGCCCCTTGTAAGGGCTCCTCTGAGTGTAGGGTGCTGCAGCTGGGGCGGAATAACCCCATGCATGAGTACAGGTTGGATGCTGACCTGCTGGAGGGCAGCTCGGTGGAAAGAGACCTGGGAGTCCTGATGGACAACAGGATGACCATGAGCCAGCAATGTGCCCTTGTAGCCAAAAAGGCCAATGGCATCCTGGGGTGCATCAAAAAGAGTGTGGCCAGCAGATTGAGGGAGGTCATCCTCCCCCTCTACTCTGCCTTGGTGAGGCTGCACCTGGAGTACTGTGTCCAGTTCTGGGCTCCCTGGTTCAAGAAGGACAGGGAACTGCTGGAGAGGGTACAGCAAAGGACTACCAAGATGATTAGGGGACTGGAACCTCTCTCTTATGAGGAAAGGCTGAGGGACTTGGGTCTTTTTAGTCTGGAAGAAAGAAGACTGAGGGGGGACATGTTCCTGTGCAACCTGCTCTACGTGAACCTGCTGTAGCAGTGGAGTTGGACTAGATGATCTCCAGAGGTCCTTTCCAACCCTTATCATTCTGTATGATTCTGTGTTCATGGTTGTGAGCATTGGCTCTGAAACAGATTCAGAAAAAATAACATAAAAGAATATAAAATTAAAAAAAAAAAGAAGGGATGGAAAAAGAGGAGAGGAGGGAAGGGAAGAGGGAGAGAAGAGGAGAAGAGAAGAAAAGAAGAGAAGAGAAGATAGAGAAGGAGAGGAGAGAGAAGAGAAGAGAGGAGAGAAGAAAAGAGAGGAGAGAAGAGAAAAGAGAAGAGGAGAGAAGAGAGGAGCGAAGGGGAGGGAAGGGGAGGAGAGGAGAAGAGAGAAGAGTAGAGGAAGAGAGGAGAGAAGAGAAGAGGAAGAGCAGGGGAGGGAAGGGGAGAGGGGGAGAGGGAAGGGGAGAGGAGGGGAGGGAGGAGAGAAGGGAAGGGAAGAGAAGAAGAGAAGAGAGAGAGAAGAGAGGAGAGAAGAGAAAAGAGAAGAGAGGAGCGAAGGGGAGGGAAGGGGAGGAGAGGGAGAAGAGAGAAGAGTAGAGGAAGAGAAGAGGGAGAGGAAGAGAAGAGGAAGAGCAGGGGAGGGAAGGGGGGGGGAGGGAAGGGGAGAGAAGGGAAGAGAAGAGAAGAGGAGAGGAGAGAAGAGGAGAGAAGAGAAGAGAGGAGAAGAGGAGAGGAGAAGAGAGGAGAAGAGGAGGAAGAGAAGAGGAGAGGACAGAAGAGGAGAGGAGAGAAGAGAAGAGGACAGAAGAGGAGAGAAGAGAGAAGAGAGAGAGAGAAGAGAAGAGAGGAGAAGAGAAGAGAAGAGAAGAGAAGAGAGAGAGAAGAGAGAAGGAAGAGAAGAGAGAAGAGAAGAGAAGAGAAGAGAAGAGAGAGAGAAAAGAGAAGGGGAGGGGAAGATAGGAGAGAGAAGAGGAGCGAAGGGGAGTGGAAGGGGAGGAGAAGAGAAGAGGAAGAGAGGAGGAGGGGAGAGGAGGAGAAGAGAAGAGGAAGAGCAGGGGAGGGAATAGGGAGTGGAGGGGAGGAGAGAAGGGGAAGG